>NC_138590.1:0-600000 GCF_964289735.1 Phaethon aethereus
GGAGGAAGAAAGCTAGCTTATAGACCATTTGAAAGGATTCAAGTTGACTTTACTGAATTGCCGAGAATAGGAAGATTGAAATATTTCTTGGTTATAGTAGACCATTTAACACGATGGGTCGAAGCCTATCCTGTAGCAAGAGCAACAGCTCAGACGGTGGTAAAAATTTTATTAGAACACCTAATCCCCAGGTATGGGATGATACAATATATTGATTCTGATCAAGGCACTCACTTTACTTCTAGAATTATAAAATCCTTGTGCCAATCATTAGGTATTAAATGGGAGTATCATACCCCATGGCATCCTCAAAGTTCGGGGGTAGTAGAAAGAATGAACCAAACAATAAAACAACAGCTAGTGAAACTAATGGTTGAAACACAGATGCCATGGACTAAATGTTTACCGCTAGCCCTTCTTAACATAAGGACCAAACCGCACAGTGAGACTGGATTATCGCCATATGAGATTTTATACGGCATGCCCTATCTCCAAGGGATGCCCATTGGAAACAATATAGTGGAAGATTATAATATTCGGAAATATATTATTGTTTTAGGAGAAAGGTTGAGAGAACTAAGAGATATAGGAATCATGGCACAAACCCCACCTTTGGGATTTGCAATCCATCAATTCAAACCAGGGGATAAGGTATTGATCAAAACCTGGAAGGAAGGAACTCTAGATCCTTCATGGGAAGGACCCTTTGTTGTATTGTTAACTGCAGATACTGCCATCCACACCGCGGAAAAGGGGTGGACACATGCGACTCGAGTAAAAGGACCTATGAAAGACTGGAGAGTTATTTCACAACCTGGAGCTACAAAAATAACATTAAAAAGAGAATGAACTCATGGGAAATGATGACAAATTAAAGGCTATAGCACTAAGCAATTGTCAGGCAGGACTAAGTTTATGTTCACTATGTAAATGATATTGTATGTTTATAAGAGCTAAGTGTAATCTGTGTAACAAATATATCATTTCCCACGGAGGCAAACAGGAACATTTTCCAAATCAAAGCTTAAGTTTTCTTCTACATTCGGTGTGGGCGGATCACTTTTATAGACGATTTCCGGTGGGTGAGATATTATTGCTGTCACCGAAATCAAGGAGTCCGCTTGAGATAGATTGAGGTGGAGAGGGCAAGACCGGATAGGGATTTTCAGTCGCGACCAAGCAAGGCCAGTCAAGGACGAGCACCCCTTGTAGCTGATGCCTCCGACCATGAAAACCCTTACCGGACCTCTCCTGATTCTATTCGGACTCACCAACTTAGTGACAAGCAACCCAGATTGCACCGAGTGCATGAGAACCACCCGGCACGGACAAGTAAGTACTAAAACATTAATATACCACACCTATTATGAGTGCAAAGGGAAACAAAACGGGGGTTGTATATATAATAGAACGCAATATCGGAAATGCTTAGTGGGAAATGATACTATTTGTTATAATCCAGAAAATCTTCCTGCTACGTATTGGATTGAACTCAAGACGGGAGGAAGATTGGCAAATTGGCAACCAACATTTAGTAAGAAGTTGAATACTAGTGTAATAACAACAAGCTTAGAACAGCCCATTTCAATTATTTTTGATGTTTGTCAAGCAATAGACTGGGAAAAAAACACCTCATGTGGTGATATCGGGTGGCAACGTTATTATGCAACATTACCCAAGTACATTTGTATGCCTCCCCCGGGTACTCATTGTACACCTGTACTGGGCCGTCATCATTGTAACAACGATTGGGATTGTACCTGCTGGTCTACCGAAAAAGGATGGGGATATGAACAACATTGTGGGGAATTAAAAGCCACAATAACTAATCTCCCTGCTCCACCAAATTGTGGACCAGGGGCGTGCACTTTAGTAAATTTAACAATAGAAAATCCTCAAAAGTGGAAAGATAAGAAGATAAAAGAATTTGGAATAAAAATATATGCTAGCGGATATGATCCCGGAGCTCAGATTAAGATGGAAATAAAGGGGGACATACGTGAAAGTAAAAAAAACCAAATTTTGTTCCATTCTTTTTATCATGAGATGGAAACGGGGACCAAATATGAAATCCCAATGATTGCAAAAAACCTTTTATAAATTTAGCCAAAAACATAGCTAAATCTTTAAATGTAACTAATGGTTATGTATGTGGTGGAACTATTCAAGGGGAGAGTTGGCCCTGGGAGGCCCAAGAAAGCAACATATCAGACCCTAACGTTTGGAAAAAATCAACCCAGGTTAGGAAGCAGCAATGGATATTACAAACAAGCATAATAGGAAGAAGCTGTTGGCAAAATGACGGCGGGAGTAAACCAGTCAGATATTTGGTATGTGAAGGGGGATATAACTGGAATAGTACTTACCAAAGTGGGATAAATGGGGCACTGCCCAAGAAATAAGCGGAATTTATGCAAATTGGACCAACGGAACCACTATTAATAAAGGGTGGTCAAGTCCAGAGGGGCAATATTGGATCTGTGGAAAATTTGCAATATATTGCATTTGTAGTTATAGAACACTTTGCCTCAAAAGCTTTCCACGTTCATCTCATGATACTGCAAATTTCAGTGTGATTTACCCCTACATTTTCTTTTGACTGAGGTGGCATCCAGATTGCGATGACACCTGATAGTGTCATGATGTGTCCAACGATGACGATGGCGACTGCCCCACCCATGGCCTCACCCACTTCGAGGCACCTGCAAAGTGGGTTACCCATGGTTTTACCCATGGTTTTACCCATGGTTTTAAACAGCCACCACTGTCAACCTCGTCCCCTGGTTAGCAGTTGAAAAGGTCCTTTCTCCTTCCGCAAATAATTTAACACATATAAGGCTTTATTCAAACGTTCTTAGGGTAATGTGGTAGCCTCTCCCCCTTTTTGTTTTGAGCGTGATTATCTAACAAAGCTCATTCATTGGGTGTGTAAGATACTCGTTGGAGTTAATAGCTAGCCAAGCATTCTTTACTACCTTTTGAACCATTCCTTGTAGACAATGCAATAAACATGGTACAATAAGCATTAGTATTAAGATAACAAGTACTATAACAACTGCCCCTTTTATTAAGTCTTGTAACCATCCACTTAGGCCCAAACTTGACAGCTATGATTCGAGGTTTAGTGAACTTGTCTGTAACCTGTCCGTTAAGTCCTTCAGTTTTTGTAATTGTTGAGTTACCGACTGTGATGTATGTGTTAAATTCATACAACACATGCCATCAAACTCCTCACACCCGTGCCCTTGGGCCAAAAGTAGGAAGTCGATAGCTGCCCTATTTTGCAATGTCGCATGCCTTATTGAGTCAGTTTCCATTAACAAAGCACTGAGTGTTGCAGAAGTAGCATTGGTTTGTTTCGCTAGCCAACATCCCAATTTATTTAAAGTGGTTAAGCCTTGGGCAGCAGCGACCCCAGGGGCAAGGAAAGAGGTTAGTATGGTTTTGTCCGCAGTCCAAAAATCCAGTTGGTCATTGCACTCTTCCTGATATTTTCAAATCTGTCGTCTTATTCTATGCCGTCGGGTAAGGTTCAATATCATAGAAGTGTTGGGAGTTAACAATGTTAGGTGCCCCAGTGTGTAAGGACCACCTCTCAAACGGGAGGGAACACCTTGCCATGCATGATCACCACAAATCAAGAATATTCCTTTAGGGAGTCTCATTGGGACAATAGTAGAGCGCGAGATGTTGCTCGTTGTATAATTACACCAATTGGTAGCATTCTGAAAAATGGCTAACATGGGGTTTACATCCTGTGACCTGGTATCGTCCTGTCCTGTATAATTAAAATATAAACAGGTAGGGGCTGTAATGCATCCTAAAATACCCAACTCCTGCGGTTCCAACAACTCCTGTGGTCCGTGTGTCATCCATCCGTCCCACTTATCCATAGCTGCAGAGGTGTTTGTTATTTTTTAAAAACAAGGTTAGATCAGGGGAGGTCTTCTTTACCACCATTGTCGAATCATAGTCCCCTAAGGGCAGACCAACTAAGCATGTTGTAAACGGATTCTCAGCAGTGGATATAGATAAGCAAAGGTGGCCTTGGCCCGTTTGATTGGCTCGTGTAACCCAGATATTTTTTCTTGGTTGAACGGAAAACCACGCCTGAACCTGGCATATCAAACACGTGACTATCAGACTCACGAACAAGAGGATTTGCGTCCTGCGTCAGTAAAGACTGTCATCCCATTCACTGGAGTCTCCGATCGCATAGGCATTTCTTCAAACTGTTGATTAGCCAACAGTGACAATAATCTATCGGACGGATAGCTATTTGTAACGTGTTCTAAAAAATCAGAGATTGCGATCTGAAACTCCAGAGAACTGGCTAACAACCAATCTAAGTACTTTTGAGATACAGGAACATAAATTATTACAGGTTCTAATCCAGATATTTCTACAATTCTTTGTCTTCCCTTAATAATGAGTTGTGCAAATAATTCATATCTGGTGACCACTATTTTTCTGGGTTGATAGGAGAGAAAAACCCATTCTAATACTTTCAAACTGTTTGCTGTATTTCCTAACTGTACGATCAATCCTAGTGGATATTGCCGTTCCCCTCCTGAATTAACTATCATAAGCGAGATACTCTCAGTAGGTGAACATCTGTGAGCATAGGTTGTTGCTATCTTCTCAGTAATTTTCTGCAAAGCCTGGTGTTGATCCTCGTCTAGTTGACGTCGCTCTGGAGCCTCCACCGAAGACTCCAGGAGCGGCATAAATGGCCTCAGATCATCATTAGTAATTCCGCAAATATTGCGAACCCACTGTATATCCCCCATTAATTTTTGGACATCAGAAAGAATTTCTATTTTCGCCTTAATCTTTATTTTTTGTGGGTGGACCGCTGCCCTGGTAATAATCCAGCTCAAATATTGCCATGGTCCCTTCTTTTGAATTTTTTTTCGGTGCTATTTTTAAACCCCGTTTTCCTAAATAGTGCTCTAAGTGCTGTAAAATGTGGTCTGCATTCAATTGTGTCCCTGCTATTAATATATCAACTATATAATGATACATTATTAAATCTGGATACTTTTTCCACACCGGTTCTAGAGCCCATGCCACAAATGTCTGACACATCGTAGGTGAATTTTGCATTCCTTGCGGTAACACTACCCAATGATACTTTTTGCTAGCTCTCCTTTATTTACCGATGGTACCATAAAGGCAAACTTCTCTGCATCCTCAGCTGCTAAGGGAATGGTAAAAAAGCAATTGAAATATACTCTTCGATTCCCTGCAAAAGAAATGATACATTTGTGACAATAATTACAACGACATAGAACAAACCCACAACACCGTTTTACAAATATGGCATATTGAAGTTCCTGCTCTTGACCGTCCGGGGAGAGCCACTGAGACAGTCAACGAGCCGTCATTCCGCATACAAAAGAGTGAAAGCATCAGCTGGCGGTACGTCGGAGCTGACTGCGTCCGTGGGACGTGTGACAAGATCTTCAGGTCTTACTGCCGGCCGTACCGACCTGGTCGGTACCCACTTCACTCCGTCCCCTCCCTCTCTGCCAAGGTCTCTTGTCTCATGCCTCGCCAATGTTGGGCAGGGTCGGATCTTGACTTGGGGGAAGGATCATCCCAGGCAGCCCCCTCCTGTTGCGGCACGGGTCAGGAGGCGGGGGCCAAGGAGGACTCGCCACCTCCGTTGGTTGCGTTAGCGGGGGCGGGGGGTGGGCGGGGTGCGGGGGGGGGCAGGGGAGGCTGGCGGGGGTTGCTCGTTCTCACCATCCCCAGCTCGGCCTCCCTTCTCTCCCAAGGCTATGGCAGCGGCAGCTGCTGCCGCCACCGTCCGCTCTGATTTTATCGCCTTTATAGAGTCTCTGACTAATCGCCAGGTTGTTAACACTTTTCGTATAATCCTCTTTAGAGGCTGCCTCAAACACCAATTTCCCTGCTTTCTCCCAGGTAGGTAACTCAAAAGCTGTTGCAGAGTCTGCTGCTAGCCCCTGGCTCTTCAAAACAGTCTCCAATAGCAATCGCCATGTTGTTGCTAGCTCCGCTGCTTGCCCATCTCCTTTCGAGACTCACCCCATTGATCTTTCACATGGGCACACAGGGGAACACTGAGTACATGGTTCTGGGCAACGTTGTCCCGTCTTGCCCTCACATACATCATCGTAGATCTGTTTCTCTGACTTATTTATGCAGCTGGTTTACTCGGTGCATCTGGCACCTCAGGAGGTGCAGTCAGAGGTGCTGAAGGTCCTGGACCCTCTGACTCAGTTAAAAAGGGATTGGTTGAAGACGGTTTAACAGCCTCCTCCATAACAGCTGCAGCTTTTCTCTCTGCCTTTAAGGCTTTTAATGTGGTTAACATCAACTTCCATGCCGTCACTAACTCTGCGGTGGTTTTATCTCCATTCCCAATATGTTCCTATAACATTTTTCCTATCTCCTCCCACGTCTCTGCCTTAAACGCCACAGACGCATCGGGGGGGTACCCTTTTTGGCACCAAATTAGAAGCCTTCTAAGTGTATATTCATCATATTTCAGTCCTCTCTTAGAGAGCATATGCGGCAGGAGTCTGACCATCGCCCCTTCTTCATGCGATGCGTTCTGCCTTTAGTTCTTTTAATGTCTCTAGGATCAACCTCCAGAGCGTCGTAAATTTTATACTGTCTTTGTTGCCTGTGCTATTCGCTTTTCAGTTTTATATCTTTTCATGCAATTAATAACATCTCTCCAAGATTTCATTAATTTTTTGCTGATTTATCATCATCGATTACTAGATCCCACAAACAATCTCCATAAGAACGCCACTCGTCTACTTCAAACATACTTTCAGGGTCTTTAAAAAACCCTTTCGCTTTCCCTAACGCAATTAACCCAGCCAGATCTTTTAATTGGCTTACTCCCCGCTTTTCTAAAAAGCATTTTAAAATTTCGAACGCTACCTCTATTTCCATTGTACGCTACGTTGACCTTGACCTTCTTAATTATCCGGTCAATTATTTTTGCAGCCTTTTCCCATGGGTAGCCTTCTTTCGGACGGTGAACCCCTTCTTAATTATCCTGGGTTCAAGCACGGATCAGGCGCGCCGCGGCAGCGTCCGCCGATCTTCTGCTCCCTGGTCGCTGCTACCAGTGCTTCTCCGATCTCGCTGTCCGGTGAAAAACAAGGATGGGGTCCCTGTTCGGGCGCCACTTGCGACGAGCGAGGGAAGGCAAGCAGTCGACTCAATATGAGTGATAAAGCAAGCTTCAACTTTATTGCAAAACCTTACACATATTTATACACTAAGTTCTACCTTATGCATACTTGTCTTACAATCATTGGCTTAGCTCTAAAGATTGCATTATCATACTCCTCCTACTTGCGGTTACTTCTACGTGGTCCGGGTTCCATCCTGTTTTTCTTATACAGTGCTTCTTCTTAGCTGTTTACCACAGCTCCTTCTCCTCAAGGCCGAGCCGTGCAGATATCTAGCTGTTTACCAGCTTCTCAATGCTGCAGCTCCTTCTCCTTAAGGTCGAGCCGTGCAGAGTAATCCCAACAGGAGTCTGTAGAAAATTTAATCTCACAAATTGTTGTTTAGAAATAAATGATGAAGGAAAAGCCATCAATGAATTAGTAAGAGAAATGAAAAAAGTAGCCCATGTGCCAGTCCAAACGTGGAATGGAATAAATGTCCAAGGACTATGACAACGTGGGAAAATTTATTCTCAGGAAACTGGGTAACAAAAATCATTATCGTTTTGTCAGGATTGTTTGGAGGTATGTTAATAATACCATGTCTAATTCCTTGTCTTTCACGAGCTGTAGCTTCTGCGATTAATGGAATGAAATTTACAGCCACTCCAATAGAATCAACACAAAGTGAGAGAAAACATGTTTTAATGTTGGTAAAACATATAGAGGAACCCGAGTTAATACCCATCAAACAAACTTTAAATAAATTTTACACGAATCACAGTGGTGAAAAAGAAAACGGGGGATTGTGAGGAATGAGTGATTCGGGTAAAGAAAATCTAGTGAATATAAGCTTGAAGCAAATGTCATTTATATTGAAATAAAGGAATATATGTAGGGCATGACCATAAACAGGGGAGTGGTAGTCTTTATGTAACTTCCTGATAAGTGTAGCTTAGGTAACTCCCTTGATATGTGTAGCTTATGTAGCCTCCTGATATGTGTATGTTAGTTCCTGATATATTAGTGCAAACCCGTGTTGTAGATAACCGCAGAAATGTCGAGAAAATGTTTAGCCAAATGAGGTAGCATAATAGAAGTAGAATAACGGAGCGCATGCGTAAACAGAGAGGTCATGTAGAGCGCACTGACGAAGAGGAGCATCTTCCTCCCAACGACCACCGGACGACCACCTAGAAAAAGATGAAGCATGCGCTGACCGGGGAAGTGGTGACGTACTTAGAGAAAGAGTCATCTTCCAAGAAAAAGGCGGAGAAAGGCGAGAAACGAAGCCTAGAAAAGTATAAAAGAAAGAATTGTAAGAAGTGAAGGTGTGCGTCTAGGTGGAGCGGAGACTCCCGGCGCACCCAGCACTGTTTGCTTGCCTCTATTCGTTTAATAAATTGTAAACTTAAATTGGAATCCTGTTTGGGACTAAATCATTTATCACAACTAGGGGCTCGTCCGGGATGGTCTTGGTTCCTGAATACTGACTTGATCTAGGAGGGGCGCCCCACCATTTGGTGGCTCCTGATCGGGTCGGGTCGGGACTAACACCATCCTGAACCCAAATAGGGGCAAGCAAAGAATTTAATTTTTATGAGCTCCCTTGCCGGCTGCAGTAGTTTATTTTGCCCGTAATTCTGCGCACGAAGATCCGAACGAAGACGACGGGGTTGTAAGTATTTAAGGTGTGTACCGTTCAGTTGGGCAGGATTCGGTTGCCTGTGTGTGTAAGAGCGTGACTGAGATGGAACCTCGTTCCGAAGCGATTGTGGAGGTCTTCTAACCGCGGTTCCAATCTCCCGCGAGGGACTTGGCCGGTGAAGGACCGAAGCGATTTTTTATAGGACCCGTAGGTGAGTGACAAGTTTGAAACCCCCTGCAAGACACTCTTACTGACAACCAAGGGCAGTAGGAATTGCCAAAATAAAATTCCTAAGATGGGTCAGACAAAATCGAGAACCCAGGATCAGAAAAAAGGGAGCAAATTACCAGATATACCTCCAGAGAGCCCGTTGGGAATAATGCTAAAACATTGGAATAATAAGGGCCCTAGGAGAGGAAAAACAAAGGAGGAATTAGTTAAATATTGTATGATGGAATGGCCAAAGAACCCCTTGAGACCCCACGTTTTTTGGCCTTGTATTAGGGTCATTTGAGGATTGGGTTTGTCAGGCGCTAAACCTGTATGTAAATTCCAAGGAACTGTTTTGCCAAGAGGAGAGCGAGTATGCTAGTTTATGGATAAAGGCCCGTGTGGGCATTTATAATCTTAAAATAGGAGTAAGGGAAAATAAGACCGTAGGGGAGCAATACATGGAAAAGGAAAAGAAGGATTGGGACCCCCTAGATCACTTACCTCCCCCGTATGATCCAGCTACCCGTCAAACACTGTCACCTAATTTGACGACCTCCCCTATGGCCCCGGGGTCGAATTCAACTCTAAGGAAAGGATCCCAGACTGAGCACCCAGAAACGTATTTGTATCCTTTACGGGAAGTACCTCTGGGTGGAAATAGAGGAGGAATAGGATATGTAACTGTCCCATTAGATACAACAGAAGTAAGATCTTTTAAAAAGGAATTGGGTGCTCTTTTAGATGACCCTTTAGGAGTATCTGACCGTTTGGACCAATTTCTAGGTCCAAACATTTATACTTGGGAAGAAATTCAGTCAATCTTGACCATCTTATTTACTACAGAAGAAAGGGGGATGATTAGACAGGCAGGAATGAGAATATGGGAAAGACAAAACCAAGCGGGACCCCCGGGGGATCAGAAATGGCCTAATATAGACCCCCAGTGGAATCCTCAAGTCCCCGTTGATAGACAAAACATGAGGGATTTGAGGAACCTAATTATAGAGGGCATAAGGGAAGCAGTCCCCAGGGGACAAAATATTAATAAGGCATTTAGTGAACAACAGGGAAAGGAAGAATCTCCAACTGAATGGTTGGAGAGGTTGAGAAAAAGCTTACAGATGTATTCGGGGATTGATCCAAATACTCCGGCTGGAACTGCTCTCCTAAGGACCCAGTTTGTTGCAAAATCCTGGGGGGATATAAGGAAGAAATTAGAGAAGATAGAGGATTGGCAAGAGAGAGGGTTGGAAGAATTACTACGAGAAGCTCAAAAGGTTTATGTCAGGAGGGACGAAGAAAAACAAAAAGCAAAGGCAAGAATTTTTGTAGCAGCAGTGAGGGAAAGTCAGAGGAGTAAGACTCAGCTGGGAGACAAAAAAGATAAGAGACCAGAACAGCCACCCCGGGGACAATCTCATCAAGACAGACCCACAATTCCCATCTGTTACTATTGTAACAAAAAGGGACGTGTTCAGAAAAACTGCCGTAAACGGGAATGGGATGAGCAAATGTTTAAAGAGGATTAGGGGTGTCAGGGGCTATATCTTCTGGGGACCTCAACATCAACAGAGCCCTCGATAAAACTATTAGTAGCTCCCCAAAAAGAAGAATTTTTATTTTTAGTAGATAGTGGAGCTGAAAGCTCAACAATTCAGAAACTCCCAAACGGGGGTAGAAAAAGGAAAAGCCTATATGTCAGTAATAGGTGCAAAAGGAGAGCCCTTCAAAGTCCCCATCTTAGAAGAAGTAGAGATTGAGACAGAGACAAAAATTTGCTTAAATGATTTACTTTTATTACCAGAAGCAGAATATAACCTATTAGGGAGGGACTTGATTTTAAAACTAAACATAACTATTCAGAGCCAAGGAGATCGGTTACATATTAACTTAACCCAAGCTGATGAGGAAAAAATTGACCCCCAAGTATGGTATAAGGAAGGAGATGTTGGGAGACTAGATATGGAACCCATCAAGGTACAGGTAACAGACCCTCAGAGGCCAATTAGAATTAAACAATATCCTATATCTATAGAAGGCCGGAGGGGTCTAAAACCTATTGTGGATAACTTACTAAAAAATGGGACTTTGGAACCATGTATGTCACCCCACAATACCCTGATACTCCCTGTAAAAAAATCAGATGGTACATATAGGATGGTACAGGATTTGAGAGCTGTGAATCGGCGAACAATCACCAAATTCCCTGTCGTAGCAAATCCTTATACTTTATTGAGTCACCTGTCTCCTAAACATATTTGGTAGAGTGTAATAGATTTGAAAGATGCCTTTTGAGCCTGTCCTTTGGATAAGGGGTCCAGAGATTATTTTACCTTGAATGGGAAGACCCCGAAACAGGATGAAAACAACAATTAAGGTGACTGTGCTACCACAAGGGTTTACGGAGTCACCAAATTTGTTTGGACAGACCTTAGAGAAAATCTTACAAGGTTTTACAGTACACGAGGGGGTAAAATTATTACAATATGTGGATGATTTACTGGTAGCAGGAGAAACTGAAAAGGAGACCCAAAAAGCCACCATTAGATTGCTAAATTTTTTAGGGAAAAAGGGATTAAAAGTGTCCCGCTCGAAATTACAATTTACAGAGCAAGAAGTAAAATATTTGGGACATTGGTTAAGCAAAGGAGAAAAGAAATTAGACCCTGACAGGGTTTCTGGTATTTTAATCCTAAGACCTCCACAGGCTAAAAAGGAAATAAGACAGGTATTAGGATTATTGGGATATTGTAGAGCCTGGCTTGAGAATTATAGCGAACAGGTAAAATTTTTGTATGAGAAATTATCTAACAATCAACTCAAGTGGTCTGAGGAAGACACTAGGAAGCTGGGGGAAATTAAAAGAACCCTTGTAGAAGCACCTGTCTTGAGTCTCCCAGATTTGGAAAAACCTTTTTATCTTTTTGTGAACACTTCTAACCAAACAGCTTATGGGGTCCTCACCCAAGATTGGGCGGGAATGAAAAAACCAGTGGGATATTTATCCAAATTATTAGATCCGGTGAGCAGGGAGTGGCCAGCATGTCTCCAAGCCCTAGTTGCTACGGCATTATTGATAGAGGAAGCTAGGAAAATTACCTTTAGTGCACCTCTAAAGGTATATTCGCCACATAATGTTAGGAATGTCCTCCAACAGAGGGCAGAGAAATGGTTGACAGATAGTCGACTTTTGAAATATGAAACCATCTTGATAGATTCACCTAATTTGGAATTAGGAGTCACCTCTGCCCAGAGCCCCGCGCAGTTCCTGTTTGGGGAACCCTCAGAAGCAGTAGCGCTACAACATAATTGTTTAGAAGTTATAGAATCCCAGACAAACGTAAGGCTCGATCTTAGAGATCTTGAATTAGAGGGAGGAGAAAAATTGTTTGTAGATGGATCCTCCCGAGTAATAGAAGGGAAGAGAAAATCAGGATATGCAAAAATTGACGAGGACTTAGAACTTGTGGAATCAGGACCTCTGAGTCCCTCATGGTCAGCTCAGGCTTGTGAGCTTTATGCCCTAGGTAGGGCCCTGGAATTATTAAAAGGAAAAAGAGGGACCATATTCACAGATTCCAAATATGCATATGGAGTAGTCCATACTTTTGGAAAAATTTGGGAGGAAAGAGGCTTGATTAACACTCAAGGAAAGAACTTAATACATCAGGAGTTGATAGTAAAAATTTTAAAAGTGTTAAGAGAACCAAAGGAAATAGCCATGGTGCATGTGAGGGGACACCAAAAGGGATTAGATTATCGAATTAGAGGAAATAATTTAGCAGATAAAGAGGCTCAGGAAGCAGCCTTGAGGATTGAAACTGTTAAAATTCATCATACACAAACAAGGGAGGACACTAGTGGAAGAGGATAAGAGGAAAAGGAGAAAAAGTTTATGCTAGAGGAACAAGCAAAATTAGAGAAAATAGGAGCGAGAGTGGAACAAGGGAAATGGACATTACCTGATGAGCGAGAGATGTTGCCAAAAGCTTACGCTAGGCAAGTATTAGAACGCTTACATGCGCAAACACATTGGGGTACAAAAGCGTTAAGTGATCATTTCCTTAAACAGTTTGGCTGTATTGGAATTTTTTGAAATAGCAAGGCAAATTACACAAGGGTGTTTAACTTGTCAAAGGGTAAATAAGGCCGTGTTTCGACAAGTGGCCATGGGAGGAAGAAAGCTAGCTTATAGACAGTTTGAAAGGATTCAAGTCGACTTTACCGAATTGCCGAGAATAGGAAGATTGAAATATTTCTTGGTTATAGTAGACCATTTAACACGATGGGTCGAAGCCTATCCTGTAGCAAGAGCGACAGCTCAGATGGTGATAAAATTTTATTAGAACACCTAATCCCCAGGTATGGGATAATACAATATATTGATTCTGATCAAGGCACTCGCTTTACTTCTAAAATTATAAAATCCTTGTGCCAATCATTAGGTATTAAATGGGAGTATCATACCCCATGGCATCCTCAAAGTTCGGGGGTAGTAGAAAGAATAAACCAAACAATAAAACAACAGCTAGTGAAACTAATGGTTGAAACACAGATGCCATGGACTAAAAGTTTACCGCTAGCCCTTCTTAACATAAGGATCAAACCGCACAGTGAGGCTGGATTATCGCCATATGAGGTTTTATACGGCATGCCCTATCTCCAAGGGATGCCCATTGGAAACAATGTAGTGGAAGATTATAATATTCGGAAATATGTTATCGTTTTAGGGGAAATGTTGAAAGAACTAAGAGATATAGGAATAATGGCACAAACCCTACCTTTGGGGTTTGCAATCCATCAATTCAAACCAGGGGATAAGGTAGTGATCAAAACTTGGAAGAAAGAAACTTTAGTTCCTTCATGGGAAGGACCCTTTGTTGTATTGTTAACTACAGATACTGCCATCCGCACCGCAGAAAAGGGGTGGACACGCACGACTCGAGTAAAAGGACCCATGAAAGACTGGAAAGTTATTTTACAACCTGGAACCACAAAAATAACATTAAAAAGGGAATGAATGTATGAGAAATGATCACGAATTAAAGACTATAGCATTAAGCAATTATCGGGCAGGACTAAGTTTATGTCCACTATGTAAACCATGTTGTATGATTATTGAGGGTTAGGTGTAACCTGTGTAACAAATATATCATTTGCCACAGAGGCTAACAGGGACGTTTTCAAATTCAAAGCTGAAGTTTCCTCTGCATTCGGTGTGGACAGACTACTCCTATAGGAGATTTCTGGTGGGTAAGATTTATTACTGTCATCGAAATAAAGAAGTCCGCTTGAGAAGGGGGAGAGGGCAAGACCGGGTAGGGATTCTCAGTCGCAACCAAGTAAGGCCAGTCAAGGACGAGCACCCCTTGTAGCTGATGCCTCTGACCATGAGATCCCTTACCGGACCTCTCCTGATTTTACTCGGACTCACCAACCTGGTGACAGGTAATCAAAATTGCACCGAGTGCATAAGAACCGGCCGGCACGGACGAGTAAGTACTAAAACATTAATATACCACACCTATTACGAGTGCAAAGGGAAACAGAACGGGAGTTGTCTATACAATGGAACGCAATATAAGAAATGCTCGATGGAAAATGATACTGTTTGTTATGATCCAAAGGAACTTCCTTATCAATAGTGGGTAGAAATGAAAACAAATTCGGAAGTAGGAAGATTAATTGGAATAAGTAAGGATATGGCCAATTTGAGCACATCAGTATCGGTAATTTTTGATGCATGCGATATTATAGATGATGATCTGGATATTAATTGTGGGAGTTTAGAGTGGAGACGGTACTATAGTAATCAACCAAAATACATTTGCCCAGGTGGAGGTGGACGTCAATGTCAGATAAATCCTGATTATGTACCCAGTCAAACGGCGAGGTATCAGTCAGCACACCTATGTGGAAGAAGGGGATGGTCTTGTGTATGTTAGGATACTGTAAGCTGAGGATATGACAGCCAATGTGGGGATTTACAAGCTTCAATCACAAGGGTACAAACAGACAATAATTGTACAACCTGTACCTGTAATTTAGTAAATTTAACCCTTATAAATTTAGAAATTTGGAAACAGAAAAAAAAAAAAAAAACCAAAAAAACCCCAAAATTGGACTTAAGATATATGGACCTGGAGAAGACCCAGGTGTAGTTATTAATATTGAAATGAAAGAAAAGAGAATCAGTGCAGCATAGACTGTTATTTAAGTCATTTTACCATGAAATGGAAAAAGGAACGAAATATGAAATTCCCACAGTGGCTAAAAATCTATTTGTAAATCTTGCTGAGAACATTGCTAAATCACTAAATGTAACTAATTGTTATGTATGTGGTGGAACTAATGAAGGGGAGAGTTGGCCCTGGGAGGCCCAAGAGAGCAACATATCAGACCCTAATGTTTGGAATATATCAACTCAGGTCAGGAAACAACAATGGATATTACAAACCAGCATAATAGGAAGAAGCTGTTGGCAAAATGACGGCGGGAGTAAACCAGTCAGATATTTGGTATGTGAAGGGGGATATAACTGGAAGAGTACTTACCAAAAGTAGGATAAATGGGGCACTGTCCAAGAAATAAGTAAAAATCATGCGAATTGGACCAACGGAACCACTATTCATAAAGGGTGGTCAAGTCCAGAAGGGCAATATTGGATCTGTGGAAAATTGGCATATACTCGATTACCAAAAAAATTGGACCGGAGCGTGCGTGTTAGGAACTATACGGCCAAGCTTTTTCTTATTACCTATAAACCGAGGAGAACGCCTAGGGGTACCGGTATATACAGACACATTAGAAACTCACAACCGAAGGGAAAAAAGAGAGCTACAAATAGGAAAATGGAAAGATAATGAGTGGCCACCTGAAAGAATAATAGCATATTATGACCCAGCGACATGGGCAGAAGATGGGTCCTGGGGATATAGGACCCCCATTTATATGTTGAATAGAATAATCAGGTTGCAAGCTGTAGTAGAAATAATTGTAAATAAAACAGGTAATGCTCTAGGATTGGTGGCTAAACAAAATACTAAAATGCGTACAGCCCTATATCAAAATAGACTCGCGCTAGACTATTTACTAACACAGGAAGGAGGAGTCTGTGGAAAATTTAATCTCACAAATTGTTGTTTAGAGATAAATGATGAAGGAAAAGCCATCAATGAATTAGTAAGAGAAATGAAAAAAGTAGCCCATGTACCAGTCCAAACGTGGAATGGAATAAATGTCCAAGGACTATGGACAACGTGGGAAAATTTATTCTCAGGAAACTGGGTAACAAAAATCATTATCGTTTTGTCAGGATTGTTTGGAGGTATGTTAATAATACCATGTCTAATTCCTTGTCTTTCACAAGCTGTAGCTTCTGCGATTAATGGAATGAAATTTACAGCCACTCCAATAGAACCAACACAGAGTGAGAGAAAACATGTTTTAATGTTGGTAAAACATATAGAGGAACCCGAGTTAATACCCATCAAACAAACTCTAAATAAATTTTACACGAATCACAGTGGTGAAAAAGAAAACGGGGGATTGTGAGGAATGAGTGATTCGTGTAAAGAAAATCTAGTGAATATAAGCTTGAAGCAAATGTCATTTATATTGAAATAAAGGAATATATGTAGGGCATGACCATAAACAGGGGAGTGGTGTTAAATAGAAGAAACCATAATCTTTATGTAACTTCCTGATATGTGTATGTTAGTTCCTGATATACTAGTGCAAACCCGTGTTGTAGATAACCGCAGAAATGTCGAGAAAATGTATAGCCAAATAAGGTAGCATAATAGAAGTAGAATAACGGAGCGCATGCGCAAACAGAGAGGTCATGTAGAGTGCACTGACGAAGAGGAGCATCTTCCTCCCAACGACCACCTAGAAAAAGATGAAGCATGCGCAGACCGGGGAAGTGGTGACGTACTTAGAGAAAGAGTCATCTTCCAAGAAAAAGGCGGAGAAAGGCGAGAAACGAAGCCTAGAAAAGTATAAAAGAAAGAATTGTAAGAAGTGAAGGTGTGCGTCTTGGTGGAGCAGAGACTCCCGGCGCACCCAGCGCTGTTTGCTTGCCTCTATTCGTTTAATAAATTGTAAACTTAAATTGGAATCCTGTTTGGGACTAAATCATTTATCACAGGCAGATGTTCACAGGGGAGCCAGAGCCACACCAGAACTGCTTCCCCTGCTCCATTTCAGATTGCATCCAAAAAAGCACCAAATTCACATGGCTCCAGTCACCTGTCCTGAAGCATACTAAAACTTTTTTTACACGCTTTTCCCACAGTATGTTACAAGCTTAATTGTGCAAAAATACAGTCACCAAGACTTCGGCTTTGTTGTGAACTGAACACAATTACAGTGATATACAGGGATGGAAAGAGGTACTACTGTAATTACAGCAAATACACCATAATTGTTGTTGAGACAACCAAGTGGTTTGATAACTGAGATACTGTTCTCAAGTGATTTAGACAACCTGTATTTAACCACTGTACATCAAAAGAATAAAAAAAAAACACCTAAAGTGAGTAGCAGACTAATGAAGTTTAAGACTGCCTTAACTCAAAAGAACATTAAAAAATGGTTTAAGACAGCGATACTGCAGGTATGAAGTGTAATTCCCCTTCATTCAAGCCCCTTCCAGCAAAATAAAAGGCTTTCCTAATGCCAATGTTTTTTTCAAGCACAGGAAAAAGAAGCATTAGCAACCTTTAAAATTGTAGTTCAAACTGAGCTACCAACAGTGCTAGAAAAGAAGTGTATTTGGGGCAAGGCGGGAACACCAAAAAACTTTGAGAGCTCAATCCTCTGGCTCCACCACTTAGTAAAACAAAAAGCCTCCACCAAAAAAATTCACATAGAGAAGAAAGGCATTGCTGAATCCCCCTGCCCCCATTAAATTCTTCCTGTAGTGCCTACATCAATGAGGAAAAAACAGTTTTCCAAACAATTCTGTGATAAATGATTTAGTCCCAAACAGGATTCCATTTAAGTTTACAATTTATTAAACGAATAGAGGCAAGCAAACAGCGCTGGGTGCGCTGGGGCACACCTTCACTTCTTACAAGTGAAATCAACTAAAAATTCTACAAGTTTCTCTTTTTCCCCTAACTGAGCTTTTACCAAGGGTTCCGTTAGGGAAGATTCCCCTGGTCCCTGTCAATTATCCTCCTTTGTCAGTAATCATCACCGACTTGCCCAGTCTCGGGACCTCCTTTTTCCAACGCCCCCTTTGCTTACAATAGGCACACTGATCTTTCGGGGGGTGGGGGTGATTTCCCTTAGATGGGGCACTTAACACTACTTCTCATGGCTCCTCTCCTCCCATTAGTGTTGTTTCCTGGTGGGTTCCCAGAGGTTACCTGGCCCCTGTGGGGCGCAAAGCAGCCACTGTAGCACTGGCAGGTGTTTTACCCATTACTCTCTCTCTGACCATTTCTATTCCGATAGAAATAGAAACTTGCCAAGCAGTCTCCAGCAATTTCTCTAAATTTCTCACATCTGTTTCTTGCGCTTTTAATTTTTGAAGCTTTCTCCTTATATCCTCTGATGACTGTCCTAAAAACAACGAAACTAATTGTTGTCGTCCCACATCTGAGGTAGGATCTAAAGTTGTACTTTTACGCATGGCTTCCCTTAGCCATTCCAAAAAGTCTGAGGGGGTTTCATCCTGTCTTTGTTTTACCTCATACAAGTTTTGACCAATTTACTGATTTTGGAACTCCATTTTCGACTCCAAATTTTATCCACTTTTGATATGACTTCAGTTGTCTATATTCCATACGATCATTAGCATCCCAGTTCGGATTGGTGAGAGGAACGTGATTATCTACTCTACCAGTATACATTCCTGCAGTGACAAGGGCTTCTGTATGTGTTTGAGCGGTTTTAACCACTAGCTGTTTCTCTGTTTCCATCATTGTATCTAACATTAAATCTGTATCTTTCCAGTCAGGATCCTGATTTTTTTTTTTTTTTTAAACTATCAATTCAAATCTTTTTGCCACCCCTATTGGGTCGTCCCTACAATCAGCTTGTCTGAGGAGGGGGGCTTGTACCCTCAGTCGGACTCTGCTTCAGGTTACCGCACCCAAAGCAGCACTCCCAGAGGCAGAAACAGATTCTTCATCAGAAGTATCTGCATTCCTTAAGGGGGAGGGAGAGACTGGCACCGAAGCCAGCAGTGGTGTAATATAATCTTCCAGTCTTTCCTCTGACTCTCCCTTTTCTTTTAACTTAAGGCGTCTTTGTCCTATACTACACGCTGAACAGCATCGTTTCAGCTTTCCCAGTTCTTTCGCTTTTTCCTTCTCCAGGGCCAGGATAAAGGGCTCTGAAGGGGCTGTATTGATTCCACAATCTTTCCGCCATTCCGGATGATTTCGCAATGTGAAAAACATATCTGCATAAACTGCTTCATCCCATTTTCCCTCTCTCCGAAGGAACCACATTAGTTGTAACAATGTATTATATTTCCATGTCCCATTAAAGGGCCATTTTTCCTCATCATCTAACTTAGAGAGGCCACCACAGATTACAATACTCAATGAAAGTTTTCCTGTTCACACTTCCTCCTGGCGGCTCTCCTATCTCCTTCCAGTGAGCTAAAATACAGCCAAGGCTTCTTTTCAGTATTTCGCCACTTTGTTTACCTCCCATAATGAACACCCTGCCCACAGGGGTTTTATTCCTCAGTCTAAGAATACAGCCTGATTGAATTGACGACAATAATACTTTATCCAAGGCAAAAGATGTAAGGGCGTAGTCGCCCCCCAGCGAATGCACCTAAATTCAAGAGGATTGTCCAGACGAAACTCCTGTCTCCCTTTAAAAGAATGTACTTAAGACACTCCAAACACTTAGCGTGAACAAACTCTGTTCTACATTTCCCCCCCATATACCAGCGACATTCTTACTGATTCTTTACACTTTCTAAGTCTCCACAAAATACCTGCTTAAGCTGGCCTGAACGCTCAATCCTATCCCAGTTAGACCAGTTTCCTCGACATTCACCACACCAAAAATCGTCCCCAAACTGCACCTAAACGTTCTGTTTACAACCAGAGCATTCAAAAACATATATTGGGTTGCATGAAAAATCTTGATGTCTCTAAGAGTTAACAACCGGTTCAAATAACACAGTTCCAAAGTCTGTCATACGCTTCGTCCGTCTCTCCTCGCGGAGAACACGGAACCGTGGATCAGAACTCCGCACTTGCCCCGCAGTCAGATTGCGTCTCATTCACTCAAACACTCACCCAACTTGCAACAACACGACTTGTACAATGAAGCACTTTCATAGAATACACGGTACCGGGCACAAAACTTCTTAAGTATTCAGATTGTAATGACTATCATCAAAATCCCAATTATAACCACAACAAAATAAATTTCCATTCCCATGGGTTACAATAGTTGGTCCAAACGATCGCTATCCCATCCCATACTCCCGCAATTCCAGCGAAGAGCACCCATCGTGTACTTCCCTTTATCAGGGATTCCCGCGTTTGTGTACTTCCCTAGCCAGGGATTCCTGCACCACTACTGGATTTGAATCCTAACCTCCCAGGGACGAGCGCCAATGCTCTTTACCTCACGTAGGATGTCTCCTGACGACTTACAGGTTCCTCTCCCAAATTAACATACCTGGTCTGCTGATGGTCCTTGTCTGTCCCTGCAGTGATCGGGCGAGCGAGGGAGGTCCTCCGAGAAATCTCGGGGCGCGCCGAGGACGTTCCACTCTCAGCCAGTCCCGCAGCTGGGCAGAGAGGGTCCCATCTGGGTCACCAAATTAACGTGCAGAAACAAACAACTCAAAGCAGGTATGTTTATTTCGGCGCCGGATGCAAGGGGGATCGCTCCTCCTAACTTGCACAGCGTTTTGGCGAGCAGGCAAATATTTATTACACAAAAGCATATGTATTCATATGATTACACAATACAAAACATACATATGAAGTGAGGCGCAGTAGTTCCAAAGGTTTGTGTCAGTAGTTTACGTTATCAATGATCTGTCTCTGGTGGTCGTTTACTTCTTCAGGGGTGTTATCTTCCTCTTTTGTCTTTTAGATGAACTTCAGTCATTTACACATGCTCTCTTCTTACTTGATGATTTCAGCAGTTGTTAACAAGTTCTATCCGGTTCTGTGATAAGACTATCATTGCAGTTCCTGTTATCACTTCCTTTGTTTAGCAAGTCAGTCCTTGACAGATATCAATATCTAAGTGTTTAAAAGCAGATAGTTATGTCTGTAGATGACCTGCTGCTCTTCCATCTCTGCTGCTTGCAGGGAGAGATGGCAACTTGCTTTTGGAGAGGCCCCCCCCCCCCCCCAAACATGTGAAAGTCTTGTTGAGTCTAGCCTAAAGTGCACTGGCTTGCTCATTGCTTTCCCCGTGAGTACCCATTTGCAGAATTTGCTGTACTCTGGTATTTGGCAGCCCAGAAATGAATCTGTCTGCTTTATTTTTCTTCTGGAATGGACTGTAGTAATGCAGCTTGTCCTTTGCAGCATCTTCTGACAAGCTTGAAACTTAAGATTAGGAGACTGGTGCAGACTGGTCAGCAGGTCGGCTTCTCTGCTATAAATGGCCAGGAGCAGTTCTTAGGTGACTTTCCAGCTTCAGGTAAGAAACTCAAGTTTGCAAAGAAATGGTGTTTTCTGAAGGTGAAAAGTTGAACAGAAACCAAACCTGGTAGACACGAATGCCTCGCTTAGCTGACAGCTAGTCCGGATTTCACCAACGAGCGTAGCCATACCTCATGTCCACGTTCTGACCCT
This sequence comes from Phaethon aethereus, assembly GCF_964289735.1. Classification (NCBI taxonomy): domain Eukaryota; kingdom Metazoa; phylum Chordata; class Aves; order Phaethontiformes; family Phaethontidae; genus Phaethon; species Phaethon aethereus. The sequence continues at coordinate 21,810 of NC_138590.1, forward strand.
GCTGGTGCTGCCTTGCTTGATTCCTTTACCTGCCTGAAAGCCAAGTGTGACCTGTTCTCCCTTCTGGCTTTTCCTGGAGACGTACCCTCCAGGTACCGGTACCTGCCAACCTCCCGTCTCTCTGACAGGTCTGTTTGCACTGACATGTGAAACGGGGACATTTAGCTCCTTTCTCACAGTTCTCACTTGGTTGGTTTTTTTTGTTGTTGTTGTGATGGCCTGAATACACAGGAACTCTTGGATAATTTATTTGAGTATTTTTGTGGGTATTGAAATTTAACTCATGAGTTAATGTGATTTAATCTTGAAATGAAACGAATGCATTTTCAATTCCTCGCTATCCTTCCCCTCGGAGGAAGCTGCCCTTGCAGCAGCGAGGCAGTGCCCAGCCCGGCCTGGCTGGGCTTCGCCTGTCCTGCCCCATCGCGGGAGAGCTGGCCTGCAGGTTGTGCCCAGGGCCTGGCTGGAGCCAGGCAGTGTCAGGGCAGAGCCGCCCCAGCGAGCCCTCCCCAGGAGGGACCGGAGCAGGTCTGTAGCGTGGGGCTGGGCCTTGCCCCAGGCTCGGCCTCAGCTGGGGTTTGGCCAGGGCCGCGGCTGAGGGGAGGGGCCGTCGGGGCTTTCCCTGCCGGACCCCGTCCCTGCCAGGTCGCGTTTCCCCCAGGGCTGGTCCCTGGGGCGGGCTCTGCCTTGCGCGCCGCTTTCTCTTCCCCTCTCCTTGCCCCTGCCAGAGCGGCAGGCGGGCGCTGCCGGGCGGGAAGCTCTGCCGGGCTGCTCTCGCCTCTGCCCGGGGCTGCCGGCGCCCCCTCCCCTCTCCCCGGCGGCGGGTGCACGCGCGGCTTCGGGAAGCTTCGCGCGGTAACGGCCGGCGCGAGGCGAAGGGGGGCGTTGTTGCAAGCAACGGCCGCCGGCGCGCGGCGCTTGCGTGTGGCGCTGCCCGCGGGCTGGAGCGTCCGGAGCGGCGCTGCCCTGAGGAGGAGGAGGGCGCTTTCGGGGCGGACGTCCCCGGGAGCGGGCAGCTGGTCGCGAGGTACAGGCGAGGAAGGCACTTTCCTCCGGGGAACGGGCAGCGGGCAGCCTGCCTAGAAGTCCGGGGCCCGGGCCCGGGCCCGGCCCTGCCGACGGGGCCCGGCGCTGCAACGGGCACCAGGTGTGCTCCAGGCTGTGCGACATGGGCGTCACAATGGGTGTTTGAAACGTCAGACCCCAGCAGTTCAGAAGCTGAGCACTGGAGTGGGAGGCTGGGGGCCTCAGGTGCTGCCTGCTTCCACCTCAACAGAGATCAATATCCCCCACCTCCCTTGGCATTTGGAAACTACCGGAGTTGTGTTAGTGTTGAAAGAAGGGGCAGGTAAGAAGGTTCGTAAACGTATTCAAAACCTGTTCTTCAGGCAGAATTATTTGTGTGGAGTGAATGCAGCCTGGCCCAGGCACTGAGCTGCACCTGGGGTTCAGAAACGAGCCGAGCGCTTTGTGCTTGGGGAGGTCCAGTCTTCCTGTGCTGGAGATGGGGAATGAATGTTTGGAAGTGACAGCTGCACCCTCAAAAGAAAAGAATACTCATGATTTCCACTGTGTTGTACATCCTTTCCCAATTTGGATTAAGCCCTCCTGGCCACACTTCCCTGTGTCTGTAGTAACTGCTGGCCAAACTGCCATAAAGTCACCATGTTAAATGCAACCCTGCGGAAAGGCCATGCACTTTGCGGCAATCCCTCGGATAGCCGAGGTTTGTTCCCAGCTTTTCCTCAGGGCTATTCTCCATTCAGCACTGCCGAGGTACGTGCCTGTGATGTGAAAGATTAAAATCTGGGATACCAGAACATGGAAACTTTGCAGAACTGTTGATACTCCGAAGATCCAGATCTGCAAGAATGTGAAGCGAAACCTGCTCATCAGTGGGATTTTTGAGTAGTGTTTTCCCTGTGTCAGTGTTAGACGACTCAGATTTGTTGTTAGGAAGGATAAATCCTTAACTTTTGTATTGCACTTGTAATCAGCACATCTCAAAGAGCTCAAAAAAGATGGTAATTTATATACATGGGGTCTTTTAGAGATTAGCAGATGGCTTCTGCATCTGGGTTTTTTTCCTCTAACACTGTAACTAGTTAGTAATACGTCTCTTAACGCACCAGTGAGATACAGTCTTTGAGGTTCCCACAACAGGTATTTTGCCTCTACGGAACCAGAGTTGTGTCTGGACAACAAGGTAATCAGAAATTTCTATATGCTCAGCTACAGAGTTCTGTTTTCTTTTGAAGAGATCCTGCTGCCGTGAGGAGGATGAGAGCACTCAGAGGTGAGGGGCTGGCGGGAGGCTGGGGGCTGATGCCTGCCGGAGGCAGTGTCCCTCCCCGCCGGCCGCTGCGGGCCGCGTCCCTGTCACCTCTCATCCTGCTGCCAGGCACCTCGCAGAGGGCTCTGGCTCCATCCTCTCCCTGCCCTCTGTGGGGCAGCTGGGGACCGCTCAGAGACAGCCCGGCCCGGCCAGCTCTTGTTGGGGCTGCCCAGCCCCACCCCCCCAGCCTTTCCTCGCAGAGGACTCGCTCCAGCGCGTTGCTGCCGTTCTGGCACTAGGAGCCCACAATGGGCCCAGTCCCCTCGTGTGGCCGTCCCAGTGCCGCAGTCAGGGGAGGACTCCCTCCCCTCCGCCCACAGACTGCCCTCTTGCCAGTACAGCCCAGCGTGGGCTATGGCGCTGTGGGAGGCTGGGAAGAGCCTCACCCCTCCCAGGCGTGAAGCCCTGCCGCCAGCAAAACCGTTTCATTCTTTTCTCCCAGCTCTCTGCCCATGCGTGGGCTCCCAGTCCAGACCTGCACATCCTGAGCATGGAGGCAGGGCGACGGGGACTGTCCCTGCGGCCATCACTACCTTTGCGGCCGTCGGGACTTCCCTGCTAACACGGCTGCAAGACCATGAGGTGAGGCAGGGGAGGCCTTAGGGCTTCCCTCTACGCCCCCGGCTTCCCCGGGTGCCGCGGCAGAGGGGTGTCGCGCCTGACGGCACATCTGCCCTCCTGCAGGCAGGCGCTTCGTCCCCAAGCGCCGATCCTGCTCACGCTGGACTAATGCCACTGCTCCCCGCTCCTTTCTCAGGAGCAATGGCTGCATCATAGCTCGTTAGCTCTTTCTGGCCACCTGCCCCGCGTACGTGGTGCTCTCGCTTTGCCCTAATGGCGCTGCTCCCCGCACACATCAGGCCTTAGCCAAAATGCAGCAGGACTTGAGTGAACAGTCGCACCCTTCCTTGGCTGGCACTTTCCCTCTGACCTCTGCCATCCCCCGTGCTCAGCAGTGACTTCCTCGGCTCCCGCATGGCCTTTTACGCTGGTGGAGGCGATCTCCCTGTCTGGCTCTCTGCTAGCGTCATGTCACCGAAATCGGGAATAAACCTCGTAACACCAATGAGGTGTTAAAAGGCAGGCATTCTTTATTCACGGTGCCGGGAACACTGGGAATAGCTCCTCCCAAATCGTGTTCACCCAATCAGTTCAAAAATCAAACATTTATAGGCATATGATCGTAAGGTCAATACATATTCATCAGGTTTCCATACAATGATTGGTTAAAAATTCTTCGCCTACCATGTAAATGTCCACGCATGCTCACTATAATTTCTTGCAATTTTACTTCCTTAATCTTTTGAGTCAGAGGGTTTCTTGAGTGGGTGGTCTCTGAGTCGGTGGTCGCGACCTCCCCCTGCCGGAATTACCTTTCCTACAAAGTTCACTTAAGCTTGGCAACACTAAATAGACCTTCACGGGCTGTCGGCCCAATATGCAATCATTCACCCCACAGTCCTTTGTTTTAAGACAAGACTATAGAATGAATAATTACCTACCCACCGGACCATAGAACTGACCAAGGTGTTCCTTCTTTCTGACTGCTCACTATTAAAATAAAACGTAATACCATGATCACAATGTTGCACTTAACTCCTTGATAATTAAATCAAGGTGGGAAGGGTTCGGTGGGTTCTCGAGCAGCATTGCTGGTGCATAATGTTCTTATAGTTACAACTTGCTACAAATTCACAAACCTATTTTCTAACCCTATTTTATTTTAATTCCCTACCACCTTGGTTACAGTCAGAGGTGCCGCGGAAGATCTTGCTGTTCCCCATGGCTGTGCTGACCGATGCCTGCAGCTCGTACCTCATGCCCGTGTCACACAGATGATCTGGGGGCAGCAGGTCTCTCTCGTGGCTCCCTGGGAACGCGGGCAAAGCCGGTCCCATCACTCCCCTTTGTGGTCTGTCCCCAGGGCGACCGAGTGGAGACATACCGGGAGCTGGAGGGCGTCTTGCAGGGAGACGACGGCTGTTTGACGAGCGGTGTCGTGAACCGCCTGATAGCTGAGGCGTCCCGTGACATGCGGGCAGCCCAGGTGAGCTTGTTCTCTCTCAAGGCCACCAAAGGAGCCTGCCTCTGCCCCCGGTGTTTGGGGAAATACAGGGTGGCGCAGAGACATTGCTTGGCTATTCAGAGCCAGCGGAGGTCCCGAGGGAGAGGCTCTAGGGACACGTCATTACGGGGAATTCGGAGAGGGAACGCAGAGAGCTGTGCAGAGAAGCAGACTCAGGGCTGTTTCTAACGGAGCAAGAGCTAGCTTCAAGCTCATGGTTATTTCTCCTGCCTTGAGCAAGAGCCATAGGAATCCACCAGCCCCACGGAGACGTCCCGGGGCGGGTCTCGAGTCTATGACCGTTGCTTCCTGGCATCTGCATGGAGAGGGAGAGGGGCCAGCGGCACAGGGTTGCGCCGGGGAAAAGCCTCCCTCGTCTCGCCAGGGAGCCGCTCGCCTACCCCAGCGTAGAAGAGGCAGCAGCTGCCCAGCCCTGAGCACAACTGCCCCGCGGCGTCTTGCAGAGGAGACGGGCTCATTCCGCCTGTCCGAGGGCCTCAGCCTTTTTCTCGCCAGTGTTTAAGCTGTGACGCTTTTGCAGGGCGTGGCAGGTGACGTGAAGACGGCCGCTAGCGACATCCTGGTGGCTCTGGCCCGCTCCCACTTCCACTTTGTCATGTCCGAGCTCCAGAGCCACCTGAAGACCATGGGGAAGGCCCCCGATGAGATTGTGCTCCTCACCTTGGGCAAAATGGCCCGCAGCTATGGTACGGCTCCTGGATAGGGTAGGGGTCTGTGATAACAGGGAGGAGGGGCCCTCCCCCCTCCCTAAATGCTCTGTCTTGAACTGCGGGGCTATGGAGGTGCCGTTCCTCCTTGCTCCGTGCCAGGGCTGGCTGGCAGCTCTGCCTTACCAGCCCAACCCCGGTTCCTGAAGGGTGGGAACCTGCTGGAGACAAACCCGCAGGGTCTCTGCCCCGCACTGTCCTTGCCATTTCCCCAAAGGGCTTCCCGGTGTCCCCCTTGGGGAAGGCAGCCCTCCCCACGCCCTCTGCCATGTCCCTCACAGCCCAGCAGCCCCAGCCTTGCCAGGGATCGACCTCAGTCTCCCGTGTCTCTCACTCACCCTCTCGCTCCCTCTGTCCCTGCCTTCTCTGCAGCCCTGCAGTGCATCCCCTTCGTGGGAATGACGCTGCTTGCCCTGCGTGCCATGCTGAGCTGGGTAGGGAGTGGCCGGATCCTGCGCGCCATCTGCAGTGGTGAGTGTCGGCTCCTTGGCCAGGGTCCCAGGGCCAGGGGCCGGGATGGCCTTTGATGCCTCCGTGTGATCTCAGAGGGAGCACGGTGGACGTGAGCCCACAGCAAGGGCCTTGGCTATCCTAAACTGCTGCAAGTGTGTAGAAGGAGCGGAGGTAGGCCGGGAGGCTTCTGTGGGCAGGACGCGGCGGCGCTGCACGGAGGAACTCCCGGGTCCCTTCCCACAGCTTCCGTTCCCCTGCTGTCCTCTGGGTTTAAAATCCCTGCTCTGAAAGGGCGTGTACGTGGGAAGGGAAGGGGCTGCAGTGAGAAATGCTGGAGGGGAACGGGCCGTTGATGAGGAGAAGGGGCAGTGGGCAGGAGGAGAGAAACAGTGGGGTCTTTGAATCCAGACACCTCAAGAGAACAGGTGGCCCTCGGATCCAGAGCTGGTCCTGGGCTTAGCCCTGCCGAGCCTGGGACTGTCCTTAAAGCAGGCTTGGGTGTGGATGCAAGGTACCGCCCCTGCTGCAGTCTCTCATAGGCTCCCTTTTCCTTTCTCCTGGTGCAGCTCTGGAGCAATGGTCGAACGGGGTCAATACGTACTTCTGCAGCCAGGAGCAAGGCCCCTTCCCTCGCAAGGGGGTGGCACAGTTCTGTGAAGCAATTTACCCGGTCTTCCGCTACGCAGTGGTAAATTGGCTGGACTGCAAGGAGGAAGAGGTGAGAAGTGCTGCTTTCCATGCCTGGGGCCGCAGCGGGGATGTCCCCGTCAGTCGATGGATCCGTCTGTGCCCAGTGGGGTGCGAGCAGAGGGGCGAGGGGAGGGTGGCTTCCTGGCAGGAAGCAGCTGAGCCCTGGGGCCTTTCTGCAGGGAGGGCTGGGGTACCAGCGTGGGGAAACGCTTGCTCTCCTCTGGAGCAAGCCCCTCCCCTGCAGGACAGAAGGGAAAGGGAAACCCCTCCCAGGGGGAAGGGCAGAGGGTGTCCCAGGGATGCTGAGTGCTAGGCCCACCTTCAGCCCTCCAAGCAGAGCCTCTCCCTTCCCTCTTCAGGACAAGCAGGCTGTCCTGGGGGCGCTGGCTGCCATGATGGAGGTCCTTCTGCATGAGGAGCAGCACCGAGAGCGTGGCTGGGAGCAGGTCCTCTGGCTCCTGCCCCAATATCAAGAGGTCCGAGACACCTCCCGGGTCACCAAGGTGAGGTGCTGCACAGGGCCTGGCGCTGCTGCCGGGCTGGGTTCATGCGAGTGCCACGAGGCGCTGGGGAGCTGCGGGGTGCCAGGAGGAGCTGAGAAGCCCTTAGAGAAGGAACAGGGAGAGCAGAGGAAGCCTGAGGCTTCCTGGGCTCTTTGGGCAAGAAAAGAGCAAGCCGGTGGGGCCAGGAGGGAGGCAAGAGTCCCTGGGACTTCTCAGGAAGGGAGGCATTGCCACCTCCCTGGGGCTCTGTGTGTGGGAAGAGCTTTGCCCTAATGCCCAGGGCCATGCGCAGTCCAGTCCAGTGAGGAGCAAGGGCTGATGAGTGGGAAGTGCCGGGAAACGGAGTTGTTAACAGTGGGCTCTCTTCAGAGCAATGAGACCTTCCCGATGCTGCTCTGAGGGGAGGGCAAACAAGAAGCCCCGTGCAGGGGGGTTTCCCCTGGGAGCTGGTGCTAGGGACTCCCCTTGTCCCAGATGTGCTGGGTTTCTCCTTTCCCAAGTGCCTGTAGGTGGCTTTAGCCTCCCTTTCCTTCCCCGGTCTCTTGTAGAGCCTCAGCTATGTCCTGGAGATGCTGGAGGGAGTTCAGACCCCAATCCCACAGGGCATGGCTCTAGCCATCAGCAGCGCTGTGCACCGCCAGGTAAGGGCAGCCTGCGCCCTGCTGCTGGCCTGGGGCCCGCACGCCTGATCGCCTTGGAGGGCAAAGGCTTGCCTGCGGGCAGGGCAGGGCACCCCTCTGCCGGGACCTTTGTGCAGGCCAGCAGCATGCCAGGATTTGTGATGCAGGTGCCACCTTCAGGCTGCAGGAGGCCTGATCCTGGCTGCTTGGACCAGGCCCGAGGGGCAGCCCGGTTCCCACAGCAATCTCCCGAACGGCCGAGTCGTGGGAGGACTCTGGGGCGCCGGCACCCTAAGGGCAGCCTTTCGACCCTCCTCAGCCTCAGCTCCTGGGCGGCCTGGGCTGCTACAAGCCTCTGCGTGTGCTCGGGGCCACCGTTGCATGGGCTGGGCTTTGGCTGTGGGTGCCGTGCCCAGAGTGCCCAGGGCGAGGAGAGCGGAGAGCACCGTTTCTTTCAGGCCCTCTCAATTCTGATGCGACTTCCTCTAAAATGGACCTTGTTCCCACAGCTCTCTGATGTGACCAAGGAGCCCGGCCCAGCCCATAAGGCAGCGCTGTCCCGCTGCATCGTGCTGCAGGGTAAGGAGAAGAGACTGGGCGATGGCTTGCCCTGCCGTGGCAGCTCTCTCCCTGTTCTCGGCAGTCGGGAGCAGCTGTCTGCTAATGCAGAATGCAATTTCTTACCCGCAGCACAAATCTGCCCCGAGGACACAGTCACGTTTCTGCAGTCCCGGCTGAGCGGTGGGAGTGAGGCCGGTTGCGTGGCAGCCCTGGGCCTGCTGGGAGCGCTGGCCCACTCAGACGGTCAGTGCCACGCACCAGGGACACGAGGCAGGGGTCAGGGCTGCTGGGCTGAGAGCAGGAACCGGCTGAAAGTGGTGCGCCTGCACCCACAAGGAGCTGCAAAGTGCGGGTCCCCCAGGCGAGCTGACGCCCCGCGACAGGGATCGAGCTCTCCCCCGGCAGTTAGAAACGGTGGCACAGCAGGGACGATGCTCCAAGCTCAGTAACACGGGCAGGCTGGTGGGTGGGCAGCTGAGCGGGTTTGCACAGGAGCTGCTTGTACCCATGCTGTTTCTCTCGTTCTCTGTGTTCCTGTAGCGTTTGGTCCCTATAAAATAGCCCTGCCTCTAGAAACGGAGTTACTCTGGCTACACCACTGCCTCCTGTGAAGTCAGAGTCAGGCCCCGCTTTTCTGTCCCCTTGGTGTGCGGAAAACTTGGAAGCTTTAAAAGGGATCCCTTCTGCCATCGGGGCTCTGCCTCGACGCACACCTCTCCCTATCTCTTGCAGCACCTGCAACGAGGGAGAAGCTGCCCCAGGTGGTGGAGGCTGTGCAGTCAGTGTGCAACGACCCCAGTGCCCAGGTGAGCTTGGTGGGGAAGGGACCATCGCAGGGTTGGGTTTCTCTGCCAGGCGAGGCAGAGAAACCCTTTGCCTCGGGACAGAGCTAGGGTGCCTGGGGAAGCGCCAGTGCATTGCCCGGGTGGTTCGTGATGGCTCCTCCCCGGGGAGAGCTGGCAGAGTGGGGCAGGGAGGTCGCTGTGCTCTGTGGGGCAAATACCCATCCAGCCTGGTGCTGAAGCCCAGCCCTGATGCCAGGAGCAAAAGCTCCTGCCGTGCCCTCGTCATTGCTCTGTGGGCCACAAAGGCTGCCCCAAGCAAACTCTTCGGGTTCAGAACAGGAGGCTCATAACCACACTCTCCCCTGGCAGGTGCGGAGGGCGGTTCTGGAGTTCATCAGGGAGCTGCTCAGCTCCGGCTCCCCCAGCTGCTGGGCGTGGGATGTGGTGGGGCACATCTTCATCGAGTTCAGCCGGACCTCGGGCAGACTGGTGAGGGCCGAGCAGGACATCCGGGGCTTTGACCGGTGCCTGGACTGTGCTGAGAGCTCCTGCAGGTGTCCTTGGCCATGGAGAGCTCCGCGCTGCAGGGCCATCGGCACCAGCACTGCCGTCAGAGCGGCTTCCAAATGGCCGTTCCTTGTGCGTGTCTCTGCTGACGTTGGTGGCGATGTCAGCGGATGATGTGGGTTTACGCCTGGGCGTGCCACCCAGGACCGCGGGGCTGCGTGCGCACCCCACGGGCTGAGCTGTGCCCACAGGCACCTTCAGCAAAGCCGCCGTGCAAAGGGAGGGGCTTGTAGGGACGCGACGTCCTCCATCCTTAAATGCTGATGGACAATCAGCAAAACACAGCCAGTGCAGACAGGTGGGCCTGGCTAGAGGAGCTTTCTGTGGTGGTCTCGTGCTCTGGCCCTCCAGGGCACACCCTGCCCATATGATAACTTTCTGGGGGCCCGCATCCCTTCTGGCAAGGGGACAGGCCGTTTGGCAGTCCCTTTGGTGGGCATTTCCAGCAGGGCGCCCAGGAGATGAAAGCTGGGGATGGCCAAGCCTCCCGCTGACTTGCCACGGATCTTCCCTCTGGACGGAGCTTCCCTCTAGCTGGGAGATCCGTGTGTGTCGCTTTGCTCTGAGGCTCAGGGAGGCTCTGCTTTGGGAGCAGGGCGAAGGAAAGGGCTTCCAGGTGCTCCTCCGCATCCATCGGGCTGGGCGCGCTGCCGCCAGGGCTGGCACTGAGCACAGCCCTGCTGAAGGGCACATTCCTCACCTCTGCTTTGGTAGCACGATGGCAGCATTTGGGCTGTGGGGGACCGTGCAGACTAGCAGTGGTGCCCTCTGCTCCCAGGCTTCCCCAGGTCTGAGACCTGGTCCTCGAGCTGGCTCCGGCTGTCCTTGTCCTCCTTCAGGAGGTCAGTGCTTCCAGGAGGCTGGCGCAGGAGCACTGGTGGGTCCTGCCTGAGCCTCATCGGTCGGGAGCTGAGAGTAACGGGGGTTTTGCCAACTCTGTCTTGCAGGTGGCAGGAGGCCTTTTCGCCTGGGAAACCCAGGAGGATGGAGCTCTTCGAGCGCTCTGCATGGACATCCTGGGCTCTCTGGATGTCTCTCTGAGAGGGATGACCAGGGTAAGTTGCCCTCTGCCCATCTGCTGTGGCCACTTCTTGCCTTCAGGACGTTTTCCCTCGTTCTCCCCCATGCCCTGAGCCTCTCCCTTCACGTCGGCTGAAGCGCACGCGGCTCAGGGAAATGCAGACCGTTCTTTTCGTCTTCAAGCTGAGTGGAAGTGCCAATGTGGTGAATTGCCCAGTTCTTCTCCGCAGCTCCTGTGGCCAAGGCTGCTGCGGTATGTGGTGCCAGCCCAGTACAGCGGCATGCTGATCCCGCTCTCCCACTGCCTCCGAGCCCTCATTGAGAGACGGGATAGAGCAGGGTCCAAAGAAGAAGAGGAGGAGCTGGATGCCGTGGACTGCCAGGAGCAAGGTAGGAGCTCCAGTGAGTGCTGCTGGGCTTGGCTGGGGGTCGGGCCAGTGTGTGTCTCCCTGCGCCTCACCAACGCTGAGCAGGATCCCGGGAGAACCAAAGGGCAGAGACAGGCTCTGCTGCGGGGCACGAGGGGCTCTGCCTTGCATGGCCCCTTGCCCAGCGCAGAGGCCTGTCTCTCCTGCTGGCAGTGCTCTCCTGGTGAGCTGGGGCTCGTTCCTGGCCATGCCGGAGCTGCCTTCATCTCGTGGTGGGCAGCCCTCGGGAGCGCCCCCCGGGCCAGCGCTGCTGCAGCGCAGCTGCTCTGAGCCCTGTGCGGGGTCATCAGAGGTGCGAGGGGCAGGGCATGGTGGGGGCTCGTCGGCTCACCCAGCCTTTCTGCCTCCCCGTAGGCCAGCTGCCAGCTCCCCAGGCCCTGTTGGCTCGACTGCTGGTGAGTAGTGGGGCCCCGGGGAAAGGGCTTTTCTGCCCAGGGCTGGTGGGGCAGCCTGGGGCAGAGATGCTGTTGAGGCCAGTGCTGGGACCCCCCGCAGAGGAGGCAGGATACCCCAGCCTGCCCGAGCCCATGGAGGATCCCACTACTTTCTCAGGGCTGGCAGCACTCTGGGTGACACCATGGCTGCCCACTGCTGGCCGAGCAGCACCAAGCTCCCTCCTTCCCGGGAGAAGTTGTGGCTCTGGTGGCAGGAGTGACCCTTCTGTCCTGCCCTTGCCTAGGTGGTGGCAGCGGCTCCTTACGGCAGCAGCCAACACGCAGTCGCAGCCTTGCAGCTGCTGCAGGCGCTCCACGGCAGGATCCACGCAGCCGTGGGGGCGGCATGGGCAACCCAGATCCCCCTCCTGCTGCAGTACCTGGAAGGTAAAGTGCGGGTGGGGAGGGAGAGGCTGGAGGGGAGGAAGGTGGGGCAGGGAACTGTGGCTCCCCAGCAGGATGGAGGGGAGTTGTCCCCAGTTGCCCAGCTCTTGCTCTGCTGCCTTTCCCCTTCCAGGGAGCCAGCACTGAGGCTGGGGGCAGCCATCCCCCGGCGTCACTTTGGCCTAGGGGCTGGACGGGGCCGTTGATGTCCCCTTGGACGGCAGGTCTTAGAGGCACCCCCATGTCCTGGTCGGAACGGTGCTTGGGGGAGGGACGGGACTGGTGCTCCTGGAGGGGGTGCAGCCCCTGGCTTTGGAGGACCAAGTGCCAAGGCCAGGGCCGGTTTGCAGCGGCCATCCTCGGTAATAGCCAGGGAGAAGGGCTGCAAATGGGCAGAAAGCAGTGCGTCTTTAAGGAGAAAGTATGTTGCTGGTGGGTGCTGTGACCTCAGTGGTCGGAATTGCTCTGGGAGCTGCACTGACGGCAGCAGTGGGGATCAGCTGTGGTCAGCGCACCCTTCCCCACCATGAATCAGTGGCTCTGACAAATGCCCCTGGGACCCCTGCGGTGTCTTTGGCCTCACAAGGGCCTTGACGTTGGTGCTCGTAGGCACCTTCTAGCCTGATGGCCTGGGACTTTTGGGAGGTCTGACCGCAGAGGAGACCACCGGGCTCTTCTTGGCTGTGAGCTTAAATAGCAGCAAGAGCTTTTGTTCCTCTTGCTTTCTAGGAAGAACCGAGAGCTCCCTGGACTCCGCAGAGTGGGAGCACCGTGTGCTTAAGGTACAGCATCCTTGCGGGGGTGTCTCAAATAGAGAGGGAGAAGAGGGAGCAGACAAAGCCGTGGGAGGCAGCTCGGGGCTGCCTGTGTAGGCACCAGGAGGTGGGGGCACCTCCCGAGCGCCCTGCGCCTCCCCCCGCAGTAGGTGCCTGCCCGCTCAGAGGAGCTGCTGTCCGCACACATGCCACGGCTGATGGCTAATGCCCGCTAACGCTGTGGCACGCGCCTTAGCACCGCCTCCTGCTCTACGTCAGGCGTGCCGGGGGGTCTCGCCTGAGGTGTTAGGAGAAGAGGGAGGCTGGTGAAAAGAGGGTTGGGGAGGAGACTGCTGTTCCCGGCAGCTCTCCCCCCGCCGCATGCCGGGACACGCGAGTGTGGAAAGGGCCCGGGCCAAGGCCAGGGCAACACTCGCTTCCTCTCCTGCTCACCCCAGTTCCTGCGAGCGTCGCTGGAGCCCATCGAGGACAAGGCCTGGACCGTGGGCCTGAGCCAGGAGCTGAGCCAGCAGCTGGGCAGCTCTGCCCCGAGCTCCTGGGAGAAGGTGTGTCTCCTGCCTGCGCTGGGGCTGGCGCCAGTGCTCTGCCCACACTGGCGGTTTTCACTGCTTCCCGTGCCCCCAAAAGGCGCTTACCGCGGGGCTGCCCCAGCGCCTGGCTGCAGCCTGGCATCGCGGCCGGCCTGGCCTGTGCCCAGGGGCAGTCGAGTCCGTCCAGGCCAGCCCTCTCCTGACAGGTCAGGCCGTGACCGCATCTCGGGCTCGGCCTCTTCTCTTTCAGCTTTTCCTGTATAAGGCTCTTGGGACGGCGCTGGCAGCTTGTCGGGACCTCAGGCACGTCCAAGGGCAGGTGCTGCAGTTCCTTCAGGAGACAAACTCTGTGGAGCTGTCTGAGGCTCAGGTGAGGTGGTGCTCATGTCCTCAGCATCCCCTGCCTGCTCGTGGGGGAGAGGGAGGGCTGCTGCTGGCCCTGCTCCACACCTCCTTGATTTCCCCGTTGCTGCCATTTCCCCCCTGCCGCAACGTCCTGCCTGGCCGTTGTCGCTGGCCACAGCTGAGTGCCTGGGCTGGGGCCGACTCCCTCTTTCTCTGCGGTTGCAGGGAATGATTTTGGTTGTGTCTCACGCTGCCGAGAGCCACTTCCACCTGGTCTTGGACACGGTGACTATGTTCTCTGCCGCTTTCACCCGGCACTGGTTTTATCGGGCTTCCACGGGCTGGAAGGTAAAGAATCCAGGGTTTTGCTGCTTGGCTTTCCTTTTTGGCCCTTGTTTCCACTTCTACACCTGCAGCAGCCAAACCGTGGCAGCTGCCTTTAGCTTAGCTCTCTTGGAAGAGCTACCCGAGACCTGAGTTTCAGAGGGGACGTCCTGGCATTGGGGCCCCTGAGGTGTCTTTGGAAAGGACAGGGTTTGACACCTTGTGGATCAGAGCCACCCAGCTGGGGCAGCTGCAGCACTTGCTTGCTTGCAGCCGCGTTTCCCTGGCAAACCTTCAGCAGGAACTAGCAATGAGGGGGTGGGCACCGTGTGACACTCTGCCTCTCCCTCCGAGCTGAGGGTCAGGAGCAGGGGCCTGGTGAAGTCTCACTGGCTCTGCTGCCCCCCTGGGGGCTGTGGGGAAGCCTTTCTGGGCAGGGCAGGGCCCTGCGGAGGGAGCGGTGCCGCCTGGCCTGGCGCGGTGAGCAGACTGCTCTCATCTGCACCGCTGCCCCGCGCAGGCTGCGCAGCTCTGCGCAGGACCGTGAGCGGCTATGGCAGATACCTTTCCACGGGAAGGTGCCAGGCGGCTTCCCGCCCTCTCAAATCAGTGGTAAAACTGCCAGCAGTGTGTGTGATGCTGGCTGCACCCTCCTCCCCATCTCCATGCGAGAAGCCAAGCTGCGGGATGGGAACAGCTCCCGGCCGTGCAGCTCGCAGCTCGAGGAGCGGCTTGGGAAGCTGCTGGGAGGTGCCCAGGGAAACAAGGAGCTGGTGAGGCTGCGGGGCAGGGCCTGCCGCAGGAGCCCGTGGGAGTGCCACAGGAGCCCGTGGGAGTGCCGGGGCTGACCTCTTGGGGCTTCTCTGTCAAAACAGGTATGGCAGCAGCAGGACGTGGAGAGAGCCCAGGCCACTCGCGCTGCTCTCATGCGCACCTACGGCGGCATTGCGCTGCGTGCCCCCAAGGAGCAGCTGCTCACCCGCGTGGATAAAGAAATCCTGGGCAACATTCTGCAGCTCTCCAGAGACAAACAGAGGGTAGGAGCACGGGGCGCACAGGGCAGGGATGATGCCTGGGTGCCCCAGCTCCAGCCGCTTAGGGCTGGGGCGTGCCGAGATGGGCGGTCTCTTTCTAAACATCCTCTGAGGAAGGGTTTGTCTGCAACGTGGAGGCCCAAAGCTGCCATGGGCTCCCCCCGGCCATGCTCCTCTTCAATCTCTCAGGCCGTCAAAGAGTTCAAGGGGTGCTTTGCTCTCTTTGCCCTCAGGACTTGCAGCTCAAGCTCGCCCTGGTGCAGAGCATCACGGAGGTCAGCTGTGCCATCCAGGCTGCAGGCAACCGTGGCAGCTTTGAGATCTCCTTGAAGCGGGAGGCGATGCGGACCCTGCTGGTGAGTGGTCATAGCTGGGCAAGTCTTGGGCTGCGTCATCAGACTGGTTTCCCCAGAGGCACAATGGTCTTGAGGCTTCATGTGTGCTCCTGGAGCTGTGTCCCGGGCCGGCGGGGCCCTTGAGTGCTCGTGCTGCATGGCTGTGGCTGAGGAGCCGTGTCCCTCCTGCGGTGCCTTTGGGGATCAGTGGGAGTGACGGGGCAGTGTCTGTCAGCAGAGCCTGTGCCCGGGGGAGGCGGGAGGGCTGTCCCGTGTCCCGGCCCGCTGGCAACTCTGCGCTTGTCTCTCTGGGACTTGCAGGACTGGATAAAGGGGGAGCCCTGGGACTCCCTGGTGTATGGAGTGTTTCAGGCGCTGGAGGAGTTGAGGTGAGGTCTGTTCCCTGGGCTCTGGGGACTCCCGCTATGCCCCGTCCCAGCTGGCTGGGGCGGCCCCAGTGGCCGTGAGCATGGGGCCGGGAGCTGCTGGGGCTGTTCATCAGTGGGAGGGTGTTGCCCATTTTGGGTGTCTCCCAAAGGAGGGGAGCCCCAGGGGTTCCGTAACTGGCTGTGTGGAAGGAGGCAGGAGGTGCTGGAGCTGAAGGCAGTGCTCACTGGCCTGGGCTGGGGGTGTTGGGTTTGGGGCCCTCGATTAGGAGGAAGCCAGTTGTGGTTTGAGCCACTCTGGAGAGGGCTAGTAAATCCCCTTTCGGTTTCCTCTTCCTTTTTCCTCTGGCCAGCAAGCTGAGGCCGCCTCTGAGCAGGGAGGAAAATTGCAACCTGCTGGCAGTGTGCTGCCAGAGTGTCTTGTCGCGTCCTCCCAAGGAGCGGATGAACCAGGGAAGGAAGACAGTGAGGGCAGCTGTGAACATGCAGGTACCCACTGGCCAGTGCCTGCCCACCTCTGGGTCAGGATCCCACCTCAGCGTGTGCTAGCACCCCCCATGGTGTAGAACCCCAGCTCTCCTTTCCCGCTCTCAGCTTCTGCACAGGAGCTGCATGGAAGATCTGGGCCATCTCATAGGAACCCTTCTGGAGGTGGAGGAGATGTCTGCCTGCTTTGACGACGTGGTCCAAGTGAGTAGCTACGGGGCAGCAGGGAGAGTGTCACGGAGGCAGAGAATCGAGGCCTTAGAGGGTGACAGGAGGCGGCTACCTTTCCTGCAGGAAAGTGGGCCTTTGGCTCTTCGCCCTGAGGCTGTGCGTCTGGCCAGGGCCAGGGGCTGAGCTGGGGGACGGGAGCACCCGGCCACTGCAGGCTCAGGACAGGCTGAGACGTGGGCCCTGCCAGCAGGAAAGCCAAGAGCCAGCCCTGAGCTGGGTGAGAGCAGCCTGGGGGAAGGCTGGAGCGGGGATCCGCCTGCAGGGAAGCAACACCTGGCTCAGGGCAGAGGTGGCTGGAGAGAGTGGAGCAGTGCCAGTGCTCGGTGGGGCCGCGGACCGCGCCGGCAAGGGGCCAGAGAAGGAGGGAGGGGGGTCTCAGGGAGAGAAAGGTGCCTGTTGCGAGAGAGGTGCACCCTGCCCCAGGTCCTGAAGGGCTGGCTCACCTCGGCCAAAGAATGGGAGCGGGACAGAGCCCTGTGGGTTTGCGCCCATGTGCTGGGCGCTTGCAAGGAGCGATCTGAGCTCGCGGTGAGTAGAGAGCCCCCGCGTGCCCTGGTGCCCCCTCTCCACCATTCACGGCCTCGGGAGGGAGCCCTGCCTGGCTGGGTGCTGGGTTTTGGGGCTCCTGGGATTATGAGGCAGCCCGTCTGCCCGGTTGCTGCTCAGGGAGCAGGATGGGCAGTAGGGGCGAGCGGGTGCCGGGGCTGCCTGCAACCCTTTTCCTGCTGCTCTCCCCTGCAGAGAGGACACCTTTGCAAGCAGTTTGGCTCCCTGGTGGGACTGCTGGGGACTCTGACCAGCGACTGCCTGGCCATGTCCCGCCAGAGGGCATTGGTCTGCCTTGGCCACCTTCTCGAAATACAAGGTGAGGAGAGCAGGCGCTTCCCAGCCTCGCTCAGCCTGATCCTCCCGCCCTTCCTGGCCTGGCACCACCAGGGTCCCACCGGGCCAGGGCCCTGGGAGGGAAGGGGGAGGCAACGTGCTCGGCTGGTTTTGTGCCCCCGCCCTGGGAGCCCTCTGCCTCCCCGACCATCTCAGGAAGGATCCCTGGCAGAGGGTCTCTGAGTCCCACCTCCCCAGGGCATGGGTGAGGTTGGGTGGTCAGGGCCATCCCCCACTGCCATCTGAGAGCACGATGTTGTCACCAATGCTGGGGACTGTCCCCCTCCACATGTCTCCCCTGCTGTGTTCCAGGAGAGAGAGAGCGTGGTGAGACAGCTCACTCGGATGAGGTCCCTGACATTTCAGAGGGTGCCTTCCCCCTCGCTCCCTGCCTGGAGCCTGCAGAGACAGGCAGCTACCCAGGCAGTCTCCAAACTCATCCCTGCCAGGGAAATAATCCCCTGCCGAGCACAAGAGCGAAAACCAGTTTGCTGCCCAGAGCAAACTGGGCAGGGAGGAGGGATGTGAGCTGCAGGCCCAGAGCGTGCTGCGGAGGGTTGTGTTTGACCCTTTCCTCTTCAGGCAGCAGGGTCTGCCTGTGCTGAGGAAGTCACGGGGAGGTTTCCTGCCTCCCAGAGATGACGGTGGCCTGTGCGCGAATAGGGGATGCAGCTGCTAGGAGCAGAGGCTGCTGAAACCCTGACGCCCCAGCAAACGGTTCAAGGGGCAAGAGGGCTCTTTCCAGCGGGGGATCTGTCCGCCACTTATCAGGCTTGGGAAATCCTGCTGCACCGAGTTCAGGAGGGGCCTGGCTTTCCCTGTGGCCTTCACTGCCACCACTTGTGTTGTGCTTTATCGGTATCTGGGGCCAGAGGTTGGGTTTCTGTAGGTGTGAGTCCTCTGTTCTCCTGGTGTTTGTTCCAGCCAAGACCATGAAGGTGGTGCTGCAGGCAGGTGAGATCGGGTGCCTGTGTGAGGAGCTCAACAGCCCGGACACCCAGACTCTGGTGGAGACCTGTACCAAAATAGCAAAGGTAACCGGCCCTACGAGAGCAGCGTGGGGGCCCAGCTCCTGGGCTCCTGCACGTCTCCCTGCTCCCCTCCAGAGTGTCTCGCTGTCTCCCAGGAGGGCTGTTGTTGGCAAGGAGCAGGAGGCTTTGAGACAAGACTGTCCTTCAGGCACGCTGGAGCAGATACCGGGGGGTGGGGGTGTGTGCAAGTGCTCGTCAGAAGGAAAAAATTGGTATATGAGCAAACAACATGGGGGGAGACACTTCCAAATCGGTTAGCTGCATCAGATATAAACGGCACTGTATGCACAGCAGGAGGGCCAAGCGATTGCCCCCCTTCCGTGACTGCCGAACTAACGGTCCCGTGGAGTTTCCTTTTCTTTCTGAATTGCTGAAGCAGCGCTGTGACACGGTCTCTCCTGTTCTGGCTTCTCTCCAGGCTGTTTGCAAGTACATCCCTCCAGCACAGGCGCCGGACTTTCTGACTGTCGTCCTGGATGGCCTGCTGCATGTCACACCCACGCGTGCAAGAGCAGTGTGGAAGTGGGTGTTTGTCTTCCTGGTGGAATGCAGGAAGGAAATACTCCAGGAGGTAAAGGAGACCTTTTCTGCCATTTGACTTTGTCTCGTCTCCTCTTGCCTGTTGCACTACTCCCTGTGCAGTTGGCATGGGCTCAAGAAACGCCGCCTGTGTGCCGAGCCGAGGGGCTGCTGGTGGTCTGAGTGGTGCATTAGCAACTGCTGCTGGCATCTGCTCCACCTGGTGACAAGGATATGGGCACTTCTTGTGCAAAGTTTCCCGTTGGTCCAGGTCCTACCCGTGTGTGAGGCACTGGGAGGCACCAGCCTTGCCATTCTGCCCCTTCCTCTGGGGTCACTGTCAGTCCTCCGTGCCCTGGGACCCACTTGACCCTGCTCTTTCTTCACGGGTCCCCAATTCCATTCCTTATCGTGGCCACGGCTTCTAGCTGTGAAAGGCTCAAAGAAATGCCCCTTCCTTCGGGGGAAGGCCCTCTGAGTGGCAAAGGGGTTAGCGCTTTGGGAAAGGAGGGTAGAGGCAAGGAAAAGTGTCCCTGGAGAACTGGGATCCTCTGGAAGGCATCTTCAGGCTCTCAAAGAGTGTGTTTGGTTGTGCTCTTGCATGGCTGCAGACCCATGGTGGGAGTCATTCTGGGGCTGGGTGTGAAGCATGGCCGTGTCCTCTGTGTGCACACAGGGCACGCAGCTGCTCACATGGTTGGGCCCAGACACATTCAGTGACGGAGGCTGCGCGTGTGGGTGCGTGCAGGCGTGTGTGTGAGGGCGTGCGTGCGTGCGCAGGCTTGCCGAGAGCAGACTCGGCTCCAGACGTGAGCCAGGGTCAGGCAGGTGGAAGGGGTGAGGTTTTGAGCTGGATCTGGACCCTGCCAAGGGAGCAGGCATTGCTCCCGTGCTGAGTGACTGCGTCTGGGTCCCACAGCAGGTTCTCCTCTTCTTCCCTTCAGGTGCCAAAGATCCTGAACATCCTTTACACCTACATGCAGCAGAGCACCCACAGGCCCTTCCTGCTCCATGCAGTGTTTCTCCTCGCCCGCTTTCACCGGGAGCCCACCATCAGCAGTCTCCTCCAGAAAGGTCTGCCCATGGACAGGTACGTGCACTACCCACTTCCCCACTGTAGTCAAACAGAGACCACGTAGCTTGCTTGTACTGGGAGGGGTCTGGTTGAGGAGCAGGTCTTTTTTTTTTTCTGCCTGAACCGTCTTGAGTGTGGCAAGACTGCGTGCTTGTGTCTCTGCCATGAGTGGGGTGTTCTAAGCCCCATTGCAGATGAGGAGGTTTGAGGGCACTGCAGGACTGCGAGGATACGGGCTCAGGGGCAAACGTCTCTTCCCTTGCAGCGATGCCGTGGAGCTGTGGAGGAGCCTGGGGAGAAGCGCCTTTGGGATTCAGATCCTGAGGTGCTTAGTGGAGAAACTAAACAGAGCAGGAGACCACTGCCTGGGGACTGACGACTCTGCTTGTGAGCGACACAACCGTCAGACTGCTCTGGAGACTCTGACGGTACGTTCAACGGCAGGCACGTTCCTGCAGCTTTGCATCTGCTTTCTAACTCGTACTTTGGTGCGAGGGAGTCAGGTGCCCTTTGCGGATGCCCCCGGAGACTCCCAGGGTGCTGTGCTGGGCCGGCCTCAAGGAGTGTGGGGAGCCGGGAACGTTTTGTGCTCCTGAGCCACAAGGCTGTCGCAGAAGTGACAATTGCGGACTGTAGCCCCCGGCCCCAGGCAGGCTGGTGGGAAAAGGCCTTGCCTGAGCAGGTGGTTCTCGGTCATTTTTCTCTGCAGATCACCCGTGCCATCTCCGAGGTGGTGCTTGCCCTGAGGAGCATGGAGGAGCTCAGGCAACTGCTTCCACACATCCTTCGCAGCCTCCTGAGGTGGGCCAGTGAAACGCTGGGTGAGGAGAGGCTGCGCTCCCCCATGAGCGGTTGGAGACAACTGTTCCTTGAGGGCAAGGTGCTTGAGGAGAAGCCGTGCAGGTAAGGAGCCGAAGGGGCAGATGGAGACACTGCCTCAGTTCCCCTCGCCAAGGCATGTGCCTTTGTGGGGCTCAGGGAGCGCTTTGCCGGCCCCGCTTCCTAGATGTGGAAACCGGTCGTTGTGGTTGGTTCTCCTTCTGTTCCTTCATGGAGAAAGTCCAGCTCCCAGGCGGGAAGGTCTTACGTAGCTCGTACTGCGGATGGCTGTCATCCTACCTCCCGTGTAGCCTTGCATGCACAATCGCATCGCACTCCCTCAACAGACCCCTGCTGGGAGCAGTGACTGTCGCGGGCTCTGGTGTCAGTCATCCCAAAATGCTGGTGGGAGGAGGTATTAGGTGTTGCCTTGGTTGGTATCCAGCATGGAGGCAGGCCAGGGCTATGGGTTTTCTTCTGCTTCAGTGGGTTTGGGGCATGAAGAAAATGCCAGAGTCATTAGCTGCAGTCTTGAAGGCTACGAAGCATCATTTCAGGGGTACCTAGCTCTGCTGAAGATAAGTCTTCCCCCAGCCTGCTGTGATTTGAGATCTCTTTGGGTTTGTGGTGGTGGTGTTATTTTGATTCGTTTTGTTTGTTTATTTTGTGTTTTGTTTCTTCTGCCAGGATCTTCCTTTCAGCTGTGGAGTTGGTGCTAGGCAAATGCATGGCACAGAAATGGATGCAGCGGCTCCTGAATGGGGCCGTGTGGGCTCGTCTGGAAGACCCCCTGGCTCACCCTGAGGGGGTGCATCTCCTGAGCAGGTAAGAGCCGCAGGGATGCATCTGGCCGCCTCCTGCGGGGCTGTGCCTGGGGAAACGGCTGCTGGGACCCTTCCAGTGTGCCTGGGAAGCTGTCCTGAGCTACAAGACTAGTGTCTGCATCGGCGCAAGTGGGTTTTGGAGACGTGGCCTGTGGCCATCCTGGGTCACTGTGTCCCCCTCGCTTGTGTCCCCTGTGCAGTGTCCTACTCGACACTGGGCTCGTCTCCCCCAGTCTGGTGAAGAACCTCTTGCCGGGCTGGATTCCTGCTCAGGCAAGCCGTAGGTAGCTTGCTTTGCTGAGGTAAGACAAAGATGGGGAAGGAAGGGTTCGGAGCGGTTTTACCAAGATACTGCTGCTTGGGACACATATTTTTGTGGGAAAACCCCTGGAGAAAGGGACCCTGGAGTGGGGCAGCCAGCAGAGCCCCTGGCCAGGACCAGCTCCCCACAGTGTTTGCCTGTGTCATTCCAGCTCTCTCAGGACTGCAGGACGACAGGGACCCCCGAGTGAGGCCAGCACAGCCCTCGTTTCCTCCCCAAGCCTCTTGTCTAAACTTCCCACCCGTTGTTCCGGCTCCTTGATGCTACCAGGTGGTTTCCAAGGCTGGGCCTGGCAGAGGAGGGAGGAGAGTTGCGGTCGGCCCTTTTTCGCTCATCAGGCTGGAGGATGACATCCTTAGCTGAACCAAAGCAGCACACGCGGCAAGAGGGATGATACTGGAACAACTTAGTCTGTCTAAGCTCAAGATCTGCAAGCAAGACTAAAGCAAGCCCTGCCTCTGGTGACTTGGCTTCCCAGCCCACCATGGGATGGAAGGGGACCCTCTTGCTGAGGATCTGCCATGGACAGATGTTGCCACCACCAGCATGTACAGCTCCTCCAAGGGTCACTCTGGTTGCCTCCGTGGAAGGCAGAGGCGGCTCCAGGCCTGAAAGACCAGCTGTAGTGAGCTCTGGTGCCCTTGAGCGCTGCTGCCCATGGGATTCCCCCCAAAAGCCCCCTGAAGAGGCAAAAATGGTCACTACAGCCAAGGCTGACAGGGGGTTCTACAGCCCTGATCAGCACTCCCTCTTTTGCAAGGACCAGAGTCAGGTGAGCATCACCGTTCTTGGGCTAACCGATTATATCCCTCCTGAGGTGGTGTCCTGGCCTATCTCCTGCCGCGTGTGGTGCTTTAGGCTGTAAAGAGAATCAAAACAATGCCTCTCACTGGGGGACCTGCAGCGGCAGCTGGCCGAGGAGATGGTGAGGCCCAGCAGGAGCGGCAGGGAGGCCCGAAGCAAGCTCCAGGACCTCCTCGGCAAGCTACGCTGGGAGATGGATGGCTTCCAGCCCGCCCGCATCCGCCACCTCCAGAACCAGCTGCAGCTGGAGAGGAGACTCTTCATCAAATACATCCTGCAGTGGGTCGAGGGCGAGCTGCCCGCCTCCCCCGGCACGTACCAGCCCAAAGGCCCTCTTGGGCACCAGGGCCATCAGGAGACGCAGAGCTCCTGCTCCTCTGGCAGAAACGGGCCCCAAGCCCTGGCAGCGCTAAGGGAAAGACTGCCGGAAAGCCACCGCGCTGGGCAGCAAACAGCATGCAAGGCTGTGGCAGATGCTAAGCTCTGGGTGCCAGAGGGGGAAGGCTTGGTGCTGCTTGGAAGCACATGCAGCCGACTCCTGGAGCCAAACACCCGCCTGCAGCATCTTCTAGAAGACCTGGAGAGGCAACAGAGTGCCCTTGAGGCGGAGAGCTGCCTCCTGAAAAAGGAAGGCTCTCCAGAAGCGTGCGAGGAGGCAGAGAGGCTGCAGCGGAAAAAAGCTCAGCTAGCTGCCCTCGCCTCCCGGCTGGAAGAAAGATCCAGGCAACTGCAGGCAACTGTCCATCGCCTGGTCAATGCTGGAGTGCCGCTGCCCATCCAAAGCTCCACTGAGGATCTGTGCATGGCACCGTTGCCTCAGCAGAGAGATGGAGAAACGGGAGAGCCTGCCAGAGCTTTGCTGGCACAGGACAAGCAGGATGACTTCTCACAGAAGGGGGCTGAGGAGCTTCAGGCCCAAGGGGCTGCAGGTGATGAGGGCTCCTGTTACGTGAGCACCCACAGCCCAACTTGTTAGGAGTTGCAGGCGCAGCTCACAGAGATGACAAAGGAAAATGCTCACCTGGCGGAAGAAAATGCTCGCCTCTGTGGGCAGATGGGTTTGACAGCACGGGTTCAAGCTGCAAATGCTGACCTGAAAGGGCAACTAGCACGAGTGGCAGAGGAGCGAGATTCTGCCATCCAAAGGAACGTCTGTCTTCAAACCCAGCTGGCAGAGGCCGAGCGCGAACTGAAAGCCATGGGAGAAATGGCAGAAAGGAGCCAACAGCTGGAGAAGGAACATGAGGAGGCACAGTTAGCGCTCCAGAGGAAAGAAGGGGACGGCAGGTGTTGGCAGAGGCCTCAGGCAGACGTACACAGGGAACGCAAAGAAACCCGGCAGCTGTTTCGAGCACAGCCGACGGAACTGAGTGATCAGAATCCAAAGCTAAACAAACAACGCCAGCAGCCACTGAAAGACCTTGAATGGCTGGAGAGAGAAAGATGCAACCGCATCGGTTGCAGGCCGTGCCAGGCTAACCTGGGAGCAAGCAAGGAGTCCATCCTCCTGGAGGCTATGAGAAAACAACCAGCAGAGCTTCGAGCATTCATAGCTCGATACAGCTACGATCCTTTCGGTGGTCCCAATGAGCGGCCTGAACTAGAGCTTCCTCTAGTTGCTGGACAATATGTTTACGTCTTTGGAGATGTGGATGAAGACGGTTGGTATGTGGGAGAGCTGACCGACGGCACAAGAGGATTTGTCCCCTCTAATCTTGTTGAAGAAGTTTCAGATGACGGGCAACCTGATGACACCAGAGTCTCTCCAAAGACAAGTGATTGGTAGCAGGACGCAGATGATGTCCATCCTGTGTTCTTATATCTTCTTCTTAAATCTTTTCTTAACGATCTCTCTGCGCAATCTCACTCTCTGTCCTGTGTGTATGTGAATTGAAAGGACTCTGTGGCAGCTACTGGGGGGCTGGCGTGGCTGGACTGGGTGCCAGCTGCTGGAGTCAACCAGGGGCTGTGGGCACCCCTGGCTCGTGGTGCCAGCCACCAGCGTGGGCCCCAGTGCAGCTAGTGGAGTGAGTGGGGAGTCTGAGTGCAGCTGCTGGGGCGAGGGGGTGTCCCGGCCACCAGGCACTGGGGTGGGAACAGTCCTGAAAAGCACCTACTGGGGGGACCAGCATGACTGAGGTGAGTGAGAGGCTCTGTGGGTGTCTGTGTCCTCTCCAAACATGGTGTGCACGGGTGTGCGTGTGCCTTCACCAGCAAATGTCAAACTGGACCAGCGGCTGACTAGGGGGGCCCGGGCTGTGGTGTCAGGCGGGCAGAGGGTGCGCGCTGCACCCAGGGAGATGGGCGAGTGTGGGGTGACTGCGGGACAGGCGAAACGTGTGAGTGCTGCATGTTTGCAGGGAGCACCAAGATGGACCAGTCAGTGAGTAGGGGACCCGTGGGGTGGGTCAGGGGGCTGGGATCTGGGCAGGGCTACCAAATCCATGAACGGGCGTGTGCTTGTGGACATAGAGAGTGTCGTGTGTGCGCCTGCGCTACTGACCTCGTGTCTCTGCCAGCCCAAGAGGAGGAGGGGATGCGGCTGTCCCGGTTTGTGTTTTATGTGAGTCCTGCCTGTGGGTGCTCTTGACGGCAGCGCCCCATCTCTGTCGGTCTGTGTGACTGGCTGTTTCAGTGTCCGCTGCAAGTCCGCGTGTCTGTGTGTGTGCATCTCGGGGGTGGATGCTCAGCTTTGCTGCAAGTTACACCTGCAAGCGGAAAAGTGGCAGCTGCGTCCCTCAGCCTGGGCAAAGACTCCAGATCCCCAGGCAACAGGCTGGGCTCCAGCAGCCAGGCAGGACTGTACTGGGTGGCACTGGCCAGTACTGGGCTCCGGCGGCATGGCAGGAGGGGTCCTGGGCCGGAGTGGCTGGAAGTGGTGACCAGTCTTGACATGCCTTAACACTGTGTCTCTGTGGGGTGCGTGGGGAGAGTGAATCCCGCTTCATCCCAAGGGCTTCCAGCTGGGGATGAGATGTCCGCGTTGCTTCAGCTGAATGCCTGCCTGGCACAGGGTCCAAGCAAGAGCTCCCTGTCAACGCCTGTGTGTCCTTCTTGTTATGGGACACCAGTGTCCAGAGGGCAACATTTGTACCTCTCACGGGCCATCCATGCTCTGGCAGCACAAACCATGCTTTTGGCATCGGTCTCTTTTGGGAGGGGCAACTGGTGATTACTGCAGGCAGAAAAAAAGCCCATTCCCCAAGGGTGACTCTGCTGCCTTTCAGGAGCTGTCAGCCCTGGAGCCCTTGGGACATGTCCAGGGAGCCCAGAAGGGGCAGAGAAAGTGGTGCCTTGGGCTGGACCTCTGCTGCTGGGCTGGGCCGGGCTCCTGGGACGGAGGGAGCTCATAGCAAGCGGGCAGCGCTTGTGAGAGACAGCTCTGCCCAGGAGCAGCTCCCCTGCCAAGTGCAGCAGGGCTGAGGGCACTGCCTGCAGGCAGCGAGGGGAGAGAGGAGTGAGGCAGGGAGAGCTTAGTGGGAGGACAGCTGAGCTTGTCACCGAAATTGGGAATAAACCTCCTAACACCAATGTAGTGTTAAATTTTCAGCGCTGGGAACACGGGGGATAGTTCCTCCTAAATCGTGTTCGCTCGATCAGTTCAAAAGTCAAACATTTATAAGTCTATGATTACAAGATTAGTACATATTCATCAAGTGTCTGGCAGCTAGAGAATCCTCTCTGGTCACAGAAGTCATCAGGGATCATAGACACAAGCCGCCAGGACAGCTAAAGTGGCAATGCGGTCAGAGAGACTGTTTCCCCTTGGCTAGAGAGTCCCCTCTGATGCCAGA
Source organism: Phaethon aethereus (assembly GCF_964289735.1). NCBI lineage: Eukaryota > Metazoa > Chordata > Aves > Phaethontiformes > Phaethontidae > Phaethon > Phaethon aethereus. The sequence continues at coordinate 47,900 of NC_138590.1, forward strand.
GCTCCTCCCAGATCTTTGAGACATACTTCTGGGACAGCTAGAGCGGCATCCCGGTCCTAGACATGGTATTCCCGCAGTTAGAGAGTCACCTCCAATCTCAACGTTCTCCCGGACCATGGAGACATACCTGGGGAATGGCTAGGGTGGCATCCCAACCACAGAAACGTTGTTCCAGCAGTTAGAGAGTCCCGTCCTATCCCAGATGTCCTCCTTGATCATGGAGACATACCTCTGGGATGGCTAGAGGAGTGACCTGGACAAAGAGACATTGTTCCAGTTACTACAGAGTCGACAGAGGCCAGAAAGAGGTGGAAAGCAGGAAAGGTGTGGGACGCTAGAGGGGACGTAGAGGCCAGAAAGAAGTGGAGGTCGAAAAGGGGTAGGAGCCCAAATACGGGTCTGAGGCCACATAGTCGGGGTCAGGCTCAACAGGGATGGTGTCAAAGGAGAAGCCAAAACTAAGTAGAGGCCGACAGAGGGGGTGGGCACTAGGGGCGGAAAGGGAGCTAGAGGCCAGAAATAAGTGGAGGCCGCAAAGGAGTGGGAGGCTGGAGGGGAGCGAGAGGCCAGAAATCAGTGGAGGCTGAGCACATGTTGTGGGTCAGAAAGATGTGGGAGGCCAGAAGCCCAAAGAAAGGCTAGAGAAACGTGGAGGCTGAAAATTAGTGAGAGGCTGGAGGGCAATTTAGGACAGAAAAAAGTGGAGGCGGAAAAAGGGGTGGAAGACTGGAGTGTCTCCCACATCAGAGAGGTTACATCCGGGATGGCTAGAGTGGCATTCCGGTCGTGGAAATGCTGTTCTGGCACCTACAGAGTCCCCTCCGCGCCCGCAAGTCCTCCTGGATTAGAGAGACATACCTCCCACAGTGGCATTCCCGTCATAGAGATGGTGTTGCAGCACCTGGAGACTCCCCTCTGATCTCAGCCGGCCTCCACATCACGAAGATACACCTCCAGCATGGCTAGACTGGCATTCTGAACATACAGATCCTGTTCTGGCAGAGAGACTCCACTCCGATCCTGGAAATCCTCCCAGACCCTAGAAACATATGTCTGGGATGGCCAGACAGGCCTTCCTTTCATTGTAACGGTGTTCCCACAGCTAGAGAGTCCTGTGCGATCCCAGAAGTCCAAGCAGATCATACACACATACCTCCCAGACAGCCAGAGTGGTATTCCAGGGGTAGAGATGGTGTCAAAGCACCTAGAGACTCCGTTCCAAACACAGAAGGCCTCCCGGATCACAGAGACATACATCCAGCATGGCTAGAGTGCCATTCCTGTCATAGAGGGGAGTTTCCCACGGTTAGATAGTCGCCTCTAATCCCAGAAGTCCTCCCGCATCATGGAGATATAGCTCCAGGATGGCCAGAGGGGCATTCTGGCCATCGAGACAGTGTTTCAGCAGCTCTAGAGTCCCCTCCAATGCTGGAAGTCCTCCCATGTCATGGAGACACACCTCCAGGATGGCTAAACAGGCGTTCCGGTCATAGAGGCCGTGTTCGGGGAGCTAGGGACTCCCCTCCAAAGACAGCTTTCCTCCTGCATCACAGAGACATAACCTCCCAGGTAGCTAGAGTGGCTGTCAGAGAGACAGTGTTCCGGTGGCTAGAGAGGCCCCTAGAGGCCAGAAATAAGTGGAGGCTGAGCACGTGTTGTAGGCCAGAAAGATGTGGGAGGCCAGAGGGAAGGAGAGGCTTGCAAAAAATGTGGAAGTTGAAATGGGGTAGAAGGATGGAAAATAGTGAAGGCTGGAGGGCAATTTAGGCCAGGGAAAAGTAGAGACCAAAGAGTTGTGGGAGGAAACAGTAAAAGAAAACTCATAGTGACACAGTATATGGAAGAAAGGGAGGAAGTAAAATTTAGCTGAAGGGAACTGGATAAAGGAAATTTTTGAAAGAGAAATTAAATAGCGGAGTTACAAGAAATACAGAGAAGAAATTAAAAAAAACAAATCAATAAAGGGAGCCAGAGAGAAGGAAATGTAGAAGGAATATTCAAAATCGAGTACAAGAAAAATTGGCAAGAATTAAAACATAGGCACAAGGAGACGGACAGAGGGCAACACAGAAAGAAAATAAAAATACTGATGGGGTAAAAAAAACATTGGAATATTAAACAAACAGGCAGATGGATAGAATGAACCATAATAAGAAAATTTTAAAAGCAGTGAGGTACAAGAAACGCAGGAAATAATTATAAAATAGGGACAGGATGATGGATAGAAGGAAACACAGGAAAACATTTTTAAGCAACAAGGTACAGGACAGAGCGAAGAATTTAAAAGCAGAGACAGGGTGCCAGAGAGAGGGAACTGTAGAACAAGAAATTAAAATGCAACAGGGTACAAGAAACACAGGAAAGCATTAAAAACATGGAGAGAGACAGCCGCCAAGAGAGAAACATAGAACTAAATCACCAGGTGAAATGGCGCAGGGCAGAGCCAACAGAAGAGTAAAAAGTTTCGGGCAGCCGGACAGGGAGGTGGGCCAGCAGAGAGGCAGACGCAGGCAGGGACAGGCAGGGAGGCGGCAGAGGTCTGGGGCAGGGCAGCAGAGATGGACCAGGACACGCACAAGAGAACGCGTGACTCACCGCAGCTCCTGGTGCCAGCTTCACCGCCCCAATCCTTCTCCCTCTGCCTCTTCCTCCTCCGCAGGGCCACTTGCTCAGCCCTCCCCTGCTCAGCAGCACACAGTGAACGCCTCAGTGCTCCTCATCCGCACGGCGTCCTCGATCCGCGGTGGCTCATGCCTGTAGCCGCCGGAGACACCAAGCTCCCAGCACCACGTGCTGGTGGTCTGCTCTGCCAGGGACATCTCGGCGAGATCCCTCTTTGATGCAGGGACTGTCTGTTCCTCGCTGGAGGCACCTGCCTGAAGCACCCCCCTGCATTCCCTCCTCAGCCAGTTCCCCTTCACCAGCTCCCTCAGGCAGCCATGCCCCGGCAGCCCCTTTACAGCCAGAGCCCCAGCGGCAGCAGGGCCAGCCCCACCTCAGCCTCACTGGCCACGCCTGGGGCTGCCCCAGCCCCAGCTGGAGCCCATCGGGAACAGGGACCATGGCCAAAGCCCCACGGCACAGGGCCCCTTTCCCTGAAGCTGTCCTCAGCCACGAGCTCTGCCCCCGGGGTTGCGACCACAGCCGAGGGGCACAGAGGAGGCAGGAAAAGGTTATTCATTAATGCACCTCAGGAATCCAGGCAGCGAGTCGGCTGCGAGGCTCAGTGCCCAAAGGCAGCAGGGCAGAGGGAGACAAAGGGAAGAGACAACAGGAGGAAGGACAGAGGGACATAGAGAAGAGGCGTGGGACAGGGAGCCAGAAAACAGGCCACTGTGAATAAGAGAGGGACAGGGAGCGGGACAAGAGCGTAGAGAGAGGAGTGCAGAGAGATTGAGGAAAACAAGAAAAAAGGACAGAGGGATGGTGGAATAAATGAGAGAGACGGGGAGGAGGAAAGAAAAGCAGAGGGACCAGCAAGACAACAAGATAGAGACTAGAGAAGGGCTGGGGAAAGTGATAGGGGAAAAGAAACATAGGCAAGAAATGAAAAATACAAACAGGGAGCAGGACAGAGGGAGACACTGAAAGAAAATGTTGAAAAGAAACAGGGTACAAGAAATATAGGCAAGAACTAACAAATAGGGACAGGGAGATCTAGAAAAAAGTATAAGAAGTGATGTGGTACAGGACAGAGAGGGAAGAATTAGAGACAGGGAGATGGATAGAGGGAGACGTAGAAAATTTTAAAAGCGACAGGATAAAAGAATCAGAGACAACAATTAAAAAAAAGGTCACTGGAGCTGCATAGAGGGAGACGTAGGGAGAAAAAGTGACAGGGTACAGGAAACACAGACAAGAAATTAAAATTAGGTCAGGGAGACAGAAAGAGCGAAAGGCAGGAAGAAAAAGTAGAAAGTGACTGGGTTCAAGAAACATGCAATAATTTAAAAAATAAGAACGAAGAGGTAGAAAGAAAGTTTCCAAAGCAGTGGGGTACAAGAAACATAGGCATGAATTAAAAAGTAGGGACAGGTAGCCTGAAAGAAGGGGGGGATGACCTTGTCTGGCTGCCGGGTGCCCACCAAGCTTCTGTATCGCTCCCCCTCCTCAATATGACAAGGGGAGAAAATACAACAAAAATGCTTGTGGGTTGAGATAAGGCTAAAGAGATCACTCATCAAGTACTGTCACAAGCAAAGCAGACTCGACTTGGGGGAAAGTAATTTAATTCATTGTCAATCAAAGTCAGAGTAGGGGAATGAGAAATAAGAACAAATCAAAAAAACAAACAAAACAACTTCCCCCCACCCCTTTCTTTTTCCCTGGGCTCATCTTCACTCCTGACTCCTCTACCTCGTCCAGCCGAGCAGCGCAGGGGGACAGGGAGCAGGGACCGTGGTCAGTTCGTTGCATGTTGTCTCTGCCGCTCCTTCCTCCTCACATCATTCTTCTGCTCCATCACGGGGTCCCTCCACGGGGCCACAGCTGCTGCCAGGAGCCTGCTCCAGCACAGGTTCTCCACAGGGTCACAGCCTCCTTCAGGCACATCCACCTACTCATGGGGTTCTCTGTGGGCTGCAGGTGGGTATCTGCTCCACCGTGGACCTCAGTGGGGTGCAGGGGATGACAGTCTTCACCAGGGGCTGCCGGGGAATCTCTGCTCTGACGCCTGAAGGATCTCCTCCTCCGTCCTCACTGACCTTGGTGTCTGCAGGGCCGTTTCACACTCACATTTTCTCTACAACAGCTTCTGCACGGCATTTTTTAGCCTTTCTTAAATACAGCGTCACAGAGGCACCACCAGCACTGCTGATGGACTCAGTTTGACCAGCAGCAGATCCATCTTGGAGGTGGAACTGGCTGTGCCCAACATGGGGGCAACTCCTGGTGTCTTCTCACACAACCCACCCCTGCAGCCCCTGCCTCCACCCCCAGCTAACAAAACCCTGCCACGTAAACCCAATACGAAAGTGATCAGCTGCAGGGCGAGTGGGGGGATTGAAAAATAGGGAAAGGAGCCACAGAGAGAGACAGAGAGGAGGAAAAAAAAAAAAAATAGTCATGGGCTACAGGACAGAGAGGAGGAAGGGTGATGGAACCAGACTCAAAGAGATGGAGAAAAACAAAGAATAGTGATGGGCCACAGGGCAGAGGTGGAGGAATTTAAAAAGGGGACAGCAAGGTGGACAGAGAGAGACTGAGAAATACCAGAAAGCCTCGATAAGCTAAAGGGGAGAGGGAGAGGAATTAAAGAATAGGGACAAGAAGCCAAACAGATGAAGAACGATAAAGAGGAAAACGGGCTATGGGACAGAGAGGGAAGACATTACAACGTAGGGACAGGGACCTGGAACAAGACAATCTGAGAAAGAAAAGGTCTATCTAGAATACAGGGCAGAGAAAGAGGAATTAAAAAATAGCAACATGGAGCCAGACAGAGAGAATTGGGGCAGGGAGGGAGGGCCAGGAACTATGAAGGGCTAAAGGGCAAATGGGGAGGAATTAAAAATATTTGGGTAGGAAAACCGAGAGATAGATGGAGAAAGACAAAAATAGTGATGGGCTGCAGGACAGACACACAAGATTGTGCTGGTTTCAGCTGGGATAAAGTTAATTTTCTTCCCGATAGCTGGTATAATGCCATAGTTTGGTTTTGGGATGAAAATAATGTTGGTAACATTATTGATGTTTTCAGTTGCTAAGCAGTTAAGGACAGCCCAGCTTCTCATGCTGGCCGGCCAGCGAGGAGGCTGGGCGTGCACAGGAAGCTGGGAGGGGACACGGCCAGGACAGCACACCCAAACTGGCCAAAGGGATATTCCATTCCATATGACGTTGTGCTTGGTATATAAACTGGGGGGAAGAAGAAGGAAGTGGGACACGTTCAGAGTTACGGCATCTTGTCTTCCCAAATGACCGTCACGCGTGATGGAGCCCCGCTGCCTGGAGATGGCTGAACACCCGCCTGCCGACGGGGAGCGGTGAATGAACTCCTCGTTTTGCTTTGCTTGCGTGTGCAGCTTTGCTTTACCTGTTAAACTGTCTTTATCTCCAGCCACGAGGTTCCTCACCTTCACCCTTCCGATTCTCTCCCCCATCCCACCGGGGGGAGTGAGCGAGCGGCTGCCTGGGGCTTAGTTGCTGGCTGGGATTAGACCCCAACACGGATGAACAAAAAAAGAGGGATAGGGAACACGACAGAAGCACAGAGAGAATACAAAAATCGAGAGATAGAATGACAGAGAAAGAGGGGGACTTGGAAAACAAGAGAGGGGGAGCTGCAGGGAGGCAAAAAATATGACAGCGATGAAAGACAGAGGGTGGGGGGAGGCAGGGAGGGAGTGGAATTCAGTAGAGGGGCAAGATTCTCTCAGAGCCGCTGGGAGAATTTGACAGTTTGGGCTCATCTTGGTCTGTCTCTCCCCCTCCCTTCCCCTTCTGTACCTCCGGGTGCTTGACTGTCACCCACCTAAAAGGACAGACTGGCATCTGACAGCTCTCACAGCACCAGGCTTCCCAGACACGCAGCCTCTCACGGGTGCACACACTACATGGTTGTACCGTGCTTTTGGTCACGTGTACAGACCGTGCCGTGCGCGCTGGCGATCGGATCTGCCGAGGGCTACGCTAAGAGGGAACCTTCCTCACCCGGAGAGGCAGGCTGTCTCCTGCCTGCAGCTGGGGGCAGCTGCCACCGGGATCCCCTTTACTTTATTCTTCAGTTGCTTTACCTTTTTCTGGCCTCTTCAGCTTCACCCACAGCAGCTCCAGACCACAGCCAGCAAGTGTCCAGCCGTCCCTTTCCACCCATGCCATCAGGAGAATGAGGCCGAGGGCAGCCCACACAAACCTGAGCCGGACGCACCCAACAACATCCCCGGAGAGGAGCCGGCAACCAAGTCCTCGCTGCTGCCTCTGGGACAAGGCAAGAGCCAGCAACTGCCGTCCACAGGGACTGATGGCTGCAGCTCCCCTCCGGCAGGAACCCCTCCTTCCGCAGGAGCTGCTGGAGACGCCGCTCTTTCCCCCGAACCGATGCTAGTGGCACCTGCATTTATGGTGCAATAAAGCATATTCAAGGGCCAGCTTGCTGCCATGAGGAGGGGGTTTGGGGGCAGCCAGTGGCTACGGGACAGGCTTCAGGGAAAGTGCTGGAGCTGGGGGCAGCCGCACGGGCTGAGCGGGGCTGGAGGAGTTTTGCTGACTTGGGGAGGCAGACGGTGCCTTTTCCAGGGGGGTGAGAAGGCCTCCAGGTACCCAGAGGGGTGGGGGCAGCCGCCTCCTGCCCCTCTTCCTGCTCCCTCTCCACCAGCTCTCAGCAAATCCCTGGGAGCTGCCCTGATGGGGCCTGACTCCAACTGACCATTTCCCGTCGGTGGGAAACGTCCTCGCAGCTCGAGGACATTCTCGGGCAGGCATGCCCCCGCAGCACCATCCCTGGGGCTGCAGCCCTTTTACACAGAGGGGCCGCCAGCCTCACTGCTCCCCCCACCCCAGGGGCTCCTCCAGCCCCAGCCCACAGCTGCGGCCACGGCCCCTTACACCCGCTGTGTAACCGGCTCCCCCCGACGCTGTGACAGCCACTCACCAAGCACACGGGGCTGCAAACACAGCCACGAGCACGGCAGAGATGGCAAGCGTCTATTCGCTCATGTGTCTAAGTCCCGGGAGCGAGTCTGCTCTGGGGCTCGGTGCCCGTACGCTCACCCTTCCCCTGGGACGAGTCGGCGGAACAGCAGGTACAGAAAACGAAAATACAGCGACGGGGCACAGGACAGAGGAACAGAAAGGGAAAACTAAGATGAGGGAAGAAGCACTGAGGGACAGAGAAAGAAAGGTAGAAGGAAAACAACAGCGAGATGCAGAAATCAATACAAAAGGGATGAGAAGCCCTGCAGGGACACGGCCGAACAAAAACAGGGCCAGGGAGCACGACAAAGGGAAGGAGAGAGACATTTAGTAAGAGGAATAAAGAATGCAGGCGGGAGGAGACACGGCAGATCAGCTCAAAGAGACGGAGAAAGAAAAAATGGTGATGGACAGCAGGATGAGAAAAAAGGCCAGGGAGCAGGACAGAGGGGGATAATGGGACAGCGAGACCGGCAGGGCGATATAGCGAGAAACGATGGGACAGGCAGTGGTATGGAGATATAGAGACAAGAAGTTAGGGGGGAGGATGGAGGACAGAGAGGATACGAGGAAAGGGACAGGGAGTGGGGCAGAGATGAAGAAAGGAAAAAACGCAGTGATGGGTAGCAGGGCAGAGGGAGGAGGAAAGACAAGATGAAGGGCAGACAAATATAGAAAATGGGTGAGGCACAGGCAGACAGAAAGTGGGATACTCCAAAAGAGCAAACAGGGAGCAGAAGGCTGAGACAGAGAGCAGACAAAAGCGACAGAGAAGCAGAGCACAAGAGAAAACAGGGACAGAAAGGTGAAGCAATAACTACCAGGGAAGGGGAGCAGCACAGAGCACCACAGAGAATAAGAGCTGAACAGGAAGGGGGGCAGGGACAGTGAGATACAGAATGAAAAAAAACCAGCTACAGCGAGCAAGACAAACAGCGAGAGAGAGAGACATGGAGCAGCACGTATAGGTGCAGAGAGGAAAAGAACGCCAGGGAACAGGCCAGAGAAATAGTGGGGGGGAAAAAAGAGATGGATGCAGGTCAGGACAAAGAGACGGAAAAGGAAAGAACAGCGATGGGCTGCAGGACAGAGTAGGAGGATGACAACAAAGGAGGGAGAAAGAGCAGGGAAGAGCACAGAAAGAAAAAGAAATGAGAACGGCAGAAGAAGAGAGAGAAAGGGTGAGAGGAAAAGGGAGCAGCGCAGAATCTCGCCTCCAGCAGGCTCGCAGCGGGCGCTTTGAAGCTTCCTGTCCGGCCACCTCCAGGCAGCCTGAGGGCACGAGAGACCCCGGTGCCCACCAAAGGGGCTTGCTCGCCGCACTGGGGGTCCTGGCCCCCACCCACCCCCGGGAACCATACCCAGTCAGTGGCCATGCTGCTTCAGCCCCCAGGCAGCAGCAGCGAGCACCCAGCAGCGGCGCTGCGCTGCCGCATTCTGCACGCCGAGCACCCGCCGACACGGCGCACGTGGGGCGGCAACGGCGCCTCCTTACCGGGAAGCAGCCAGGAGCGCGCGGGCACCGCAGAACGGTATCGCCGTTACCGGCGGACGGCAGCGTGGGTCACGGAAGCGCCACCGCGCATGCGCGACTGCCGAGCTGCAGTACCGAACTTCAGTCGCAGGGCGGCAGCACCGCGTGCGGCGAGGCGCGTCAACGCGCATGCGCTGCTGCCGACCCGCAGTACCTACTTTCAGTCGCATGGTGTGAACGCGGCGAAAGGCGCCAACGCGCACGCGCAGCTGCGCAGCTGCAGTACCGAATTTTGGTCGCCGGGCAGCAGCAACGAGCACTCTGAGGTGCACAACTGCGCATGCGCGGCAGCTGAGCTGCAGTTCCCAATTTCTGCCACAGGGCGGCAGCACCGAGGGCGGGAAGGGGCGCGCCACCACGCATGCCCGGGAGACCAAGGCCGCAAAACCTACATCTCCCGGCATGCACTGGCAAGCACAGCATGGCCGCCCGCCAGCCCCCTGCCACAAGACTACGCTTCCCGGCATGCGCGGGGAACGAACATCGCCGGCCGTAAGCCCCGTGCCGCGGGGCTACGGCTCCCGCCCTGCCGCCAGGCGCAGCCTGCCCTGCTGGCTGACCCTGCGCGGGCACCGGCTCCTCCTCGTCCCCCGCAAGTCCCGCCGAGACGCGAGCGCTAACCCGCGCTCCGCCGCGCGGCTCCGGGCAGCCCCCGCCGCCGGCTCCCACACGCCCCTGCTCCGTGCTTCCGACGCGGACCCCGCCGCCCCGCCGGTCCATGGGGCGGCCCCGCTCATGTTCTTCCTCGCTGCAGCCGCAGCCCGGTCACACCGGGCGACCGCTCCGCCCCGCCCCTGGCTCCCCCCGGCCCCTCCACGGCCACCCGGGGCAGGGCAGCGGCGGCGGCAGCCCCTCCCCCGGCAGCCACCCCTGTGCAGGGAGCGGCCGTCCCCACCGGCCTCACCGCCCGCACCTGGGGCTCTGAAACAAGGATCTAAAACAATTACAAGGTTTCAACGTGTGTCACCAATCAACTCTAAGTTTTGCAAATTTCTTAATATATGGAAGGTTATTGATTAGTTTGACTTCAGTATAGAATTCTTTAGCCTACTAACTGTGTGATCATGTTTAACGGCCTGCTCTCACAGTCCTTAGGCTGTATTTGCCTCAATACTAACATTGTACCTATGTGTAAACAGTTAATCACGAGGAAAGCACACCTCATTGTCGTGGTTTAGCCCCAGCCGGCAACTAAGCACCACGCAGCCACTCGCTCACTCTCCCTCCCACAGTGGGACGGGGGAGAGAATTAGGAAAAACCTCGTGGGTTGAGATAAACACGATTTAATAGGACAGAAAGAAAGAAGGGAACAATAATGATAATACCAACAAAGGAATGTACAAGAACAAGTGAGGCCCAATACAGCAATTGCTCACCACCCCGTGATCGACAGCCCGTCCCCGAGCAGCGATTTCCACCCCCCGGCCAACTCCAGTTTATGTACTGGGCATGACGTCGGATGGTAGGGAATCTCTCTTTGGCCAGCCTGGGTCAGCTGTCCCGGCTGTGTCCCCTCCCAGCTCCCCGTGCACCCCCAGCCTGCTCGCTGGCAGCCCAGCACAAGAAGCTCGACTGTCCTTGACGGCTCAGCAACAACCCAAAACATCAGCACATTATCAACAGTTCCTCATCCCAAATCCAAAACCCAGTCTCACACTAGCTTCTGTGAAGAAAACCAGCTCTATCCTGGCTGAAACCAGGACAGTATCCACCCCTTATTCCATACCATTTACGTCATGCCCGGGTCCTATACTTTTCAATACATTCCAATTATTCATTATTACTCTTCCTGTCTTTTAATATATACACATAGATATCACTTTCTTAGTCTATGGGCCATCACTTTAAAATGTCTATGGAGTTCAGTCAGTCCATGACTCTGGGCTTCATCCATCATAGCAGTCTCTCAGGGCAGGGGAGATGGTATGCGGTGTTGGATTGTCATCTGGCACGGTCCATGTCCATGATCTGCAGGTCGAAGATGTCGGTCTCGAGGGATTTGTTGGGCGCAAGCTGCTGAAGCCAGTTCTGGTTTCATCATTGCTGCACGTTGCTTGGTTTCAGTGAAGCTCATTCTTCATCAGTCTGGGTGATTCTTACTATAATACCATTGATATGGTAGATAGCAGCCATAGTAGTAATGAAATACTGAACAATTAACATAATACAATTCAAATCATTGACTGTTTTCACCCAAAATCAAGTCTCCTTGAGGTACACATCGGACTTCCCCATCCTTCCGCATTACCCACCAAGTGCACCCAGGTCCCTGGGCAAAGGCAATCCCACGAACGGGTTTGCCTTTGCCTGAGGCAGGAGTAACCCAGACTGTCTTCCCCAGCGTATTTCTCACATGCACCACAGGGACTTTATCCCCTTCTACAGTACGTAGAAGTTTTGATTGGGCAGGGCCGGCTCTATTAGTAGATCCCCTAGTGTTGACTAACCAGGTGGCTTTGGCTAAATGTTTATCCCAATGTTTGAATGTTCCATCACCCATTGCTCTCAGTGTAGTCTTTAACAGTCCGTTGTACGGTTCAATTTTTCCGGAAGCTGGTGCATGATAGGGGATGTGATACACCCACTCAATGCCGTGCTCTTTGGCCCAGGTGTCTATGAGGTTGTTTCGGAAATGAGTCCCGTTGTCCGACTCAATTCTTTCGGGGGTGCCATGTCGCCATAAGACTTGCTTTTCAAGGCCCAGGATAGTGTTCCGGGCGGTGGCATGGGGCACAGCATATGTTTCCAGCCATCCGGTGGATGCTTCCACCATGGTAAGCACATAGCGCTTGCCTTGGCGAGATTGTGGAAGTGTGAGATAGTCAATCTGCCAGGCCTCCCCATATTTATATTTCAACCATCGTCCTTCATACCAGAGGGGCTTTAACCGCTTGGCTTGTTTGATCGCAGCACACGTTTCACATTCATGGATAACCTGTGCAATAGCATCCATGGTCAGGTCCACCCCTCGATCCCGAGCCCATCTATATGTTGCATCTCTTCCCTGATGGCCTGAGGTGTCATGGGCCCACCGAGCTATAAATAATTCACCCTTATGTTGCCAGTCCAGATCCACCTGAGCCACTTGAATCTCAGCAGCCTGATCCACCTGATGGTTGTTTTGATGTTCTTCGGTGGCCCGACTCTTGGGTACGTGAGCATCTACGTGACGTACTTTTATGACGAGATTCTCTAGTCGGGCAGCAATATCTTGCCACAATTCAGCAGCCCAGATGGGCTTGCCTCTGCGTTGCCAGTTGCTCTGCTTCCATTGCTGCAGCCACCCCCATAGAGCATTTGCCACCATCCATGAGTCAGTATAAAGATAGAGTACTGGCCATTTTTCTCGTTCAGCAATATCTAAAGCCAGCGGGATGGCTTTCACCTCCGCAAACTGACTTGATTCGCCTTGTCCTTCAGCAGCTTCTGCGACTCGTCGTATAGGGCTCCATACAGCAGCTTTCCACCTTCGATGTTTGCCTACAATACGACAGGACCCATCAGTAAACAGGGCATACTGCCTTTCGTTCTCCGGCAGTTCATTATATGGTGGAGCCTCTTCAGCACGCGCCACCTCCTCTTCCGGTGATATTCCAAAATCTTTGCCTTCTGGCCAGTCCATGATCACTTCCAAGATTCCCGGGTGATTAAGATTTCCTATTCGAGCCCGCTGTGTAATAAGCGCGACCCACTTACTCCATGTAGCATCAGTCGCATGATGTGTAGAGGGGACCCTCCCTTTGAACATCCAGCCCAGCACCGGCAGTTGGGGTGCCAGGAGGAGCTGTGCTTCAGTACCAACCACTTCTGAGGCAGCTCGAACTCCTTCATATGCCGCCAATATCTCCTTTTCAGTTGGAATATAGCGGGACTCAGATCCCCTATATCCTCGACTCCAAAACCCTAGAGGTCGACCTCGAGTCTCTCCTGGTGCCTTCTGCCAGAGACTCCAGGTAGGGCCATTCTCCCCGGCTGCCGTGTAGAGCACATTTTTAACATCTTGTCCTGCCCGGACTGGCCCGAGGGCTACGGCATGAACTATCTCCTGTTTGATTTGTTCGAAGGCTTGTCGTTGCTCAGGGCCCCATTTAAAATCGTTCTTCTTCCGGGTCACTTGATAAAGAGGGCTTACAATCAGACTGTAATTTGGAATATGCATTCTCCAGAAACCCACAACACCCAAAAATGCTTGTGTTTCTTTTTTGCTAGTTGGTGGAGACATAGCTGTTATTTTGTTGATCACATCCGTTGGGATCTGTCGACGTCCATCTTGCCATTTTATTCCTAAAAACTGGATCTCTTGTGCAGGTCCCTTGACTTTACTTTGTTTTATAGCAAAACCAGCTTTCAGAAGAACTTGAATTATTTTCTTCCCTTTCTCGAAAACTTCTTCTGCTGTGTTGCCCCATACGATGATGTCATCAATGTATTGCAGATGCTCTGGAGCTTCACCCTGTTCCAGTGCAGTTTGTATCAGCCCATGGCAAATGGTAGGGCTGTGTTTCCACCCCTGGGGAAGTCGATTCCAGGTGTATTGGACACCCCTCCAAGTGAAAGCAAACTGTGGCCTGCACTCTGCCGCCAAAGGGATTGAGAAAAACGCGTTAGCAATATCAATGGTGGCGTACCACTTGGCTGCCTTTCACTCCAGTTCATATTGAAGTTCTAGCATGTCCGGCACGGCAGCGCTCAGTGGCGGCGTGACTTCATTCAGGCCACGATAGTCTACTGTCAGTCTCCACTCTCCATTAGACTTTCGCACTGGACATATGGGGCTGTTAAAGGGTGAGCGAGTCTTGCTGATCACTCCTTGGCTCTCCAGCCGACGAATCAGCTCACGGATGGGGATCAGGGAGTCTCTGTTGGTGCGATATTGCCGCCGGTGCACTGTTGTGGTAGCGATCGGCACCTGTTGTTCTTTGACCCTGAGCAACCCCACCACAGAAGGGTCCTCTGAGAGACCAGGCAAGGTGGACAGCTGTTTAATTTCTTCCGTCTCCAAGGCAGCTATACCAAAAGCCCACCGGTACCCTTTTGGGTCCTTGAAATACCCTCTGCTGAGGTAGTCTGTGCCCAGGATGCACGGAGCCTCCGGGCCAGTCACAGTGGGGTGCTTCTGCCACTCATTCCCAGTTAGGCTCACTTCGGCCTCCAGCACAGTCAGCTGTTGGGATCCCCCTGTCACTCCGGAAATACAGATGGGCTCTGCCCCTATATGGCTTGATGGCATCAGGGTACATTGTGCACCGGTGTCCACTAAAGCCTTATATTCCTGTGGGTCTGATGTGCCAGGCCATCTAATCCACACAGTCCAATAAACTCGGTTGTCCCTCTCCTCCGCCTGGCTGGAGGCAGGGCCCCTCTAATCCTGCTCATAGTACTCGTTACCCACTTCTTGTAAATAGGAATCAGAAGTCCCTTCAAGAGGATCAGAGGTGAGATCAGCTCTTCTATTCTTTCTGGGAAGCTGCCCACTGGAAAGTGGAGCGACGATTTTCCTCGAGGAACCTGAACCCCCTTTTGTAATTGTTTTTCCTTGCAGCTCGCGTACTCGTGCCTCTAGGGTCGAGGTAGGTTTTCCATCCCACCTCCTCATGTCCTCTCCGTAGTCACGCAATTGAAACCACAGGGTGGCTCGTGGTGTGTATCCTCTGTATCTTCTCTCTTGAACAGAAGAGCGCTTACTCCTAATGGCTGAGACACTGGTCCGTATGGGTGGAGGGTAGGGCATATCCTCTTTGAATTGCCGGAACTCCCGGGACAGTTTCTCTATAGCAGAGACGCAGGCCCGTAGGGAGGAAGAGAGACTTTCTTCGTATTGCCGGAGTTGGCCAGCCAATTCATCCACCGTTGGTCTCTCTCCGTCCTTCCAGGCCATTACTGCTAATGAGTTGGCATATGATGATGGTGCACTCCGTACAAACTTCCGCCACATAGGTTGCGTGCAATTAACTTCATCTGGATCTTTGGATGATTGTCCATTGTCCAAGTCACCATAAATCACTTCCAGCACCGCTAGCTCCCTCAGGTACTGGATACCTTTCTCCATGGTGGTCCACTTGCCTGGGTGACATAGAACATCTTCCTTGAAGGGGTACCTTTCCTTCACACCCGACAGGAGTCGTCTCCAGAGGCTGAGGACTTGTGCACCTTTTCCAATTGCTTTGTCAATGCCCCCTTCCCTAGAAAGGGATGCCAGCTGCTTGGCTTCCCTACCCTCTAATTCCAGGCTACTGGCCCCATTATCCCAGCATCGGAGCAGCCAGGTGACAATGTGCTCACCTGGACGACGGCTGAAATCCTTTCACATATCTCGCAATTCACTCAGGGATAGAGATCGGGTAGTTACCATCTCTTTTATAAGTTCTTCCTCTTCCTCCTCTTCAAGTGATGACTCGCTCTCTTCCCTCTTCCGTGCTTGTGATGGCCCTGCTTCAGAGTACTCTGCCTCCTCACTCTCTTCCTCTGGCTCCTTCTTAGCAGAATCTTCCTCCTCCCTTACTAAACGAGCTGACTTCCGCTTCCAAGATTTCTTCTTTTGTACAGGGGCAACTGATACCGGGATGGGCTGGTCCTCTGGTTCAGCTGCAACAGTCTGAGTAGCTACAGTGCCCGCCGTGGGGGTTGGAGTAGTGGCAGTGCCCGCCGTGGGGGTTGGAGTAGTCACAGTGCCTGCCACATTGCCATCAGACCCAGAGAGCCTCTCTCCCCTTTGCAGTGTTAAATAGAGCTCGGTAGGCATGGGCCAGGCCCCAGCACATGGCAATGATTTGTGTCTCCTTGGAGCTGCCAGGCTGACAGCATACTTCTTCCAAATATTCTGCTAGTTTATCAGGATTCTGCACTTGTTCGGGAGTGAAGCTCCAAAACACCGGAGGTGCCCACCGCCCCAGGCATTTGCCCATGCTGTTCCACACACCCTGCCATTCATAACTATCCAGCCTTGGGGCAGATCGCCGGGTGATATTCTTAAATTGCTTGCCAACCTTAGACAAAACCGAAACAATGTTCCCCAGAAGTAGCAATAGAGGTATTTTAACTACCCAAGGGTGTTCAAAATACTGAAAAATTATTGTGATGAAGGAGGAAATGTTATGATAGAGGGTAGCAAAGGTACCACTCTGCATTTCCTCCATAAAAAACCTTTCAGAGGCAGAAGTATAATTGCTAATTGTCTCCACAAGACTGTAGCCAAAATACAGTAACGGCTTTAGTACAGAGCTCAGATAATACCACATTAAGCTCAAGGTCAGTGCTCTAAAAACAAAATTCACAGGCGAGACATTACTAATCATTGCAGAGTACAGCAGCCCGCAGAAACCAACACCAATCCTTAACATGTACAGCAAAGACGAGAGCATGATGCAAATCAAATAAACTGATATTGTGACCTGCAACCGTTATTATCTCAAGCCTCGGGCCCCACGTTGGGCGCCAAAAAGTACTGTCGTGGTTTAGCCCCAGCCGGCAACTAAGCACCACGCAGCCGCTCGCTCACTCTCCCTCCCACAGTGGGACGGGGGAGAGAATTAGGAAAAACCTCGTGGGTTGAGATAAACACGATTTAATAGGACAGAAAGAAAGAAGGGAACAATAATGATAATACCAACAAAGGAATGTACAAGAACAAGTGAGGCCCAATACAGAAATTGCTCACCACCCCGTGATCAACAGCCCGTCCCCGAGCAGCGATTTCCGCCCCCCGGCCAACTCCAGTTTATGTACTGGGCATGACGTCAGATGGTAGGGAATCTCTCTTTGGCCAGCCTGGGTCAGCTGTCCCGGCTGTGTCCCCTCCCAGCTCCCCGTGCACCCCCAGCCTGCTCGCTGGCAGGCCAGCACAAGAAGCTCGACTGTCCTTGACGGCTCAGCAGCAACCCAAAACATCAGCACATTATCAACAGTTCCTCATCCCAAATCCAAAACACAGTCTCACACTAGCTTCTGTGAAGAAAACCAGCTCTATCCTGGCTGAAACCAGGACAATAAGGTTTGGGGTCATCCTGGGGGCACGCCGAGGAAGATTCGAGAAGACTCTAGCAGGAGAAGAGGGCATGCGCTGAAGAAGACACGCCTGTTCATTAATATGTATTAGAAGACACGCCTATTCAGGAATATGTATTAGCGAACAGGATCACGCTGAGGAAGATTCGAGAAGATTCTAGAAGGAGAAGAGGGCATGCGCCGAAGAAGACACGCCTATTCATGAATATGTATTAACGGACAGGATATAAACCAGGAAGAGGAACTGAACCGCGTGCGTCTTGGTGGAGCAGAGACTCCCGGCGCACCCAGCGCTGTTTGCTTGCCTCTATTCGCTTAATAAATTGTAAATTTGAATTGGAATCCTGTTTGGGACTAAATCATTTATAACAATATGAAGGGCCTGATGCAGTTGCCTCCCCCTGCGCATCATGTGGGTATGATCTGAGATTCTATAGTGTCCTGGTTTCAGCCAGGGTAGAGTTAATTTTCTTCATAGAAGCTAGCGTGAGGCTATGTTTTGGATTTGGGATGAGAAAATGTTGATAAGGTGCTGATGTTTTGAGTTGTTGCTAAGTAGTCAAGGACGGTCCAGCTTCTCATGCTGGCCTGCAGTGAGCAGGCTGGGGATGCACGGGAAGCTGGGAGGGGACACA
Organism: Phaethon aethereus; assembly: GCF_964289735.1. Classification (NCBI taxonomy): domain Eukaryota; kingdom Metazoa; phylum Chordata; class Aves; order Phaethontiformes; family Phaethontidae; genus Phaethon; species Phaethon aethereus. The sequence goes on from NC_138590.1 coordinate 65,706, forward strand.
GCTGGGACAGCTGACCCAGGCTGGCCAAAGAGATATTCCCTACCATATAACGTCATGCTCAGTATATAAAGCTGGGACAAAGAAGAAGGAAGGGGTGGAGGGACGTTCGGAGTTATGGCGTCTGTCTTCCCAAGAAACCATTACGCGTGACAGAGCCCTGCTTCCCTGGAGATGGCTGAACACCTGCCTGCCCATGGGGAGTAGTGAACAAATTCCTTGGTTTGCTTTGCTTGCATGCGCGGCTTTTGCTTTACTTATTAAACTGTCTTTATCTCAAACCATGAGTTTCCTCACTTTTACTCTTCCAATTCTCTCCCCCGTGCCACCGTGGGGGAGTGAGCGAGCGGCTGCGTGGTGCTTAGTTGCTGGCTGGGGCTAAACCACAACATATAGGTATGTCCTCTGGCCTCCAGCTGTCCCCTCCGAAGGGCAAGGCTGTCCGTAGGTCCTGTGTCATGTGTGCTAGGCTCTAGGTGCTAGCTTCATTGCGGCCTCTGAGATGGCATTAAGTTGCCCGTGTGTAGGAAATCGACCTGAGGCCCTAGTCACTACAGCCAGTTAAGTCTAAAGGGGCCCTAACTAAAGACGTCTACTTTAGGACAGCATGAATAGCTTTTTACTCTGCTAACTCTAATGGTATCTTCGCAATTTTGTAACCGCAACATCTGCAATAGGCCTATCTAAAGTCAGAGGAGCTGAGTCCCACCCTGGGTGTCTCGTGTTTGAGTGGGTGGTCTCAGCATCTCTGGCTAGCTCTCGAAGACAAGCTTCTACTGCTCTATGGCATGTCATGAGAGACAGACATGCAGAGCCTCATGGAGTGGGCTATGGCTGTCCATGCTCGGCTGTGACTCAAGTGCTTTTGGAACTTGCAGGGAGAAATTTAAGTTCTTGGAAAGAGGATTCCCAAAAACTGGGGTGCTGTCAACTTTCATGTGTCAACAGGTTGAAGAAATACATAATTTCTGAAGCAGTCGCTTCCTTAGATGCCAAAACCAATTTGATATCACGCTTCAGGTGACCCTGTTCTCTTGCGAATCCGGAACTTAAGTACACAAGCTTTACTGTCACGGGTGCCGAATGGTAAGAAAGCATCACTGTTCAGGCGGGCTGAACAGGCTCTTCAGGAGGGACAGGCAGGGCAGGCGAGGGGGAGGAGCTGCACCGTGTGTAAGGTGGGCATCTGCTTTGGAGGACGGCGGGGCCCGTGAGAGCTGGTCCGTTCGAAAGAGCTGCCTTTTAAAAGCCCAGGAGCAGGCCATGCCTTTGTGTTGAAAGTCAAGCAAGTGGGGTAGAACACCCACTTGGCTGAAGAGGGAACTCCTTTTGGAATTCAGGCGGAAAAAGAAATTGTATCAATGATCCCTAGAATCAAGGCCAGCCTTCGCAGGAAGACTACGGAGCTGTGCTTCACATATGTAGGGAGAAATGATGGAAGGCCAAAGCTCAGCTAGAGTTGAAACTGGCCAGTGTTCTGTCAGACAACAAAAAAAGCCTTTTGAAGTATGCTAAGAGAAAGAGGAGGTCTGAGGAAAGTATTGCACTCCATTCCTTCCTTCCTTCCTTCCTTCCTTCCTTCCTTCCTTCCTTCCTTCCTTCCTTCCTTCCTTCCTTCCTTCCTTCCTTCCTTCCTTCCTTTCGCCCCTCTCTTCCTTCCTTCCTTCCTTCCTTTCGCCCCTCTCTTCCTTCCTTCCTTCCTTCCGCCCCTCTCTTCCTTCCCTTCCGCCAAACATTAAACAAGAGCTTGTGTTTTGGTTATTAGCTTCTCCTTAGTCTGCTTTATAGACTTGGAGCCAAAGAGACAACAGGCCTGGCTCCAGCAGGTGCAAGGATGGCTTTCTTCTCTCTGCCAACCGTCCAAGGCATGGCAGGAAGGGCGGGAAGTGGGCAGGGTGTGCCTGCAAGCCCCTGGGCTGCACCAGGCTGCTCTGCTCTGCTTCATGCCACTTCCCCCCTCGCCGCCCGGGAGAGGCTGGGCTTCTGCAGACAGCCGCTCACTCGAGAAGGCAGCTAGGCAGCTGCTGCTTCTATTGCACTTGGCAAAGCCAAACTCCTCTCCAGTGTTCCGGGAGAGTGCCAAGGCCACCTTCCAGCGGGACATGCTGTAAAGAAGAAGAAGAAGAAGAAGAAGAAGAAGGTTGCCTTTAACAAGTTGGAGTTAAGGAAGCTCTGCCCCTGGGCTCCGTGGCCAGGTGCATCCTCTTCCTCCCAGTCCCAGCACAAGAGAGCGCCTTTCCGCTGGGACCGCTGCTTTGGCTGGAGGCAACGTGCCCGTCTCAACCGCACGACAGTGGCACGGGGGGACCTGCGGGAAGAGGGTGGGACGGACTGTGGGCGGCACCGGTACGCGCACCAAGCGTCCCGGCACACATGCGCACGTACTCGTGAGCAAGAGCAGCTCAGCAAAGCTGCTGGAAAGCGGCGTGGCAGAAAAGGCCCGTGGGTCCTGCTGGACACCAAGCTGAGCAGCAGCCAGCACCGTGCCCTTGGCCAAAGGTGGCGGGCGGCGGTGCCCTGGGCTGCGCTGGGCAAAGCCTTGCCAGCAGCTGGAGGGAGGGGAGCCTTGCCCTCTGCTCAGCGCTGCTGAGGCCATGCCCGCAGTGCTGTGCCCAGGCCCGGGCTCCCCAGGCCGAGAGAGACAGGAGCCCCTCCCCCAGCCCCGCCCCCCAGCCCCCCCCCCGGGCTTGGAATGGCAGCTGTGATGTCGCGGCGCTGGCCCGGCAACGGCCACAGTGCCTGCAGGCACGGCTCTGCCAGCACCCGGCAGCTCCAGGGAGAGACCAGCTCTCACCCAGCGGCACTGCCCGGCACCGGGACCCCCTCGACAGCCTCGCTCCAGCCGGCTGGGAGCTCTCCGGAGCCCCAGCAGCGTGTCCGGCGCGAGGACTCCCCTGGCCCCGGCACGATGGGCCAGCTGAACTGCTGCTACGGCTCCAGGTGGGCTCCCCCCGCGGCTCGGGGACACGCCGGCGCAGCCAGGCCCCGCAGCAGCCGCCTTTCTCACGCCCTTTGCCGCCTGCTCTGCAGGGTCTACCCTGGCCCCGAGCAGCAGTGCGCGCCCGGCCCGGCATCAGCCGAGCCGCTGCTCCACCAGCGCGTGCGGGTGACGCAGGGCCGCGGGACGGGGAAGAGGCACCTCCTCCTCTTCAGCGACACCTTGATCATCGCCAAGGCCAAGTAAGAGGCGCAGACCCCGGCTGCCTTTCCTCCTAAGGCCTGGCCCCGGCACCGGGGCAGGGACGCCCAAGGAGCAGCCCCAGGCCCCGGCACCCTGCTGCTGGCTGCACCCGTGGCCGTGCGCGGGGCTGGCGGAGCTGCTTCTCCCAGCCCCGTCCTCCCCCCTGCTGCTGCTCTCCGCTCGACGGCCGGGCGGTGCCCAGCTGCTTCGGGGCAGCTTGGAAGGGCTCCCCGGGCTGGCAGGCGAGGGAAGAGGCAGCTTGGGTCTCACACAGCTCTTTCTCTGCCCCTGCCCCGTGCACAGGCCAGCAGAAGGAGTGCAGGGACCCCGCGTCACCCCGCTGCCCTCCATCAAGCTCCTGCTGAAGGAGCTGCGCGGCCGCAATGCCGTGAGTGTCCCTCCTGGCCCCGCTCTGCCCCAGGGGCTGCTCCAACCCCGCACCAGCCCCATGGCTTCTCACCTGCTGCTCTTCTCCCCTTGCCCAGGCAAAAACACTCAACGCCAGCAGCCTGGAGAGGCTGATCGAGGGCCTGGCAGAGGTGAGGAGCCCCTGGGCTGCCATCTCGGCCGTCCCCACATCTCACTCATGGCCCGCGGCCGATGCAGCTCGCCAGGGGCCCTTCGTGCTGCGGGGCTGCTCGCTGAGCGCAGCGCATTTCTTGCAGGCTGGTGCCCAGCAGCGGCCACCTCCCGTCCCCTCCGGCAGCCAAGGTGGACGTGGCCACTCGGCCGGTGAGTTTGGAGGAGACGGGGGCAGGACGGCCCCTCTCTCCTGCGCTGGCAGGCGGCACCCGCGCTGCTCGGGGGCTGCTGCTGCCCTTCCCGCAGGGCACGGCCACAGAGAGCTGAGCCCCCGGGGCGCCTCGTTCCCCAGCCACGCCTCTCCCTCGCTGTTGGCGGGGGCACAGCGCACGGAGGCTCGGGCAGCATTCACCTGGCGCTTGCCCTCCATGGCTCTCTGCTCTGTTTTCCCTGGCGGCAGGCGGGACCCGCAGCAGGACGAGGGGGCTGCCCTGGCCCTTTGCGCGGCGAGGGACCTTGGCCGCTGCGGAGGCGCCCGGGCAGTCGGGCTGTGCCGGCAGGGCGGGTCTCTTTGGCCGGCCCCTGGCAGCTCTCTGCAGCCAGGACGGCACGCTGCCCCAGCCCCTCCAGGTAAGCCAGCCTGGCCGGGGGGTGCCCGTGGCGCTGGCTCCTGCGCAGAGGCGCTGTCCCCAGCAGAGGGACCCCGGCTGGGTCTCGGGGACCAAGCCGGCTCCGCCCCACCTCCCCCACCTCCAGCCACCCCTGCGTCCTGCCCTAGTGAAAGCAGAGCCGCCCACGCTCGCTCCTGGCCCGGAGGAAGGCTCCCCGGCCCCGGGGCCTGTCCCCAGCCAAGCAACTGTCCTCCTCTGTCCCCCGCAGCTCTTTGAGGAGGAGGAGGATGTGGCTGGGCTTGCCGGCACGTCGGCCAAGGAGTTGCCAGCACCAGAGGCGGAAGCAGAAGCAGCAGCGGTATGTCAGGGCCACAAAGAGGGTGACAGCACTGTCAGAAGTTGAGACTGCTGCCGCAGGGACAAGCAAGGTCACCCACTAGCCGGCAGCTCTGCAAAGGTGCAGAGTAAGGGTGGTGCAGGATGGCCATCGCGGTTTGTGCGGTGATGCCACCAGAACTGGCTCAGGTGGGCTGAGCAAACGCATCCAAGGGCTGTGCCTTTCCCAGCTAAGATAGCAATTGGGCAGGAAGGTCCTTGCCACCCGTTAACTTGCACATTTCCATTGCAGGTGCCTCCAGTCCCTCCAGAAAGTGAACACCTGGAGAGCTCCTCTGGGGAGAGAAGGTAAAACGAGCGAGGTTTGCTTAAGAGCAGAATTGGTTCACGTTTATCATGGCTTTACCTGTCTAACAATACATTGAATGGAAAGTTTGCCAGGCTCGAGAAGAGCAACCTGTGAAGAGGGGAGCAACGGGCTACTGGACAGCGAGAGGAGCAAGTTGGGAGCAGAGCTCTGCGGGATGGGCAACTGAGGACATCCAGGCAGGCAAGAAGCACGAGGAGCCCAGGTGTGCAGCAGACTCTGCTGCCCATCTTTCAAAGCTCTGAACACTGCTCCGAGTATGGGCAATATTTCTGAGGTGCGCAGAGATGGCACCGGGCAGGAAGCCCGCAGCTGCCCGTGGGAGAGCGTGTCTGTCAGGAGGAAGATCTCACTCCAGCGCTGGCAGCTCTCCTTCGGCACTTGTGGCAGCTCTGTTTGTGCAAGGCTGAGCAACACCCCAGCAGAGTCACAAGGCTCACAGCAATTTTTTGAGCTCTTTGACCCGCTCCCTACAGAAAGAGGCAAAGTCTCACTTTTCTCTTCATGTCAGCTGGCAAGCCCAGCACTGGCTGCTGGCGTCTGAATCCCAAAGACGCAGCAAGGAGCTGTGTCACGTAGCTGTAGACCCTGAGGTACTGGCACTTCGTAAAAAGCTCACGTTGCACCTGAGACAATTGAGGGAAGAAAAAACCAACCAAACAATACCAAAGCAGCGTGTTTTGTCTTCAAGCCTGGCTTTCTAGCAAGGGACAGTGAGGCATGCTGCTGCTCGGGTTTTGGAAAGGACCACAGCACAGCTGCCCTGCCCAGCCCTGCTGCCTAGCAAAGCAGTGCTGCACATCTCTGTCAACTTGCAGAGCTCTGAGGGTGTCACACGTGTGGAGAAGGGGACAAAGCCGTGCCGTAGCCACTGCCAGGGAGGGTTCCCTCTCCTGTGCCAGGAACTGCTCCTTGGACAGCACGCTGCCCAAAGGACGGGACACAAAGTCGTGCCTGTTCCCGCCTTCATGGTTTCATCAGCACTTTGGACTCTCTTCTTGCAGGTGCCGATTTTTTTCTGCTGCCTGGATTGCCCGCATGAGCTCTGCTGCCTGGGCTTTGAGGGGCGCGATGCAGCCCCAGCACCACCTCGGCGGAGGCGAGGAGGGAGGCACCGCACCCTTCTGCTCCGGCCGGCACATTTCACTCGGGCACCGCGACGCCGGAGCGGCCCCGCACCGCCCTCAGACCCAGCCCAGCCCTGGCGGGAGGCCTTGCTGGCTCACTCCTCGGCTCTGTCAGCAAAAGCCCACCAACCGGCACAGCTGCCCCCGTGGGGAGCTGGCATGTCAACTGCAGATTCCATGGGGCGTGCTGGGCGTGGAGGTGTATGTCATCCGAGAGGGACACGAGGGACATGCTGGACAGCATGTTCCAGACTATAAAACCCTCCAGGTTTTCTTTGCCACTACTCATTCTTGGCAGAGAGACGCTGCACCACCTTGCTGCATACAAGAAGGGAGCACCCATTGCTGCCCTTTGGTCGATGCAAGTCCTTGTATGCAGCACACAGCACAATACCCTTTCTTAGTATTCTTGATCAAACATGACTGGCTTGCAGTTTCCATTAGCTGAGTTAACTCCAGGTTAGCTACATGAAAATCTCCGCTCTTACTTCTCCGACCCATCAGCGCTCTCTGGACCGACGCGAACACCCCCCTTTCTGTCAGTCAGAACTGGAGTGGTGATGCTTTGCTTTCAGCCACAACACGTGCCTGTGCCTAGGGACTGATGGGAAGGAGGAGTTAAAAAAGCCAGCTTACATGGTGCCCCGAATCACACCCACCCTCCAGGACCGGAAAAAAACAGGACACACCCCCATATTTATTCTAGCCATTTTGTAGCCAGTACAGTCATTTCAGTGTCGATTCTGGTTGATTCTGCAGCTTTATAACAGTTGAAACACCCAGCTCATCAAGGCGGCTGATCTAGAAGGCAGTGGATCTGAACTGGCCCCAACTACCTATGATGTGACAGTGTCCATAACTCGGGTTAATCACAGGTTGTCCTGTGACATAAGGATGTAGCGCTCTTTCACCTTTGTCCTTTGAAGCTTTGGGGTTTGTGCACAAGGGCCTTATGTACCTTTCTTTTCAGACTTGCTCATCGTTTCAGCATTGTTTCTGATGAGGAAAACATCCTTTCTGTAGAGATGTTAATTTATTTACATTTAATAAACAGCATGGTATCCTATACTACCAATGATCTTTTTTTCAGACGAATGAAAAGTTCAAGACAAAAGCATGCTTTGTGTCTGCAAAGAAAAGTGTAAACCTCTGTAACTGTATTAAAAAGCTGCGGTTGTTTCACGCGCGGATGTTTGTAGCTATAGCAGAAACAGAGCTGCTGGCTGCCTTACTGCGAGGTCCAGAGGACACCAGTCTTCTCCTGAAGGCTTTCTACCAGCGTAATACTCTTTGAGATGCCACTCCATTAAAATAGGACTTGTTCACTAATTGGTTCCTGCATGAAAACCCGAGGATAGAAACTTGATCCTGGTTGGCAATGTCAAAAGCAGCATGAGGCGAGGCTGCCCAAAGCCTGGCTGCTGCGCTTGGAGGAAATGTGCCTTGAGTCCCGATGGGCAGACAGAGCACGCCTCTGCAAGTCTGCTTCGCAACACAGCACGACGCAACAGACCTGTGTACAAAGAGCATTAACATCATCACAGGTACAGCCAGTCACAAGGTGGGCAATGCCCGAGTGAAGGCTGCCAGCTGTCCTGCTGGCCGGCTCTGTCCTTCACGGCTGCAGACTCCCTTTCCCAGGCACTCACTGAGCCAGGGGCTGGCTTCGCACTCGGAAAGCACGTAGCCCATGCAGCAGCTCACTCCACTGCTCACCGTGGTTCCCCATGGCTGCTTACCTACCCAACAGATCTCTTACTCCCTCCTGTTTGTGTATGGAGAAGTACTCGTAGGAGATGGGATCACAGTGATCACAAAACAGGGGAGTTTAAACTTTTTAGTGTAATGAGATACAGCTCAGAGGAGTTGCTACCTTGCTTTTCAGGAGAGCAAACTTGAAGCTACTCAGAGAGCTAGTCCACAGTGTCCCCTACGAATCTGCTTTGGAGGGCTTAGGGCTCAGAGAGCAGGTTATGCTTTTGTTTCCTTCCACCAGGAACATGAGGGCCACCCACAGACAGCTTTGCTCATCAGGTCTTAGGCAGCTGCCAGCTGGGCTGACTCAACCCAGCTGCCATAAAAGCTGTATTTCCTTTACTAAGGGAAATTAACAGGGACCCTCACACAGCATCTACTCCAAAAGCAACTGTGGCAAAGTAATATCTGAGGTCTGACAAAATTGCGTTGTAATAATGCAAGGGTCTCTACCACCCTAATAACAGACAAGGTGGTACCTGCTGAACTTGGTGGGAACACCAAGAACATCAGGCTTCTGATGAGAACCTTGTCCCACAGAGATGCTGAGAGATCCCCCTTATATTGTGAAGAGATCTAGCTGATAAGTGCCCTAGGAAGAAAAAATTGTGAGTCAAGTCAAGGAGAAATCTTATCTCCCTTCTCCAGGATTTCATTATTCTGGCCAGAAAAAAATAGTTCTAGTCTCTAGCCCAGCACCAAAAATTACATCTGCCGCCTTATTTCTTCTTCAAGCACAAATCAAACCAAACCCAGATCTCTCTATCTACAGAGACAACCCCAGAAAATTATGACAGTTATGGAATAACCAGATGTCTCATACCTTTCCCTGAGGACTGTAAGGGCTTTCCTTATACTACCTCCTATGAACCAAGAAAAAGCTTCCCCAAGCTCTCCCAGGCAGCTGGCATTCAACGATTGTCAGCCTCAGAGCATTGCCTGATGCCTGAAGACAAACAAAACAATGCTAGTGTAGGTAATCAATGCCTGCTTGAAGAGGTAAACCAACCCCCCAGAGAGAAAATGGAAATAAAGGGACCTGTGAAGAGCTGGGCTTTGCAGAGCTGAGATCAGGCAAAAATCCAGTAGAGTGAGTCCTGCTTCAGATTCCCACTTGCAAGTCCCAGAGACATTATTGGATGACACCTAGAAGAAGCGGGGTAGAGCCATCTCCTGTCCACACTACCCCCTGGCTCAGCTCCCAGCACAGCATCACTGCTGGGGTTGATGCAGGGCTGCAGCCAGCATGGTGAGTCCCATTGCCAAGCCAGGCTAATTTGGTTTGGTGGCCTGTGAGAAGCGGGGGCTGTGAGAAGCCAGTTGTGAGAAGCCAGTTGTGAGGCTGACACTGGGGTGCACTGTGCAATGTGGGCACAGAAGCGCAGGCATATCCATCCATCACCACTGTGAAATATGTTTATCTGATTCATGTGATGAAGTGTAATCTTCTGTACTTTCATGGATTTCTCCTGCACCATAAAAAGGGGTATTTTACAGGAGAAAGTTAAACTACTTTGCTGGTATATCAGCTCAAACCAGTTTGACCACTGACCGCATAGTATTGTGTAAAGAAAGTGCATGCGTAAGGTTTGGGGTCATCCTGGGGGCACGCCGAGGAAGAGTCGAGAAGATTCTAGAAGGAGAAGAGGACATGCGCCGAAGAAGACACGCCTATTCATGAATATGTATAAACCAGGAACAGAAACTGTACCGCGTGCGTCTTGGTGGAGCAGAGACTCCTGGCGCACCCAGCGCTGTTTGCTTGCCTCTATTCGCTTAATAAATTGTAAATTTGAATTGGAATCCTGTTTGGGACTAAATCATTTATAACACCACCATGTCCTTACTCTCTACATGTGGATCTTCAGGCAGCTGGAAACAGCTCCTAGTCACATCTCAACCCTGGGACTGAATATATAAGTAAGTGCCCAAAGAGCTGAAAAATAATTCAGCAAGACGTTAAAATCATTAGTGATGAAAGATGAAGCTTCTTAGGGTATTATTTGCCTCCAAGCTGATGAAAAGGCTATCCTGCTCATTTGGCCTCATTTGACATATTCCCAAGGAGGTACATAAGCTGCACAATTCCCCACTTCACAGAATCGCTGGGATTCCTCAGAGACAGCAGGCTTCTTTTCCACTACACTGACATCCAAAAATATACTTTTCCAATGCTAATGATTTGCCTCTTCTTTGTTTGGGGTTGGGAATGGGTTTTTTGTTAGACAGAAAATCATAGCCTTGCCCTCACACTCTCCAGCCTACCCCAAGCCCAGACATTAAAGTAACACGCCACAGACCTCTAAAATGGAGATGCCAAGTGTAGGCTTACTCACAGGCATTAAAAAAATCAGGACACATCACATGGCAAGTGACTCAGGCAGCAGACCACCAATTAAAGCCATGGTTTAAGGGGTTTTACCTTAGAGGTAGTTGAGTCTGGTGAACTGTAGGAACCAGGGCATGGCCATCCCTGGTTCTGCAGAGAGACACCTGGGGAAACTTTGCCTTGTCCTGTGCACTGGACAGGACTGTGCACACACCCACACATGTGTGCATGCACACTTACAGACTCTGAGCATGGGTTTCTGGTGGCCAGCACCCAGACCCTCATGTCCCTCACACCCTACATGGTTTTGCTGTACTGGGCATCAAGATCTCTTGTCCTACTGAGCAGCTAGTCCAGTCTGAGGTTCACCAGCTGGTCAGAAAGACATGCTTGGAATGGGAAACACAGTCGCACAGAAGAAATGTGGTTTAATAAGAGTCTAGGACAGACTGCAGTGATGAAGCAGTGATGAAGTGGTGAACTAAGCCTCAGGCAGGCAAACATACCTACCACTGTTTACATGCCACTGAACCCTTTTCTCCCTTTTCTTTCTGTTTTCCCATGCTTGTTCCCCCCCAATCCCTCCCTTTCCCCTTCTTACATCTATTCCCCTAAATATCCCATATGAAGTTTCATACAATCCCTTGGTTCTGCTCTGTGCCATCCCCAAATTATCCTCCCTCTGTATTCTACCATAAGTCTTATATCACTATAGCCCATCATTGGCCTTAAGCTTCATGACATTGCCAGGAGAGAGAGTTGCCTTCAGTAAGTCACCTTGGTGGGATTTGCTGAGCAGGAAGAGGAGTGTGAACAGTTTGTGTCGGAGTTGCTGCCTCCTGTCTGATCAGCTGAGCTCAGATTTTGGAAATGAAGTGCATGTTAAACTAAGGTCAAGGAGACATGTGCAGCAGAGGATACCATGGTGTTACAAGTCGCCATAAGCTTGTTCCTAGTAGGGGTGAGCTCACTCCTGGGCACTGGAAAAAGAGGAAGCATCACCTGGTCTGGGCAAAGCAGGGGTCAAGGTAAGGCCCACAACCCTCTCTGACTCCCATCATCTCAGACATGTCTGAACGCAGGGATCCACAAGCCTCCCTTACTCCTGCTGTGTTGGGTTGGGTTAGGGTTAGGCAAAACTGTCCCACAGTGCTTGAATGGGCTCTCAGAAATCCCACTAGCTCTGGACAGATGCAGTAAGAAATATCTTGTAGCCAAAAAAGAAGATGCTAGCAGAATATACAGAAATTATTGTGGACAGCTACAAATTTGGATTATGCAGCTGGTGCCTTTCTTAAGCCAGTATACATGAGCAAGGTTAAAATGGAGGTAGGAGGGAAGGGTGTCTCACAAAATTAAGGGCATGTTAGCCCACGTAATACAGGGATAAGGCCAGGCAAAGAGGCAATGCCTTGCTGAAAGCAAGGGAACAGGCATTGAAAATTCATATTTCACTTCCAAAACCAGCAAGCTCTGTGGACAACTGTGCGTGGAAAGAAGCAAGGCAACTGCGGTGGCATGGGAGGCTCTCAAGGATACAGGCTACATCCAGGACTACTAGCTTCTGGCTCTGAAGAAGGAAAAGTTAAGAGGCCATGATGGACTGTCCAGACATGCCATGGAGAGCAAACCATGTTGGAATATGTCATCAGGCACCTATAGCTTGGAAGGACTTTGTCCCTAGCAGGACATGGGAGGGCTCCATGAGGGAATTGAGGTGTACAACAAAAGTCTCTAGAGCTTCTGTCCCTGGGTATGCCTGAGCATCAACCAGGAGTGTCAGCTCAGGGTAGCATGGAAAACAGAAGTCTCAAACTGGACATGCAAAGCTCTTGGTCTCTGGTGAGAGGGGGAAGATGACCAGCATGCACATTTAGGTGTCTTCAGTACTGACTGAAGGAGGTTGGACCGCAGGCAGAGGACATGAGTGTGCATGGAAGGGAATGAACATGGAATAAGTGTGGATGGAGAAGAATAAGGGTGATCTATGGGGAAAGGGAAGGGAGGAAACCTAAGAGTGCATGGATGAAAAGGGAATGAACCTAAGGGCGCAAGGGGCTGACCTGGACCCGCTACTGCGCTCAGAAACCTCCTTTCCTGCCCCCAGATGCCCCTTCCCCACTCCAGCATCCTGTTTTCTGCACTGAAACACCCGAAGGACCTCGCCGCTGCTGCGGACTCCGGTAACCCCGCCGGGCACCCAAACACCCCCTCCCTTTCCCGAACACCGGCGAGACACCGGCGAGACCCCCCCTCCTGTGCCCCAAGGCTCCGACGCACGCCCACCCCCCTCCTCGGCCCTTTCCGTGCCCTGGCGGCCCCGCCCGCTGCCCGCCCCTCTGGTCGGCCGCCCGCCCCGCCCCTCTCGCCGCATCCGCCGCTGGGTCCGGGCCTGGGGAGGCGGTGGGCGCGGGGGCCGCGCCGGGGAGGCGCCGGGGCCATGCTGGGCAAGGACTACATGCTGGCCATCGTCCTCGTCAACTGCGACGGTCAGCCGCACGGGCGGGCGGGGCCGCGCTCCGGGGCGGGGGGGCCGGGGCTGGGACCCAGGGTGCGGGTCGGGACCGGGCCGGGCCGCTGCCGCTACCGGTGCCGCCGCCGGTGCCCGCGGGCTGGGGCGGTGGCCTCACCCGGCGCTGTCCGCGGTGCTGAACGCGGCCGCCGCCGCCGCCTCCCCAGGGGCGCCCGGCCCGGCCCGCGCCGCCTGCCGGCCCCTCCCAAGGTCGCGGTGGGCACCCTCACCCTCGTCCCCACCCTCTCGAGGTCGGGGATCCCACGGGGCGCGGGAGGCGGAGTGGTGGACCACCGCACAGCTCCCGGGCCCCCGGCCGCGCAGCGCCGGGGGATGAGCTCCCACGAGGGGTGCGCCGGGCCCTGCAGATTTTGGGCTGCATTCCCAGGAGCAGAGCTCGCTGCTGTGCTGCACCACGGGCTCATTTCTGTGACCTCTCCAAGGCTGGGGGTGCAGAAGGGGGATAACCTACCCCTCCCAGCTGCAACCCTCCAAGAGTGCTTTCCTCCTCCCAGACCCCAGGGGTCTGTCCCCAACCCCTTTCCCTAGCCAAGCTGGGAAGAAGCTGGTCTCAGGCATCCTGGGATGTTGGCAGAGGGCTGGGGACTGCATGCTGGCAGGGGGAGCTCTGGGCTGGCAGCCCTTGGCCCTGCCTGGGCATCCCTGCAGGGTGTCTTCCCTGGCAGACTCAGGATACCTGTACTCTCCATGCCCCTGACAGGGCCACCACATCCCTCTGAGTGCCAATGAGGCAGCTGCCTGCACCGATCATTTGCCTGGGGTCCACCACTACTGCAGCCTCCCTGTCATTATGCCAAGCATTCCCTCACCATGCTTCTCTCCTGGGCCATGTGCCCAGCCATGCACCCAGAGGCCACCACAGGACCCTTTCACGGCTGGGTGAAGCTGCTTGCTTTGCAGGGTTCTCTGCAGCTAGGGGACTTCCCACCCCTTGCCTCACACTATCCCTCTGCACAGACAACCTCTGGAGTGACCAGAGCCTGGAGACAGACCCTGACCTCCCCCCAAGCTGGAGGAAAATCCGTGACTCTCTGGGCACCTACTACTGGCATGTGCCAACTGGCACAACGCAGTGGCAGCACCCTGCATGCACCACTGGCCCAGGAGGGCGCCCGGAGGCTGATGGAGAGGAGACACTCCAGGAAATGGTAGGACATTTGGGCAGGAGGGTGAGGGCTGGTGTTGGATCCCATCCCCTGGCAGGAGCCTGCTGAAGAGCCCTCTGGGCATTGCTGGTCCAGCCTCCCCTTTGTCTGTCATCCCAAAGTCCTGCTCAGCCCATTCGTGGTGGGGGTTAAACCCCTTGAAAGGCTCCAGCAGGCTCCATGTTGTCCTCATCCTGGCTACATGGGATGTCCACAAGCTGAGGTGCTGCTGTCTCGGAAGGGAGGGGTCCTACCTTGTGCCTCCTGACAGCTTCTCTTGCTGCTCTGACCCCCTTCCTCTTCTTTTCCAGGACTGCCAGGCCTTGGTGGCAAAGCACTCGGCAAAGGACAGGCCCATTCCCAGTCCTATGGCTTCGCTGTCCCGGAGGTAGGGCTTCCCACATACTCTGCTGGCTTGTTGGGCACCATTGACCCTGGAGCACTGCTGGGTGCTGGGTCTTAGTGCCCCCCACCAGAGCAGCCCCACATGTTGGAGCCAGCAGGACCATGCTGGTCACCTCTGTAGGTAGGATGCTTCCCAGCTGGTGACATGGGGTCTGCCACTGCCCGGGCAACCTGGTGCTTCCCTGGGTGCCCCAGGTCTGTGCTGCCAAGTGGGAGCCATCCCCTCACCACCCTGTCCCTCGCAGGACCTCGCTGCCCTGGCATGGAGATGACTTCCAGCACAGCACAGAGCCTGGATCCAAGGTACCGCGCCCAGAGGCTTCACTGTGGGCTGGGGCTGGCAGCAGCTGGCAAGGACGGGGATGGGAGCAAGAGCAGGCATGACCACACTAGCATAGCAAGGGGCATGGGACGGGAGTGGCTGTGCTGGTCCGGCACTGAAGCCCCATATGTCTCGGCTTAGTGCTTCGCTGTGCACTCTCTGGGCTGGGTGGAGATCCCCGAGGAGGACCTGGCACCTGGCAAGAGCAGCATCGCTGTCAACAACTGCATCCAGCAGCTCTCCAACAGCAAGGGCCAGGGCTCTGCGGAGAACCAGGGCGAGGTGAGAGCATGGGACGGTGCTGCCAAGTAGGGTCCCACCCTGGGGCCACTGCTACTGAGGCTGGCTGTCCCCACCAACGGGGACCGTACCTGTGGAGGACCAGGGACCAGTGCTAGTGGCAGAGTCAACTCTCTCCACATAGGCCATCCATGCAGTGGTCCCAGGTGTAGGGCAGGTGGGTCTGACCGGGCTGTCCTTTGGGGACAGGGCCATGGATGCTTGGGTAGGCCATCCTCACACATGGGAATGGTACTGGGGAGGTCTGGGGAGGTCTGGGCTGTCTCCACACCTGGGGCTGAGCAGACTGGGGGGATGGGGATGTCCCTAGACCTGGGCTGGGTGCTGGGGATGCCCAGGCTGTCTGCCAGGCTGAGAGAGCTGCTGACCCTCTGCAGGGCCAGGACCTGGTGATGATCCTGAAGAAGGACACCATGAGCCTGGTGGACCCCCTCAATGGCAGCCTCATCCACCGCCAGCCCATCCTCAACATCCGCGTCTGGGGTGTGGGCTGCAACAACGGCAGGTGCTGGGGGACAGGGCAGAGCTGGGGGCTGGGCAGCGGCTCTGCCCACTGCGGGGGGAAGACACCCCAGCAATAACCTGTCTCCTCTCCTCCCTTGCCAACTGCCGCTGCGGCTGCAGGGACAGGTAAGGGAACACGGTGCCAGGGAGCCATGTGGAGGGGTGGGGGGTGCTTCCTCTGTTGGGGTCTCACCGGCTTGCTCATGGCCTTGCAGAGACTTCGCCTTTGTGGCCAGTGACAAGGACACCTGTGTCCTCAAGTGTCATGTCTTCCACTGCAATGTCCCTGCCAAGGGCATCGCCAAGGCTCTGCACGAGATGTGCTCCAAGGTGGGATGCAGGGGCCCTGGTGGGTGTGGGCATGGCTGGCACAGGCATCTCAGGGGCAAGGGGAGGCATTGGGACCCCTGTCTCTTGCAGATCATGGCTGAGCGAGCCGTAGCGAGCAGCGTGCTGCCACGTGCTGCCACACTGGAGCCTGTGTCCACCGAGGACCTGCCGCTGCAAGGTACCGCCCCGCTGGTGCTGCTGGCTGCTCCCCCTGCCCGCAGTCTACCCTCGAGCAGCAGGTTGCCCAGCAGCTAGAGCCCTTTGGCCTGCCCGGCTGTGTCCCTGGGGTCCTTGGGGACACCTCTCCTGTCCTTGGCAGTGGATATCCTGGAAGCGGTGAGACAATCAATGCAGACCTACGAGGCGCTGTACATCGGCAGCCTGCCTGTGCCCAGGGCCATGGGTAAGCACCGCTGGCCCCACTGCAGCTGGGGGACACCCCAAAGCCCCCTGCCATGGGGTGGCTGAGCAGCCATGCCCCAGTGCTGGGTGGTCCCTGCCTGTGGGGCCAGCTGGCAGCACCCTGCCTGCACCATGCCTATAGCTGGGGCAGGGGCCTATGGGATGAGGTCTCCTGCTCCCTAGGTATGGATGTGCTGAACGAGGCCATCGAGAAGCTGACGAGGGGCCCTGGGCGGGAGTGCTGGACTCCCTCCCTCATCCGCGTGTCCGACACAGCCATGAGGGTGCATCCTGTGCAGGTGGGGAGGGGGACAGGGGCTCTGGCCTAAGTGTGCACCCTGCTTCCACCGGGGTGGGCAGGTAACCCCCATGGGGGGCCCGGCCTCCCAGCAGAGGGGACCTGGCAGGGATGGCAGTGCTGCCTGAGGTACAGCCAGGGGTGGATGGGCCCACGGGTTTCCCACAGGAGGATGAGGAGGCAGCGGACATCTGGGAGTGCCAGGTGCGGTATGTGACCTTCCTGGGGGTGGGCCGGGATGCCCACACCTTTGCACTCATCGTGGACACAGGACAACACTTTCAGTGTGCGGCCTTCTGGTGCGAGCCCAACGCTGGCAACATCTCAGAGGCGGTGCAGGCGGCTTGCATGGTGAGTGGGAGTGTGGCCCCCAATCCCTATGGCTTCCCAGCCCTCGAGGGACATCCAGAGGAGGGGGCAAGGGCTGGGGATGCAGTAGGACAAAACTGGGGGCCTGGGTGGGATGCCCAACCCTGGGGAGGGATGCAAGGGCAGGAGGGAATTGACCCCAGGGTGCCGTGTCCAACCCACAGCCATGCCATGTTGGGTTGTGTTCAACACCACAGTGATGCCATGTTGTGCCGCATCCCATTGCCACACCATGTTTGTCTGGCCCCATGGCCACACTGTGTTGTGTCTGACGCCACAGTGATGCCATTTTGTGTCCAACCCCATGGTGATGCTGTGTTGCATCCCACCCCATGGCCACACCATGGTGCATGTGACCCCACAGCCACACTGTGTTGTGTCCCGCCCCATGGTATGCCATGTTGAGTCCAACCCCACAGCCACACCCTGTAGTGTCAAACCCCATGGCCACACCATGATGTGTCTGACCCCACAGCTACACCATGTCGTGTCCCACCCCACGGCCGCGCCACGTTGTGTGTGACCCCCACGCTGACACCACGCTGTTCCCCCACCCCACGGCCATGCTCTGTCCCTCATCTCGCAGGTGCAGTACCAGAAGTGCCTGGTGGCTGCTGCACCGGGATCTAAGGCAAAGGGTGTGACAGGCCGGGGCCGCGCCGGGCCGGCGGCCTCGGGGGACGCTGCCAGCGGGGCAGCCAAGGCGAGCGGTGGCAGCGCGGGGACGGCAGGGGCCGGTGCCCGCAAGCGGGGCCTCTTCTCTCTCCTGGAGGCCTTCCGCCTCAGGCGAGCTCTCCTCCACACCCCATAGGGGGCGGGGGCGGGAGCCGGGGGCGGGACCGGGGGCGGGGGCCGGGGCCGGAGAAGGCCTCGACCTCGGCTCCTGGCCCCGCCCCTGGCTCCCGCCCCGGAGCTCACCTCCCCGGCGGGGCGGGGACAAGAGAAGCCCCGCCCATTCCCGCCCCACCCCGCCCCGCTCCCTCGGACGGAAGAGGCGTGGCCGGGCGTGACGTGGAGGGATGGCGGAGCTCTACGTGAAACCGGGTGAGGGGGTGCGGGTCGTGGTGGGGGTGAACTTCCGGTCCGGCGGGGGTGGGCCGGTGTGGGGGCTCGGGGCGGGGGGGGCGGGTGTAGTGTTTGGGCGTGGGGAGCCCCGGGAGAACGTGTCCCGGTGTGTGTGGGGGTCCCATGCCGGGGCGCACCCGAGGGGTGTCAGGTCTCGGTGTGGGAGCCCCGGGGAAGCCGTGGGGGAGCTCTGCGGGTCCGTGTCCGGTGTGGGGGTCCGAGGGGTGCCATGTCCGGATGAGGGGGGCTGGGGGGGCCGTGTCTGGCGTGGGGACCCCCGGAAGGGCTGTGTCTGCGGAGGGGGAGCCCCATCCTGGCACAGGGAACGGGATCGCGTGTCCGGGCATGTCCCCGCGGGCCCCCGCAGCGTCTCACCGTGTCCTTTGCCGCAGGGAACCAGGAGCGTGGCTGGAACGACCCCCCCCAGTTCTCCTACGGGCTGCAGGCGCAGGCCAGGGGGCCCAGGCGAACGCTGCTCACCCGCCGGCCCCACCCTCCGCCCGCGGGGGCCCCCACAGGTCAGCACCTGCCAAGCCCCCGGCCCACCCCGCCTCACCCCTGCCCAGCCGGGGGCTGCTCCGGGAGAGCCGGGGCCCAGTGCAGCCCCTGGGCGTGTGGTGTCGCAGGGGCCGCTCCTCTTCCTTCATCCTCCCTCTCCCCGCTTGGAACTGGTGGGAATCGCGGCCCTGGGCGTTGGGCCTGGGTCCCCCTGCTCCATGGCAGGGGCTGTGGGAGAGTGAAGCCAGTGGCACCTGCCCTTGCTGCCGGCCCTGGGGGTGCAGAGGCCAGGCAATGCCAGCACAGCAGTACCTGCCCTGTGCAGGCAGAGGGGCAGCACGGGCAGGGGGCCCTGGGGCTGGGCTGATGGGGCTTTGCACCGCTGCCTCTTCCCTGCAGCTGCAGCTCCAGACCCGGCCAGTACCCCTGCAGCCTCCACAGGGCCACCCCCCCGAGCACTGGGGCCACCTCCCCTCGGGCCCGTCGGTGCTCCCCCACGGGCAGGGGGCCAAGGGCTGAGTACTGCGGCATGCCTGGAAGAGTGTGGCCCGGAGGAGTGGAGCGTGTCTGCCGATGTGGTTCTTGCCCCACTGAGGGAGGCCCTCAATGCCTGTCACCTCACAGTGCAGGTGAGGCCCTGGCCCCTTCCTCCACCTCTGCCCCATGCACTGCAGGGGTGCAGGAGGGGCAGCAGCCTGGGCAGCCAAGCAGGGGCTACCTGTAGTGTAAGGAGAGCCACCCCATCCCTGGGAGCTCCCCAGAGCTAGTGGGGGGCAGGTGCCCCCTCCAGCTCATCTCTGCTTCCAGAAGCAAGTGTGCGACGACATCAGGCGGCGGCTGATAGTACTGGAGGATGCGTGGGCTCAGGGGAAGCTGTCGGCCCCAGTGAGGAAGAGGATGAGCCTCCTGGTGCAAGGTGAGGGGTGGGGGGGGGCTGTATCTGGGCAAGTGCCAAGCCATGGGGCAGGGGGCACCCGTGGGAAGGCTGACCCCATACCACTGACCGGTTCCCCTTTCCTGGCAGAGCTCCAGCAACAGCACTGGGATGTGGCTGATGAGATCCACCGCTCGCTCATGGTGGACCACGTGAACGAGGTGAGCCAGTGGCTGGTGGGCATCAAGCGACTGATTGCAGAGACGAGGAACCTGCCTGCTGCCGAGCTGGCTGTGGCAATGGAAGGCAGCACCGAGGCCGGGCCTGGCCAGGAGGATCCCTGATGCCAGGGACAGGCCTGCGGACTACGAGCAGGGGAGCCCATGCCCAGGGCCACCAGCAGGAGAAGGGCCCCTGCTGCCTGAGGGGGTCTGGGCCCCTCCACTGCCTCCCAATCCTCGCCCAGGAAACGGCGATTTTAATCATTGCGACATTTTAGTGGCGATTCACTACATGGTGTTTAATAAACAGCACTACCCTGCCCCTGGCCACAGCCTGCCCTGGGGTTCTGGCACCAGGTGGTTCATGGTTCTCTCCAGGAGCAGCAGGAGATGGGACTGCCTGGGCAGCCATGGCAGCTTCAGACTTGGCCAAAGGTCTCTTGCAGGGTGTTCCCCGCCCACAAGACACAAAGGGAAGGAATACCCCGGCAGCACCTGCAGCATCACCCAGGCCAAGTGGGCAGCCATGCATTTCCCTGCTGCATCAGCTGGCAAAGCCTGGCCCCGTCTGGCCTTGTCTTTGGCAGTGGGGGGGACCCACAGCAGCAGGCACATGGCCCAGCTCTTCTGCAGGAGGAGATGCCCCCCAAGGAGTTCTAAGCTGGCTGACACAGCTCAGACCCAAGTTTGGGACCCGAGAGACCTGGGTGGCCTCAGGGAGGGAGATGCAGGGAGGAACATCACCCTATCTAGTGATGCCCACCAGGGCCGGTAAGCCCTGCGCTGCTCATTCCTGTGCTCACAGGAAGGCTCCACCAGCTGCCTCCAGCACATGTGGCACCACCAGCCTGCAGGGACTCAGTGCAGGAGGGAGAGATACTCTGCACCCTCAAAGGGCTCCTGTTGCTGCTCAGCTTCTCTTGGCTCACCTCCCCCCGACTCCAAGGACCCAGCTGAGCCCCAACATAGAGATGCACCAGGTCAGCAGAGGGGTTTCATGGTGTTTATTGATCAAGCATGAGCTCCTAGGCAATTGCACTAGCCAGTTGTGCTAGAGCCTGAGGTGTCACACATCCATCCCCAGCATCAAAGAGGGCTGCAGCCAGCTGGTCACAGTGCCAGCATCTCCACGAGGCCCAGGAACAGGCCCAGCCATGGCCTGAAGATGGGGAGCTGGAAACTCAGATGTCCATCTCAAACTGGTCTTGATCTGCAAGGGTAAGGAAGGATACAGGGGCAGGGTTAGGATGGGGCTGCCTTGGGAGAAATGTGCCAGAAAAGGGAGCAGGAGCTGCAACTGGGCCTGAGCCAGGATTTCCCCTTGCCCTTGCGGCCAGACAGGAGTTCCGTGCCCCATGCACCGCATAGGCAGGGGCTGTGTGCCAGGGCTGCTCACCTGGCATGGCTTCTTCACTCTCATTCTGCTCCTTGAGCTCCTCCAGCTTGACGAGACTGGACTGGGCCAGGGATGTGACACCGGGGATCTGGGGCAGGCAGCAGGGAGGGGTCCTGGCCACGGGTGAATTCTTGCACTCCAGCAGGAACTTGCGGTCGTAGATGATGCGGGTACCTGCCAAAAGCAGGGGGCTGTCAGGCACTGCTGGCCCCTGGCCACCCCCATGTCCAAGCACCACAGCCTGAGCCTGGAGCAGAGGGTGAGACCCAGCGCTTGGCTACAGCTTAGGGACATGGGCTGGCTCTGGAGCCCTTGTGGGGCTTCCCACAGGTCAGCTGTGACACCCATCCTGCCCAGCGGCTCTTCCCCACATTGTTCCTCCTGGTGAGGCTCCTGGAGCTCTGTCAGGGCACAGCGCAGGGGGTCCAGGCTCAACATGGGCACCCCATGGCAGCTGACACCACAGCCACCCCTGTGCTGCCTGGAAGGTAGGGCCAGCCCTGTGGCACTCCACTCACAGCCCAAGCCTGATGGTCAGGCAGCAGGCAGGTCCCCAGCACACCCTGCTCAGAGGTGGCTGGCTTGCGGGTGGCTCCCTGCACCTATCAAACAGCAAAGGCTGGGTACCCCCCCATTTGGACCATGAGGAGCTGTACCCAGGGACCTGTTCTCATCGGCTCCAGCCAGCGAGCCACCTCGCAGTGCCCTGCATGAGGACAATGTGCCCAGTTTGATGGGACACCTCCTCCAGATGTACAGCCCCAGGGCAGTGCCCACCCTGGGAACATGCTGCCTCCCCCAACACTCCACTGGTGCCTGCCAGCGACCCCTGAGGTCACACCAGCCTGCGTGCCATGTCTGCTGCCTTGCACCAGGTCCAGGCCTGCCTTCCCCTGCCCGGCTGTCCCAGCAGCTGAGCACCAGTTCCTGCCAGGCTTCAGCAGCAAGCGCAGCCCAGGGTGGCAGAAAGCCCAGAGCTCCTGCGCAGGCTGGGCCCTTCCCAGCACCACAAACACATTATGCAACCCGTGCCTGTAGCAGCCCTGCCAGCACTGGGCCTGGATCCCCAGCCCCAGATAAGCTTATCAGAGGCACAGAATAGAGCCAGCGCCCAGAGGGTGGGTGCCTGCAGCTCAACCGAAACATGCCCAGCTCAAGGACAGGGCATGTGCTATCCTGAGGACAGCAAAAAGGACCTTGCTCAGGGGGGTGGAAGGGGGACAAGAGGGCAGGCCTGGGGTACCCCTCGAGGGAGCTGTGCCACCCCGTACCTTCCCCAGGGCTGGTGAACTCAGCCAAGAGCAGACTTCTTGTGCTAGCCTCCCCCAGCTCCAGCCAGCTGTGCCTGGGCATGACCCCTGAAGGACCTGCGCTGCATCCACCACCCCAGCGGCACAGCCAGCAGCCTGCTCCCCAGCACTGCAAGCACCAGGCACTGCCTCTGCCTGCTCCCCCCAGTAGCATGCGGCAAATGATGGCCCTAACCTCTAGCAGTACCTTGCTACAAAGCTTTGGGGTTCCCTCTTCCACTCCAGCTCTGGGCTGCCAGGAAAGCCACCACCCCATGGGCCTGCCTGGATCTGGTGCCCAGAGCAAGTGTGCATGCCCCCAAGGACCAAGCTGCAAGGTGGAGAGCCCAGGAAGGGACCTGCTCAGGAAGGAGCTGCCTAAATTAGGCAGGGATGGGGGTGGCTGAGACCACTGTTCTGTTCAAGGGACAACCCCATCCCTGTGCTGGGTCTTACCCCCTGGTGTGGTAGAGTAGACGGTACCACCCGGCGTGGAGCTGTAGCCCTCCGGGATGGGCAAGTGGTGGCTCCCCGGGACGGGGCAGGAGGAGGTGGCAGTGCTGCTGGAGGCCATGGAGCCTGCCGGGGTGGGGGAGGGGCCTTAGGCCCCTCCCCCCTGCACCTCACCCCAAGAGCAAACACCTATTGCACTACAACAGTAACTGTGTTGAAAACAAATGGTAACATGAGTGTTTCTCCCTTGGCATTTGCACTGTCGGGGGGCAGCAGCAGTTCAATGTTTTTTGCATTTCCTCCTCAAATACTAGGAAAAATATCTGAATATATCATGCAGTAGCATTTCTGAGGTTTCTTTGCCTGCAGTACTCAGATATTGCTTGTGCACTTTGGGTTTTCAGTACTTCTTCCTCATGCTTTTCCTGGGGAAACTCTGCTGCTGCATATAAGAATTTGTCTGGAGAAGGTGGAGAAGTCTCCATCTGGTCTGAGAGACCACTGAAAGTGTCCATGAGATTGAACACTACGTGCACTGTAGTTACTTGCTTGACGAATGGACCAAATAGTCAGTGTAGTTACTGCATTGCCACTGAGCAAAAGCAGAAATAAGCATAGCCCAAGTGCAGAAAGTGGAGAACTACTGCATGTGGGTAGAGAATGAACATTCATCTTAAGCAGTATGCAAAAATCCCATTCTTCCTCACAGACTTAAAGGGCTACAAGAAACTTAGAACTCTATCTATTACATTTTTTCTAGTGGCAAGGTGAAGAAACTCTGCATTTACCTATGAGCTACCTTCTGCAAATGAAGATGCCATCAGTTGCCACATTGTCAACACAGCCCTTATTTCCAGCCCCTGAACAAAACCTGATCTCTCAGGCAGCCCACCTGGAAGAGTGCTAGAAGCAGCAGAACTAATCCAGAAGGAAAAAAGTAATGCACAACCATGTTCACACACACACAAAAAAAAGGCTAACAACTGGCAGGACGAAGGACTCGGCAGACCTCGTATCACAGACGACTGTGGATCAAAACCCTCCCCCAAACCCTGACTGCATCCATGTGCTAATTACGTGACCCTGAAAAGATCCATCACCAGGCACCGCAGCAGCTACCAATTACAACAACATCCAGCCTCTTCCAAAATTCTCACACACAACCTATAAATACTGTTCGCCTTTTATTGAATATTCAGGTAAATATTTCACATTAATACAGGCTACATAAAGTAGAGCCACTATACGACATGAAATTTACTCAGCTTTTCCTTTTAAGTATGTAAACAATTATACATGTATTTACCACCCTAAAAGGCTGAAATCATGTAATCAGCTAGCTCTCTGTTGCATACAAGGAACGTTCAGTAGTGTTTAGCCAAAAGCACTAGTTTGTCTGATTTTTAAGTCCAAAATGGCTAAACTAACCGGAGAACAGAATCAGTTTGTATCAGTAAATCAATTTGTTATTCTACAACGGGCAATCAAGTTTCCATTGTTACAGCCCACAGAAAATTGCTTAGTTAGGCACATTAAAAAAATCCCCAGGGTTCTTCAAGATCATAAAGATTCCCAAACAAGGCTAAAAAAAGGATAGACCCCCTTAAATCAGTTGACGTACTTGAGATGCATGTTTCCAATGTGAGGTGCCCAGGTGCCAGGCCAAATCTACAGCAAGAAATAAAAAGACAAGTCTATTATGAAAACAAATAAAGGTTCCTTTAACAGAGTGTTTAACCACTAGAGGGCAAGCTTAAGGCTTCCTCCTAAAACACAACCAGATTGTCCAAAGGCTGGGAGCCCTCTTCAGCTCTGGCCAAGGTTTGACTGACAACCTGCAAGATGCTGAGCGTGGATATAAACCCTCTCACTTATAACAAAGTTGATTACCTGGCTAAGCAGTCTTGAAATGCTGCTTACTTTACCTGAAAGGTTTGGTACAGATAGTGCCACATATTTTGTATAAAACACACGCACACTGTAAGGGAAAAGTCATGCAAACGATCTCAACTCTAGTATCAAAGAACCGAAAAAAATGTCACCTATCCAAAAAATAAAGAAAAAAAAAAACAAAGCACAACACTGTAAAAAGTCGCAGGTAAGCAAAGGTGGAAAAAGGCAGCCACACTACCTGCTGAGCATCAGTACATTCTGTTGAGTTCTGGACAACTTTGATCATGGGATTCCAGGCGGGATCTGGAGTATGGAGCCCGTTAAAGAGGGGGCCTCCTGGGCCATCCGCTAGCTGAGGGTGTGAGGGTATTAGAGTGCCGCCATACATGGAAATCGGTAGGCCCTGAGGGAACAAGAGAAAGCACCACCGGTGAAGGCAGCAGTGGTTATGAAGGATGACTGTAGTATCATGTTTGCCAAGGTGCCAGAGGCAGTTCACATCCATATGTCATGTTCACCTACTGGCAAGTACCTCATCAGTGTGAGGAAAGGGGGCATCGCTGCATGGAATAGGCAGAGTATGGAATACGGTGACTCTTCAGAGCTTGAGATTCAAGTCAGTTTACCCATTTTTCTGAAATTACACCTCACGAGTATGCAGCAGCCTCTGCACAGTGCTTTCAGATGATCCCATAAAGCCAGACACAGGAGCTGTACAAAGTGATCTCAGTGCTCCCTCCTCTCACCTCTGCGGCATGCAATAACCTTGGTGCACACAGGGCTGCACTTCAGCAAAGCCCGTATACAGCTTGAGCCTGCAAGACTCCAAGTTAAAGGTTTTCTATAAATTACTAATGATCATCTAAAATATTCTTCCAGTTCAGAAAGATCAAGTTACGGAGCAGCTTTTTGCAATTATGAGATTCCTTTCCTGTGTTTGAATGATTGCTGCTCTGCAATTTAGAAGATCCCATGAGCACATGCTACAGCTACTTCTGAAACATGCTGTAAGCAGGTCTGCCATTGAGCACATCATCCTGGGCATTCCTCCAGTGGTGGCTGAGCTGACTATGGCTTGGCTACATCCATCTGCCTCAAGCTACTTTCCAGTGTTAACATACAAGGCACAGACTTACAAGCGGTCCTCTCAGCCTGCTGCTTCCTTAAGAAAGCCATGTAGTATTCAGGGGCATCATTTGTACTGAAAGCAGTAAGCAAGCCTTTAATCATCCTCAAGAGCTGAGCAAGCCTTATGAAACATTTCCTCTGAGAAAGGAAACACTGGAGAGCGATGGAGGCATTCAGCTGCTTGACAAGAGAACGTCTGCAATCTACAAATTCTGGTTTTGTTTAAATGCGCCACCAGGCTTAGGCACATTTTCTAGTCAGTACTGGGATGAAAGGAGGTTCAGGACCAGGTGCAGCAATCAATGGCAAAAGAGGCACACACATGCAGTGTAAATAGGCAGAACAGGAGATACAAAGTCAGTCCTTGGTCATTTTATAGACTAAATACAACCCTCTGTAACTTACTTTAGAAAAATCCACAAAGCTATTTGGCATAGGTTGGTGGAAAATATTCGAGGGAGCCACTATTCCAGAATCATCTCTCTCCATTGGCTGATGCTGAGAAAACGTGCCTGGGTCCGACAGCTGCTGATGCATCGGATGATTTCCCATGACAGGCTGAGACCAACCTGACAAGCCTTCTGAAAAGGAGGAGATTGAAAATGGCTGATTTCAATTCACTGAAGATACTCTGGAGTAGAATTCAGCAGCTGCACACACCTACACACACCCCCACACACACCCTACTCCCCACACCCCCTACACACACACACAAAATAGGGGAAGAAGAGAGACTGGTGAGGCCAGGGAAGTTTGGCCAGGCACATGCTGTCTGCATGCACATTCATCTTGATCCTCCAGACAAGTGTGGAGATAATGAAGACTACTAGTAACTGCAAGTTTCAGGTGTCCACAGCAGAACAGTAAAGATCCAATAAACCTAAGATCCAATAAATCTTAGGTTTAAATCAAAACCACATAAAAGCTTTTCTTGAGAAAACACAGCAACGCTGAGACGCTAAGTTAACCAAAGGATGGAGGGGTTCACTGAAAAATTAACAAATATAGGACTATTAAACATTTGTCTTTAAAGTTACCAATGCAAACACTTTACACCTCAAATGCTGCAGTTCCTCCTTTCCAGAAGAACCTCAAACTATCAGGAAGCTGAATGTAAAACTTCAGCTGTTTCAAAGTCATTATTTTGAAATGGGGGCTGCCCGGAACAGAAGTTACCCCATACTATTCAAGAGTCATGAGGAGATCGATGCAAAAATCAGCATCCACAACTATGTGTTTATGGATGCATTAGGTGCACCAAAACTAATATTTTAAAGTGTTAATGGCAAGCAAGCTAGAACCTTGGACAGAGGCAGTTGTCCTTTTTGATCAAGGGTCAGACTTGAAAATGAACCCCCTTAACAGATGAAAGTTGTTTACTTTTTGAATTCTGTATCATTCAATAGACTTAATATGAAATTTCTGAACTGTACTCAGGGTTTAAAAGTGTATGTTGACAGATAATCTAGGCTGGGTGAGAACCACCTACATTAGGAGAGAAAACCACAGTGCTTTCACTGATACGCACCCTTCCACCACTGACACCAGTTCTCCCTTCAGGATATGCTACATGAAAGTTGATTACACACTGTAGAACGTTATTACTCCTCCCCAGCTTTTTTTTCAAATGTAGTACTTCCAAAAGGCCCTAAGTTTCTTCAGGCTACCCCAGGCTGTACAACAGACTTACCAGATACACTGTTAACTCCAAAGGACCAAATACCACTATGACCGACAGGAGCTGTGAAGTTGGTTCCTAAGGGTGTAGGAGTGACAGATCCTCCCTGTCGAATTCTAGCAAGCCTTTCCGTCCCGATGGGTGGGGGTACCTTTCGATCTTGATTGGCGTTACCCGTTTTTGGCTGGCCCAAGTTAGAAGGTGCAGAAGCAGCTGAAAGGGGTGAAGATGATCCTGAGGAAACTGATGGAATAGGAGATTCACCTGCTGAAAAGAGTATTCTCTTGCTTAATTACACACAAAGCACACAAACTAGCGAGCATAAATGCTACCCACTCTATCCCCCCAATATTATCTAAAAGCAAATGATAAAAAGGTTTTGAAGGCTTTTTTGGTAAGCATTCTTCAACTCTTTCACAGAAATTCTGTTTAGAGTTTATTTTAACTCCAAAAGCAACATTATAACACAAATGCTTTCATCCATCAGAATCATGACATAGCAGTACATCTAAATTAATTACAAGAAAGAATAAGAAACATGAAAGTTTCAGGAAGAGGTGAAAACATCAGCCAAAATACCATCAATATCTAAATAGCCTGATTTTGGTATCCACCACTTCCAGAAGAGAAATTAGACAGCTTCCCAAAGCCACACGTGTAATGTAAGAGTGTAAGTCCCACCAACTTCAGAAGTGTCACTGACTCTTCTTGGGAAATCCAAATTCTTTTGAGCACTCATTTAAACGTTTTGGTTCTTAAGCTCAGAGTGGCAATGAAGTTGCATGTAGTGACACAAAAAGCCTCTTCACTTAAAATTCTGAATCAGAGACCCGTATTTTCTATAAAGCTACTTCCGTGTTCTTCCCATCAGGAGGAAAACCCACTGTTACCTCGGATGATGCTTAAAGCTTTTAGAACATTTTAAGTAACATGAAATAATTCCAGAATCCCAATTAAAAAAAAAAAAAAAGGCAATTATAACTTCAAACCATGGCAAACATGACGTTTTCACCTAAATATGACACATGCTATTCAGAGGGGAATCTTTAGCTTGGTATAATCACCTCCACTCCCCCACAGCTTCATGCCCTCTCCTGTCAGAGCCTATGACAACTTATTTTTTTACTCAAATATGCCTTTAGTAATGCTACCAGAACTAGTGGCATTTTACGTGGGAAAAAACACAAAGTAGTATAGCTTGGGATTTGCATGCCATCCTCACAGCTGCTAAAAGCTATTGGAAAGCATTTTGTGCATCACTGGGTAATTTCCCTTCAAGTTACAAATCTACTACAGACAATAGCTATGAATTTATAGTTAACTAAGACAGACCCATGAAGTTCCTACATGAATTTGTTGCGCTTGTCCAAGGATGTGGTGAAAAATGCTGTCTGTTAAAGCTGGGAGTCCCAACAGGCGCTGGCCCTTGAAGGTAAACCCGTGCTCCTTGTATGTTTGCTGAAAAGCCTGTCAAAGGACCTGAAGAAGAAGTTGTAGAGCTGTTGGATGGATCTAGAGAGGGTAAGCCTGAAATAAACATAAATTTGATTAAATATCTCTCTTTGGGAACCTGCTTCAAAGCACCAGAGAGAGCTAGTGCTCTAAATATAGTTAAAGCATCTCATCACCTTCAGGGGTATCTGCACATGGTAAGTTCATTTTACAGGTGCACGATTCTCCCTTAGAAACCGACAGAAGGCATTTCAGTATGCTCTGTATTTTGGCCTGAAGTTTTAACAAAAACAGCCATCCCTTTGGTCACTGAAAGGAAATGATCTTAGCAGGGAGGGCAAAGGAAGAAAGCTAGGAGTGGCAAGGATCTCTGCTTACAAAAAAGCCACGAAAGTCAAACAGGGATACAGGGCTCTGTGAACGTCCAACGGGAATCCAGCACCAGGGAAGTAGTTCACTGCAGTACAGTTTTTGCTGTCCTATAGGTATGTTCATATATAGATCGGTCAGAGCATGCTGTGTCCAGAGTAACAGGGCTGACAGTGCACAGCACAACAGGGGAGGGGGCTGCTTTCTACAGGGATGCATGAGAGGAAGGGAGAGATGGAGAGCAAGTTCAAAGCCCCACAAAAATTATCAGCAAGGGGGAATTACAGTTTTTTAATAAGCGAAAGCTTTTAACTACTTTTTGAATACATTGTAAAAGCTCTTATCACACATTATTACCTGAAAGCAGAAACGGGCATGGCCATGTGTTCACCTGAGTTTTGGGTTTAGTTTCAAGGGCCTATTAAACAAGACTAGTTTCAAAACCATTTAAACATTTCAAAATGACCACAACCAGGACCAGCCTATATTGCTTCACAGCAAGGTTGAAGGTTGTACCTACTTACACCAAGCAGTCTGCAAACAGCAGTGGTGACAGGCAATGCCTTAGGTTATAGACTAGATGTTGACCTTTCATCACCTGTATATGTTCCTGAAAGCCAGGTCTTTTTCCGCCAATATTATCAACAAAGTCAACCTGACTTACTGCTTCCAGAAGTGCCAGATCCAACCTGCTCACATTGACAGAATGACTGGATTTGAAGGAGGTATTCTTCTCACTAACGCTATGCCAAAGGTAGTCTCCATTACAGACAAGGAAAAATAAATCACTACCACCAACAGAACATGGGGTGCTCAGGCAAGGAAACATGAGTGTGGGAGGACAATCTTTCAGGGTTTGTCATAGCACAAAGTACAAGACTCCATGGCTATGAGGGACGCTAATGCCTATGCAGGCTACCTGTAAACACGGTTTGATTCATCTGCATTTGTCTAGACCTGCAGACTGGCCTCCAGCACAGATCCTAGCCATAAGCTGAGTGCAGCAGCTCCAGCTGAGGGCCCTCTCTGTGCATCTGCCATGGAGCTACCAGTGGAAAATTCTTGCTACCCCTCCATCCACAAAAGTCAACTTGGAGGTAGTCAAAAGGCCCCTACGGTGACCAATTTCACCACACATCAGAAACAAGTTCACAGCTGGCTGACAAACCACAAGATCCTGAGTCTCTACCCCATACAGAAGGGGTAACAGAGCTGCTGCTGCCCATGGGGACTGCTGGTTTCCTAAACAGAGAACAAGGCAGAGATTATGACACAAATAGCTCTTCTGCAGAAGAGAGATGCCCAGCTGTGTCTTTTGAAGTCTTAGTAAGATGGGTACATAGGCTTTCCAAGTGCAATGACTAAACAGCCAAGACCATTTCAGCACTGCTGTGCATTTTCTACAGGCCGAAGGAAGCATGACAGCCAGAGATGCACAAATTCAACCAAGTAGTCTGTTTTCAGGTTGTAAAGAACACTTTTTTCATTATCTTGCCTTTCATAAAAGTGGATTAAAAACCCCCACCTTCGCTCAATATTAAAAATGGCTTCTATAAACAATGACTTACAGCATCCTGATTTCAGTAGTGAGCTTCCTATTTATGTACTTACCAACAAAATCAGGTTTTGTAATACTAAAAACTTTTGCAGTACCATACTCTGCAGTTACTTGCGCCATGAATTCAAAACTTTTTATCATGCTCTGAAAGCATAACTGTGCTTTTGAGACTGGTATATCAATCTCACACAAACTGCTCAAAATTCAGTCTACCAAAGCCCCCAGACACTGCCACAGAAACTGGTTACTGCAAGGGCTACCTCTGCCTTTAGAGAAACAGAAACAACACTTGGTCACTCCATATAAAACAGGGAGCCCAGCCATTTCATGCAACTTCATACTCATGTGCTGCTTCCTCAGCTGGCATATTTCAAGTCTCTGATACCTTTTGATGCCATGTGAGCAAGGTCTCAAACCCCTCTAAAATGCAGAGCAAAAGAAGTCCATTTGTTACTTCTTTTGTCTTTTCCACAGTCTCCCCAATGGTTGGGCTAAGTCTGCCCTCAATCTGCAAGCTGCTAGGACAAAAGACCTAAAGACGTAAGTAAGACAAAAGGCCATTTCCAGAACAGATCCACAGCCAGTGAGGAGATCTGCATGTGTGTCTGTGCCTCAAAGGAACTGGTGAATCAGAGAAAAGTCATGCTGCAACTGAGCCTACCCATGAAGAGGAAAAGCAGAGTACCCAAACTCCACCCTGAGGTGACAACTTGTTAAGAAAAAGCTCATTTAGTACACAATCAAATTATATTAAGTCTCCACCAAATCAGTTTGGAGGTGATCACCAAGAGAGCTTGATTTGTGAAAAAATTTGCCACAACTCAACTGTACAAGACAGGCACAAAAGACAAACCTCTTCTCCATCAGGTGTAGAGTCACAGCTGAGATTAGAGGATTGGTGTCTACCTGTTTTGATGGTACTACTCATCACACAAAAGTGTACTGAACTGCCAGGCAAGGCCCAGACTGCTCCTTGTCCATCACACTGCTGTTGGCTGAAGTGTAAGCCAGCAGTGACTGGCCCTTTTACTCCCTTCTCAAAGCCTCATGAAACCTGCCACCGGAACCCCATGGAAACAGCCATGGTGGTCCCCAGTTCAACCCACCTTGGAGGCTGAGCTGAGCTGAAAGGTCTGTTCCCCTGGGAGAAGGCAGAGAATGAGATGGGTGGACAGACCACAGGACCACACTTAGGCTCCAAGGGAAGGCATCGGAGAGGTCCTCAGTCTACCATCCCAGCTCCTTTCCTAACTATCACCCCTTCAAAACACCCCTTTTTCCCCATGCTCCCCTAACACCCCCTTCTCCTCCTGTGTGACAGACAATTGAGACTATCTGAAAAGATAATGATCAAAAGCAGTATTAAGTAGAAGGACATTAAATGAATCAACTAAGGACCTAACTAACCAGTCACCTCCTGCCAGGCAGAATTTTAGCAGCACATCTACCTATGTGCAGTTTTTCTTCACTTTGCAATATCCTCATCAAAGTCCAGCTCAGAAAAATGAGTTCTGTCCAACTATTTTTGTGCTTCAGTTGAGAACTTCACAGTTATCTCCCCAAAGTCAACCACGTGAGCTCTCCTTGGGTATCTACCTAACCTTCCTAACTCAAGAAAGAAACAGATTTAGACTACCTTTTAAATATTTAGTCACTTAAGGATATAAAAAGGACAAAGAAATTTTTCCCAATGACAAATAGGGAATAAGCATAAGCGAACAGCAAAATTTTTTGCTGCTATGGGAAGTCCCAGTCAGCCATCTTTGTATATGCAGGATGCAATGAGAAAAATCAGCAGGTCCCATTTGCCATAAGCTTCCTTCCTCAGGGGTTACTCCAGCAACAACCAACTCCCAGTTTAGAGCACTGCAGAGAGAAAGCAGAGCCAATGTAGAAGTGTTTCTGGAGTCTGCTGAGGAGGGTCTGGCAATTCTTTTATTAGAAGCCTATCTGACGAACAAGGTCTGGTTACTTTACGTTCCACAGCCTTAGTTACATCTGGTTCTTCTTACTGCTCTAAGACTGGATATGGCACAAGAGCTCTAGGTATTCACTCACTTCGCAGAGCTATACAGCCCAAATTAAACTATTAAGAAAACTACAGTCATAGCAAACACCCCAGTTTTGTGGTTAAAGCTAGTCAGAGAGAAGTGTTCTTGTTTTCAGGAGTCCTGCATGTTTGTAAATCAACAGAGAGAAATGGGAATGCTGAACATCTTCTTTCCTCACTATGACTTCCAAATGCCCCCTTCTCCTTTAGTCTGCAGGTCAAACTACTTGACTTGTCCCAATCCAGCATTCAGGTCCTGAAGCGAAAGCCCAACTATCTAACATACCACTGTGGGGGTGAAGACAACTTCAAAGCAAGGCTCACTAGCTACCCAGCTTCAAGACACCATAAAGCCATTATGGCACAAATGAAGGGGAGAACAGGGTGGCACAGACTAGATCTCTTGAGGGTCCCTTCCAGCCAAACAGGTGCAGCCAGTTGCCTGCAACATAGTTTGAATACTACAGCAATGATAATCCTTTAGGCGGAGCTTGGCAAGGCC
The DNA here is from genome assembly GCF_964289735.1 of Phaethon aethereus. Classification (NCBI taxonomy): domain Eukaryota; kingdom Metazoa; phylum Chordata; class Aves; order Phaethontiformes; family Phaethontidae; genus Phaethon; species Phaethon aethereus. Next base: position 98,965 of record NC_138590.1, read on the forward strand.
AGGGAGCTCACCTAACCCATTTCAAATAAATGCAGATAAGCTTAAACTGCTATACTTAACAGCAGAGGGACAGTAATTTCCTAATAAAACACATCATGCAGTAGCACACTGATTTCCCAAAGCACAACATAAGCTTATTAAAACCCAGAGCCATATCAAGAGACAAAAAGTACAGAGAGTTTACCCTCACTGAGTCAAGCTGGAGTCTCAGACAAAATACTGAACAACTGCATGCAGTCACTCCTGCACGTGGAGCCTGTCAAGAGTCCTGGCACCACTGTTTCATTTTGGTATCACCCAACCCTATGTTCCATTCCAACCCAAAAGCTAAAATCAATGCTACTCTGAACTCTACAAACAGGAAGTATTCCTGTGCCTTACAGAGGACAAGCAATGCAACATCTCCAAAGTTCCCAACACCTATCGTCCTAGAAGAACTGAAGGGGGGGGGGAAATCATCGACATTTTAAAGAGCACTTGAAAAAAACAGGCCATCCTTGTTACATTAGTATTCTCTAACTGTCATTTATAAACTATTTCTCAATCAGTTTGAGATGACCAAAGTTTAATGGTTAAAGAAAGAACTCTGTCCAGTGCATGATCTTAATGACTTACCTACAGGACTAGTCGAAACCCGTTGGGAAGGTGGCCTGAAACCAGGAGCCTTGGAGTTGTCAGGATGCACGTTTTCCACGTGTCCTAACACAGAGTTATTCAGAAAGGTAGACTGAACAGTGAAAGACGGGTCAGCTGCTGCTCGGGTAGAGAGTGGACAGTCTCCCCATCCTTGGTTAGCTGGCACCTGGTTGCTATCAAAAAGACTACTAAAGTGATTGAAGAGCGTTGCTGGCCCAAAGGTAGGAGGCAATGATTTGTTTGCTGGGTTAATGTGCATCTGAGAACCGTTCATAACATTCATGGCTGACGAAAGCTGCACTGCAGCAGGTGGACCTTGAGAAGGTGTTAAAGGAACTTGATTCGTAACAAAAATAGACTGAGGATCTTGATGGAGGTTTGCATTTGGTACCACTGAATAGAAAGAACCTCTGGACTGCATCCTGTGAGTAACTCGAGGTGCTGGTACAGCTACTTGAGGTAAGTTACTGTTGTCCTGATTATCTGCAACAACTGACCGGGGTGATGCTAAGCTTAAAGGAGCAGTTTCTGAGCTGGATGAAAAAGGCATTGACATGGAAGGATTGATCTCTGACATGCTGGTTGGCAGTATTTCATCTTGGACATTATTTAGAGGTGCAGGGCTGCTTGATGGTCGAGTTTCAGTGACTCCTGAGTTGCTGCTAGCTGACATACTGCAACTACTTGCAACCGAAGGTGGTGGGCACGCATTTGCAGTGGGCTGGTCTGGGGTTGACACCTTCTCTTTGGATGTTGAGACAGCCGAGAAAGAGTCCGCTTTAAGTGCAGAATGCTGCGTTTGTGGAGCATTAGATGGCAGAAACGCTGTGGGCACTTGCCCATTGTTCGGGGGGGCAGAGGAAGCTGAAGGCAGAGTGCTACAGGTGCTTGTCACAGTTGAGATTGCTGTTGCTGCAGCACTTGTCTTGGGAACGCAGGCAAACAACTGCTTTCTGACCGAAGAGGGAGTCCGATTACTGGTTACACACAGTGGTTGGGTGGAATTAGCTACTGAAGAGACAGTAATGGGACAATTAGAAGTAGCTAATCCAGTAGACTCCGTCTGTAAAATATTTCCATTCTGACTACCTACACGACTTGAACTATTATGCTTTGGAGAGCTGTTTGTGCTGCCAGGGTTAACTGGTCTCACTGGGAATGGTCCCCACGTGTTTGGTGAAGGTGAAAAAGTTCCTCCAAACTGCGCCATAGGTAAGCGAGGGTGCCGGATCTGTTGCATAGTTTGGGCAGCCAGCAAGGCAAAATGAGGGTGAGAATAAGCTAGAGGAAGAGACACCGGAAAAGATGAGCGCACATTTGCTGGGACATTCTTGTTTAATTTGTTAGTAGGCTGGAAAGTAGATAGTGTTGATGACTGTGATGTGACTAGGGGTGGTGCTCCGAGAGGAAAGGAGTTCTTGTTTGAAGCAGTCGCAGTGCTGACTCCAGATGAAAAGTTTGCATGGATTGATTTGGTACTCGAAGCAGGTGTTCTTATATGAGTTTTAGGAATCAAGTCTTCCAGTTCCTTGGCGGGATCTTGAATAAGGGCATTGATGAGTTGCACTGCATAACGTGTTGACTCTGTACCACCCCTAGATTAAAATACAAACATATTTATCTTTTGCAAAAGGAATCCCCACTTTGTGCAACACTCCATAGCCTCAATTTTATGCAAGTCTACTGCATGTTTACTCCAAGAAATTACTTCTTGACTTTTGTGTATCTTAAGGATTATCTTTGAAGAAGCAGACCTTCTGCATATCTTGGCAGCAGTAATATATGTTCTATTCAAAAACATGTATAAACATATTTACCAAGAAGCTAAATACATCTGGTCTTAAAAAGCAAACAAACTTCTTAATAAATAACGTTGTGGACTACTCAAGACTTTCATTCTAAATACTGTACCTTATAGTGATCATTCGCTCTCCATTCTTATCTTTTTGCTTATCAACATCAATATGGGCACCAGTGACATCTTGAATTGCTGTGATGTTGCACCCACCTCTTCCCATTATTCTAGATACGACAGAAGCTGGGACAGATAATTTCTTTGACCTATATCACAAAGATCACAAATCTGTGAAATGTATTCAAACTTTAAAGGCATACAAAAATCCCTTCCTGTCTGACAGGTGGCTGAAGCAATATTCATAAGTTTCAGGGCAGCAAGTGGTTTTCTGCTGAGATTTTCTTAATCCTTTGGAGCCTCTCTCAAACTTCCCCACTCAAATTACTCATCATCCTCAGCACCTGATGAGGATTCTCCAGAAGCATTTATTCCACCACTGTTGTAACATACATATATGTGCCTCACACTACTTCAGAAACACTTTTGGATTTTATCTTATCTTGTGTGCCTTCAAAGTGAGACAAACATAGCTTATCAATCTAAATTTACATAAATAGCGCTGCTTCAAATACAAAAGTCCATGGTTTAGCTACTTTGATTGTTTATAGCAAGGGTTTATAGCAAGGAGAAGGTGGTTTTCCAATGTCTTCCCAGTGATCAGCTCTGTAATACCACTTGCATTCACAGCCCTTTTACTATCCACCTCAGACCTTGAGATCTGAAAGTTTATCAGTGACACTACACAACGGTGGATGGCAGACGGTTAAATTGTGCAGTTCTGCAATTTAAAAAGCTGCTGGAAGCCACTGTGAAGGCAGCACAGATTTTCAGAAGCAGGCTCACTGTCAGGCCATAACACTGTAACCCATGTGTTCAGCAAAGTAAGTCAATTCAGGATTTTTCTAATTCACATGGTACTGGTGGGTCAGTGCAGGCATACAGTACTGAGAAGTCTTTGAATACAAGCTATGCTTGCATCCAGACCCCAGCCAAGGTCTCTCTGGGCCACCACTGTCCCCAGACTTTAAAGGCTGGACCTCTCAAGCCCATACACCGCTTTCAAGCTTGCCAGTGATGTGCAATAGTTCAAGACTAAATAATTAGAAGGGATTCAAAGGGGTTTCAGAAACCACGGTGATCACAGTGCAAGTGCCTCTGAACACTGTACAGATCACTCCCCCCCCCCCCCCCCCCCCAAAAGGCTGTCAGCTTCACCTAGCTATTTCACTCTTGGAAGCTTTTAACTAACTTGATCCTCAGGAAATTGCTTCTCAATTAACAGGTCTTAAAGGAAACTCATTTTATTTCAAACACATCTAAATACATGGAAATGTTCTAAAGCATTACCTCATCTTGCCACGGTGTTTCTTCCCCTCTCCTGCCAGGACAGCATGCTACAACCCTCCCCATCCCCAGAAACCAGGTCCTCGGAGCATGCATTCAGCTCTCCTCCCAAGGCTGTTTCATGCTTTGGGCTTTCTTCTCCCCTCCACCCCCAAGGCTCCTCTCACAAGCTAGACATTCCAGTCATTCCTTCCCCAAACTAGAGCTTCCATTGTCACCTAACTTTCAAGATAGGCCCACATTACTCAGAGGGCTCCTAATGATACCTTTGCCTGCTTCCACCTCAGCCCATTAAGAACCCCATGCCATCACCCATGGAGACATTCTTCCTCCAGGAGAGCTCACCCCAGTGCCCAGGCCCCTGCCCACCCATCACCCACTGCCATTTCCCTCCCTACCCACCAAGCTTGATGGTTTTTACCTCAAGAAGTGCCCAAAACAGTACCTTTTTGCTCCTGAACAGCAGCGCCCTCCTCTCTGAAGCTGAAATTGCTCAATTGGTGTTGGCTGCAGAGTGTTGCTAGGGGGAGGGTCTTTCAAAACTCTGCCTACTTGCCTGTCAAGGGCAGAAGGGATGTTTTCATTGGTTACTTCTTTGATAGACATCCCTTCTAGCCAGGGGGTTACTCATGGGGAGAGTGGAGGAGAAGCATTCTTGTTGAGACCAGGAGAGACTTTAGGAGAGGAAGGCATGCAGCTCCCAGGCATTTTGCATATGCATCTAAAGTCACCAAAAAGCTCTTTGAGAGGACGCATGCTTCAATCAGTCAGGGCATAGCAAACACCAGTGCAGAACACTTTATGGACGCATCCTTTATGACACAAGACCTGACTCCCCAGGGATGAGGAACGGTTGGGTTTTGGATGCCATCTCTAGAACCCTACCATCTCCAGTAGAAGAGCATACAATACCCAACCAAGCAGCTGAGTTGAGCCTATGATACTCAAGAGACCCAGGAGGAGAGATAGAGCAGCTCCAGGGTCAATGGCGGGGTCTGTGTGCAGCCCTGGAAAAGTCAGCTGCCTGTTTAATGGTTTCATGCCTGCACGACTCACCAAGTGGTGGGCAGCGTGCCACCATACATTTAGCAAGGCCTCGTCACAGGGCAGAACGCCATTTGTGAACACAACAAAAGGCAGAGACTGAAAAAACTCTCTAGGGGTTCAAACACTTAATTTTCAGATTAAACTGCCTTTTTAACCTTTATTAAGAACAGTCTGTGGCTTCCACAAATTTGAATGCATTAAATCCTCCGTACAATTACTTTCTTTGCACATAGCCTAAAATTCTCTAAAATAAGTGTATTTGGTCACTACCATTGCAGAACACAAAAGCAGGAGAGCATCATAAGTGCACCCAAAGCATCTGACACTTGTATGTTCATGCCATATTCCTTTTTGATAAAAAGAAAAAAAAAAAAAAAAAAAAAAAAAAAGGAGAGCCAGATGATCATTTCTAGTTACAAGCAGTAGACATCATAAAGGTTACAGAAAAGATACTGGGGTGTTAATGGCCATACCATAAAAACCAGTACATTTTCAAAGGGAAAGTTTGCTTTTGCAGGAAAAGCTTTAAATCTAATTGCACCTTTAGCATTCGCTTTAAGGTGACAAAATTTTCCATGGCATCAGCAATCAAGGTCAGCACCCAAAGCACAATGAATTTTAGCCTTGAAGAGATCATCCACCTCTTCTCTACTCTACTAACATCCATCCTGCCTTTAGTCCATGTGCAAGCAATCATCTCCTGTAGGGGCTTTTCACTGCCATCTGCTCCCTCCCCCTTTTATCTTATCCCCACACCTTTTACTCCACTGAAGTCACAGGTAAACAAAACCCTTGTGCCAAATAGAATGTTGATGTCATATTGTCATACTAATGAGGAGTTACTACAAATTAGCACTTGTTTTTACAGCACTGGAAGAGTAAGTGAGGCAATATATAAATTAATTATAGAATTAAGTAATTAAATAATCTTGCTGGACATTCTATATTTGAGAATAATTTACAAGCTAAAAAGCTCACAGACAGTTTTTAAACACAGAATTAAAGTCTTTACCTTCTAACCACTTCTTTCCAGCCTTCTTCTCTTTTCTGGCCTCTTTTTGGACTAGTTAGATTCAGCTTTACATTTGGAGAGGTCAGAGGCAGGGAAACAGGCTTATAAGTAGTTGACAAAGAATTTGAATGACTTTCACCATCAAGTCTGGGAACAGAAATGTGTTGATTACAAATTACACAATAAAATGACAGCATTACAGTATACTTTTCTGCAGCTTGTACTGTTACAGTACATGTTACCAGTACATGTACTGTTTTCATTCTTATTTTCTACCTGGAACAACTGTTGGGTGACTTCATAGGTCGTTTTTTACCTTTTAGTCCACAGCCTATACCCTTCCTCCAAAAAGTGGAGTGCTAAATTGAACGAAGTAATACCAGAAGCACTAAGGACGTCAGATTAAAACAGTTTATAATAGGCAGTTCACAGCCACTTAGGCACATCCTGATCATGTGTCTATATTGTGTTCTCCTTTTTGTATAGCTTTAAGAAAAGGTACTTTGGTAATAATGTCTCTTTCTTACTAAGTACTTGAAAAAGTCTGTTTTTCAACTCTTATTGTTACAGATTCCCTGGAAAGTGCTTCCACCCCTCAGCTCTCAATTTATGAATGGATAACTAAGGCACAGATATTCGAGCATATTTATGTATTTAAGTCCCAGTGATATCAATTTGGAAGTAGGTGCCCAAATATTATTACCTATATACTAATACAGCTGTAGTAATAGTGTACAAACAACACAAAGTTGAGTGAGAGAAAAAAAGAAAGAGAGAGAGAACAGGCAATCTCTTGTTAGGCTAACTGATCTATGTGGAGATGAAAATAAGCAGAACTGGAGCTCACAAGTTCATCTGCCGCACTGAACAGGCAGCAATCTTCACAAGTCATTGAAAAACCAGTCTTACGTGATTTGACCCAGCAAATCTATAGCACAGCTGGCAAATTTACAGAGGACCTTATGCTTCAGCTATCCTGCTAAGCATCACTCCTCTTTACTACATGCAAGTTTTTAGTCATCCATTTTATTCCACATTCTTTACAGCACTTTATGTTCACTTGATGATCTTAAAAGGTCTTTTCCAACCTTAATGATTCTGTGATTCTGTGTGTTTTCTTGCAGACAAACTGTTTGTTTATACTACACTTTATACAAACTTCAGAGATATATCCACATATAAGTAACCCAAATGTACTGGTGATATGAAAAGCAACATCTAGACAATATGCCTTTTAAAATGGCAACATTTTCTCTCTTTACCTTAGTAAGTTCTAGCCCCACCTGCCCAAGGCATTTGGAAGTTCTATGGAGAACTTTACTTGTCCTCAGATAACTATAAGATTGAGGCAAAGAGAACAAGAAAATGCACATTAAAGAAAAGAATGAAGTCCATTGTGGAATACTGATTCCAGAGTAGACTTTAAAAAGCTTTCTTCTGCTTTGTCTGAAAATGTATAGGTATGTTTTCAGAAAAACATTGTTACGAAGTCTGAGTTTAAGTTTCAATTATAGCAGCCTTGTCATCAGCATGTCTGTGACTAAAGAGAAGAGGAATTCAGAAGAGCAAATTTAGAAATGATTTTCGGACAGTCTGCCTAGTGCAAGAGCCGAAGAGCACCTGTAGAAGTTAATAAAATATACTAGCCCCATTTTGATATTTATATACTGTCTTGTTTCTTAGGTGTATTTTATCTAACAGAAGCACCACATCTAACAAGGAGTCAGAAGCATGCATTTAGTCAGTCCTGCTGTAGTGAACTGCACAGGATTCCAAGGCTTTTGTTAGAAGACCTTGGATGAAAGATCCAAGGCAGAAAAAATTTACATTCATAAAATAGAACACAGACAAAATCCAATTTCTAACATTCCTGAGGGTAATTCAAAACACACATCCCCCAACCACAAGGCCTGACAAATCCACTCATTCTGCACCTAACTTTAATCTAGGGGGCAAAAAAAAGAAAAAAGAAAATCACAACTCTCTTCCCACTCCCAGACAAGTACCTCAATTAGTCCTCTTGCTTGCTGCCCTTTTTGATCCCATAATGTTTGCGTTCTAATTGAGGCTGGGTTCTCAGGCAGCCAGGTGTTCTGTACATCAACCCCCATAACCTCTCCCCTCTCTTAATGCAGGAAAAGAAAAGAAAAAACTATGGAGGATCAGACTCATACTCACACTACATTATAAATAAAATAAAAAAAAAAAAAGCAAAGACTACAGATTCAGATGGGATCTAAGCTTTTTGATTTAGGCCAATGACCTATTCAGACACTGGTGTTATAAAAGCTATTAGCTTGTTCCTTGGAAACTGAGTGATCTTCCAAATCATTCATATCGCCCCTGTACATTCACGGAGTTCTTTTGACTCTCACCTCTGGCTCGACAAGGTTAAATCAAACTGGCCATCAACCTGGCAGGTGAAATGCTCAGAATCATCAACTTCTTCCCTCCTTAAAACAAAGAGATTGCAACCAAATGAGTTAATCATGAAATCATAAAGCAATTAAAAGGTAATGAAATGGGCAACAAAGCTGTTGAGGGGTCTGGAGACCAAGTCTTATGAGCAGCAGCTGAGGGAGCTGGGATTTTTAGTGTGGAGAAGAGGAAGCTGAGGTGAGACCTTATCACACTCTACAACCCCCTTTAGGTAGTTGTAGTGAGGTGGGTGTTGGTCTCTTCTCCCAAGTAACTAGCAACAGGAAAAGAGGAGATGGCCTCAAGTTGTACCAGGGAAGGTTTAGATTGGGTATTAGGAAAAATTTCTTTACTGAAAGAGTGGTCAGGCATTGGAACAGGCTGCTCAGGGAAGTGGTGGATTCACCATCACTGGAGGTATTCTACACGTGTAGACATGGCACTTCGGGACATGGTTTAGTGGGCTTGATGGTGTTTGGGTTGATGGTTGGACTTGATCTTAGAGGTCCTCTCCAACCTTAATGATTCTATGATTCTGTCACTTCTGTAAATAGATTACAAATAAAACTGGCACTTCCTTTTTAAATTCCCAGCATATTCACTTTAAAATCTGTTCTAATAAAGTTGACAATGCAACATGGATGCTTAAATAGTGCAGAGAGAAAACTGGCTGTTTTGCTAAAGCAGTATTAACAACTAGCCAGCAATGCCCCCCCCCCCCCAAAAAAATCTTATCTTTACCATTTTAAGGAGGTTGCATTCAACAAACTGAACAGTATTATTTAATAGCTATGCAAATAAAGCAAACTCAGTCTCTCAAGACTTTGGGAATGTACCAGCTGGTGTAAAGCTTAAGCTAAAGAAAATTTAAACTGGCATAGGTAAAATACCATGAAACAACAGGGAAGGAATTTGGCAGCCTCACCTCGTTGGTGTTTTTGAAGCAGAGGTGCTAGTTTTATCTTCCTGAGAGGGAATAAGCAATGAAGCATAGCGCCGCTCAGAGGAATTTGTATCCATTGTGAAGTTCAACTCTTGGCTTTTACCTCCACTGCTGCTTTCACTGTTGCAATCTGTGCTATCCAAGTTATCTGAATCACTATTCCCACTAGCACCACCACCTCTTGGCTCTCCATTTATTTTATTTTTATCTGCTTTTTGCTGTGCTAGAGATATATGCTGATCTGGCAAAATTATCTGCATATTCTGAGGAGTCTCTTTTGTTTTATTTTTCTTATTTTTTCTATTTGTGCTGGGGGTAGTCACTACGTTAGCTCTCTTCTTCCCAAAGGCATTTGTGAAAGTAGTTGAAGTTGCAGAAATTCCAATTGTAGTTGTAGTAGTTGCACTAGGAGGCTCTATAGGAACTTCTTGCTCCACTGAAAGAAAAACAGTTGATATACAATCAAAACCCACAAAATACAGAAATCAGTGCCCTAACTAAAGACACTGCAGCCGAAGTTATGTTCATTGCTGAGCTGTCAAGACTACTTGCATTGCATTCAGCTGTAAATTCTCCAGGGGGCGGGAGGAAGTGAACAAAGCAGTTTTGCCAGGACCTCTGACTGCAGAGGGAAGAACCAGGGCAGAAGCTATGCAACAATGCCACAGTACCAGAGAAGCTAACTTTCAAACAGATTGCCTTATCTAGGATGGTTAAAAAAAAAAAAAAAAGAGGACACCCTCACAACTACACTGTTCATAGAAACACTTGTTCTTTACCTTCATCATCATTTTCTTCATCATCATCATCTTCTTGCAGTTCCAGAGTTTCTTTAGGCTTGTTTTCTTCATCTTCTTCTTGTTTTCTTTTTTGTTCCTCTTTCTTCTTCTTTCTTTTTTCCTTTCTTTTCTCCCTTTTAGCTGCAAGAGCTTGTTTTCTGCTTTCCTCTCTTGACTATGTAGGAAAAAAGGATCCATATTTAAACATTTTTACACGGACTATATTATACTTATAATTCAGATCTTCCCTAGAAATCTGGGGGCAGGGAGAAAGGAGAAAGCATAATGAACTCGAATGACACTGTCACATACCGAATACGCGGAAACTGGGCAGACTTTATGGAACAACAGGACTAATTGGTCCTAAAACTTGTAAGGAATGACAACAAAATAACAACCAAAACAAATGTCTTACAAAAATACAATTTTACTGGGAAATGAGCAAAATCTCTCATCATCTCAGTCCTTTCTCAAAAAACATTTAATAATGTCATTAATATTTTTACAGCAATGTTCACATCTTTGATTCAAAAAGATCTCCCAGAGTGTTTTGCAGAAAACACTATCATTTTATCAACTTTTTTTTTAAATATACGGAATCAGTCAAATCAACTATGCTATACTGTAGCTTTACACAGCAACTGGTAAATGTTTATTAAGTCAGCAACCTGGAAAATTTAATAAACTAATACAGAACTTGTTCATCAAAAATTGTAAGAGCCTCCATTAAGAGAGCCCACCAAAGAGTGCTTAAGAAGTCTGCATGACTCTGGGACACTTCAGAGTACTCTCAGTGAGGGAGAAGTTGATTTTCCCCACTATCTGCTCAACATACAGCTCATCGGGCAGCTTGTAGGCTCTCCTTTGTAGCACTGAGTAGAACTCCATAAAATGCTTATGGACTATGTCTTACACAATATATAACTTACCATGTATCACACCATCAAGATGGAAGACCTCCCTTATGCACACATTGTCTGCACTGAAGTAATGCAAAAGAACTGCTACCTAAGGTAACTATTGCCAAGTCCAAGCTTTCCTAAAAACGACAACGGAGTGGCTGAAGCAGAAGTCAGTTCTAATTTGCCACCCTCAGAATACTCTTCACTTTTTGTCTATTAGAGGAAGGAAAGCACATACAGTCACAGCATGAAGACCTACTGCCCCAAGAAGCACCAACAGGAAATACAGCCTGAAGTATTGATCAATAGTTCAAACAGTTATGCTCCATGACAGCAATTCTTTACTCACTTTTTCCAGGTCTAGCTCCTTCAGCAATATGGTTGCATTCTTATTTGCTTCTGCAGCCTGCTGGTCTTTAGCTTTCACAATCGTCTCCACACACTGGTGACACTTTTTCAGCAGGTCCTGGAATACAAACTTGTCTTACCACCTCCATAGTAAACTAAAATCCAGGAGTGAGGCTTGCTCTACAAACATGATATTAGCTTCCCTTTATTCATAAATGTACAAACTACTTCAACAGAATAGGACTCCAAACATTGATTTTTTAAATATTTGTTTAAGTTCTGTGTTAAAAAGGAGACATGCACAAGCCTCCAAATCAAACATACATGAGCAAACATGTACATTCAGCTTTTGAATATGTAAGAACTTCTTACGTATATTTTTGCTGTAAATAAAGGACAGGGTCTTTTCCCAAAGTTAAACTCACCTTGTCAGTTATCGTCGCTATGTATCGCATGCATTCAATGTCTGAAGGAAACTGGTTAACTTCTTTCACCAGGAACTGAACTACTTTCACATGCCCCTAGAACAGCAATGAAAATTCTAATCTATTGTATACAATTGTCAATGTTTGTCATCAAATACAAGTTTGATATCTCTTAGTCCAAAGCAAAAGACTAAAAATAAGCAAGAACATTTCTGGTAAGCTGCTGTTTGGGAAGAAAGGTAGTTACTGTTTGCTCAGGGTTGACAGCATGTCTGCTGTTCTACAGCACGATGGCAAAGACAAGTTGTCCCACAAGTAATTTTTTATTTTAAAATACAAGGACCAAACCAGGCCCAAGGGCAGAGGTAGCTGCTTGTGTTTTTAGTAACAGCCAAGACAACCCTCTTTAGACCCCACATGTCACCCCAACCCACTCTCTTGCAACTCATGCCATGGAGCTAACTTAGATTGTTCAATTACAAGTTAAGTCTGATCTGGCAACCGAGTCACCTGAGTATTACCCTAGCAAACACATTCCTCTGCTTCTGGATGCACTCCTTGATGGGGTACACTGTGCAACCACACAGAAAGTATCCAACTGTTGCTTCTGAAGTTCTTTGAAAGCAATGGAGGGACAGAACTGGCATGCCCAGTATTGCTGTTTGTCAAAAAAGCTGTACACTTAGGTGTCTTCCTATCCAAAGATTCTATGATTCTATGATTTTGTTAAAGGCAAAGCAGCTACAGTTAATAAATTCCTCTGCTACAGCTATGCTCCTTGCATCCAACAGCATAACTGATGAAACCATCACAACGCAATGTTCTTCCTGCCAAGAAGAAAAGGCAGTGACAAAAGAGCTGACTACACAAAGTGTCCCATTCAACAACAAATTAGGAACAGAACAGGAGAAGCACAAAGGAATCAGGACAGCTTATTACAGACTGGTATTTTGTTCATCTCAAAAGCAGGACTGAAACAAGCAGTATAATCTGCAGAAATTGAGGGGACCACGGTAATCTCAAGACAGTGAAATCTCAAACAGTGAAAATTTTTAGACAATGTATAACTGGAAATAAAAAGTTAACATGGTTTATGGAACAAAGTTTTTAACCTCTCAAAAATTAGATCTGTGTGAAGTACACGGAGTATGATTAAAGCAGGCATTTTATCAAAATAGCATTTGCTGTGTTATATTTGATTCTTCCAAACCCAAGCATTCAGATTTAAGACCAAATGAGAAACTGTTTTGAAAACATTTAGCACTGAAACATAAAATTAAGTTGGTGTCCTACCTTGCGAAACGCTGACATAAGAGGTGTAATTTTCCGATTATCTGCAGCATCCACATCTGCTCCTGCTTGTACAAGCAACTGAACCACATCATAGTGGCCACCATTAGCTGCCAACCAGAGAGGTGTGTTTCCTTTCTTGTTACGAACATCAATATGTGCTCCTCTAAAAAAAGTACAAATGTAATTGAGTGAAACAAGGTATAAGTAAAGGTGGAAGTCAGGTAGTAAGATCATGGAAGATCAGAGTACAATTGGATCTGTAACTTTAATACTGAAATCTAAGGGCTATATATAGAAATTCTGTCCCTGAAATCTGTTGTTTTAAGTTGCAATGTAGCAACAAGAGAGATTATTTAAACTTCCCTTACAGAAACGAACACTCACCTAATTACATTAGGTGCCTACTGCACCACAGCTATGCAACCAGCAACCACGGGTCCTTTAAATTATCACTAACGTGGTGACCATCCACAGGACAAAGCTGTCCCTTGAGATTTTAGCAACGCATAGGGTTATGCTTGAAGAGCTCAAGAGCTACTTCCAGGCTTTGCCCCCCCAAGTGAGAGCAGGGAAATGCTCATGTGGGAATTGCTGGATTAATACACAGACAGCAGAGCTGCCAAGCCAGACACTGTTTGCTTGCCTCTGGTCCCAGCTGCCTGCTTTGCTTAATTAACACTGGAGTAGCAGGATACTCCAGGATAACACTGGAGAGTAGGGAACAGATGCAACATCCTACTTCCATAGCTTCCCATTCTCTTTGCTCTCAGATGCACGAGGCAATGTAAACAAGGGCACCCTTGCCACACAACAAATGTGCCACTAATGAGAGGAAATAATTTACCGATTAATCAGGAGCTCACAGAACTTATAGTGACCCTTATCTGCTGCAATTGTTAAAGCTGTATCTCTTGAGGAAGGCACAGGTGGAGCATTAACATCTGCTCCTTTATCAAGGAGAACCCTTCCAACCTCTGCATATCCTCCTGAAGCCGCTTCCATCAGAGGTGTGAGACCCGTCTGTGCAAAAAGAACGAGTTACATAGTGTGAAGTTTGTACAATATACTTTCGATAAGACATAAGTGATTTCTACACAGGGAAATCGTTTTGTTTTGGGGTTGTTTTTTTTTTTAGCTGCTTATATTTAGTTTAGGCAGTTTCTTCCTCAAAAAAACCAAAACAAAACAAAAACAAGCCAAACAAAACCCAAAACAAAAATCAAAAAACAAATACTCTTTGGCTTTGATTTATACGAACCCAGGAAAACTGCTGACTAAGTTCCACCAGATACCTGTCTCAACTGCAAAAACAAAGTTTACAACAGATCTCTAAAACAGGTTAGAACAGATCCAAATAAAGACACATGTGTTTCTATGAAAATGCTCAGAAACTGGCTTTATAGCTTTTCTGTAGCCTCCCTTAGCACTGAGACTGATCTAGGCCCAACTTAGCTGCCAGGCTAGACTGTTAAATAAACTTACACCAGCTGCTAACATGTCCAACTGACCATTTGAGAGCTGGCTTTTATCCATATCCCCTTTTCTCCAGCCACAGTCATTCCAGAAGCAGGCGGGGTAGACAGACACAGCAATTATTTCAGCAGCCTTAGGAGTTACCAAAAATTCCTTTGTGCTGGGGAAATCAGTCTGGCTGACTACACAAGCTTTAAGCTTGCTTTATGGCAGGAGACACAAAGCTGTCCCAGAGTACCAAAGGATGGGACCTGTGGAGCATTTCAGAGGCACAGAAAGTCACAGTACTGAAGCCACGTGTTCTACAGCAACGTAAAAGCTTTACAAATTTTGATTGCACGACTTCTGTTGTAGATAAGAAATCTGTTCTATATGAGAAATCACTATAAGCAACACTGTTCCCTTCCTGCCTAGACTTCACTCATATATAAAAAGCTATCTGTTCTGTTAGCGAGTATCACGTCAAGTTTCTCAGTACTACAGAACAACAGTCAATCTAAGTTTCATTATGAACACAGAAAGACCAGTCAGCTTTCCCTAATGCAAAAAATTGATCAGTGCCTTTTTTTTTTAAAAAAAAACAAAAACCAAACTTATTTCAGAATATTTAATAAGTCCTCTGAGCCCAGAGAGGCTCAAAGTAACAGGAAAATTTGAAGAAACTCAATGACTGAGAGAAATAACCTGTCAGAAGTAAGTCATAAGGAAAGGCGATTCACACATTTACCTTTGCCCTGTGCTCAACATTGGCCTTCCTGTCCAAAAGCAAACTGACCACTTCTGCTCGGCCTTGGAAACAAGCCAGAGTGAGGGCTGTATTCCGGTTGGTCTCAATTTGGGCATTAATATCAGAACCCATATCAAGCAACAGTTTCACGGCAGGTACATGGCCATTCATAGCAGCCAGCATCAGAGGAGAAATACCTAGCTTGCTCCCGGTCCTAAAGGGAAAAAAAACAAACTGCAGTTCCCAAAATGGAAGGAATGCTCTGGGAAATGTAAGTGTATCTAACAGGAACAAAAATGTTTTGTTGTGAGCCAGAAAGGAACAAATAACAAACATAGACACTGACTTAAAATACTAGCATTTTTTAATTGATTAGGAGAAACCATCAGAGTAACTACAGGCAATAGGCAATTGCAATTTATAAACAAGGAAAAAACATTTCAGCTTTTAGACATTTGGGTGTCTGAAGCACACATAAGCCTTAAATTACATATACTAAAAATCAAGGCTGCATCTGATTCATTCAGAAAAAAACATGCTTCTAAGCACAGCTGCAGTTTTAACTTTGTTTAGTGATAGAACATATGTAAGTTTTCTTAAAACGAATAAAAAGGAGGCTGTCTTACTGAAAAAGACAACTTCAAACAAACACATAGAGCTGCCCTGAGTGATTTAGCTGGTTCCTTTACCTGGTTCTATTGGAATTAGTTTGACTTCTAGATCTCAGAATGGTGGAAAAGGGAAAGGGAAGGAATACGTTTGCAAACTATACATAAGTTTTAAGGGATTATTATAAGGGAGATGAAGTTTTTGATAGTTAAGGGCAATTTAAAAGCACTAAGGTAACATGAACATAAAGGATAACATCAGTGTAGAAAGGCTGCAAGGAGGTCTGAAAGCACTAGATTCCAACCTATGCCTCAGTATGTAGCAAACAGTGGAGTGTCTGTGCTACATTGCAGTTCATCTGGTGTACATTACCTTGAATTAATTTCTGCCCCAGCGTTGAGAAGAATCTTGATGATATTAACATAGCCACCAGATGCAGCAAGGCTTAATGGCGTATAATCAGACACGTTCCTATGTTCTTTGTTTGCTCCCCGAGCCAACAGCAAATCAACAACCTGAAAAGATAGCATGCGTATTAAAAGACATACGGTATTATCCAGGAAGTGAAGGATGTTATCACATGTTCAAACCTTCCAGTTTGGTATGCTACCAGTTTCCACTGTTGATAGATAAGATTCTACAGGAAAACCCCATCCTCTTTTGCTTTACTTTTACATATGTGCTGTACAGACTTAGCAACTGATGAATACATCAGCTAATCTGCGTGGGCTGTAGCAGCGCAGCACTTGTCTTCCAGAGAGATTATTCTACCTAATCAAAATGTAAGGCTTTAAAGTGAAGCTCTTCCTGTGAACCTTAAGTTTGCAAACATAGGATCTATCCCACTTCCATAATGTCTCACACAGTTTGAGCACCTCTTTCAGAAACTCCTACAAATTTAATTCAAATGACACTTGAGCCAACTTTGACCATCTGTATTATACGGTCTTTCCAACAAAACACATAGTAAAAATCAGACCAACTGATGTTAGTGGAACAAGCATGAGGAAGGACTTCTCTGTCAGAAGCTGCTGAAGAAAAATAAAAGGGGGAAAAAATTAAAACATTTCTGGTGATGTACTGCACTTTAGTGGGCCTCATGTTACTACTAACATAGGCTAGGTGATTCTTCAAATAAGCCAGAAAAAAGGCTGCCTCAGAAGTTGCTAAGCCAGAAATATAAGATTATTATAAATTATAAATTAAATTATCCTCTGGCATAAGGAAAAAAAATAAAGAGGAAGAACAAAAGACAATTAGTTCAATAAGTAATTCTATTACAGGCCACATTGATCTCTCCTTTTATTTGTGAGTAGCACTTTTGCTGTTGAAGACCTGCAATTAAGAAGTCAAACTGGAAACTTCCCAATTTTGGCTAACTGTTTTAATTCTTTCAAGTTCCAAAACCTACTACTCCTGTATCTGGCACAGAGCCCTTTACCATCTCCATGCCATCTCCAAAGACAGTACGCCCATGACTAAAGTAGGAAGGATTTAACAAATCTTTTTTTGGACAAAAAAAAAAAGGTACTGATTGAAAACTGAAACATCCTTAAAAGACTAGTATAATGTGCCCTGCATTGCAACTACACTTATCAGGCCTGCACATCACCAATAAAACCATGTACTGACAAGACTCCAATTCCTGTCCTTGTGTGCCTGCACTGGCTCTTTTAGTTTTGAGGGTGGAGAGGATGCATAAGGGAAGTGTTCAGTGAATAAAGTTATTCATTAAACACCTCCACCTCCCTGACAAAAATATTTATCTTGCAAGGATGCATCAACAGAAGAATGACCAGAAGTTATAACAACCATTAGCTAACAAAACTGGGACAGAAAAGGGAGAAAACAATAAATTCCCTTTCCTCTTGGAAGAAGAAAAAGACTTAAATTAGCTACACTTATACAGGTTAAAAGCCTCCCAGAAAAAGGATGATTTATTACACCATCAACAAAAAAACACCGTATAAAAAAACAATTCAAACCCCTGGAGGACAAACGTGTCTGTACCTCTTGGCGTCCACCGGAGCATGCCAACGAAAGCGGAGTATCCTTTGTGCGCTCAGACTGTGCTTCTATATCCCCACCTTTGTCTAGAAGAATTTCCACTACACCAACATGTCCAGCAGTTGCAGCCAGAATCAAAGGCGTAAAACCTAGCAACAACAGATCATATTAAAAGTAACATTGAGAATCTCAAAAGTATTACTAAGGATCAGAAATACACAAAAGGGTTAATTCACAATGACTTCTATCAATCAGGCATGTCTTGCTTAGACTGGGGGTTTCCTGGTACAGGCCACAATCTCAGACCCTTTCCTCTTCTGACCCTGACACATCTAGGCTCTGATTCCAGCCAAATATTATTAAAGGCTCTTCAAAAGAAATCTAAACAGTACTATGCACTCATCAGTTTTGATTAAGTTCCAACCCACTCATCTCTTTAAAGAAGTCACAGCTTTCCACTTAATTCCTGGTTAATAAAGCTCCCACAAGTGAACACATCTACACTGAGCATGCTGCTTATTTCCAGTGATCAATGTGAGTTCCAAGGAGAGAGGCATGGTGGTTTTGTTCTCTCAGCTCTAAAAGATTTGAGATTTTGCTGAACTCTGTTATTGGTAACAACATGATACACAACCTGACAACTACTGCCCATTAGCTTTGTCAGCCAAGATTTGACATTTACCCCCATTAGCCGCTGTATCTAGTATGCTAAGGTCTTTTGTAGAGGGTGAATCATAAAGACAAAAGTGCTTCACAGTTTGCAAATCTGCTTAAGATACCACTCAGACACATTTCTTTTCAAAAATACAGATAGAAAGGCATGCAATGTCACTGGCTTTATATGGCGAATATTTCTACATGAAGTGCAAGAATGCAATTCTATGTTTCTGCAAGCTTTGGTAACTTTCTGAAGCAAAGAATCCCAAATCCCAATTTGAAATTTGCTGTTTCAAACTGTAATTCATGGACAAACTGTTTTACTAGTTTAGCTTACCCTTCTTGTCTCTGTGTTCAATATTGGCACCACGTGCTATCAGTACAGATACAAGTTCTTCATGACCTCCCGCACACGCAAGAGTCAGAGCAGTGTCATGATTACTTTCAGTCTTCACAGTTGGGAAGAAAAAGAAGCAGATATTCAGAAATTGAAAATACTTTAAGAGAACTTTAACATTTTTAAGACAGTACTAGATTAAATTTTTTCCTTTTAGAACTTATCAGAAAGCAAATCCACTCAAAACCAATTGCAATTACTCACATGTGCATCGATGTCAACTGAAGGATACATAGGGAGCACCGACTGCGAGGGCACATTGGTCGATGCCTGCGAACAAGGCTCAGGTGTAGGGGATTCGGTAGTGTGCAAGGAGCTGGTGGAGCCACTGGGTACTCTGCTATTCACAGCTGAAAAGTAACACCGTGTTATTAATCCACCTTTAGGAATGCTACATTTTATATGAAAAATATTTAGTCCCATAAAACTGCAACAGTCTAATATCGAAACAGTAATGGGGGGAGACAAATTAAGTGTTCCTAAAAACAAATGGGTTGGTGTATTGCATAAAGAAGCTTTCCAACAGTGTAAGTATCACCTCCAAACTGCGTTAAGTTAGAAAATAATTTTATGAATTAGTATGTATGTATTATGAATTATGAATATTATTAGTTATCCTTTTCAAATTGTAACTTTCACTGTTAAGAGTTCAATCACATGTCTAAGCAGGCAAACAATTTATCACTAACACACAAACCTAATGGTCAGATATACAGTGTCATTCTGGAATTCAAAAGTTTTTCACATGAAGGTTAGTGCACACCTAGTCTCCAGAGAAGGTTTTCAAAGCAAGATGACTGACAGCAACTTAACACTTACAGAATCAAGTCTCAGACATAAAACAACCCAGGAAGGGTGGAAAAGCAGCAGACAGGAAGGGGCAGTCAACAAAAATGAGAAAGCTGAAAACTGTCTGTGCTCCCTGAAATTTATTCTGATTGATCCACAGCCTGTAAAAGATTTCATCCTGAAGATCTAGTGCAGCTCAGGGACACAAGGAATGCAAATTTATCTTCTTTTTTTAAAAAATATATTAAAAAATTGATAACTGAGAATCAGATTTTATTCAACTAGTTTTAAATGAAACTTTACCAGAAGAAGCAGAGAAATATCCCTGCACATATATATCACGGGGCCAAGACCTCTGCCTGCCTTTGTAACCAAATGAGAGTCTGAAGGGAGCCCAAACGAATCTAAGGCTCAACGGGGATTACTTGGTAGGAAGGTCTAACAAACCTATGTACTAACTACAAGTGCACTTTTAACTAAAGTAAGCTGTGCTAATATAGCAGCTGGATTTGACAAGTACTGTCACTGCTGGATTGCCAAATTTCTATACTGTGCAGACTTATTATATGGAATATCTGGTTAGTTTTAATTATTCCAAAACACAAAGTATTTTGTAGTATTCCTGGAACAAGCAACTGATGGAAACAAACAACTGCAGGTAAGAAATATGCAGCAGCATTTTGTTTTTTTCCAAGTGGTTGAAGTAATAAGGGAAGATGAAGGATGAACTCAAACCTGCGTATAACTGAGAGAAATTTTTACAAACCTCTCCCAGCTCAACATTTCTGATTCCATTGACAAATTACATACCAGCAATTACTCACAGGGAAACGGTGCAGATGGAAGAGTCTTAGAAAAATCCTCAACACACCCACTTTTACCCCTAACTCAGCCTACAGGGCTGCATATGCATGACAAAGGAAACAGACTGGAGCAAATTTAGATTGGGTGACTTCAGTTGTGTTCTGGAAACATGGTGGGGGGTGCACGTCACTGAAATTTTGGGAGGTGACAGTTTTCAGTTCTATTTTTTAAGTAAAGCATTCTCCTTGGCACATAGGCAAAAAACATCATTAACATTTGGGTACCACATTGCAGCAACAAAATGTTGTATCTGAATTCAGAGTTGACTTTTGCTTCACATCACAACCTTCACAAGCAAACCAGGTTTGTACTAAAAGTTTCACATATAAAAGCTCCCACACTTCATCTGCTTACTATGGATCATTTACAGCAGCAGATGAGCATTCATTAATGCAATACAATTGCTTCCTTGCCTAATGCACTGAAATGCAAGATACTAATTGGATTTCTGAAGATTATTCCTTCCAAAATATAAGACACCAAATCACCCTGTTAACGACTTATGTTAAATCAAACTGGTCCTTCCTCATGAAAGACACTGTCTCAATGCTTTCAGATCTTGCAAATATTGATGTATCTAAAAAACACGTGCATATGCTGTACATACAAATCAGGGGTGCACAGAGGGACTCCAACTGAGCCAGTTTAAGGGTCTTTAAAGTAATATATTCTGTGTCACTGTTACAGGTTCCACAAATTCTCTGCATTTCACAACCATGACTGAAAATGTCCAAGTATTTCTTGCATACTTTAGATTTTCATCATGCGCTTGAAACATATGAGTGTGTGTTAAGTGCTTCACATGTACAGTAACAACACCAAACATGAGCGAGAACACCAAAGGCAGCAGAAATGCAGATAAACCCTGTACTGATACCCCAAACTCTTGTTTAGAATAAAATCTAACAACAAATATTCCTACAACACCCACTTATTAATCATCCCCTCTATAACCAACAAGTTTACAAAAAAACCCCTGCAGGACTTCTTAAAGTGTAATTTTCTATTTCCTTGGTATGGCTAGCAAGCTGGCCCAATAGAGCATCATCATAATTTGTGCTCTATGGAGCAAAACGTGTCTGAAAACTTCTATCTCCAGTTTCATGGGGCTGATTTAGCTCAGCCTAAGTTACACAACAACGTATACAGTTTTAACTCAAAGATGACATTGCAACAATGGTTCCAACATCCCTTCGCATACATTTGTATGAAATTGGAGTTAACTTGTATTTCCCCAATCCCATCCAGGGAGATGAGGTCACCCTACTGATGGGACACAATGGGAGAGCCACCTCTCTGCTTCTGCTACCAGGAGGAGCCTGGCAGTGCCCTCAAGGACGGCTTCATCGGCCTGACACCAGCCCCAGGGAAGTTGAGCTCACCTTGCTGATCACTAAGTCTTTAGCAGGTCATACGCACAGCACCAGAAGCTAATGTGCAGTTTCCCAAGGACCAATACCACCCATACCAGACTTTCATCTCAGTAATTGGCATTAACGCTGGAATGCAAGTTCATTGCAGTGGAGAACAGCACTGGCACTGCCTGTAACTCCAAGGGGAAAGGTTAGCTCCACGGCATAAAACCAGCCATGGGGGACGATCACCTTCAGCATCTCTATGCTGTGCCACAGGATTTTAACAGACTAGAAAAATGTACAGCTTCCACCCTCTGAGAAAACAAGTGGGAAACTTTCCAACATGCAGATTGTTTCCTATTGAACAGGCAGTTTGTCTTTTCACCAGGAAGGGTACCAATAAACACACCGATAGCCAGGCATTGATTTAAAAAAAAAAAAACAAAACCAAACAAAAACCACCCAGTTTTCACAATGTGTACCTCAGATCTTTATAAAATACCTATTTTGTGACATAGGTTTTGGATGTTTCCATAGACTTCAATATTCAGAAGACCTGTATTAAAAAAAAATTGTTCTACACATGACAAAATCCAGGTTCCCCACATTTTAAGAAGGGATTGCAACTTTCCAAAGGGACTTTCTTTGAATCAGTGTGAAGTCGAAAACAGGTCTCCAAAGACATGGATGACTGTTTTCCAAAGTTATAAAAAAAAATCACAGGAAACATGAGTAAAACAAAAGGAAGCAAGAACTTGGTATTCTAAGTACACCTCTGCAGGCATTGGCAGAACCTTGAGCAAGCAGCTCTGGATGAGATTGCAGCTGTAGACTGAAACTGCATCCACCTAATCGTTGTCATGCCATGAGCATCGACATTCATGAATACTGGACTTGGATTTCAGTTCCCCTTTCCTCAAAGGAACTGAGATGTTCAGGATAGAGAAAACAATCCTTTTTCATGACTGAGACATCTTTCAGCCTGTTCACGCAGCTTCTCAGAAACATGTCGCTGCACAGAGGCTTTTGCATACTGGTAATTGTGTCTTGTTTTATGAGTCACCATTTTTCACTCTGGATTATCCTAGTAGCCAGTTTTAGTCCAAACAGCAATCCTGAATATGGTAACTCAGATGTCACCTTCCAAATCACTACCTTAAAATATCACAATTCTGTATAACCGACCACAACCAGAATTTCAGAACCAAGTAACAGTTAATAAAGTTTCTCAAACACACCTGGAATTTTGGTATACAAATGAGAGCTCGCAGTGGGAGAGTCAGACAGAAGCGCACACAGATGCCACCACTTGACTAAAAATACCAGCTGAGTAGAAGAAACAGGAATAAAAATATTCCAACTAGAGACAAAACCTAGCAACGAAGTTCCTCATCTTGAATTTTGCAAAACAGCAAGAGTGTCTCAATTCAGATACTGACAACTAAGAAAGCTACTATGGTAAATGCATAATGTGAAGTGACATGAAATTCCAACTATCCAAGACAAGATGCTTCAAGAACCAAATGTGTACCGAGTAATGAAAACTAGATCCAAAACGTCCTCTTCTACGGGAAGATGTGATCCAGAATAATTTATTGCTTTCCCACTCTAAACTGCACAACAGCTGTATCTCTTTTGTAAATCCAATTAAAATTTTGACTGCAATAAAGACAGGATTAGTTGCAAGATTTTTGCTTCAGCACACCTAAATAAACTCCGTTACAACCAAAATGTTCTGGACTTGAAAGAGCTGCTTCATTTCTAGGTTTTACCTGACTTTTCAAAGGTTACTCAGTTATTTCTGCATAGCTTTATGAAAGAGGGGACTCAGGTATATGGCTACAGTGACTGACTGCCAGCAAGACTTCCAGTACTTCGCACCTTGACATGACCCATCTCACACTTAGCAGCTGACAAATTATGCCAGTAGACTGGCAAGATAAATACTCCATTTATTATGTTGCCACAGTTAATTTAGTCAGCAAAATGAAGATTTGAGGCTTTGTAGAAAGGCAAGTTCTCCTTTACAGCTAGTCTCAACTGAGGTTCTGAAAAATTTGCCTCTTACATTGCCACTGGCAAGAGCAACAATAAAGGGTATTTCAGTGTAGAGGGCAAAAAGCCTATTTAACATTTCTGTTCTTCTGAAGTAGACCCAATACAAACTGGAATATTCAGCAGGAATAAAAATGTTCATACCTCTTCTAAACCAAGAGTCACTCACCACTCATTACTGCAGCCCCACCAGTGGTACCATGACCAAGGGAAAAAATTCACCAGCACACCCGAGTACAAGACACAACTTCTAAGAGGCAGACTTCCCACACACCAGGCACAAGCCCCTTAATTTTATCTGGCATCTGTAGCATGCATGTAAAAATCAGTTCTCATAACAGTTTTTATTGATCAAAATTTCTTCACAAAATTAAGGACTAAGTTTGTGGGGAAAGGTCAAGCGCGTTCCAAATATGTATCAAACAGTTTGGAGTATGAGTAGGTAGATTGACAGTTTGTTTTTAAATGTACATAAATTTGAGATATAGTAGGTTAATAATTTACACAGGGTTCACTTTTACACAGTCTGAATTTAAAAAGTGAGCAAAATATTTAACTCTTTTCCAACTTTTTTGGGGGGAAGGGAAGTAAAACAAATGTATGCATTTCAGAAGAAAATGTATTTCAATAAAGCAACATCAATACAATTTTGCAGGAGCCTCTGGAATTGGACAGCTAAAGTTTCCTTGAGTTGCATTTATGTAAATATAGCTTCTAACAGTTGTAGAAGAGCATGCTACTTGTATCACTTTTTGAAATGAGTAAATCCCATTTCTTAGCAAAAAACATCTATTTTTCAAAAACAGTAAAGAGTTTCAGAAAATGAACCAATAACTTTCAACGTTTTTTAAAATTATTTTTACAATAAAGTTTTTCTGGTTGTTTGCAACCTTTTTTCAAATGGCACAGGCCTCACACTCAGCTGACTGCAGCAGTTCTTCATTTTGGGTGCACTGAGTATTTTGGATGTAATACGCAGCTGCTAACTGTGAAAAGGTACATATTACATGGTCTTGTGCTAGGTATGTTAAACTGTCAGCAACAGGAACTACTCCAGAGATTAAGCCCTTGTTGGTTATGTTTTGCATTAACCATTCCAATTTTCTTCCTCGCACACTCCAGTACTAAATCTTGAGTAATAAGAATTAAGAATAATCTAATTGCATTTTTGTTTTAATGTTGTCTGAATACTCTGACAAGCACCTGGCGCGGGGAACATACCATGCCAGAAAAGGGGGAACTAAGATTGATTCTCTGCAATACAAGAGGATTTCTTTGTATTACACTGAATAGCTGAAGGGAGCTGGTACAACACACCACACTATTCCGCCAACTATGGTTTCCATGGGAGGCTGCAAAGTTGCAAGTAGTCTCAACTTGCATGAGCTTGCAATTACCATTCTAAAAGTTCAGAGGAACGGCTGGCAAAATGTCTTACTGCCCACTTCTACAACCTTAAAATGAACTGAAGAGGACAGGGCAGTGCCTATGAGGCCTGTTGGGGGAAAGAGGAAAATAAGGGCTGAGGGACAGACACAAGGTGCAAAAAAAAAGTTGAAAAACACTAAATTAAAAAAAAAAAACAAAAACAACCTACAGACCAAACAACACTGGCTATATCCTACATAGCTCCAGCAGCAAACATCAATCCTATTCAAATCCATGAAATGAAGTCAACCAAAACAATACCTCTTTTTCCACAACAGGACTCTCACAACCCAATGTGGGAACTTCCATTCCTCTTCACACCGTTATCAACAAATGGAAGGATGTTGGGTTTTTGCTTTTCATCCAGATAACAGGACACATTTTTGCCATATGTTATGTCTAACAAGCAGACATTCCTGTACAACAACCAGGGTTTAGAGTGCATTCTGAAAACACAAGCCATTACAGAACTGAGCCATTGTGCACAGGCTCCAGGTTGTGTTTAAACTGTAGCAACACCTCAAGCAGCAAGGAGAGGGACACATTTGTCCATGCAAGTGACAATAATTTGGCATTTGCTAGAGATGGCTACTACACTGAAGAAAGTCACTGAGGTACAAGCCTGTACAGAAAATTCTACAGAAGATACGAAACTGTCATGCTTCCAGGTTTCCTAACGGGCACTACTAATCACTCATGATAAGATTTTTTAAAGCAGCACAGAAAAAGATGAGGCCAAAGGGGCTAAAAAGGTCTCCAGTACAGGAAGTTTTGCACTTTGGAAAAAAGATATTTAAGAAGTCTCATGTTAGAATTGGAAGTCACCATTAGGATTAATAGCACTAATCAGGAACTTTATTCTTAAGCAAGTATTCCCGAACTGGAAAACCCCAAGATGTTTTTGGAGGGAAGGAGAGAGGGGGGAAACTGAGCACACATATTAATGCAAAAATAGGTATATTTCTTAACCCACCTGCTATTAGGTCATCAAGAGTGTCGGTAAGCGTCTGTGCTGGAGTGGCAACCATTAATCCGTCTGGTTCTTGAACTAAGAGCCCCTGCCCAGCAATTTGCTGTTGCTGTCCTACATTCTGCTGATTCCCTAATGCTTTCTGAAGTTCAAGAGACTCAGTCCCATTATAACCTAAATTACCAGAAAAATTACATTGCGGTGCTGGCAAAGGCTGGATAGGGACAAACTCTATTTGTTCAGCAGGTGGTGGAGACTGTTGTTGCTCGTCATCTTTAGACAAGATTGTGTCAACCTGAGGTAACCCTGAAAAGTTATCCTCTGGCAGACCCTTATCAGCTTCCACTTCTGGGAAGACCCCTGTAAGTGGGCACTGCTGCTGCAGGGGAAGTGGTGTGTCTGTCTGACCTTTGGTCTCCAAATATTCTTTGGTAAACTGCTGTTGGGTTTTCATCTGCAACTGCCTTTCCACCTTCTGCAGCTCCTTCAATATTTTCTTCTTCTTCTGTACTTGTTCTTCTCTGTTCTTTTTAAGTTCTTCAATCTTATCTTTATTTAAAGGTTCACCTTGAATTAATTCCAATGATTTAAGTTGTGCTTTTTCAATAGCACTAATTCTCTGTCCAAGTTCATTCAGCTTTCCTTCAGTCTCTTCTACTATGCATTCCAAAGGCTGGTATGGGTGAAAAGGTGGCAGTAGGTCCTTATCTGCTACCTGCAGGGAACTTGACTTCTGCTTGGATGCACCTAAGCACATGAAAAATGTTTGAAAAAATGCCATGCTGAAGATACCCCAAACCTCCCCTCTCACCCACCCAAAAAAAAAAAAAAAAAAGTCTTTACAACTAACACTGCACATCTGTCAAACCACAGAAAGGTAAACCCTACACTCCATGTTAAGACAAGAACGGATAAAGCATATAGCTGGAATTTTCAATATTGATCCTAATATCCTTTTGAACACAGCTATTTTAATCTTAAGGAATAAGGAACCTTTATGGTTTCTGACATACATGACAATGCATCTGGGAAGTGAAATCAGTGAGAAGAGCAAAGCAATTTAAATAATTTACAGAGTTCCCAAAGTTGTTCTGGTGTGCAGAGCCATTAAACTAAGACTATTTTCCAGAGGCTAACTTCCAACAACAAGGTTACAAGCAAAAGTAGTCTATATTTGAGAGAAGACTGACTCTACAGTAAGATCAGTATTTTGAACTAGTATTTCTCCAAACACTACAGCATTCCACCTTTACATTACAAACAGAATCCTGCCAGTGCAGACTTTAATGCATACAAATGTATTTTTAAGCTTCAGCACCTTTTTAAAAGTTGAGACAAAATTAACAGCTTGCCTGTCTTGCTCCCTCCAGTAACAATTTAACAATTCTGCTCACTATTAACACTTAAAAAATAATCTTCAACACAAATCTGGCAAGGAACACCAAGCCAGGGCAGCACTTCTCTGAGTGCTCACTGCCTTCAAGCAACCCTAGGCTGTTTTCCCAAAAGCCACGTCTGGAAAACCTCCAGTCAGATCTTGCTAATAGGAATCTATTAAGTGTTGAAATTTTAATGATGACTTCAGTGTAAGAAACTTTAATTAAAAACATGAAAGTTTTTAGCCTGATCAAATAATTTTCTGCACTAACACTCATTTGCTAAACCCAAACAGTGATGTATGTAGCTTTAAAAAAAGTTTCCTAAAACACAAATTTCTCTGGACCTTCCTTCACCAAAATACTAATTCACAAGTGACTTCATTTTGCATTTCTGTCAAAACAGGAGTCACATACACCTCACTCTGAAATTAATCTTTTTGTGAGGAACTAACTGAAAAAGCAAACAAATGTATTAATCTTCTCTTAAAAGAGAAAGAACAAATATTAAAATAAAATTGAACTAACTCTGTGCTGAATAGCTTCACCAGACTGTCTGGAGTAAAAGCAAACTGTATCTCAATTTAAGGGAAACAACAAAAATTTTAATAGCCCCAGGAAATACCCCAGCATCCCACAAACACTGTAGACACCCTTCAGTAAGCTTTCTCTAGCTCAGTACTTTACACAGCTGCCTTGTACAGGTCAGTATTTTCAGCTGAATACCTATTCCAACCACTACTATTATTTTGTCTCTGAACCATAAGTAAGTCTCAAGACAATTTCTCAGAAGGCAATGAAGAATTTGACTGAAGTTTAGCAATAAGTTCCTGTGTGCTGGCTGGTGTGTATTTAGCTCAAGCCTGCTGTAAGCTGCTGGCTATTTGGCTTTGTAGTGTACTGAGGGTTTATATAGTCCCCTTTCACTTTAAAAAGAGTGACTTATAATATAAGTTTTGCAGACCACACTTGAAAAATGTATTTGCACTCACCAAAAATCTCTGAAATGTTTGTCTATATTTTTGTTAGAAACTAGTAGAAGTCAACTGGTGTCTTCTGAAACTAAGCTGCTCCACTGCTCAAGTGGCAGAAACATTGTAGTAACTTAATTGCAAATTAACCCTGTCTTTAAGACGTGACTAAGATGGGAACCCTTTCCACTGCTCTGTTTCACGTTGTTCCTAAGGTTACTGTATCTATCATTGCCATCCTAACACAAAGCATTCCCACAACCTGGCAGCTCTGGACAGCTTCCTGTAGGAAAGAAAAGCTGCAGTTCAAAAAGCCCCTAAATAATAAAGTACCAATATTGTCCCTCAATTAAGTCCCACCTGGGGAGAAAACAAGCCTGTCATAGGAAAACTTTTCTACAAGCACAGGAGAAAGTAAAGATCAGAAGCACAGTCTTGTATCGAGACCATGACTGGTCTCACAGATGGCAGCGCTCCCCAGACAGCAGCTCAGACCAGGAACGACCATGGAAAGTTGCGACAGTTTCTGAAGATAGGCATTAGGAAACCAGCAAGTGAAGAGCTGGGCTCTCAAGTTCCAGAAAAGGTGCAGAGATTTACTTCAATTGGCTTCCAGTTACTTAGCAGGGCCACTTTTCACATTCCAGATCACCCTTTCCATGCCGGAAAATAGTTGCAACCTGGAACCTTGGGGATACCGGCAAAGAACAAGGGGTAGGAAGAAACATCTGCTAAACCTGATATGCATACCAGAAAAGCCAGATCAAACCAGAGGTGAAGATGATGCTGCTGGTAGCTTTTAATATGTAAGCATTGTAATATAATATTATAATATTGGAATTATTTAAAAGTAGCAATTTCCTGTTCCAAATCTCTTCTATAGTACAATACCCTGAAAAAAACTGTGCACATTTTAGTAAATAATTATGAAGACACTACTTTATACTTTTACTTTTGAAATACGTAACTGCAGCAAGACCATAGGCCAGATCATAATTACTTCAACTTTTTTTTTTTTTTTTTAAATTTTGTTCATTTATCTCTTTGGTAGAGCATTAAGCTTATACACAACCAACCTACTACAACTTCTACACTATAACCTACTACTAGGTATACTAGCAATATTAAGTAGTCAATCTAGCCTCTCAAGCAACTGTTTTGGCCACTTTTAGAAGGCTTGTTTAGGATGAAATGAAAACTGAGGATTAATGAGATCCAGGTGTTCCTACACAAATACTACCTGTCATCAGGTAATCATGATTACAGGACAAAGTGCTTGGTTGACAGAAAATCCAGAGTGGTTATGCACATGCCAGGGAAGCCACAGAGTAAGGAAATGACCATTTCACAATTTATTGTGACCGGCAGCACCAACTGCTCTTTTATTTATATTTCCATATTCCCACAGGTTCTAGTCTCTAACCTGACCAACTCAGCCTTCACCACCATTCCTGCAGAGCATGCAATGTCTTCAGCCAGTTTTTGACCAAACACACATGACTCAGGGTAAGACATACCCTGCACAAATGCAGCTTCCCATCCATTTTTCTGACTTCTTATTCTCTCCAGGAAATGAGGTAAATGTTTGCTATAGAAATCTCCTGTACTTCTTCCATACACTGTAGATAATCTCCCAAGTACCCGAGTTGCAATAGTCCTTTCACCCAGATGAGCCTCCCCCAAGCACCATTACTGCTCTCTTGAGCACCCAATAATGTGCAAGGAGGACACCATTACCAGTTTTTAATGCCTTCTGGCTGCAAGTAACATTTAAAGGTCCTAGACACTATGAGCAAGAGTTTGGAAAAATAGCCTTCATATTTATAGTCCTTAAGTGGCTCTCCTAAGCAATTAAACTCTTCTAATTTAAGTTTGCTTAAAATACATTCAGTCTTTATAGGGTTGCTGTCTATGAACAACTCTGATACCATACTTCATCCTGAGTGCTTATGATTCTCAGGGAACTTGCTCTTCTAGCCCTGACTTCTAATCCATAGGATGTCTTTTTCTCCGAAGAAAGAAGTAATTTATATGCCCTTTCACAATGAATAGGGAAGCACAGGTGAGATGCTACCAGTCCAAAATAAACCTACCTAAAACTAGCTTATTGACCCCAATGACATTGTTATTAGACATACCATCTACATTTGCTAACACCTTAATGCTAAATGACAGCCTCGTATTTTACAGTAGTAGCAGGTACTTGCATTGTGCTCTGCAACTCTGAGGACTGAGATATTTACTCCAAGGAAGTGTCCAAGAAACATGAAGTAGGTAAGTAATTATTCAGATCTTCCCCTAAAAGCACTAACTGGACACACACTTGTTGTATTTTAGAGCAAACAACAAAAGTTTAAGAAAAATCTTAAAGATGCTTTAAAAAAAAAAAAAAAAAGACATTTAAGGTCTTTTCAGAAAATTAAGACCACCAAAGGTTTGTTTTTACAATCCATTATACTCTTCTGGAAGTTTCTGTCAAGACAACTTGCATTTCAGCTTAGTGGTTTTCATCTTGGCCACCACCTGAAACAGTTATATTATACTTTACTTCTTACTAGATGAAATTCCAGGACTTGTTGACACATCCTTAATTTCTAGAGTTGTTAAATGGAAAAAAAAAAGGGGGGGGGGGGGGCAAAGAAAGAGTGGATCCAAATACAAACAGTTAAATTCAAAAAGATTTTTCCAGCATAAAAATAATGACAGCAAGAAAAGTCAACTGTGTGATACACATTTGTACATTCAAATACATCTCTGCTGGAACCAATACCTAGTATATAAATCTATGTGAATTACCATGTCATCCTGACAGGTAACATTACCTAGAACTTTAAAAACACAAAACAAAACCAAACACCCACAAACCACCATACAAAACAGATTCAGTCTGTTTCTCACTTCATAAGAGGCAGATACTATGGATTTATGCTTCCTGACAAGATCTTTGTGCTTTTTTAACAGAATTGCTTGTCCACTGTTGATGCACTTCAGGGTTTTTTAAAAATCTGATTTCAATCAGAAGTCGAGAGTTAGATTTACACTCTGCAATTAAAATTCACCAGCCTCATCAACAAGAATAAGATGAGCTCAATATTAAATTTTCATGAAAATGCTGTCTTTAAATGTAATTCTTATCAGTAAGAAATTCAGCTCCAAGAACCTGGGAAAACAATCAGTCAATCCATATACACACAAATGCAAAGTACAATATTATATAATGTGGCTAATGGGGTAACAAAAGAATAGCCTACTTTTCCCAAGTAAATTCATCTGCTACACTGTTTTAACACATACTTAACTCTTCTTTACAAAGAACAGGACAATTTGTGGAGGGCTGAATGGTCAGACAAGTCTGTATTTTCACTACGTTCCTCCTGCAAACCATGCAGTATTTTTGACAGTCTTTATCACTCCTGCAGCTGTTGGAAAACTTGCAGGGAATAGGTGCAACGATATCCAACAGGCAACGGTTACATGGTTGAAACCAAGGCAAACTTAACCCAATTTTCTGACATTGAAAAAATCTGAGTTACTTTCCAATCTTAGTCTTCTTCCCAAGTTTCCTCTGGTGGCTTGACAGTATCTAACTGTAAAATTGCCAAGTTGAAATTAAACTAGTCTGTGTCAAGCAGGTGACTGAAGCTTCAAAAGGAGTGGAATTTCACAAACCGCTGTGAAAAGATTTTTATACGTTTGTGCTCTTGGGGACCTACACGTATCTTTTTTTTTTTAAAATCATCTGCCTGCACTGCTAAAGATTTGCATAGAAGAATAACAAGTCTTTTAAGTCTACTAAGAAAGTATTAGTGAAGTTAGAAAGCCATGAGGCATGGACTGTTACATTTCACTTGGTAACCCATCCCGGATAACTGGGTCATCTGCTGACCCAGACAGAAAATATGGAGGAAATGGCAAGAGTTAATCAGAAGATGTCAAAGCACATGAAACAAACAGGCAGCTGGACTGTGCACTAGAGAAGTCTGAAAGGAGTCAGAATGGAAAAGCAAGAATATCAGCTTGCTTTAACGCCTTCAGGTCAGTGAGAACAATATCATCTTTCTAGTTCTACTGTTAACCTGGCCCCTATTTCAATTAAATCACACAATGTACAAGATATCCGCCAGTATGTAACTCAGTATTAGACATAAAAATCAGATATTGGAGTTAAAAAAAAAAAAATTATTGAATTTGTAGCTATTGAAGCTATGTGGAGTTTGGTTTTGTTTCCTTTCTCCAAGCCACTAGACTGTTAGATTCAGCAAAGGGATACAGGGGATACTGCACATTTAGGGTCTAACTTAAAAAGCTTACAGATTCCAAAAATCATACTCATCTTTAAGGGAATTCTGGTATCCTCCTCAAGGATCAAAGGCAGATGTGGGCAACTTTCACATGAATAATTTAAATAGACTAGGTCTTGTGGAATTCTTAAAAAACATGCACCCCAAATGAGAAGCACTGCAAGTTACCGTCCACTTAAAAACAGTGGAGAAGTGTAATGACAGCATGTTGATAGGTTTTAAGCACTCAGTTAAGGCCAATTAGTCCATTTGTAAGCACAATTTCATAGTAGTTATGAAGTAAAATAAATCTGGAGAAAAACTTACAAAATAACTTACACCTCAGCCTCCAAAAAGAGACTACTGAAAATTTTGACATGCTTAAAAATACCTTACATAGTTCAAATATTTTGACTAAGAAAACAATCCTGCTGCTTTTCACAGACTTCCCAAGCATCCCCTTGTTGCACTAGCATGTTGTTTTTCAACAATGTTCTAAAAACATGCCCTGGGTTCAAGCCACTGCACTCACCAGGCACACTCTGCGAAAGATTAAGGCAGCATCACAGACACCACTGGGATCTTCAGATCCCACTCTTATTAAACATCAACTTGCATTTACAAGCTAGGCAAGATTATCAACAGCAACACTATTACACCAGCTGATTTCATGAAGAAATCCAACAGCATTCCTTTTGACCATTTCACATGCTGAGCACTGAGATCCCCTCACCCCAGGGAACCAGATGCAGGGGCACTTGGAGCTGCATCATAGCCACTGCACTTTACAACCCTCGCAGTGTAAAGCAGGAGACCCACTGGTCCTGAAAAATAGCACACTTGTTTTTTTCTAACCAAGAGACTGTGTTGAGCTGCTGCATCAGAATTGCTGCTTGCTGCTGAGCAATCCTGACCACGTTCAAGCAAGGGCAGTAGCAAGTACAAAACACCAAGGAAGGGATCTCCTGCCTCTCCCCACAAAAGCACGAAGAGCTATACCTCACTGGGATTTCATTTTTACACGGACACAAGGTACATGCTAAACATAGTGCACTAAAAGCAATCCTTCTTAAGCATGTAAGAGTTGAGGTCTGTTCAGTTACCTGAACTAATTCTGCTGCTTCTTCCACCTGATTTTTCTTCAGCTCTTTAAGAGGTTACCATCTTTGTGTATCACCTTTATCTGAGTCTCTCCAGATCCACTGTCAGTTCTGAATGTTTCCCTTTTCAGTTGCTAAACATTGATACTATATTATTTTCAAAAATAATTATTCAAATGGCAACTATTCCATACACCTTCTTACTTTACTGGAGAATAATAATGTAATTCAAAATTAGACCATCCATTCCTCCTGAGAAACCTCACACCATATTTGAATTGTAACAATAACTTACAAGCATATTATAGTTTTACACTCAACTTGCCAAGAACTCTTCAGGAAACAAGTTGTCACTATTGCATTTCTTGCAAAACTAATACAGGTCCTTAAAAAACAGACTGCACTGAGGTTAAGATGCTCCACTGCTTCCTCCAAGAGTTTATACAAAAACTCTGGAGGCTACTTCTATGTGCAGGCAAGAAATTTGTCTTCCCTAGGATAAACAATTTTGTTACATAAGAACTTAAGACTGCTTCCCCCATACCCCC
The DNA here is from genome assembly GCF_964289735.1 of Phaethon aethereus. Lineage (NCBI taxonomy): Eukaryota > Metazoa > Chordata > Aves > Phaethontiformes > Phaethontidae > Phaethon > Phaethon aethereus. Next base: position 133,573 of record NC_138590.1, read on the forward strand.
AAGGAAATAATGAACATGCCTTTATTTGCACCCTCTTTTGCCCCTTGTCTCCCAAGAGTTCTAACAATGAAAGTCTGGTATATTAAAGCCACATGTGTATAACAAGAATGGAAATTCAGCAAAGAACGCTAACTCTATTGCAGTTAAAGTAGCCGAGTGCTATCACTACAATGATCACAGAGTGTTTATCACAAAAATACCACTTTTCCCCTAAAGATCTGAGATACACAAGAGCTTTGCACACAAAGTTTCAGGAATGCTTCATCAGCCCAATGACTCATTTTGGATGGCTACATCTCTTGCAACACATCACAGATTCGTCTCACTGACATGCATGAAGCATGTCCTGAAACACTGAGAACAACTAGATATCTCTGTGCCAGTTCCAACACCACGGTATTGCTAAAAATATGCCTAAAGTATGTGCTAACAATTGCAGTAAGGTGTGGGGTTTTTTTTAAATTAGAGGTATTTCTTAAGCTACAGTCAAGTATTTGCTTTTCATAATTCAATTAAATAACATGAGACTTCCATCTTATAACTTTAGTCTTCTAACTCAGTATCAACTAATCCCTCATTGATTCCCATGCATCAAAAAAATGTACTTCCAAAATACTAACCCACTTAGCAATACTAATAAGTTATTTAATTGCAAGGGCACACATGCTGGTATACAGCTTTGCTGTTTTATTTGAACCAGAAGTTGCATATTCTTTTCATGTTTTGATATTTGTTTGATACTCATTTTTATGAAATCTGAAATACCAAATGTTGCACATCCTAGGAAAATGATACAGTAACTACATTTGAGAAGTCACACACATGGCATATATGGATGGAGAGTGTCACAGCTGCACACTTAAATACCATTTTTTTCTCTCTTCATTTGTGCCCCTGGGGTCTTTTTGTCTGAAGTACTGAGCACTTCCAAAATAAAGGAACTAAGTAAAGCTAGCTAATAGAGTTTTGGGTACTATAATATTCAATATCCCCATCCAAAACTATAAATCATTAGGAGCTGCACCACTTGAGAATCTGCTTCTGAGCTGATTTAGCAGACATGAAGAATTTGTTACATAATCCATAGCTGGAAACAAACTGCTAAATTCACCCTTTAATGACTACAAATAGTTTTAACCAGTCAGTTCAATCATGTCCAAAGCAAAAACCCTGATATTGCAATTACTTACAAGAGTACTATTACTAATACAAGAAAAATTCTCATATAATTAGATCTGCATTGGCATTTTAGAATGCCAACATGTTTGCACTACTACTGTAGGAACAGAAGAAAGTTGATATATCAAGTTCATGGATAATAGTTGCAACTATTCTAGCCAACCAATGTACAATATTGAGAAGTTAACACCACACCTAAAGTTTATTAATGTTTTTTATCAGTCTGCACTATGGCAGTTACCACAATGATCTTCCCCCAAAAATTAGAATAAGCATAATTCTAATAAATTAGAATAAGCATAAAAAATTAGAATAACCAGTGTTACTACACTGTAAAATATAAGAAAATACAAGCAAAAACTATGCACTGCATAAAACACTTTTAAGTTATACTTCATTATAGGTGTTCAAGAATTGATGGAGTGGACTATACTATGCATAAACTCTACTAAAACTGTCCCCAGCCTATCCAAATTGCATATTCTCCAAGTGGCTACATACTGACCTTTCACCACTCCCAAGAGAGGTGGCGAGTTCTCTTGAGGGGTTCTGTCAGGTTCCTGGGGAGGTACAACCATAGCAAGAGTATGCACCGGTACACGTGGAACCTTAAAACAAAGTCACAAACACACACTCAGATAAAAGAAAACTTTTGAATGGATCAGATCTTGAAGAGTTAATACAAAGACACATTTCTACAGCAGTCCTCCATTCCACTCTTCCCAAACTGTGCATGGTATGCTATCTCTTGGTATGACTTGTTCCATGCTATTTTATTGTGGATAATGTGTCACAGTTAGCTATGTTATGCTTCAGAAATCCTGGGCTGTATAGGCTGGAAAACTGTTAACATCTTCAGGCTTTTAGTCAGCTAACTCTACTGGAAAGCTACCTCTCCAGCCTGCAGAATTCTAAATTTACACAAGAAGTTTTCTTTCTTATAATAAACAAAATCAGCAACAACATTAGTTGAGGGGTGCTGTCACAAGGATTTAAAACTGTTGAAACAGAATATGGAGCAAACGCAACCAGACAATAATACTCTTTTGACATACTGGGTTTGTGACTATCCCTCTAAGGAGCAGAAAAGGGAACAAAGTTCGTGCACTCTTCAGGATGCTGCAGGCAATGCCAATCAACTTTCTCACTCTCTACCATTTTCAAACACGTAGATTTTACTTCTTTCCACTGTATATGTTGACATCTAAATTAACTTCTGAAGTTTAACTTCTAAAGTTAACTACTGCTTCTTTGCAACATTCATGGTGATATTAAAAAAAAAAATAAAAAAATCCTTATGCCTTACCTGAGACTGATCCTGAGATGGAGGTGTGAGCTGAGACAAGTCTGCTGCAGGAACTGACAAAACGTTGTTTGGGTAATCCAGCAAGTAAGAAACAACATTTGTATGTCCTCCTTTGGCGGCTTCAATGAGCATTGTTGAGCCATCCTGAAGTGAGATTTTAGAAATAAAAAGCCAGAAGATTAATTTTGCTGCCTGGCGTAGCACGTAAGATATGAATTAAACCATTTAAAATTGCACATTTACTAATCCATTAAATCAACTACGTGGTTCTTTCAGTACCTATGGTAAATGCATAGTTTCAAGTGAATACCTTGAGCCGATGAGTAGGATCTGCACCATGAGCCAGAAGGAGCTCAACAACTGCCAGGTGGCCTCCAGCACATGCCAGTGACACCACCGTGTGGTCATTATTAGCTGTAGCCCTGTTAACATTGGCACCTATAAAGAGAAGATCTGAGAGTTAAACACAAGGAAATTCTTTATAAAAGAATGTATCAACAAGTACAGTATATTCTGGAATAGAGATAAAACTTTTCTCTTCTAATCTTCCTAATTCATACACACTTCCAGGGTAAAAGCAAGGGAGCTTGAATAACTGATGGCTTCTACGCATCATCCTTCTTGTCTTGTAAGGACAAACCAGTAATGGCAGTAACAGTGCGCCTCGTAAGTGGTAAGAGAGAGGAAAGACTTATGGTGTACAAAGCTCAATTTTAAAATATTCATTCTACGCAATTACCAGTATAACTACATGGTGCAATTTTTACTGTTTCAGACAGTACTTGAGGGTGTGTTTTTTCTGAATGAGGGAGTGCTTTTAAGGAACTGGAAATATTTGCTGTACTTAAATCTATTTATTAATCTATATAAAGTAGGAAAAGTAACTAGCAAAATATTTTGTGATTCATTGTACTGTGAATTAAATTAAATTGAAAAAATGCTTAACAGTTTGACAAATGCTCATATACACATAATCAGATTAATTTTGAAGAAGGATCACAGATATGCAGAATTGTAAAGTGGCATTTTAAGTTTTAAAATTAGTTATTTAAACTAGTATTTTTACCTTTGCTAATAAGGAATTGTACAGTGCATAAATGACCAGCTCGCGCAGCCTTCATTAATGGGGTCCTCCCTCCTTCAGATTCATGCTCCTATTGTAAAGAAGAAATAACAAATGTGTAAGTGGGCAAAAATTATACCATTGTTTTAGCTTTTGAACCATCTTGTGATGGGACCAGAACTACCTGTCTCAGCAGACTATCTATCTTTAAGCCGACTGTAATCAATACAAACTGACTGGAATCAATTTTCATGTTACCTTAAATACTGAATCACACTGTCAAAAAGCATTAAGACCACTTTCATGCTGTTATCACACCAGCAAGCTTCCCTACTTACATACTCCTTTTTATTTTAGCGTTCAAACACATAAGATACTTGAGAACAGTAACATCTTGTTTCCTCCTCAAAAAGGGATGACTATTTAACACAAATATCATCTAGCATCAGGAAATATACAAATAACTGATGTGCAACAGTTCTGAGACCTGTCACATGCTGCATGCCAGACCTTTAAAAATGCAATAATGTCTGAAGTGCAGACAACTTTTTAAAAACACACTGAAACGATCAGCGGTAAAAATGAGACAAATCAGTGTAGGTCACTGAATAAGAGGATTTGAGAATAAAGCAGAAAGACAACAAAAGGATGATACAAACCAACAAAAAAGGAATGAGCAACAAGAACAATTTTCTAGTTAAAAAAGTTTCTGAATACTGGAAAAAAGTGGCTGAATACAACAATATTAGAAAAGTTACAGAACTAGAAAATTTGCCTGCTATGTAGACATGATCAATACCACAAAGAATGCAGACTAAAACATATCAACTCTCCCACAGCAACAAGGGGAGAGAACATCATCTTCTGTGGAGTGTTTGTATTTGCACTCTGAATATTCAGTCTGATCAATAATATACTAGGTCTGTGGATTATTCTTTTTTAATTAAATATCCGGGAAGCTGAGCTCTAAATTCACTATTTACTTCTGGAATTGCACGTATATTTGACAGTGAAAGTTAACATTTAGTACTGGCAGTGGAAGATACTGCTATTTAAAAATATAAAAGGACAAGAATAGATTTGACAGAACAAATCACTCTTTCCCATAGTTTCAGGATTTCTGAAAACTCTACATATGTCCTTTGACATATGGCTTGCTTTGGTTGCAAGCTACACCTTAAGTTAGCTTTCTGTTCATACACTCAAAGAAGAAATCTCTTGACTGGATATTGGAGACTGACTCAGTGCAGAAAAACCAAACCAATTCTTTGCTGTAACAGGGTTACACTACCCCTCTCCTATGCACTTCGGAAAGAGAAGAAACACTCCGCTCCTGTGCCTTCATAAGAACTTTGTATTATTGTATTACTGCTTTAGCACACGTTTAAACTGCACATTAGTGCTCCTGTTTCTTTGCTTACTTGGTAGTACAATGCCTAAGTGCACACAGGAAGTCACATTTTTTTTTAGTAACTAGATTCCACTCCCAGGGCAAATGACTGCTTAGTTGTCAATAAATATATGCATGCTTTTGGATTGTTTGCATATCAGAAATATTTCCAGGACATGTAAAGCTAATTATGTTCATATGTGGCCCTATGATGTGCAAGAATTAGTAGCATGCCTTTCAGCTCTGATGCTTACTCTCGTATTCGGCATAGTTTTTCCTTCCTCAGCCACTGCCAACAGATTATAAAAAGCCAGATGCTGCTGTTTGCCTTATGCCCAGTAAACCCCTGGTACTGCCGCAAATTACTCACAAAGCAGCTATGGATGCAAAGAACTACTGAACACCGCTTCACTCACTGAGCAGGACCAGAACATTACTGCCTGAATAATTAAATTTCTAAATCACCATTCATACAACAGCAAAGACGGCAAGAAGCAAAATTTATTTTAGGTCATCTTAGCTATATTCAAGATAGTGAAAAGCCATCCTATATTGCATTCAAATATAGCATTTCAGATAACTAGCAGTAAAATATCATTATCTGCAACATTCTCTTTTCCTAACAGACTTCACTGTTGGAAGTCTTAAAACATGTATGTCAGGAGGCATCCACATTTAAATGCAATGCAGTTATTCTGCCCAGTTTAACCAACTGTCACTTCATCAAGCAGGCAGAACTTGATCCTCAACTATTATACACATCAAATACTTGCAGTACCATACACATTATCAGTCCAGCCAAACTAAACCATTTGTGTTCCCACCTGCTGTAGATCTTCAAGAGTTACTGCATTTTGATGGTATTTCCCACATTGGAAGATAGAAATGCAGATTTTATTTTAAGATTAAATTCATTCTATGACTTCATCACTTTAACCCTAATAAAGGCTAGCAGATAGCATCAACTCAAGCTTTAAGGGAAAAAATCTAGAACAAGCCAAAATAAGAAGCTGAGGCAGTACACTGTCTTTGTCTACTTGCACCCTTTTACCTGAATGGACATAAATTTCAAAGATACTTTTTTTTTTTCTAGCTACAGTAAATAATCAAAATCAGGACAGTGAACATGGAAGCTGTCCAAAAGCATCTTTCATCAGCTTTCCAATGCGCTTCTTTGTATTAATATGAAGTACATGCAAACGTTTAGTTTGTAAGCAAGGAGTACTCATGTCCAAAGACAATTTCCCCGGCTACCTGCATTGCAGGACTCACCACAGTATTCTGTCTCTCTTCACTGCTCCAATCTTGAGACATATTGCAGTTAGTATGATCAGAAAGAGGTATAAAGGAGATCACCTATGCCAGCTTTGACTAGAAAAGCTATTCTCTACACACTTGAGTTATGTGCCCTTCTGCTAATTCTGCCTGAACAGAAAGAATGCCCAAGAAAAATTTTCTGTGGGTTTGGGTACCAGATAGGACAGAAGGGGAAAGCAAGAGTATTACCCAAATCAGGTAAGAATTTACATTATCTGCACCTTTTCCAATGGGACTGAAAAAGGAGATGAGAATCCAGTCAGTAATAATTACTTCCTTTCTAGATAAATCAATTGCTCTTCAGAAAGCAGAGCAAAAGCAGTCATCAGAAGCATCTTACGACAATCATTGATACTTTTTTATTCTTTATTTCGAGCTCCCTGGTTTAGGCAATTCCAAGACCAGCTACACAAGGGCTTCCCCCCGCCCCTCCCCCCTTATTTTCCTTGGTTCACAAGTATTCATGGTTGGCAGATATTATTCACTAGGATATTTTTTTTAGTTTGTTTCCAATGTCATATGTTATTTCAAAGATCTAGAACAAAATCTGCATTTTCAAAGTAAAGGTCCAACTGCACTCTTCAATTCTTTAACTAGCCTCTCTCATCCATGACAACAGTGAATATTTAACAGGAATATAAATGTCATTCTCAGCAGAATTATATAGACAAAGTTTTTGATGCAAGACAACAGCCTAACAATACAGTTCTTAACACTACACTATTTCACTAATTTTCAAGATTGAACTCCTGTCAAGATACAGTATTCTAGCATTCAAGATACAGTATTCTAGCATTCACCAACATAATTGTCCCAGATAACATTCCTGAGGTATTTAGCAAGCCAGTATTTCAGAAGCACCTAAAACCTCAAGTAGGCCTCTAGTTTAAAGTAAGTATCTGAAAAGGGAAGACGTTACAGGAAGCTAGATATATACTAACAGGTTTAACACAGCTACTTGCGCTAATAGACTCAGTGAGATAACTTAATGCATTTGTGAAGGCTGAGATACTGTTTTTTAAAAATAGGGTTTCAGAAAACCCAATAGAAAGGAAAATGCAGGACAAAGATGACATGTCTAGTCTACACAGTGAGTCTTTGTATTTTTTAAGAAATTTAGATGCCTTAAAGCCATGCCTGTCATTAGCATGTATCCTGAGGCTGCAGCTTACAAGCATCAAAGGCCATCCTCACCTGATGCTTGCCCGGCTCTATGCCCTCCAAAATAGTCTTCTTTAAGTCCTCCTGCTTGTCCTGCGGAAGGAAAAAGAAGAACTCACGGCTCTTGTTCTACAAATAAATGTTGTTCTTGGTCATGAAGACCTGGAATGGGAACTTAAATGGAGCTGATCCACCAGATGAAAACTCTGTTTTGCTGGAATTAGGCAAGCAAGCACAAAGGTAAGACCAAGCGATGCAGCTCTCGCCAGCTAAGACTCCTAGCACAAGCCATTCAGATTCATGAAGAGAACACAAAGGTCATACACAGCTTCTTGTTAAATACAAGATGAATTTTTGTTCACTACTGGCAAAAGAGAGGATTTCATTGTACTTTGCACTATCCAGAGACTGCAACACAACATCCAAAGGGTGTTAACTACAAAAATTAGCTTCACGTGTCCTACAAACTTTTGCTTTATTTGTAGAAGACTGAGGGCCAAGTCTAAAGAGACATGAAATCCCTGATCTTCACCTGATGGCTCAAGAAACAGTATGGAAAAAAACATGACAGCTTCTCAGATCCCTCATTGTAGCGACAACAGAGCTAACTCCAACATGGTTTCATTAAAATCCATAAAGTATTACCTACTTTTGTAGAAGTTTAAATGCTGCCTTATGCACACTGCGTCAAACATACAATGTGTCATACACACAAAGGAAAGAGAGTTTCTAATTAGTGAGCCATGTTCACGTGAGGGATGTTGTCAACTGAAGGCAAAGCAATGATCCCTGCAATGACAAAAACAACTGTCTGTAAAAATATTTTGTCACAGCAGAAGAATCAAGAGGTAAGAGGTAGTTTGGCATGCCAGATTTTTTTTTTTTTTTTTTTTTTTTTTTTTTTTTTTTTTTGGTAACTGGAGTTATATGTTTGCCAGGTAGCCAGTTTTAGTCTTTTAAGGAAAGCCATGTGTGGAATTTTAACAAGTATAAAGAGCTTTGCGGGAGAGCTTGACAGTGTAAAAATGACAAGAATGCAAGGATGAAGCTGCCCTCAAGGGTTCTCTTCCCTCTCTCAAGTTCAGCATAAAAGCACCCATGTATCTTGTAGTAGAAAGGTAAACTCCATCACTAGATCAACTCTCCTGTGCAGCAGAGCCTCATGTACAGCTGCAAGGCAGCCCAGATTAGAAAATCCCAATTCACAACTCTTTTTTGTACTTCCTATTTGAGAAAAGCTGAGATCTTCTTGTTGTCCAAAGAACAATCTCACTTTTGTTTTCAACTACACTGAAGCAGGCAAAGATGCAACCACCTTGTTGAGAGCAGTCTCGCTTTCAAAAAGGAAACTGAAATCTCCAGTGTGCAGCATTTCATCCAGTCTGATTCTACATTAAAAGGGAACAGACATGCAAAACAGACACTTTTAGTTTATAGAAAGTTATGCAGCTTAAAAGCAGGATATTACCTCTCATTAAATATCACCAACACTCTTTATGAGCTTTACAGTCCTTAATCTAGTTCCTGTGGAAACATACATGTACCACGCATGTCTTACCTTATACAAACTTTAACATGAGGGTAATTGCTAGTAAAGACCCAAAGAAGAAGGAAAAAAAAGAGAGCGCGCTCTTACAGGAAGAACAAAAGTCTCCTCTCACCTTTGAGTTTAGACAAATCCTTGCTACGCAGGTAAGTAACTGTATTACTGAAGTGCTGGTTATTTCTTCCTAAAGCTATTAAAACATACCACCACTTAGAAAAAATGCTTTTATCAAATTGTATTTCAGAGTTCTAATCTCCAAAATTGTACTCCTATTAATCACAAAATCTAAATCAGGTGTTTCGTCCCTATAAAGAAGCTTGTAAACAAGTAAAGTTTACATTTGGTCCAGTAGCAGGAGCTCAGATTAAGACACTGAAAGTCCTGCAGGCGATAAAAGAACTAGAATGCAACTAAGGCACAGATGGCATAACAGGCTGAAGACTTCAGATATGCCTCATATTAAGTCATTCATACACTTGTCAAAAGCAAGCCAATTTCAAAATGCATACATTAACAAGGAAAGGTGTAGGCCTGCCAAGCTAGTTTTGCTACAGATTTTGACAGCCCACCTTTATCCCTGCAAGGACATGGAAAAGAGAGACCCCTTAAAGAAGCACATCAGAAAAAGCACCAGAATATCTGGCAACAAGCCAGACTTCATAAACAATTAGTCACAAGAAGATACAAATTCAAAATACCATACACAATTGGGCAGCTCTGCACCAGACAGGAACAGATGGGCGTGTACTCTGACATTGTTCATTTCTAGGATTAAACTTGACACTGCAGCGTTTTAAAGAAAAGTTAACCACAAACCAACAGAAAGTTCATTTCAGCCATCGTTTTCTTTTACTTCTCCTGGTCCTTATAAAGCCACATTCCGTAACAAATCTAACTGAGCTCTCAAGATCTTCACTGGTTCTTGAACTGAATTATGTATTTGATATCTAGGCTAGAGGATCAGTCCCTGAAAAGCAAGATTTCCCTTTTTCTACTTGCAAGAACGACGGCCTTTTTGTGCTGCAATGTGGTGGTAATAATCGCTCCCAGTTCAGACAAAACTCTATTGGGGACTAGAATCACTTATATAATGATCATAGAATAGTTTGGGTTGGATAGAACCTTCAAAGACCATCTAGTTCATACTCCTGCCATGAGCAGGGACATATTCCACTAGACCAGGTTGCTGAAAGCCCCATCCAACCTGACCTTGCACTTTTCCAAGGATGGGGTATCCACAACTCCTCTGGGAAACCTGTTGCAGTGTCTCACGACCCTCATCATAAAACATGCTCAAACTCTAGCTCAAGGTTCTACTTTGAGATTGAGAAAACCTCAACTGGACATGAACAACACACAGGAACCAGGTAAGTGAGTTGGGTAACATCAGCAAAGTTGGAAGACTTCATTTTTCAATGAGGACAATACAGGAAACTCTGACAGAAACCTCTCCTGCCCTCTGCCAACCTGGCTAACCCAGCATGAAAGAAGCTCTTCTTCACATCTGCAGTCTCAAACTCTGCACCTCAAATCCCACTCAGTCCTGATCTCCTGGCAATTGAAGAGAGACCTGAGAAGCCAACAAAGACTTGAGGTCTTAAAGTAGATTATATGCTTTCCAAATCATGGAATAAATGGTCTGAATTGGGAAGAAATGGGAGAACTCATTGCAACATATCTTGACAACCAGGGTTTATTGTTCCTTTAACTCAAGAGCATTTGGGGAAGAAAGATCAACTTTTTCCTCAATCTAGAATCAGAGAAAAATCCTGAAAAACGATGCTCCTTGCCTTCAGGTCTGGAAGAAAACAGAACACGCAGGTAGCTCACAAAACAATAAAGTAACAAGAGCAAAATTCATCTGTGGATACATCTCTACAGGTAAATAAAACGGGGCCAGGAGAAGCTAGGCATGGGATCACTGGTCATTGACACTGCTTATTCCTTTACAACCTCCCTGGCACAGTGCTGGCCCTGTCAAGAATGACAGGGCAGGTCATCACCACAGACTGCTCCCAACAGGCAGCATGGAAAATGTGACATCAGGTTAGTCCCCACTTATCTCAGAGACCTCACACTTTCAAGAATCTGTTCAAGACCTCATCCCACAACCCAGGGGTGTCCAATGGTGCCCCCAGTATTGCATTACGAAAACACCACTCTGGTGGGCTGCAACGTAACCACCAACATTCTTACAGACACAGTGGCACAGCCCCAGGGTTGGTGGCCTGCCAGGCCCAGTGCTGCACAGCATGGATGCATTCAGTGGGTGCCATTTGCCATTGCAGTCACTGAACAGCCCTCAAACAGTAAAATAAAACAGGGCTAATGCATAACTAGTATTTTCCTCAAAAAAGATCGCTCCGCAACAGGGTAAGACATTGTACGACCAGCTCCTCAGTGACTGTAATATAAACCTCAGGTATAAAGAAGGCTTCTGGAAAACAACGAAACATCAGTGAAAGTAATCCCGAGAAAGACTGAAGTTGCAAGATGAGCAAGGGAAGAAAGAAAAACAACTGGAGATGTACTTTCATTTTCTGTGTCTGAACACCAGAAGGAGAGCAAAATTGAGCTGACAAATTAAGACAGACCAACCAGAAGGCTTAAGTCCAGATCTGCATTCAATTCCCTACTCCACCTTTTGTACAAATCTGGTCTTTGTTGTCAATTCCACCACAGACTTCCTGGGACAACTTGGTGAAATCATCTAACCTCATTTAAATTACTAATGGAAATTGAAATCTAGAAGAATAATCTCCCATGGTACTGACAAAGAAGCTTTTCCATACTCCAGCAGTAAGGAAACACGCTTCAGAAACCTTCCTCAGAACAACTACAAAGATAACAAATTTATTCAAAACAGCTTACAACTTCTAAGAAAGCAACACAGAGGTTTGAAAGGAAACTGCTCCAAACCTGCTGTAAGTATCACTGCAGTTTTTCAGGCATTTTCCCATTTATCTACAATCAGAATTCAAAACTGGTAGATTTATATGGCAGGTCTCCCCTTCATGTGCGATTTTCCTTTGCTTCCTTACTATATTTTTCTTGACAGCACCCCATTTTGATTGGCAGTACAATTTTATGCAGTATAATTTCATGCAGTAAAATTTTAGAAAGGCACGAGATTTTTCTCAGCAATACTGATCAGAACTAGATGCTAAAGGCCACAAGTACTGCTCACCTTAGCAATGAGAAGAAAAAAATAAAAATTACACAATTCTAATAATTTGAAGTGATATCTAAGCAGCAATCCTTGCACGTTTTTAAAAGTTTACGTACAGCAATTTATATTTTTTCTTTAAGACTTAGCTCTTCACTGTGATACGGATTGTATCTTTTTATAACCAAGTACTTAACTATTTTTCTTTTTTAAATACGTAATAAAACCCCAAAAACCTATCCTGCCTCTACTAAACCAGCTGATGCTCAGTACCCAACACTGAATTGAGCAAATTGAGCAAAAAGCCACAAACATGACCTTTCTCCCTGGTAGGAGCGCATATGCTTTGCTGCAGAAGAATTAATAAGGCCTGAAAAAAAGTATATTTATAAAGACAACTGGAAGTATTATTAATCCACAACTACAGCATTAATTTATTTATATTTGTAAATATGAACTTTAAAAATAAAATACTTTATTTAAGACTGAAATTTAAGTAAATTCATTAGGATGTTGATTTATCAGGTTCAATGATAATCTTTTCTGGCATTCTTATGATTTAAAAGGAACAAAAAACCCCAAAATATCCAACCAAAACCCCAACTCTCTCCCCAAACCAAAAAAACCCCACACAACCAGAGTGTGGAAAAAGGAGAACAGTGGGAGAAAAAAAAAAACCAACAAAAAGGCAACCAAAACAACACCTTCCCTGCTTATGCCTTATTAGACATAAGGCTCAAACTCCTTCAGAAGACTAACACATTAATTGCTTTTCACTGCTTAAAAGCTGAGCAAACATTATATCCCTGTAGCTGATGAAGAGGCAGTTTTAGGTCTCCCACTACATAATCTGAAAAAAGTCAAGACAATTATGTAAACAACTTAGTTATGATTAAATGCATTATAGAAAATAAACACTGTGAAAGCAATATGCTAAAACCAAGAGTTACAAGAAAGACAAGAGTTCTGGTCATATTATGCTGGTCATTTAAAAGACATTGTTTAGTTTAGGGGTTTTTGTGTTGTAGTTTTAAAAAGTTAAGAGACTCACAGTATTCAGAAACTAACACTAAAATAGAGAAGTATCTCCGAGGACTTAAACATTTTAAATTCAGAGCAGTGCAGCAGGTAAACTCTAATCCACAGGAGTTTGGGAATAATAAAGTAGCACAATGAATAAAGGCAACGCAGAAAAATATCTTGCTAAATAATTAAACTTATGGATTATACTGAAATGAAGATAATGAACCGTCACCAGTGTAAGCTATAGCTGAAACTTTTCACGTAACAGACAAAAGATTACCCAGTAAGAATTTTTATTTTTTACACCAAACAGAATAAGCAGGCTTTTAAAAAAGTTTCTTTCACGCCTCTTTTCACACCCATATATGCATCTCAATTGCTAAAATCATCTTCCTGCTCTAGAAGCATATAAGCTTTGGCACACAGTTTGAAACCAAAGTATTTTCCCCACAACATGCAGCAGCAGTCTTACCAAGTCAGCACCAGCTTGAAGCAACACATCTGCAACATCAGTATGTCCATTTTCACAGGCATAGGTCAAAGCTGTATCTCCTGTCGCTGTGGTGGCATGAACATTAGCTCCTAGAAGCACAACATTAGTTTTTTCTTATTGGACATCTCCTTATCAAGTATTTAGTATCACAAAAATCAAGTCACTATCTGTGACAACAGCTACATCCTACTGACTAACAGCTTCTACAGCCCAAGGGCATTGCTCTCATGGTAAAAATCGCGCTCGCAGTAAAAATACTCTCAGGAGACGAGATAAGCCAAGACTTGGAAAAAGCATGACTGGCAATCTAAGCACTTAAACCTATATGCTCACTTATTCCTATGTTCCCTTTACAGCAATGAAGATTTCAGTTGTTACAACAAATAAAAGTGAATCCAGACAGTTGTCTAGACTATCCATTTGACAGGGAGCTGCATGCCAAGGAAAACCAGACAAAATGCATATTATTGAATTAGTATTACTGCTCCAAGACCATACAATTCTACAAATTTTGTTTCTTTCCTGCTCTTTGAAGTCATTTGCTTCAAAACCATTCTGTTGAAATAATTTGACTAGTTTCATATATGGCAGCTGCATGAAAACCATCCACAATTCTTGCCGAGTAATGCATTATTCTTAAAAAAAAAAAGCCAATGTGATTAGCCATTTTCTTATTTTCAAAGTGTGAGATATATTTAGAGACTCCTGGATGCCAAAACAAGGCTCCTCAATTAACTTTCTACATTATCAAAAGTGAAGTGCAAGCAGCATTCCAAGTGAGCTGGTGATGGGTGTCACATGCTGGTATCACTTCACAGAGACACAGTTGTTACTGTCCCTTCATGAGCAGGGAACATTACTTTCTAGAATTACAAATCCAGACAATTTTATGCTTATTCTTAGAAAAGACCACAGAATTACATCACCATCCATAACAAGGAAGATTTCCAAAATGCAGCTCCTTTTCATTTATTATTTTAAGCAGTATTACTACACCTTAGTCTCCACCAACTTTAGACTCACAGATGAACATTGAAGTGTCATCACTTCCCCCCACAACTCCAGCAAGATTTAATTTTTGCTACTGTATAATGTAGTAGTAAAACTCATTCATCACAGAAATTCAGCACATTCTAGAACCTGCCTTGCACACTATTCCCCAGGGCACAATTCCTAAAGTACTGGTTATTCAGGGAGACTGACTGCAGATCATCAGGCTTAGTCAAAGCAGGAGTAGCATTATAAAAACAAGCCTTATCTGTATTAACATTTTTTCCTAAATGCAGTCAGCTGGAAAAAATGTTCCTAATAAACATTGATGTCTTTTAGATATACAACAGAATCCAGTGCTCCATGAGCTACTTTCCTCTGTTAACACTATCAAACAATATTAAGGTGTAACATATGCTGTTTTTCTTCTTGATAAGGTATCTGAAAATACAGTTTCTTGTTACAACACTGCCACTATCAAGCCCAGGTGTCTTCTATATCATATTGAACACCGAGTCTATAGTATCTGTGGGATAGATCATTTGCGCCGTACACATACCTGCTGCCAGCAGGTATTTCACCAATTCAAGATGACCCTCTTGAGCAGCTTCCATCAAAGGTGTTGAGCAACCAAGTTCTATATCAGCTCCTGCCTTAATAAGGAAGTCAGCTACTTCAGAAAACCCTCCACAACATGCCAGAGTAAGAGCTGTTTCCTGCGTTTCTTCTGTCTGTGCATTTATATTTGCCCCTAGGAAACAAAATAGCTGTTATTTTAACTGACCAGACACAGGGGAGGAAGGTGAACGCTCATCACCTACACAGTTTGGGTGTTCTAGCTTTGCTCTGTAGTTACTGCAATGAGCAGTGACAGCCACATGCTACATCAGAGGAATTTGCACAGAATAGCTAATGGGAAACAGTCAACACTGCATTCTTCATAACAAACACTCAAACACAGAACAACAGTGATCTCACCTTGTGCCAGTAGCAAGGCTACCATCTCTTCATGGCCTTCCCGGGCAGCTTCCATTAGAGGAGTATAACCTTCATCATTAACTTCCTCCAGATTAGCTCCCCTTTCAATCAGAAGAGCCGCTAACTCCACGTGCCCACCGCAAGCAGCCAGAGTGAGTGGAGATTCAAATGAATCTGCAGGCATATTCACTTGAGCACCACTGTCTAAAAGCAAGCGTGCCACTTCCACATGTCCATCCTACAAAACAGGGGTAAACACAAAAATCAGGATGCTGTAGTTACACTATAATACTAGGTCTGAAAATGATCGTAAAAAGACAGAGGTTTTTTATTTACGATGGTTCAATTTATGACATAGTTATCGCAATACTTGGATTAAACTGACGTTTATGTTTCCACCTACACTTAAGTTAGGTTTAAATGCATGAGCAAAAACAGAGATAAATATATGTTGGGTTTTTTTTTTTTTTTCTTTTCTTGGGGGAGTAGGGAAAGAGTTATGGGATAAGACTTTCTTAAATATCCAGCAAAATACACATGATACAAAAGTAATAGAGATAGCAAACAAGTGCCATAAGTAATAAACCCACTCCATGATTAAATCCCAAATCAAGCATCAGAAAAAAGATTTTCTTTTTCTTTGTAGTTGATTCATGGCTCTACAGACAAAAAAGCTCCAACTGGCAGTTTCTAGATCCTGAGAAAGATACCTGCAGAGAACTGAGGTGGGTTACAATAAGGTAGGTAACAGGAGAAGGGAAGACTCGAATATATCTTAAAGGAGACTGGAAAGTGCCTTGGAGTGAAGCAATTTTTGCCATAGAAGGAAGAGAATGAGGATTGCCAGAGTAGCCTGTTTGAGCCCTTACCAATGAAAGCATATAAATGCACCTGTCAGCTTCTGAAGAAACTATTACTACTCCTCAAAATTACTTGAAATAGACCAAGTACCAAAGATCCAGGTTTCAACTAAGGTGTAGTTTGTAGAGAGCCACAACACCTCTGATAAGGGGAAAATGTAAAGGAGTTTTAGCATTAGGAAGGAAGGACTCACATGGTTTCTCCCTCTCACATAACTTAGGAAACTGGGACCCAAACTTGTGGAACAATTTGGACAAGAGATCTTGGAAAACTGAAACAGATTACAAAATACACCTAATGAAGGGGAAAGGTTCAAGTCATGCAAAGAGTGCTCAGTGAGATACAGAAGATCTGAGGGTCTAATCAGAGGACATTTCATACTAGACCTTTCTTCAGCGGACATGATTAACAAGGTCACTTAAGGATGGAAAGAGAACTCCAAGTAAAAGACTTGAATCAAAGCATGCTCTTTGTATCTCTCAGTGGAGAGAAAACCACTTGCTGCCTTGCATACTGCAGGTGTACAGGTGCATCACCTTGGTCACTCCATTTGCCATCCAAACAAATATGGGTTTCTTCCAGGAGGAGTAAACTGTCAGCCAGCTTTGATAATTTAGAGCCCTGTGATCTGACACAGTGGTTCTCCTGGGATTTGACAGTTAAGGTGGATTAATTCTTTCAACTAGCCCCAGAGCATGCTGGCATATTTTGCTAGAGAACTAAAGAATACTTCTTCCTGAGGAAAACATAAAAAGGGCCAATTTCAGTAGCAAATAGCAGGTGTTTTTACGTTGTGTCCTTGGAAGGAAATCTAAATACCTAAAGAAAGTTGGGCAGGTTTATTAAAAAAAAAAAAAAAAGCATGCAGTGAGAAGACTTCTCTGCCCAAAGTTCAAGCCAGAGCTGTCCAGGCTAGGGCACTGATACCTAGGGGTGATTTATAAAGTTATAAAGCTAAGAATGCCACTAATTTCCAAAATTAAAGAACTTCTTATGTATTAAGAACAGCAACCTCAAGTGAACTACCAGTTCCGCTTTATGATTTCACTGGAACTGTCAGACAGTAACTCAGCTAACACAGAGCTATAGAAAAGGGGGCAAGAGGGATATCAAACATGCAACTCCTATCAACATTTATCTTAAGTTGACCATGAAGCAGGTAGTAAGTAACCTGAGACTGACAGCAATCAAGTCTGTAAATTAAAGAAAGGCTGCTGTTCTCAGAGAAGCTGGCTAAAAGCCAACAACCACCTCATCTAACTAAAGGCATCATCCTAGGTGTGGCACTCCATCTTGACCAAAACATGATAAAACTCAGAAGTGCTTACAATATAATTGGTGATCAGAGACCAGACATCTCAAGCTTCCTCTATTCACAGCATTCATTAGTTGGAAAACAGTGAAGACTGGGAAAAGTCACAATAATTTGGTGGAATGGTTCCCTTCCGCAAGGGTGCAGACAAAAGATAACAAGGAACAAACTCCATCAGTCCACTTGGAGTTGGGACTTCAAAGAATCAATTTCCTCTCTGTTGCTTTTAAAGGTCAATACACATCCTGTAATGCAAGCTAGTCTGGAACACTCAAGAGCTAAAAACGTGCATGCAACCCACACAACTTTATCTTCCCCAAGTGAGACACTTCAGAGCCTCCAACTCAACTCAGTGCTCAGAGTGTATTACCATGAAAGAAAAAAAAAACCACACCACACACAAAACACCTAAACAGAACAGTGGGCTGATTAAAACATTTAGGTAGCAGTCATGCTGCAATCTTTAGGTGACAGCATACACCCACTGCAACTGCATCCTTCTGAGTTCCCTACTGGCACTAGGCTCTCATACATGGAAGACTATTCAAGGATACTATTACCATATCACTATCGGGAGACTTCAACACCGCTTGAGACATCAAAACCTGACCTTGGTCACCTGCATCATCACCTCACAACTGCACTAAAAGAACACTTGATCCTGCAGCTCTCAGAAGACTGGAAGAACATTGCAGCCTATCCTCTAAGCATTATAGGCTACTAGGAGCAAATTAATTCTTCCTCCATCTGCTGTGCTTCCTATGAAAACAAGGTCCCTGTTCTTTCTTCAAAGGACCCCAGCTTGAAGAATAGATAAAAGGTCACCTAAGTCTGGACAAAATTGGTTGCAGATATGCTTTGACACAATAGCACACTTTTTAATGAGGCTCTTGGAAAGGGAAGTTTTTCTTCAATGGCTGCTTTGAAATTTTATGAGTTGCCCAAGAACTAAGAACTAAACTACTTTTGACCTATCATTTTCAGAGGAAAAATCTCACAGCACCATTATACAGAAACCTAGGAGAGCACAAACCATCTCTACATTCAAAACACTTCCTGCAGTGGGGAAAGGACAAGTGTAATGCATTAGTCATCCAGCAAAATGCACTTCATCATGGTATGAGCCTTCCAGATCTGAGAGAGCTTATTTATAAAGACAAAGGTGGAAAACTAACTCTCACACTACAAAAGAAACAGTGACTTGGTCTCAACCTACTACTTTACTGCACTGCAGATTAGTTACCCCTACGCTTCACATAGGGAGCATTTAAAACAACACATCACCCCCTCCCCCCCCAAACTAGAGTAATTTTTCCCTATGACCAATTAGACTGAGGTAACTAAATAAAAACTCAAACACTCACTTGCAGACCCAAAACAGCTTGTTAACAAAGATTCACTTTATTTTATGATCTCTTTTATTCCTCTCTCATTGAAAAGGGAACAGTACAAATAAAGGTTATTTACCATGCAGGCCTCCATTAGTGCCGTGTGCATCTCATCTGTTTTATGTTCTTGATCAGCTCCAGCTTCAAGCAAAAAACGAACCATATCTAAATGGCCTTCAAATGAAACAGATCAAAATAAATAAGCATTTAATATCATAAACTTTTAGTAGTACAGACAATACACGTAATTAAATAATTTAGATTTTCATAGTTCGCTATTACAATTTTTATTAGTTACAATTTGCAAACCTGCTCTTTTTAAAGTACTCTTAAAAAATACCAATGCAAAACAGACAGCCAGACTTCAGACAGTTTTTCCCAAAGATACTGCCCAACTATGAGATGAAAACAGACCTTTCAAATTCAAATTTAGCCAACAGGAAACTTTTCTTGTGACTTCAAGCTATAAAAGACTGTGCTTATTCCGTATTGAACTGTATAGTGACATATCATTTAAGTGTTCCATGGCAGCATACAACTGGGGGGGATTATATTTTGATCTGAACTTAACTATAAGCTTTTTAATCATAGCATTCACAGATGTAATTCTGAGAACTAGAATAAACACACTATGTCATATTATGTTAACCGACACTATTTTTAAAAGCTTCTACTGAACTTTACCAATACTTGCTTTCAACTCTATTATGGCTTCTGTCATTTTAGAATTTGTCCCTTACAAGTTATACATTTTATCCTCTCAAAGAGCATCCTCCTCCAAGACAAGACTTAGCTTTACATAAACTGATAGGAAAAGAAGGTAGCTCAACGAACTTGCCAAAGATAATACAGGAAATCGCTAGTCAATGAAGATCTTACATTACATCACTCAAGCCCCTCCAACATATCCAGGAGTACTATTACTGAAATTTCTCTGTAAGGAACTACTACATGCTGCAGGAAGTCCATGACAAATCCAGATGCACGTTTTCAGATGGGTTATACATAGTATATATCCTCTAATTCTAACCACAGAGGCAAAATCTTAAGTTACTATGACAATAATCCACATCCTTAAAGCTTCTATTAGGAGAAAAGCAATTGTTGGAAATTTTATGGAGGTTTTTGAAAGAAAAAACAGACTTGGAAGCACACTGGATTACCATTGCATGTATTTACTTTATATAGAAACTTTAAATAGCAAAAGAAATTAAGTCAAAAGTCCATAGAAGTTCATAACACAACTCATACACATCCTCCAAAATTACACCAAAGGAAAAGTATCCCCTAATAATACTAGCATTTTCACCCCATCAGGTATTCCAGGAACATCTATTCTAATTTCACATTTTCCTAACAACAGAGAAGTTTTCAGAACTTGCAGATAGTTGGTGAGGGGAATCTGAATGAAATAGGGAATGCCGTAGTGGGGGAAGAGGAGAGTGGTGGTGTGTCAAAGCACAAGTTTGGATGCAGCCAGTCAAGTTTTCATCTGCAACATGTCAAACACATGTCCACCACAACTGGACAAGCAGACAGGCCTAATACCACTACAGCATGGATGAGCACCTCCTGACATCGAGTTTAAAACTAAAATCCAGTACTCCAAAACTCTTAAGAAAATATTCAAAGTACAGCTGGAAGCTTTAGTTAGATAAATCTTAGCAAATAAAGTTTAACAAAAATACAAAACAAGGCAAGAGACAATACCTTTATAGCATGCAAGTGTAAGTGCACTTTCTTTGAACTCGTTGGAGTGAGTGTTGATTCCTGCACCATATTCCAGCAATACTCTTGCAACCTCAACATGACCTGCACTGGCTGCTTCCATTAAGGGGGTATGTCCATTCTCATTGTGGTCTTCTATATTAGCACCAGCTTTCAATAGCACCTTCACTATGTCAACAAAGCCCCCAGCACAAGCATAAGTGAGAGCTGTGTTCCCTGCAGAGAAGAAGAAGTTTACATGAAAGCCGTTTCCATCACCCACTCCTAGTACAGGAAAGGAAATTAGTTTTAACAGCTCTGAACAAAACCAAGTACATTGCCAGCAGCAGCCTTTTACCTCACAGCAATGTTACTCCAGCCAATAATTTCAGGCTGGGTACAAAATCCCAACACAACTATAATTTAATACTAAGCCAATATTACAAATCAGGATTTTTTTCTTTTATTATTATGTTTCCTACTTCAGCACACAGAGAGATCAAATATACACACAAAAAGATCAATGAGTAATTTTCATGCTCACTGTAGATTGGGGAGGGTGTGGTGTTGGGTTTTTTTACCTAAGACTGTATCCTGTAATCCCTTGAAAAACTTTTACTGGCTGGATGAAAATAAATTTATAATCTAAAACTCTGGTACTGTAAGTGACAGACAACCACATATGGCTCATGTTTTAAATGCTACAATCAATTTTAAGGTAAGTTCTGCTTAATATGGCTAAACATCAAGATAAAGAGAACATTTCATAGTTCAGACATCCAACTTTAACATTTTAGCAAAGTTTAAATTCTAACTTAATATTAGCAGAATCCAGCTGCAGGTTAATACTCTTAGCAAGGTTAGTTAAGCTGTGGCCAAGCATCAGCAATGTAGACAACATTCAATGCTCAAAGAATAGGACTTCCTCTTTGATAAAAAAGAATAGACTGAAATAGATGTGTCCCATGGTCTTACTGGGTAATTCTGGATTATACAGATGAGAAAAAAACCCTAAACTTCATGTATTTTTCTGGCCATCTGACACCACAGTGGTTTTCACAGGGACACTGTTTTTAATATAAACTGTAATGGAAACCAATCTTTAATTATGGCCAGATAAGACTCTAAACACATCCGCTATGTATCTGGCCTATTCTTAATAGTTCCTGTCGTGGTTTCTTGTGAATGAAACTATCAGACTAAAATACAAATGTTCAAACAGCTGCACATCTTATGTGCCAGTTGTATTAATTCTTCGTGTTCCTACTTCCCAGTTACCTGTTGAAGACTGTGCGTTGACATCTGCACAATGAACAAGGAGAAGTTTAACAATATCTACATAGCCACCGCTGGCAGCTGCCATTAAGGGAGTTATGTCTCCTTTATTCCCTCGATCTTCAACATTTGCATGCATTGCTAGTAGCACCTAGAGAAAAAAGTTCACTTTAATGAATAAATTGTAACACCAACATTTTGCTTTTAGTTCTTTTTAGGGCTTGTGAGAATGATTCTCCAGCCAACCATGACATGCCCTTGCAGTAATAACCACCAATGGTGAAGCACAATGGCACTCCCCAGGACCATTTAGAATTACTGCCTGCTCTGTGCTCTGCTTCAGGAAATGTTGTTTTTCTACATTTGTTCATATCTGCTAAAATCAACATTACGTTACAGTGCAATACTGACATTTTCAAAAGTCACAGGGCAACTCACTAACCAGAACAACAGCAAAGAAACTGTAAACTTGCATTTAATGACCACAGCACACATCGGGTCAAGCTTACAGGTAAACAGGTTTCTCCCTGTACTCTCACCTGGCACCACAACATGAAGATGGCCACTTTCTGAGAACTATCACCTAAACATCTTCAAAGAAGAACAAATTCTGCCCTTAGATACACAAGAGTAAAAGCAAAAAATTAACACAAATTAATGCACTGTTCCTACAGATGTGATTAAAAAAAGGACTGAGTGACTGAGACATGAATTTTTTGAAGGTAACCACTTGTAGTGTTTGATTTTTCTGCTATTTTAGATCCTCTTGCAGTGTCTGCTTGGCAGAACAGCTTGACTGCATCTAGAACAATGCCAGAAAAGTAAATAGATCATGAAACAGAAGATACATTCCTCAGACAAATCCCTTAAACCTAAAAGCATATATGATGGCATTTTCCATTAAAAATACAAATGATACCAGAAGCCCACAATAAGCTGTATTAACTAATATTCTGTTTAGATTATAAAAAAAATTATAATCAGAAAAGCTAAAATGTTTACCTATCAAAGAAGCCCCTTAGACAATGTTTCACAAAGGTTTTGTTGTGATTATATTTGTTACTCACTTGTGCCAATTCATAATATCCTGCTGAACAGGCCAAGCAAAGGAGACTTTCTCCTTCTTCAGTATGTTCATTTACGCTTCTTCCTTCATCCAACAGTTTCCGGACAGCATTTACATCCCCATCTGAGCATGCTTCTGCCAAACTGCGACTGTAAAAATCAGTTACCACAGAATAAGGTCAAAACAAATATGTGTTAGATGGGTAGCTTTCCTATGCAAAGAAGAAATCTTTACTTAAAGACACATGGCATTAGTACTAAAGCCTTACTAGAAAATACACCTTACGGATTTTTTTTATGAAGAAGTATATACACACACACACATTATTTCCATAGACGAAACAGAGGTAAAGACAGCTAGCTAACAGCCTAGTACCACAGAGACCACTGTGGTGGTCTGAATACTGCATACTGCAACAAGACAAATTTCTGACTGTTGCGTCTCCTGTACTGGGCCTATTTCCTTCTCTGCACTAGCCCAAAGCTTTTTTCTTTTAATTGAACACATCAGTTTCTTAATTTAAGCAGACATTCCAAAGAAAAATCCTTACCTTACCTAATGACATCTTAAAGGAAGAAAGGAGAGGAACCTCACAGAAGTTTACTATGTTTCCTTTCATGCACTGTTAAAAGCATATTACAGAGGTTTTCAGATGTATTAAATAGGCCAATTGAACTGCACATAGCTATTTCTCCTGAGACCTAGGGAAGTACTCTAAACAAATCTTGAAAAAGGTGAGCAGGGCTTCAATTTATTTCAAACCAAGTCACTTGTCCTTTAAATCTTTTTCTGTGGGGAAAAAAAAAAGAAGTCTAACAGCAAAGACAACTGTTAAAGCACCTGCTAAACGCAAGTGTAAACAAGAACAAGTCATGCTCAGTACCAACTCAGTTACACTTCTCCAACTGATGATATAATTTTATTTAGAAAATATATGCAGGGAATCATGGTCCCTCAGGCACTGGGAACCAAACCACAGTTAACGATCTGGTGGAAGGGGGAAGGAAGGAAGAGACTTCTGTTATAAACAGTAGTGGACTGTATGTGATGCATTCCTGACAGTGTATTTTATTTGCAAGATATGGAAGCTTGTTTATTTAAGACAAAAACTAATACACTCAGATTCATTAAAAACCTCAAACTTCTACTTTTCTTCTGTAAAAGACAGAAGTTCATTCAAAAAATTCACTCACAGTGAAGAAAATATCTGTTTGATCACAAAGGTGCCTCAGGAAAGCATACAAGTTTTAATTTTCAATTGTTCAAAGACTGTAATGGTTAAACTATGCTAAGTCCCTATTTTAAAAGGAACTCATTTGTCACACACCCCAAATATGAAATAAACTGTGCTAGCAGCACCTAGGTAAAAGCTGAGATCTGACCTGAAGAGAACATCCAGTATCTGATCACTTACATTTGCATCATAATCACAAAGTATTTTAAGCAAAATAACTGATATTTTGGTAAATTTATTATTTGGCTACATAGTCCAGTCCATATACTGAAGTAATGGTATCCTACTAAAAGTCTGCAGGACACTATCAAACCTGCCACCTTCCCCTGGGAGGCAGTAAGGGATAGCTGTGTGCTCATGGCACAAGCAGTCAGCCAAACAGCCCTGCTGTTACCACATGTACCCACATGTAACCGGGCATTTACAGCTCAGGTTCCTGTGTTCAGCTGGGAGGAGAGGGTGGGGAATCATGCACTTTTGGACACATATAGTCTAACTTTTAGAAATGGGAGGCACCTAACATCATAACCTGCAAGACAAATCCTGAAACAGATCCATCATTCTCAGAAGATGGCTTTAAGCCACCTCATACGATACAAAACTGCTCTGAAACCAAATACGCTCTGGGAAAAAGGCTATAAAAACACAACTCGTAGCTGGTTATACTTGACTCCAACACCTCAAGAGGTCTCCCAGTTTGCCTCTGCTCACATTCCCTTTTACAAAATGTCTTGGAAATATCTCAAAGTGACAAGAATGACACTGGCATGTTCTTGCAAACGAAGCACAGGATGCTGTTGACCCTTGCACTTGTTGTCCACCACGAATCTCAGGTCTTTTTCTCTGAAGTTATTTCCAGCCATTCAGCCTTCCCCATCTGTACCAATGCACAGAGATATTCCTCCCTAGGTGCAAGACTTTGCGTTTCCCTTTGCTGAATTTAATGAGATTCCTGCTGGCCCCTTTCTCCAGCTTGTCAAGATCCCTCTGAACAGCAGCATAACCATCTGGTCTGTCAACCACTCCTTTCAGTTTTGTATCACCTCCAAACTTGCTGAGGATGCACTCTGTACCATCATGCAAGTCATTGATGAGGACGTTAAATGGTACTAGCCCCAATATCATCCCCTGGAGTACATCACTAGCAACTTGCTTCCTCCTGGACTTCATGCTACTAACAACTCTAAGCCTAGTAGTTCAGACAGGTACCTCACTGTCCACATACCTGGTCTGTAGTTTATCAGCTTGTCCCACAGGATGCTGTGGGATACAGTGTGGAAAGACTTCCTAAAGTCAATATAAACAGCATCCACTGCTCTCATCTATCAACACAGTCATCTCACTGTAGAAGGCTATCAGGTCAGGTTTGACCTCCCCTTTGTAAAACTGTGCTGACTACTTCCCATCATCATTTTGTACTTACTATGTTAGGAAACTGCTTCCAGGATGATTTGCTCCATCACCTTTTCAGGAACCGAGGGGAGGCTGACCTGCCTATAAGTCCTTTGGATCCTCTTTCTTGCCCTTCTTGAGGACAGGGGTCCTCAAGATTTGCTTTCCTCCAGTCCTCAGGAACCTCCCTCATTCCCTATGACCTTTCAAATAAATTGAGACTGGCCTCGCAGTGACATCAGCCAACTCCTTCAGTACTCATGGATGCATGCTATCAGGCCCCATGAACTTGTCCACTGGACTATTCCAACCTGTTTAAATGGTGCCTGACTTGACACCAACCAAGGGCAAGCCCTCCTTGGTCCAGACCTTCCCACTCATCTCAGGCACTTGGGGATTCCTGAAAGCAAACCTCGTCAGTAAAGCTCAAGGCAAAGGCAGCATTCATTACCTCTTCCTCTTCTGTGTCCCCGTCACTACGTCCCCTGCCGTATTCTGAGGCCCACATCTTCCCTCAGTTTCCTTTAGCAACTGATATACTCACACTAGTATATCTTGTTGCCTTTCATGCCCGTTGCCTGCAACTCCAGGTAGGTTTTGGCTTTCCTAATCACATCCCTGTATGGTTGGACATTGTCTCTGTATTCCCCATGGGCCACCTGGCCTGCTTCCACATCTTGTATGCTTCCTTTTTGTGTTCAAGCATGCTTGCCCAGCATATTTTCATCTCCCCATGTTTTGAACCACAAGTAATTTCTCTAGCTTCAGTTAGGAAATTAAACAATATTTGTTCTATATTTGTATTTACATTTTTGGCAATGACTTAAGACTACTGCCCTTATTGTAAGCACTTTGTTTTGCAAACACCAAGTCTGAATTTCAAGAGGACATCCATATGAAAGGAAACTTAAGACTTTCAATTTTTGATCCTAGATCTGAAGTTCAACAGTATATGCAGTCACACCATCCCAACAGTTTATGAACTATTTGCATCACTTGTCAGAGTAGAAAATATTCCCTAAAGATTCTTTGAAATTACCAATGCAGAAGAAAGCTTTTGACAACCTAGGACAAATCCTCAGTTCTGTCATCATGGGATTTAAATGCCATCCTCATTAATTATCAGTTACAAAAAGTTATCAGATAATACAGTTTCATTTTCCCCTAAGTTCCTGAGCAAGATCCCAGGGCAAATCACTGCCCTGTAAGTATTAGTATTCTCTTCCAACTTTTAATACAATGAACTAGATTCATTAGTTTCCAACAAAGTATGCTGAGGCAGTAATTAGAGAACTACCACCAACTCTTCTACAGGTAAGAATTCAATCTGGTTTTGAAAAATAAATCAACTGTCTATTACACAGAAAGAACAGATTAGAAAGTAACCTTGTTTTGTACTTTTCTCTTACACTTTGAAGCCCATAACCTGATAGGACAGTAGTTACACCTTCAAATTCAGTAACTTTGTTTCTGCTAGTAGTAGAGCAGACACATCACCACCTACTAACTATAAAATTAACTGAATTTGAAATTACAAATACAAACTTACATTCTATAGCTGGGAAACTATGGGTGGGGAACAATCAATACATACTTGTCCACTTGTCCTGCATTGTGATTGTTCTCTGCTCTCATCCGTGTCAATGCAGCAGCAGCTTCATCCAGTGCACAGCTGACAGAGGACGTCAGTCTTCGGAGAACCTCAGGATCTGCGAAGGCTTTACCATCGGCAGTGGACAATTTACCAATTCCTTCAGTGTATGTTCGTTCATCAGTCAGGTTAGTATGAAAGTCACACAAAAGAAATGCAAAGACACTATTTTAGATTTCAGCCACATGCACTATTAGTTAAAAATCATTTCCAAACATGCCAGAAAATCAGATACTTAAAAGTAACTGTTAACATTTGCCTCAAACCCGAGCATTTAATTAACTATAATATGGCAGTAAGAAAACTAAATTTTCAACAGGCAGCTCATTACCTGTCCCAATTTCCCAACTCATACCTAATAATAATAATAATAATAATAATAATAATAATAACAACAACAACAACAATAACAACAACAACAAGGGAATAAGGGTAAGTCCAGGGGTCAAGTCCAAAAACAGAAGTTCAGGAAACCAGTAGTATTCCACAAGCTTGGTTTAATATTTTCTGAATGTGAACAATCTTCCAATTTAAAATGTAAAGTTACTACCCCTTTCCCACCCCAAATGAAGTGGACTTAGCCCTAACATTCCTTTTCTTTTTTAAGAGTAGGAAAACTTTTTTTAAAGTTATTAGCTTAAATTCCCAATAATTTAACATTCTGAACTTCACAGCTCAAACACTAAACTGCTACAGGCAAAAAAATTATGAAACAAAATTTCAAATATTTTAAGTATACTTCAAATCAATACCGCCTCTATACTAACATTGCACAGTAGAAATGCTTAGACTCAAGGAACGTTTTTAACAGCTTCTTTTTAAAAAAAGTTTCTTTTTTGCAAGACTAAAGCTGAAGGCCGATACAGAACAGCACAATAAGAAGGTATTTATCCCACTCATTTATGTGGCTGATAAAATTATCTTACAGCTGTGCAGTTTTACTCCACATAGGTTTTACTCCATATAATTCAGCATAGCCTTTTTTATATATGCAAACATCACTGCAGTTGCCTCTGCAATATAGGCAGGGCTTATATTTGCATATACAAATGGGCAAATAGTGTAAAAAAAATGTACTGATTAACAGTACACACCCCCCTCCAAAAGAAAAAAAAAAATCAATTTCACATGCTACAAAAAGCAAATGGTTATTAGTTTATAGATTAGCTACGTTCACCAGTGACGAATCAGTAACTTTTCAATTCCTTAGCTGTTAAACAGGGTCAAATTAGATATAAACCTCTGAAAATAACACATCTTACATCTCAGAAGATATGCTATTTGCATATCTCTGCAAGCTTTGGGAAGAGTGGCTGCAGAGCTGCCCAGCGGAAAAAGACCTGGGGGTGCTGGTTGACAGCCGGCTGAACATAAGCCGGCAGTGTGCCCAGGTGGCCAAGAAGGCCAACAGCATCCTGGCCTGTATCGGCAATAGTGTGGCCAGCAGGAGCAGGGCAGGGATCGTGCCCCCAGACTTAGCACTGGTGAGGCCACATCTCAAGTACTGTGTTCAGTGTTGGGCCCCTCACTACAGGAAGGACATTGAGGTGCTGGAGCGTGTCCAAAGAAGGGCAATGAAGTTGGTGAAGGGTCTGGAGAACAACTCTTTCGAGAAGCAGCTGAGGGAGCTGGGGTTGTTCAGTCTGGAAAAGAGGAGGTTGAGGGGAGACCTCACCTCTCTCTACCACTACCTGAAAGGAGGTTGTAATGAGGTGGGTGTTGGTCTCTTTTCCCAAGTAACTAGCAACAGGGCAAGAGGAGATGGCCTCAAGTTGCACCAGAGGAGGTTTAGATTAGGTATTAGGAAACATTTCTTTACTGAGAGAATGGTCCAACATTGGAACGTGTTTCCCAGGATAGTGGTACAGTCACCATCACTGGAGGTGTTCAAAAGATGTGGCACTTCGGGACATGGCTTAGTGGGCATGGATCTGATGTTGGGTTGACCGATGGACTCGATGATCTTAAGAGATCCTTTCTAACCTTTATGATTCTGTGATTGATTTACATCATGTCTCCCACAGCCCAGCTTGTAATTATTACAGAATAAATACTGAAATTGTACTTTGCAAGTTTCTAACATTGTCTTCAGACAATGTATTTCCCCAGTTTGAGAGCATCCTATTTGTTTCTTATTAATGTTATAATCAATACTTACCAAATTTCTCCACCCTGAAAACAATTTAGGCCAGCATACACCAGGCACACTCTTGTTACATTACCCTACATCACTGCTGCAGTGTTGGTGTTGGCTTACAGTATTCAAACTCAGTGTTGCTGGAAATGATGAAGAATCCCTATCCTGTCACCAAGGCAGACACCTATGATGGGGTGCAGAAGTTTACTTGGTCGACTGAAACTGAGCACAGGCTATGAAGGTTGAGATGAGCTGCTTAAGATACTTGGTCAGATCCAAGTGTACTACCTCCCTGGCTCCAACATCCTACCTCTGGATCACATCAGCATTGTCAAAAGGCTGTGAAAAACAATTTATAATATACTACTACGCAATAAAATGAGAAATTACAACTAGATCTGTCCACACCACACCCATCTGTTTTTCAAAGACTGTCTAGTGCACTGCAGAGTAATCAGAGCAAGGGAAACACAAGGCCACAGACTCTTGACTCCACATACTTGAAGAGGCTACTGGCCACATACTCTCTTCCACCTCTAAACTGTTGAGGCCATAACCCTTTTAGCCACTGCTGTTAAATATAGTGAGGCTATAAACAACAAGCCCTCAAACACCACAGGTCACACTTCACATGTTAACATAAACCAACTTTGTTGTTGGTTTAAAAGGGGATATAAGTTGTGTCGGCTCTGCAGTTGAAGCAGGTCGGACAGTGGGGGATAATCACTGCGAAACAATGCCTGGGCATCAATTTAGTACCAGAGAAAGTGACAGTTTTTACATAGATCTGCTTCCCAAGGACAGCTCACAGAGTAACTACAGAGAAGTTTACACTAGCTATTTCTGGTGGCAGTCCTGGCTTACACTAGCTTGTAGTGTACATAAAAGTACTGCCTAAGGAAAGAAAGGGAATTAAGTCTTCACAACTGAATACTGAGGCCTCACCTAGGACTGCTGCAACCGAAGCTGAACACCATGGTAAGCAAAGAGGAAAACTACTCAAGAGAAATCCACAGGATTTAGAAAAATGACCCCTGAGCAAAGGCTTAAAAAGCATAGATTTAGCTTACAAGGAGCATAACAAGCAGTTTCCCTCCACTTAGAAGGGTCTCACGAAGGAGCCCTACTGCTGGCAAAAGAAGTGGCATATAAAAAGCACGGTCAACAACACAAAAAAAAACCCAACCAAGAACACAAAATGGCTTGGCTATCTGAAACTAAACTGGATCTCAATCATTTCAAATCACTAAGGTAGCAGATCAGACAGGTTACCTAGACAAGCAGAACCTACACTTGACTATTCTCTCCATTTTTAAAGTTTACTTGTTGAAGCATTCATACATGGGGTTTCTGAAAGCAAGAGAAGCCACACCATAGATGTAGGTCCTGTGTCCTGTAAAACCAAATGAACTTCAACCACTGCAGAGCTCCTGCTCCAGAGTATCTGTTTTCATGGATTACTGCTGGTGGTCTCCTGGAGGACTTACCAACCACAGGCCCCTGGCTCTGCCTTCCAGCTAGTGAAAGCACACTTAGAGCTCACTACAGTTTCCTACTTTGTTCCAAAAAAGGTGCTATAACCACACCAAGGACTTTCAGAGGGTAAGCTGAACATGGCTTTCATTTACCTCACCAGCTACGGCTCAACCCAGGTGCCATCCCCAGCTGTTAATTCCATACTTTTTTTTATATTGCACATGCCAAAACTAATCAACAGCCACAGAAGACATTTGTTAGGCTGGACAGAGTAAGAGACAGACAGACTACCAGAATTACCACTGCAGACACCCATTCATTTATTTCCTTTTTGCAGGTTTACAGTACCATCTAAATAATTGCTCAGTTTTTACTTGCTATGATTTAGGATGACTATGCCAGAATCTTATTGTTGTAATGCTCACTTATCTTTTAATCTCCAATTTAATTGTTTTTGTGTCCACTTCATAACCATTTGCTCTTGTGTCACTCTTCCAGGTGTTTAAGACACCTCATACCCATAGGGACAGCAACAATCTGATCTACATGCAGGTCAGGTGCTGCACTAAAATCTTGTCTCCTCCCATCCAACAAATACTCAAAGAATCCTCAAGATCATTCTCCACATTTGCTTGAATTCATCCTTCTTACACACAAGTGATCACAATTTCTCACGTTATTACCATCTCACTAGCATGTTACTGATTACCAATCTACCTGAGTAGATCTGAGTAGATATTGAGTAACTACCTGAGCTGAAACCCAGTGTTTGACATACTGTGCTTCCTGCAGGGCAATGGCGCATTTTCAGGAATACAAGCCACCACCACAGAAATTTTGTAACATCCTATTTTCATGGACTGATCACTGTTGCATGGTAAGTCTGAAAAGAGAACATAGGAGCCATTGTGAACTGCTTTTTATTGAGAACAGTCTACAGGCATTATCCATATGGAGATGGTGATGTTCCCAATGCTTAGAGCTTACCATTAAAATCATTAAGAGAACGTTCATAAGCAAATCAAAAAGAAGTACTTCCATACAACATGAGCTGCCATGCAAAGGCCAAAAAGGTGAATTTAAAAATAGATTAGATAGTATTACTGTAAAGCCTGTGCCTTCTGTGAACCTAAGAACAGTGGCCCTGGAAGTCACTATTTAAGGACATTCCTGAACAAGAAACTACTGGAAGGATAGCGAGAGGAGACACTATCACCTGTACTGTGATTTTACTGCTTTTCCTCCAAGTGTCCACACCTAGCCCACTGCAGTGCACAGGGAGCTAGACACACCTTCGGTCTGCCTTTGTGGGGCGGTTCTTTAGCTGAGCACCTTCTACTGAAGCCACACACCAGCATGTTCACAAACCCTGGCAGGAACAAGGCCAGGAACATTATCTAACAACTGAAAAGAGAGATCTTAACCGTCCCTGGGAACAGGTTGCCCAGAGGAGTTGTGGATGCCCCATCTCTGGAAGTGCTCAAGGATAGGTTGGAAGGGGCTTTGAGCAACCTGACCGGCCCATGGTAGGGAGGGGTTGGACTGGATGATTTTTTAAAGGTTGCTTCCAACCCAAAAAACATTCTATGATTCTGTAGTCTCCCATGGCTGGAAATAGATGACCTAGCTCCTCTACATCCAACACATCAACACACCGACTGTAGATCTCTAAATTAAAAAGTATGAATTCCAAGATCTGCAAGCAGATTAGTCCTTCTACTGGGCCATAAACCACCAATTTTATGTGTACCATTCTATGGTACACAGATTCAGGCTGCATCTGAAAAGGGTATTTCCACCAGTTTAAAAAAGTAATTTAATTCATCAGTGTAGCAGAGATGAAATTTCCAGTACAACTGACTACTATATAACTAAGGTTGAGTCTAGAGCAGATGACTTCTCCTAAAGCCACTATGGCACACAGCATGACTGAACTTAGTGGCAGATAATGCCCGATGTTCCACAAGTTAGTGCCATACTACTGAACTATTTAAATTATCTTGAAGTTGATTATAGAGGTGTGTTAGAACAAGAAGCTCATCTTTCAAGGGAAAAGCTTGTTCATCAGACACACACCTTCACACCTATAACCAACACTCTGATTTGAAGCATGAGCTTCCTTGTCTTTCAGACTCATCAGGATATTCCTACCATCTAACTACCAAGGTTAGAGTTTTAGGGTAACCTGAAATAAGCTGGTAACCTCTCAGTGTGATCTTCAGTTTAATGAGTCAAAGATACAGATATCACCTCAGAAAAAAATGGAACACAACCAGGTTTGTGTCTTTGGAAAACCCAAAAGGGCAGGACCTTATACTGCTGGCGTGATTTTGCCATGAGGAATCAGAGATTACATTCTCTGAAAACCAGGTCTGTGTATTTTCACA
The DNA here is from genome assembly GCF_964289735.1 of Phaethon aethereus. Taxonomy (NCBI): domain Eukaryota; kingdom Metazoa; phylum Chordata; class Aves; order Phaethontiformes; family Phaethontidae; genus Phaethon; species Phaethon aethereus. Next base: position 167,071 of record NC_138590.1, read on the forward strand.
ATTTGAACACAGAAGTTGAAAGCCATGAATAAATCTTAAAAGAACCAACATGAATAACCTAGGCCAAAGTTGTTTCAAGTTTGCTGCAGTAAAGGAACAAGTCAGATACCCACACTCAAGCAACCATTCCCTTCCCTTCTATTTCAAGAAAAGGAGTATTCTCACAGAAGCATCATTTGCTCTACCCTCCCTAACTGGACAAAGTTCGTATCAAGGATAAAGAAAATACTTAAGTGTCGTTTAGAGCTAGTTACTCATGATTATCAGCATTTAAAATACCTTAAAAAGAAATTGCTCTGGTATGGAGCCCACAGTTAAGTCCCTCATACTACACACAACTGGTGTCAACATATGCTTTGAACATCAAAGGAGATTCTTCAAAAGAGACCAACATATATTAAGTGTAACAGGTAACATCCAATAACTCTCACAAAAAAATGCAGATTCAGTGGTGATTATGTTCCTTCCCAGTCAGTTCCAGCACACCACATGTTCTAACACACACTTCATGCCATCCACCTGCTAATGTGTCTAATTTATGATCTCACATTCATCAAAAAGCCTAACTCAACTTCAGCTCACATGGAATCATCCTATGGCCCCACACAGGCAGGTTTTGATGGAAATGCAGACAGCTTTAAAAGCTCAAAAGAAGAATGAAATGAGAAATCGTGGCCCATAAATGTGTCCCTTTTTTTAATAGTATGTCAAGAAGCTGCTTTTATCAGAACAGCATACAACTAGCACCTCATACAAGATGAAGAGGGCTCAGGGAAGGAGAGACGGAACTTTGTTTTAGCTTCTTTATTAGAATCCCCATTCAAAGCAACCAAAAGATCTAGTCTGTCAAAAGCAACTGCTGTAGTCTTGTGCCAACAAGCAGTATTTCTACTAGAAATATATTAATTCTAGCACATCACACAGGTGCTACAAGACAAGAAGGCAACAAGCAGGACTGAGCATACCCTGTTCTCTAAGGTCTCAAATTCTTGACACAGGTATGGCTCCCCTAACAGCACATCAGAGGAATTCAGTTCAGGCATGTTTAAGAGTAGAACCTAGGGGAAAATCTCCTAAAGCAAAGAGACTTCTCAGGACCTTTTAATCTACATGTTCTAAGTTTATTTCTGGTCATACTTAGGAGCAGTGCAGCATCCGCAGAAAATTACCACCTACTATTTTCTGTAAATTCTAGTAGTGGCAGAAGCAAGCAGAGATGATATCAGTCATCTACCAAACAGCAGGCTGCTGCTCTTTGTGATTTCGTCACTTTGTGCTTTGTGTATGCTAACATAAAGTGATTTTCTAATTCCCCATATAACTAACAAAAAAGTGTGCACTTCATTCCTCTCTGATGATGTCAAAATATTTTCCCAAACAACAGGTTCATATTACATAATTTTCAGAGCCCGTAAACCAAAGTATAGTGTTGTCAGCACACTCACCAAGACCCACACTGATGGGCTGGCAAACCCAGGAAAACACTGAATCAGCTCTAACCTGCTGCCCATGTTTCATGTCTAAGCAAGGCTTGCAAAATTCTAGTCGCCTTGAACAACTAACTTAGGTTAGCAGCCAGGTGGTGAAGCAACTGGAATTGGCGAGCACAGCACAGATGCCAAGAGGACACTCATTGCCAGACCTGTGCCCGCTCCAGGTCACACTTAACAACTGCACAATGCTCCTAGCACGGCCACTGCCAGTTAGAAAGACATGGGCACAGAAGCACTGAACATAGTTTTGTCTCATCAGTTTTCTAATAGACCCCAGCTACACACACACACACCAAAAAAAAAAAAAAAGTTGGGTCCCACTGATATGTGACCACAACAGCAATGGAAAGACGACAGACTTTAGACTCACAAGAGATTTCAGCAAGGACTCAACACAAATTATTTCAGTCCATCTATAGTGAGTGGATTGTGTTGCCTCTATGTTTTCTTGTAAAAACAGTCCAAAGCCAAGAAAATCAAAAGGAATAGCCATCTTCAAGTTTTACTGTTACTGCATCAAGATACCTAATTCACAACATCAGAATGAGAGGCATAATATATTTACAATTTTAAAATATATCTTAAATATTTAAAAGTGTTTTATTGTATGCTGATTGCTCAGACTAAAGTCCCTAAGGAAGAAACCACACATGGAATAGTGCTCTTTGTATACAGGAATTAGAAAAATACTAATGATTCATTCTAGTGTAGTCATCTTTCTAAAATTCATATGCTTTTAGAAACTTTAAGATAAAGTGTTATTAAAAAAAAAAAATCACACTAAGCTAAAGAACATCAGAGTTACAAGGGAAGGTTTACTTACCATGTGAGGAAAATAACTGTTTTAATTCAGAATATAGACTGAGCTAAGCCATTGGGATTTCTGGCTGAGACATTTGGCCTTTAAAACAAATTTCTTCATTAAAGTTTTTAAACTTCAACAAGTTAAGCATGCCATACTTAAATTTCCATATGATTCTGGTGAGCCTTTGAAGAATTCACACAATGTTTACAGACCCTAATCACATCTAATGCAGTACCCAGGTCCATGTGGGAAGGGAGACATTCAGGAGCTCGTAATCTGAGGATGCACAAAGAAGAGCTGCACTGAAAATCTGCAGATATTTTGCATCTGGAATATCCGTATGTCAAAAAAACCCCAAACAAATCACAAAAACCAACCAATAAACAAAAAAACAACTCATAACACAACCCCCCCAAAGAAAACCAAGAAACCAAACCCTGACTAGTTACTTCAGACACTACACTTTGCCTTACCTGCCTACATTTCATTGCTAACATTATTTGTATAATGACATAAACCCTATTCAGGAATAGCTAATTCTACTGTGCTTTTCAAAAACACCCACATTTTTACACCAATTTCACACCACACAAGTCCTCTCCTGACACACCTGCTCTTAATAAATACATTGGTAGCAAATACCCTTTTCTTTTTTTTTTACCTCATCTTTTGCCTCTTTCAGAAGACAGACAAGCTTTGAACAGGAATGCTCTTTCAAAGTTTTTGAATTCTCACTCCTGACATTTAAAATACCATATACTTCAGTGTTGCAACAAACTTGCTTACAATTTTACCCCTATCATCCCAATCCAAGAACACTTTGATTATGGTCTTGCACATCCTCAAAAAGCTATCTAAACCACTTGGCAATACCCTTTCTAATCACTACATAGCAAATTATCACACATTATTGTGCCATTATGTATGAGATTACCCATTAGTGCTTAAACAAGCATGCTATTTCATAGATAATATGAATTTCTTTAAATGTCAGTAATTATTTTGAACAAGAAAATTTCATGAACTAAATTGGTTGGGTCCCCTTTCCTGCTCCAGATTCTTCCTAAATCAGTCTTTCTGCACTATATAATACTCAAACTCAAAGATATGAAAACTTAATCCCTATTTAACAGAAAGGGTTATTCCCAAAAAGACAGATGTGAATGCAAATCAAAAGGAGACTAAATTATGGTGACACATATTGGTCATGTTTTCAAAGGCCTGATCAATCCTCATTCAGACTAAACTTAGTTCCCTACCCTATCTTCAGCAGCCAGTAGCAGGGAAAATAAAATTATATACCTGCTCTCTCTGATTGCTTCTATACATTGTCCATGTGCTTAAACTGTAACTCAGTTGACCATTACTAAACTTCTTGAAAAAAAACTAACTTAGCATGAAATTAAGAGCTACAGCTGGGGGGGGGGGGGTGGGGTGGTGGAACTAGCATTTTACAGTATTTCATGCATCACCACCACAGTTTCCCACAGACTTCCAGAGCAGCCAAATTTTCAATTTCTACAAATCAGATTCCTGACAGCAAACTATCACACCCAAAAATGACATTTTCAATGTTATCTGAAAAATCATGTTCAGATCACTTGCTAAGCATTTTCTTGCAAAAGTAGAAATATAATTTTATTCATTTCATCGTCTTAACCTCAAAAATATCCCTTTCTTCATAAATCCCCACTCCTAAAAATAATAAGAACTCATCCACTTGAGCAATATCCACAAGTGAAAGGGATGTCTGAAAAAAAGTGAAAGACCATCACAACGTACACATGCCATTGCAGAAAATTATCCTTAATTCCAGCTTCTTATTTTTCACTTGCCTGACACTGCAAACTCTTAATATTATATTTGCATTTACATATATTTCAATGTAGTTGTCAGAACACGAGCCAGAAATCTCGATGACATTTCTCCCTGCTTTCCAGTATGGCAACTGTAGCAGTGAAACTTTCTTTTTTCAGAATCAAAAGCTAGGAAATACTTCTCCAGCTACAATTCATTCTTACTGTTATTTTGGTAACATTTTGATGACAAGGGTTCCTTTTTCGGATCATCTGCTTTTACACCAGTGTGCTCAGATATCTCAAAATCTGAGTACTAATTTTCTGTATTTCAGCACAAATACGAATTCTTGTTTAACTAGTCAATACTCATGAACATTTACATTTCTTTTGAAAATTTCACCATTAGATTTCAATTTAGTCTCATGCTAATTCAATACCAGGTTACCTAGTCAGGTAATTCACAAAACTGGCCAGCAACTTCCGCTTTTAATAAAGCTTGGAAGCTTTAACAAATATTGTAAAATTGTAAATATTGTAAAAAATACTGTAAGCAAATTCAGCGATGAAAAAACATCTCTACATAGACTTACAGATGTTTCTAGCAAAATCCCAATCTTCCCAAATAGTCTGCAATTTCATCTAATTCCTCTCCACCAACCCAATCCACCAAATTCCTTTGTTTTCAGAATGCAAGAAAGAATATGGATATTTGACAGATATGGAATATCACACATATTTTAACTTAAAATACGAAAATAAAAGATTGGTTTAAACCTTGTGACAGAGTTTTGTTACCAGATGAGAATTCAAATAGGAAAGAATACCAGAAAAGTTATCCATATAACTATCTTCTCATAATCTTCATCTTACTTAAATTGCTGACCATGACAGACTTTGCTACAGCATAACTCTAAATTTTTCCATAAGTTTGATTTTTTTTTCAAGCTTTCACTAGGCATCCATATTCTCCCACTGTATGAAAATTGAGTTACCGTTTCTAAAGCTGAAATAACATGAGCTCTTCTGTGCTGATCTAACATTTGGCCACTGCCAGAAAGATTACTCAGTGCTCCTACTCTCCCTGGGTTTCCCCAGGCACTGCCACCAACCCCACTGCACTCACACTTGGGAAAAGAAAAGGAAGATTTCCACAAGCACAGCAAGATGAATTTGACGAGCAAGGGGTCTTTCTAGCCACCACCAGAACTGGCAAGAGGAGACGAAACTGTGCAGCCAGGAACAGAAGATTCTTGCCTGACGGTGACAGCAAACAGCCACTAAACCACCTCAGCCACCTCACATACCTTCCTCTTGTGCCACTCATTCAGAATGCCCAAATTTTTGTGTTTCCTAATAAAATATATTTATAAAGAAATCCAACCTTTCCACTTTTCAAGATTTTGTTTCTATTACATCTCTAGCAAAGAAACAGTTGCCTTACTACAAGGTGAAAAGTTCCCAGATACAATCCTCAGCACTGCTGATTCCTTAGAGGAACCAGGACCTTCAGACTTATGTGCAGAAAATCATGCTGATCACTCAACCAAATGCCCTTTGATCCCATACATGTTACATGTAGTTAATATCGAAGCACCACGAATTACTCCTGTGTCATAGTTACAGATGTACACCATCATCAAGCAGCCTTTTCACCCATCCCACTGCAGATAAGCATCTGGGAGAGATATCTGCCTCTTGGATTACCTTGTAACTGCCTCTTTAAAGCACAAGTAGGACAAAAGCAAAGATACAGTTAAAAAAATTGCCAGTTCCGTCAGTATCATCATTTAAACAGTAATTCAATGGTTGAAGTGCTTTAAAGAAAGCAAACTAAAGCTCAGGGAAGACCGCAAGATCAAGGCTTGCAGATCAACACAAAGCCTGAAGAATTATATTCAAGTACAAGAAAGTGTTCGTACTTCTAGCAGAGAAGCAAAAATTTAACACAATTATGAACTGAACAGACATTAATGCTGAACTTGTCTAGATTGTTCACTCCTTTTCCTTTTTTGGCTTTTTTTTGATGTTCGGGGTTTTTTTTGTTTGTTTTTGAAGTATCTTTGGAGGAATTAAGCCTTAGTCCAAAACCTAGTGAGTACATTCCCCACAATTATGAAATACTACTAGCAATCATGGCAAAAAACAACTTGGTATGCACTAAAAGCTATTACAAATGTGAACGTCTGGACTGAAGTTCTTACTACCTACCTACCACTAACAGCTAGGCTTCAATCAACGTGTAACTGCTAGTTTATCGTATCTTTGATTCCACAGCATCCCTGCTGGCCAGAGCATCTGTTCAGCTGGCATATTCAAGAGGCAACAAGATGGAGAGGTAAGATAGAAAGGAGGGGAGAAAGGAGTATCTTCCTCAGCCCCAAGATTTTGTACTGGGAAAAAAAAAAGTTTAGTTTCTTCAAAGAACCTGGCTTTGTTTAAAAAAGGAGAAGGTGTAAGGCAAAAGAGATGAAACTAAGCTAGATCTTTTCAATGTATGGCAACAGAGATTCCTACAAAAAAAGGTTTGTTCAAACTATGTGTGTTTTGGCTTGCAAGACGTATCAAAAGCAAGTACAGACCTTTGAATTTGGCCTTGGAGGAAGAGAAAGCTTCTGTTTACTCATTATGAGTTAAAAGCAAAGGTAGAAGACCAGTCTAGTAAGGAAAAAAAAAGAAAACCCCAAACCAAAAACCTGACTGACATCCATAGGTACTGCTAGGGAAGAACTGCAATAGGAAAAAGTCAAACAAAACTATTATTCATTAAGAAATTGCTCTAACCCTGTGACAGTTGCAACCCAGTAACTACAACCATTGTAAGGCACATGCCAAGCCAGGGATGATCCCCGCAGCACAAAACTACTCTTCTTCTAGATTTTTCTAAGCCTGTAAAGATCTACTAGTAATGTCTACTAGGCATCTATACTAGAATATTTAGAAAAAAATTCTGCATCCCACAGAAAAGTCACAGTACCCTGGCCTGTCTTCCCTCAGTATGTGCTAGTTCTAGTTAGAGCAGTATTGTACAAGATCTGACAGTAACTCAGGTGTTTTTATTAAACAAGTTGCAGCGTAACAGCTAATTCTGCCAGCTCCAGTAAATGGTTGGGGTTTGTTCTGGGTTTTTTGGTTTTGTTTGTTTTTTAATAAAAAAAAAATAGCACTTTTACCCATGGCAACTAAGGCCTCCTTTCTAACCTATTTTTGATTGTAAGAAAAAGTATGGTCTTGCATTTGAGAGGAATATTCAAAACACAATGCTAACTTTAATCCAAATTATAAAGGACAAGGATGGGATTAAGCACTAGTTTATAAACATTTTCATTACTCTGGAACTGATTTTGGTTTGGTGCTTCTCTAGGATTAAATGGGAGGTACTGTAATATACAGTTAAATAGGTGCTTATCACTTCATTTTTAAATTTTTTTGAATGACCAAGTCAGGGATTTTTTTTTTAATGCTAGGTTTTTTTGGTTTTGGTTTGTTTGGTTTTTTTTCCATCCTTAACATAGACAAAAGCCAGCATTACACACCTAGAAAGCCAAGGCAGCAAAATCACAATGAATGATCGGGTTGCCTGATGTCTTTTTCATTGCCAGCCTTCTCTTCCCCTCCTTGCTACCTCCTCCTGCAACAATTTTGCAACATCTTTTCCAGGGCTGCACACCAGCAAGTATTCAAGTACATTCATGCACTTAAATAAATGCTCTTCTAGTGTATCACGCTTGTCAGTATTACTGTGATTAGCTAAGGGAAAACTTCAGCCGAAGCTGAATTGTTTGCCTGGCTTTGTTTAGCTTTTAAATGGACACACACTCAAATGGCAGACTCAGCACATCTCCCCTAGAGACAGGCAGTCACCTGCTCACACCCTGTCAAATGAAGCATGAGAGCACACATACATACCAGCACACTCAGTGGGATCATAATGACAGTATGTGGTGCTTAACTAACATGGAAGAATTGGTATCATCTACCAAGTGCCCCAGCAAGAATAAAAAGAGTTTTAGTGCTCCTGGAACTCAATTCAGAGCTTTAGACATCAGCTCTGACACTCCTGAATTTCAAGGAAGCATGCAGGCTAGGGGCTGAGGAAAAAAAAGAATCAAATTGCTTCTGCTTGCTTATACAAAGTAGTATTAAAATCCCAAGTCAACCCTGAGGAATTTATTTTATTTGAGATTATAGTTCTTACAGTATTTACCCATAAAGGCAGCAACTTTGTAATGATCCAGAAGCAGAAATCATTAGCTCTGTAAGGAAAGGTTCAAAATAAATTCTTTACTTCATGCCATCAAATATGGAAAAATTTAAAAGGTTTATTTTTTATTTCACAGAAAAATACCAAGGTTAGCAGCAGGCAATTATTCTTTAATTTCTGGTTCTTTCTTTCATGCCTTATCAGAGAGGAAGTTTCAAGTCTGACAATTGCTTGCCTCCGAGAATCTGAAAGATACACCTCAAAGACTGCTACTGAGAAATGGAAAGAAGGAACATGGAAATAGTACTGTCCACTGTGGGAGAGTGAGGAGCAAAAAAAACAACCCAAACACATATCCCTGAGAAACATCAAGAGAAGAAAAAAGATTATTCAAGCTGAAGAAAATGCACAAAATTCCTGTTCTTCTAGCATTCTAAGCCAAATATTTTAAATCTCATCTACTTCAGGGCTTCTGACCTTTGAAAATAAGTTACTTTACAGACACTCTCACCTATTTGGTGGTAGAAGAAGAAGAGAGTGAAATTACTTTCTGCTTTTTGAGTAACCTAAGGCTTATGGAGGACAAGTATTATATCCCTATGGAGACTAACACCAGGATATGACCCCTATGCACAACAGAGATACAGGGAGAACTCAAATAACCTTTTAATGCTATTTATAGGCAAACATCCCACTTGAACTCCTTTCTCCAAACTTCTAGCATTCAGTGGGAAACTTGAGTCCAAATAGGATGTAACTGCTGTGATTCTACCTCTTGTTCTGTCTCTACAGTTTAGGAAGATCAGGCAATGGGTGTGCTCACTATGAAAGAAGGCTAATAGACAAAAGCACAGCCACACTGCAAGTTTCTCCTCTTTTCATTATTAAATCTTCCTACATGCTCCTTTCCCTGTAGAGACTTCTAAAACATGCCGATTGCTTGTTTTTGTCAATACAAGGCAAAGCCAACCGGAAGTCAGGCCAAGTTGGTTAGAATATTCTTGCTCACTGCGGCCCTTCCTCTGTTACTCAAAAGCCATCTAATTCTTTGAAAGCAAAGATAGAATTTTAGCCTTTGTAATGATTCAGACACAAGAAGTTTTTTTAAAGAACATATCCAAACATGAGTGTCAGCAAATATATATATATGCACACAGGATTAATAAACTGCACGCACACAGGAATAATTTGTTCAGGTAACAGTTCTTCAGAAAAGTACTGGTAAATTTAAAGTCGAATTCAACTTGTAAACCAACATTTCTCCTGTAAAAGGCAGACAACAAACTGAGATGTATAAACAAAAGCACAGCTTGCACTACAGATGAAATAACACTCCTACTCTCCATGCATCAATAGAACTCGAGTAATATGACTAATTTGGGGAAACAAGCTACGAAGAACAGAGATCACATACAGAGACTGCAGAGGAGAACAAGAGCAAATGAAAGTCTAAATAACATGAGTTAAGGGCAGAGAAAGATTTGATGTTATTTAGCCTAAAAGAAAAAACAACAGTCTGCAATTTGGTTCTAAGGATGGCTGCATTGAAAAAGGGAACATTGAACTTGGATATGATGCATAAAAAAAGCAGCCAAAGCAACTCCACTAGAAAAACATGAATTGCTTTACTGCAAGAACTTTCTTCCTTCCCTCGAGAAGCTCTTGCAAAGCAGTTTAGTGCCCCCCTTCGCCCCCAAGTTACGTATTTCAGCACATAACACTGAGGACTGATACTTGGAAAAACCTTCTCATCCTAAGGACTGCAGCTGGCTTGGCATGCTGTGGAGCTTCCAGCACTGGAGATAGTTTGTCTAACCAGTTCTTAAAGCAACTTGTCAAGAATGGCACAAGCACAGCTGAACTCGCCTGGGGAGAAGGAAGAGAAGGAGATAAGCTAGATCTATTGAGATTTCTTTCAGCCCTATTTTTCAAAAAGTTTTAAGAGGCTGTATAGAATTTGAGGAAAAGATGATGGCTACATGACAAGTTAGTAGTTGCTGTTTTAGAGATAACGCTTTGTTACACAGGGGAAAAAAGTCATTACAAAACTGCACTGTGCCTTTTGTTCCCACAGCAAGTATTTTCTTGATGGATACAACAATGATAAATTTGTGCAATGCATTAATTATTTTTTTAAAGTTTCCTAGTATATGCTGAATCCTCAAGTATTTAAATACTTCATATTCACAAAGAATATAAACTTCATTTTTGTGCAAGATGTTTAATGTACTACAGCTTGTTTTAAATCAAGAGATTTAAGGTCTTAGCTTTCAAAATAAGGTCTTTAAAAGGGCAGAAAATAATTTATAACAGGCAATGAAGGTGCTCATGCCCCACTGCAGAGACACTTGCTTCCATAAGTAGAATCAAAGACGAGTGGCAGTGTATCTTACGTAATTTTATTTTTCATTAACCTGGTGAAAACGAGCTTGACTTCCTAGAAACAAGCAGAATTTGATCATTTACACTATGCATATAGTATATTATCATTTGTTTTCCTAGAAACTTGTTTATTGTAATTAATTCCTAAATATACAATAGTAATATTTTGTCAAAAATGAGATACCAATTGAAAAACGCAACAGGTTCACCTGTTACACCATATACTGTAAAGTGTCAGCAAATATATATATATGCACACAGGAATAATAAACTGCACGCACACAGGAATAATTTGTTCAGGTAACAGTTCTTCAGAAAAGTACTGGTAAATTTAAAGTCGAATTCAACTTGTAAACCAACATTTCTCCTGCAAAAGGCAGACAACAAACTGAGATGTATAAACAAAAGCACAGCTTGCACTACAGATGAAATAACACTCCTCCCAATATTTAATATAATCATTATAAAATTGATAGAAGAACAGCATATTGTAGTCTGCCAGCAAGAGTTCAGTTAATTCCTCTCACAAGTCCCGAGACACTCATCACAGCACATAAACTAGACAGTTTAAGCAACTCTTTATGTAAACAGGTAGCAAGCAGCCCTGCATCCAATGTAATTGTGTTACATCTCACAGTATACTTCCATCAGGCCCAGAAGGGGTGGCTACACATTGACACTACCAACCTGACTTACCAGTCTGTCTAGTATGGAGCTAAGTGGCTGGCACTAGTTACTGCCATCACACTTTGCCATTAAGTTATGGAACATCAAAAAAAATTGCAATCTGAGCGAAGAGGCTCAAGTCCTACCTTCTGCACACTATGAAGTATTCACTTAATATTCAAACACTGTTCTGAAGACTTCTAAACTTTGGTTTTATCATCTAAGGAAACTACATGATTGACAAATGCAGAAAACAATCAAAAATGCAAACTTAAAACCCAAGTCTGTGTAACTTGAGTTTTTTTAATAAACTGTTAATAGAGTCTTCTTGCAGCAGATAAAAGCAATAGACACAGGCTTTTCAACGTCCTCACTCCTTCCTCACTCTCCTGATGCACTTAGGGAAAAGAGTTACATTTTGATGAACTCAAACTTGCAAGTGTAGTAACTGCTTCGTTTCACATCTACGCTCCCCTCTTACACAGGCATAACAAAGGAAGAATCATAGCCGTAGCCATCCATTTAGAGAGAGAAAGCATGCACACGAATGAAACAGAACACAGGAAAAATGCTATACCACACTCAAATAAGATACATTCTGTGATAATACATTTGGGTCAACAGCAATATTTGCCAAATATTAGCTTTAAGCAACCTGTGGTTTGAGCTAGTGTCTATTTTTTTCTGTACCTGATTAATATCACAGCCCCACATAACTAGTTTACCTGCAATATTGCTATGCAATACCTTTATCCACCAACTTTAGCACAAATCTCAAGACAACCAAAACAAAAGCCTGCTTCAGTGTACTGTCAAAAACCAAAACTTACTAGTTGTCCCACAACAGACCCCTTGTACCCTGTAAGGGGTACTAGTTTGCCAGCACAGACCGCAGTCCTACACAGCCAGCTTTAAGCCAATCGCCAGTAGTAGCACAAAGGCCAGGTAAGCTTCTGCACCCCACTGCAAAACCTGAACATGATTATTTTCACTCTGATGGATGAGGGAAGCATACATATATTTTTTAAAAAAGTAGAATCTCCTTTTGGTATAGGCTAAATTCCATCTCAATACAGGCATTACGTAGGACTCTCAATAAAGCACCACTTCTTGTCTCCTGCCCAACCCCTCCCTACTTCCCTTCTTTGGCTAAGGCTACTCTGAGCACTAATATAACAAAAAGTCCCGAAAACAACACTGAATTGAAAGAAGTTTTTAACGCGGAATATCCCCATATTGCAACGGGAGAGCAAAGAGGATTTTATCTTGCAGAAGAATCCAACTTGCATGAAAAATAAAATATGGCAGAAGTAAAACAGAAAGAAGAAATAGAGTTAATAAAGAAATATATACAGGACTTTGAAAAAGAATCATGTCCTTTTAACATGGAGAATTGCACAAGTTGTTTACTGGCTGATTAAAAATGACCTCTGAGATATATATAGAAAGGTATATATAGATATATATAAATATGCAGACAATTTAATAGATTGAGGGGTACCCTGGCCAATTTTAATACTTCATAAATTAAAACTTGTAACTTTTTGTCTTGTCTATTCCCACTCCCCATTCCCGGTGAAGAAAAGTTAAAATCTCAGAATCATCTTTACCAAAGAATTCTAAAAGCTTAGTGTTAAGATCTGGTAAGGTAACTTAGCCATCTGACATGACAATGAAACTGTTCTTCACAGCAAAATCCAACTGAAAGAGCCAAAAAATATGAAGCTAGTACATTTAATGCACTTTCTAAGTATGGAAGTTAATTTGACTAAGAGCAGGATTAGACTGGACTTTTTCTAATCTAAAAGTCTACTAGATTAGAAAAAATATTTAAATCATGCAAAACCTCAGAGAAATATAATATTAATAATTCAATTACATGCACAAAATACAGACAGTTTATCCAACTTACTCAAAAGCACAACACACCTGTACATTTCACATACCATATATTCCTTCCCACTCTGAATCTTTAGGTGGTGAAGAAAGAAAATGAGCAAGTTACTGTAATGTGCCAGTATCTCACAACGCAAAGATTTTCCAGTTAACAAGACAGTCATGATCTTAGTAGCAGTACAGCTTTGATCTCTAAAGAAACGTCTAGAATGAACACTATTTGAACTTCTTGACAAAAACTGTTTCTCTTATTTGATCCGTATACTGTGTCCATATAACACCAAGTATTTCAGATCAGATCTAATTAGGGTGAAAGCCTTTCCTGGTTAAAAAAAATATATATATGTATCAGTCGGACTAAGTTAAGACTTTTGCCATGTTGAAGGCAGCTAAAGACACTTCAAATTTTATACTTCTACATTTTTACAATAAAATTCTATCTTTGCTCAAATTCCAGCAATCCTCTCTCAGATTCCCCCCACTAAGGACCCTATTTTTCTTTTTTACTCAAGAACATTGAAACAGATCTAGAAGTGTATTTGTTACATTCCACGAGCAGAGGTGCAGCCATTGAATTGACAAACATGAATCATGTGTTTTCTGCAGCCCTCAGGTTCAACAGTTTGAAGTGGAGCTTTGACAACCCTTCAGAGGTTAATTTTCTAATGGATTAGATGCCTGCCTCCATTTTAATCAGAAGTTATTCATCAGTCCTAAGAAAAGAAACACCAGGTCCACACATGAATCTTATTGATTATAAAAGAGTCAAAGAATTTATCTAGCCCGTCTCTGACACTTTCCAAGGGGTCTCTCCAATGCAGGGTGAAAGCAAGCTGTGCATCTTATGAACTGTTCTTTTAGACCACAGCTCACTCCCTGAGAGTGCTGGATCACAGGTCTATCTTATCACATTCAAGCCCTCTAATGTTGGGGAAACAAATATAATTTACTTTATTTTCATAAAAAAAAACCCTTGCTGCTAGTGAATATTGAATGGGTTTGGTCACATCACAAAAAAAAAGAAAAGCAGGTTTGGTTGACAGCTTGGCAAGTGAGTAAATATAGAGAGCTACAAGCACACACTGGAAAGCATTCAATTTTACAATTGCTGAATCTCACTTTATCCTTTCAGTTTATCCTAAAGCAGGCAGATTTTATCTGGGCCCATTCATATTTTGACCTGTGTTCTGTATTTCCACTAAGTAGGTCATTACTTCCACTTTTTGCCTTCCCCAGTTCCAGAATATGCAACCCATTCCCCACCCTCACCCTACAAGCTTTCCAAAGAGCAGTATCAGGCCCCCATGCCTGAATCAACTGCTGAAGTTCACCAGCTAAAAACAGACACTTGTTATTAAAACTAGATTTCTCTTTCACCATTTACACTGCATTTAATCCCCCAAAGTCTCAAATACACCAAACCATCTATGTGAGGGTCTCTACTCACCTTTAATCCTGTATTCCAACAGAAAATCAGGATGTATGTAAGTCTGCTCCTTGTTTGAACGTACGGATGGACTACTCACATCTGTCTCATTAAGCAAACCCTTGGCTGAACATAGTTCCTTTCCAAAATACCCTGACTTTCCTCACAAGCTTCTTTATAAACAATAGTGGGACTTCTGAAGAACTCTGCTAACAAAACTCCTCCCTGTGTAGATACTCAATAGGAATACCAAGTGCTCCAACGCTACACAAAGAGTTTCTTTACCACTTTCTTCTGCATCTACTTTTTGATGCTTCATTGTCAAAGTGCTTCAACATTCAGATTAAGGAGGACCATGCTCAAAAGATCTGCTGGTAAGAATACAGGCACCCAAGCTATTTCCTCAAGTTAAAAATCAGTTCAGTGACATTCTACACCACTTCCCAGAAAACTCAACAAAACCATGCTGAAACACTACAAACAGGGTATTTTAGCTCCAGGGATTAACATTTTGACATTTTACAACTTTCTGTGGAATTCCGTGTTTTGGGTGCAGAATACACCCAACGGGCATCTGGGATTTTTATTTGACCACATGCTTCAAGCAACACCTCTATCCTCTTTAAGACACAACCTGTGCTCCAGAAAGAGGACTGCACTATGTAAGCAAGTCATTTTCCCTTTCTAATACCTATAAAGGCAGGATCAGAAAATGGAACAGCTTTAGCCTGTCCAACTTTCCCCAGCTCTTTGGATGTGAGTTTGCCCTTTTAAGAACATTGTTGAGGGACACAGGGGGGAAGCATGCCAAAAAGGGTAAGAGCTCTGAATGCTATAACCATTCACTCACAGCAGCAAAGAGCTCTCATCCTCCAGCAGTCAACTACTGTCTCTAAAAAGCAAATTTAATAGGTGACCTTATTGAAGATCCACAAAAGAACCCTGGTTCTTCAGAGCTGGAATATTATTTTAAGAAATCAATGGTACCATAATTAACAATGGAGCTGAACGTTTCTAGTGTAGAACATGGATCCACTGTCAGAATACTAAGAATCTGTTTAATTACAGTCTGAAAAATGGAAATATCTCCAAACAGTACGGTTCTCTTTCCATGGGTTATTTTACCTATAAATCCCTTCTTTGCTACTAGGAGTCGAACAGAAGGAAGGTATACAACAGATTTTGTTTAGGATAACTTCCCAAAGAACAGGATTCAATTGTTCTAATTTATCTTCGATTTCTGAAGATGAAAACAACTCATATTTATGACATTTATGAAACAGTGAAGTCTCTCGGTCTTCAGAATGTAAAACTAGGGTTTTTGTGAAATAATACAATCACTGACAGTTGTTTAAAGATAGTTGTTCATTAACAAAGTGCCTGTGCTTTGCTTAAACAGATTACAGAAGGAAGTATGCTTGTCCAAACTAAAGCTAAATACCCAGGTTTTCAGAGGATCTAGTAAACACAAGGAATCTAACTGCTGTTTGTGTACACATGTATATGTATGTTCATGTCTACTTGCCGCTATGTTAAGGGGGGCAAGGCACAACCCTCTTGCTAGAAATTCTACCTAAAGCTGTCACCCTTAGCATCCAAAACCACATTTTAAGTCCTCTCGGAAACAGAACAAACAAGCTGAACTGCAAAAAAAAAAAAAAAATCCAGCAGTCTTATGATGGGTAAATATAACATATAGAAATATTTTCAAGCAGTTCTAACCTCTGGCCTCTACACTTGCATATGCAGGCCTAACGGGCTTTCAAATCAAGACAGCTATTTAAAAACAAAACTCCCACAAATCTTAAAGAGTGCAATGGTTGAAAACCACTTCTGCATAAGTAATTTGAAGAACATCATCCCATCTGGCTGCAGTTGCTAGAACTTACCTTCCAGAATTAATAAACAGCATGTCCATATGAGATCTGAGCATTAAAGGATTCATGGAGAATGAGCAAAACTAGTTTTACAAGTCATACTCATTAAGATCCTAATGACACAGCCACGAGTTCTGCATGTGAGAAAGAAATTCACTAAGAAATCTGAGACACTAAATGCAAGACCGATTTTCCTCTAGGTGCTAAGTTAGGATCAAGCCTCCCACAGGAGAAGGGATCATCACAACAATGGCCAAGCTACCCTGGAAACCACATCAGACAAGGCCACAGCTAAACTACTTGTTCAAGCAATAGTTCTGTCATCTACTTTTGCAAGCTATCCCTAATGCTGGAGACTAAATGTGACTAAGAGAACAGGAGTAATCACTTGCTTTTGCCAAACTGCATAACAACGCAAAGTCCCAACATTGGGCTGCTTTCTTTGTGGCCATGATGGAAACCTAGAAGCTCAGGCTAGAAGGGGTATTTCCAGCCAAACCAGCCAGAGAAATCTAAGATATTAGAACATCTCCCAGAAACACTAACTTCTTTTTCAATAATTTTCAAATTATGGCTTTTATTACTAAACTACCAGATTCTCAGTGTCTCCTTTAGGTTATCCTAATGATATTTTTAGTGTTCAAATTCACAGTGGGAAAGACAAGTACTGCGTAACTAGAGGACTTTCTCAAGAGTGTCTTCAGTCTTTTGATCTCACACATTCATGAAGTGGCATTAGTTTTGTCCAGTCTTTTTAGAGGGAGAAGGAGCCCCCAGACAAAAGCACTCTTTTTATTTGCTCTTCTTTACAGATTCTTTCTGTGCTGCCCATTTTCTACATCCCTACTCCAAGCACTCAGGGAATGAAAGCATGGAAACCTCAGATTAAAAACAAATCATCTAATCCTGAGGACAAGTGGCCAACTACTGCTTAGAACTCTAAAGAAGCATTCTCACAGGCATTACAAGAAGCAATGGTACCTCCCAGGTTTTTTAAATACCGTGAAATCATTTTGAACACTGCAACCCTAGATGTAAGCACATACCTCAGAGACTGACTGCACTCGTAACACTAGCCACCAGACATCTCCACTGACAATTTATAAAGCTAGCAATAGGTTTTAGGACACATCAGTCATCAGGCACATGAGAGAAACTGATTTTCATTTTAAAAAAGGATCAGATTATGCAAATTCTCTTAGTGTCTGGAATATCCCAGAAATAGTCTATCCTCACTGCAAAGCAAAGTTTGGTCCCCAAGAGTTACATCAGGTTAGCATAATTTTAGGGGACCACCATTAATTAGGCTGCTTCAGCTTCCTGCTGACAAAGCTATGCTATGTTCTAAGTTGCAAATTCAAAGTGCAAAGACAGACCAAAACCTGAATCCCTTGCCCCCTTTGCTTCCTCGGAATCAAGTTCTCCTTTAAGACTGTACATAGCTTCACATCTAAACACCTGCAAATAAATGCTATTTTATCTAGCTCTTAAGTGTGTTCAAAGCTAAAGTCTGAAAACTCCAATTTCAGCACGCTACTACTCGTCTGAGTGTGCACCCATAATGATCAAATAGGATTTGTTTCAAAGCAGGGTTTTTAGATCTTTTTGTCCTTGGAATTTTGAAACTGGCAAATAATTTTCAAACCCATTGCAAACACCCGAGTTACAAACCTTAAAAAGGTTTAAATTAGTCAAGCTTTCACTATAGAAGTAACAAATGTCATGGCATTATGTTCACCTAGGCTGGTTCCAAAACATGAACATTAAATATGTATTTTCCAACAGTTGTCTCTCAGAACTACAGAATGGGAAAAAAAAAACTGTGAAAGTCAAAACAGAGGAACAAGTATTTCACTTGTAAATTTCTGGAGTAATGAATTAATAATAATTATATATTGACCAAGCAGCAGAAAAAAAAAGTCATTTTAGCAATTCTACTTCCTTCCATTCTCTCCTCTTTAATCCTCCCTCTGGTAACACATGTAATCTCATCTGGTCAATGAAATGCCATTTAATTCAAATTAACTTTTCTAATTTTATGTACAGAAAGAGTGGACCAAGCAACTCTCAACACCTGTAAGAATTATGAGCCTGTTTTCCATGTTCTGCTCCCCATCGTTATGGTAAGTTTCCAGACTTGTGAATATTTCACTAGGGTCAAAATTTACAAGTTGCCACACAACTCTGTGTGCGAGTTAGGTTCAGAAAAAAACAATACAAAAAAAGTACCTGCTGCCTCCAGTAAGGCTTCTAGTCTTGCTTGTGTTTCTGGATCCACAGTTCTCAAGTCCGCACCTTCTGCAGCACTCGATAAGAATAACTCCGATGTGGTTTTAAGTACTGGGTTATCAAGATCTTCTTGGTCCAAAATAAATGATTCAACCTGTTTGCCAAGTTAGAAAAATAATTTTATCATTTTTGAAGTTTTACACTAAACCTAAAATATTAGAAAAAACACAAAATAATTTAACTGTACTATCACAATCATGTTTTAACCATACAGATTATAGGACACAACCGTAAAAATCATCTGGTCAACTCACTGAAAAGGTAGTTGAAATCACAAAAGAAAAAACTCTACGTGAAAAACAGTTTGTTGTAAAAATTACAATTAACAAATTGTTAATTAAACTATAGCAAGAGCAACTCAGGATTAACTATTGAAAAAATGTTATGCATGTTTGGACAGTTAACCACCAAAACAGATTGCCACAAGAGGCTGTAGCATCTTTGTCTCCAGAAGTCTGTCTATCTCGTTATTAAAAAAAAGCCACCAGTAATGATTTTTATATAGCTAAACCTATCTGAGAGACAGAGAGGGATTGAATGGTTTCCTAAGATAACTTTTAAAATAGAACTGAAAGGTATCTCAACTAACGTAGCACACGGATTTTGTTTACGTAGAAACACAATAGTTGACTAAAATTCAAAACCAAAACATCTGCTTCCAAGCCAGCACTTAGTATTACCCCAGTCATTAATGTTTTCTAGACAAGAACAGATACGTAGAACAATTAAGCAAGCAGGTATTCCAACTGAGCAGCAATAATGCTGTCCCACCGGTGGCCCACATGATCTCTAAATACAAGCTCATGGAATTACTCAACATAACACACTGTAGTTTTATGACAGCTTGCCAGAGTAAACAAGGAGGATACCTGACTCATACTCTAATGAGAGCATAACTACATTTCAGAATCTGTCCCAAGTTCAGACCTAATTTCCTCTATTTTCAGTAATATTTTAACATAAAAACACTATTTCATAATGAGGTGTTACCTGTTCAACACTATCAGTGCCTTAAATATACAGAAGTGAGACATGCTTGTCATACAACCATTGCTGCCCCTCTCCTGACTTCATGCCCCAATCTCATCTTCCTTTCTCTTTTTCACCTAATACTTCCCCTATCTTTCTCACCCCAGCAGTAAACTATCACATTCAGCCCTATCACACAACACCTTAAGAAAGGGATAGTTTATACTCAAAAAAAACTATTAAATCAGGCCATCTTCAAATCCATTAAGTGCCCCATTGTGTGAAAAACGTTAACAGTAGTCTGGAGTGCTACATAGAATACTGCTATTCAAGAGCAACTTGTGTTATTTTTTTTCTCCTTTTTGTTATATAAATGTTCTGTAACATTATTCCCTGGTGTCCAAGCCATTCTGTGGGTGCCCAGTGAAATGCAGTGCTAATGTATGAATACAATGGGCATCAGGGAGAAAGAATACAGAACATGAGTTCCACATCTCAGTGGAGATGCATGATATTCACTACCTTACAGGTGTTACACCTTGTGTGCCAAAGCACAAATATTAAAGTTAAAATAGCAGGCTATGATTTAGAACTCAAAGAAGCAAGATTTCTAGATTAGTCCAGACAACGGACCTAAAACAAGAGAACTGTCACTGTGAGAGAGAGTTGAACATTCAACAAGCAGAAAATTAGTGACCTAAACCAGCAATACGCATTTTTACTAGAAACAAAGAAGAGCTATCTACAATTCACAGCAAAATGT
This sequence comes from Phaethon aethereus, assembly GCF_964289735.1. NCBI lineage: Eukaryota > Metazoa > Chordata > Aves > Phaethontiformes > Phaethontidae > Phaethon > Phaethon aethereus. The sequence goes on from NC_138590.1 coordinate 187,637, forward strand.
ACCACTACAGTAAGATGCCCTTCTACTTAAGTCAAATTCCAGGTTATAGCCATCTAGCCAGCTTAAGGACTCCCTAATAGCATAAGCTCTAATGCAAAACTGGCTTCTGGAAAAATTCACCCTTATCTACAGGAGTGCTTCAGGGTTTTTCATTTTCTCCCCCAAGACTACACAAGGCACTTTGCCTCACTAACATGCTAGAAATAGTATTCCTATTGTAACAATGTCTGTGTGACCTGGTGACCAGCAGAAAATCCCACTGTGTGCATAAGTGACTGATCATTATATATTGTTGAGGACTACAAGGTATTTTTTTACATTCTAATGAATTTTTTTTCTTTTTCAATTTCACCACTAAATTTAACAGTAGTCTTCCCTTTTGAAGACATACCAAAAGGGGTAAAAATGCTACATACCACTGAAGCAACTGCACTTAAGAACAATAAATACTGCAGAAACGTTCAAAGTGGCTTCTGGCAAGCCTTAGCTTTCAGCCTCGGGAACAGCCTGACAACACCCAGGCAAAGGTAAGCACATCAGTTTTGCATCAACCTTCCAGCAGCTGTCCCACTCCAAGTTTTAAAACTTAATTTTTTGACACTCGGTAAAGAGATGGACCATTTTCTCTCCAACTGCTGCCACCCCAAGCTCTTGTATATATTTACAGGACATTATTTGCAACAATACATCTCTTGAACCTAAACCAGTGTTAAAGACCCAGTCACAAACGCTCTATCAACTTGCAAGAACTTCTCTCTCTCTCTCTCCCCTCCCAATAGGAAGTCCCTTTACCTTAAAGGAAGTAAGCAAAAAAAGCCTGCCTTTTTAACATTGACTATGCAAACAGTACTTAAAGTGCATTACAGATGCAGCTTTCACTTAGGGTACAAGCTGGGTAGCATTGGTGCAGTCTGTTCCTTTCATCACTCTTCAACTCTTACTGCCTTTCAAGCTCTTCTTTAGGTTTGCAATTGTACTTCCAGAGACCTCGCAAATTTAAAGTCTCACACAAAAATCTTGCTTCGTATACAGTATTTTCATCTTAGTTTTATATCACAGCAAGAAAAGGCAGCTGCTTTCATTATTTCTGTACATGTTGAGCATCAATTTTTAGGTTTTGTTTTGATTTTTAGTAAGAGCTTAATAACATACCCACAGTACAAATATAACTTCAGTGTGAAAATACTGAAGATCCATATGCAAAATGTTAAAATAGCTGTACCATTGCCAGTCTCCCAGAACAAGTTTCAGTGCATTTTCAAGTCAGAACGCCTGACATTTCTGTAAATCAGTGCAGTTTCTCACACACTAAGACAAGGCTAGATAGGATGAACAGCTGGATACCTCATCACTAACAGCAGCGTAAGAAATTACCTAATCAACCAGATGTCTCTTGTGAATGGATGTGACCTGAGGTGATCACATATTAATTTATCTTAAATTTAAAAAAAAAAAAAATCAAGGTAACCCAAATATATCACACAAATTTTACTTTTAAAACAAAAAAATAAGCTTCGTGCAAAAGAAAAACACACCAAACAAACAACCAAACAGATTTCACGTTAGCATTCCTGAAAGACTTAATACACTGCTCATGTGGCAAAATTTAGGCACTCTGCGCTATCCTAATCAGATCTGCAGCACAGTGACAGAGTAACCAGTCACTGCGCTATTTTTGGATTATTTTGAGAGCTGCTTTGGGCAGTTAATAAGCATCTTACTTGGTAAGGCTCATTAGGAACACATGGATTCAAGACATTATTCTAATTGCCAAAACAATTGCAACTAAGGAATAATTCCCAATCAAAAAACCAAAAAAGCTGCTAGCTGCATGGAACCTGAGGACAGGGTGCTGAACATCAGCGTACTTCACTACATTGTCGTGTTTCACGCTCATCCACAGGAATGATGGACCTTTCCTGAAGTTCTGCCAAGGACTGCAGCAGCCTTGGAGCTCTGCAGATCCCCTTACACCACTGGTTCCTCCCTCCATAGCAGCTACATTCACAGCTACTTGGACTCAACTGCATCAGTATTTATATGTTAATACCACGATTGAGTTTACCTCAGGTCAGGGGTATGTAAAGGCGACTTTGCAAGCACTAACATCACAACTAACACCAGCAATTCTTGCAAGATGGGCAATGACATACAGGGTTAGAAACACATTTCTAATACTACATCTAAACCGATCTTTCCTACGTTGCACTACTGCAAAAAAAAGTACTTAACGCAGAATAGCCCAGACCTGCTCACAAATAGCCTGTTACTGACACAGGCTACAGATGATGGAAAAGCTTCCTGTTGCAGCTGTACCAGCACCGTCCTCTCCCTCCTCCTCCTACTGCAGGCAAGGGCAGCAGCAGAGACAGCTTGTTCTACCTTCTCCTTCCATTTGCGCCAAACTAGTACCTCTGGGAAGACTGTCTTTACAGAAAGTGTTGATAGGAGAGAGAAAGGTGCCATTAAATCATTTCCTTGAACTTGCATTTTCCAGATACACCCCGAGCTATGAACACTTTCCTGGGGTAACAATACACCTTGCTCTTTGTTTGTGGGAACATCTACAACTGATGAGGACCCAAGCCCTTAACTGGGACTCCTAAACTCCTGTTTATTATGCATATAAACAACTACCTGATTTTCTCTTTTGTGATAGGTAACCCTTCCTAGTTATTCCTATAACAATTCCATTTGGACATATGTCTAAATACATCTGAATATATGCAGAGGGACCTTGGCTTTCTTAAGGCTAATACAGGCCTGTAGATCAGGCTGAAAGTTCATGCCTATGAAGTTGAAATAGATCATCTGTATTTAAACTATTTCCATTCCATAATTAACAAGATGTGCAATACTGTATTAGGATCTCACTAGGAAGATATTGTGGTTTTGTCTGACAAACCCAAACTCTGACCGTTTATATTGTCATGTCCTTTATTACACTGAATGCCATTATCTGATCACTACTTGTAATCCTGCTCCAAAAGTTTTGGGGAATACTGATAGGGAGTCAGATAACATAACACTAAATTAAGACTGAAAATGAGTTTTTATTTCAAACTTGACATCAAAACCCTTAAAATTCCACATGTAAGGAATGTCATCTTCAAAACTATTAAAATAATTATTCCAAGGAGAAAGTAAAGTGAAGGACTTTGTCACTGACATGGCACTCTTTGGAGCTTCCTGTGACAAGTGCACTACTACACCTCTGGTGTAGATTCTTCACACCAGCAAAAGGCCTGGCTTCGGTTTACCTTAAGATCATAGAATCACAGAATGGTTTGGGTTGGAATAGACCTTAAAGATCGTCTAGTTCCAACACCCTGCCATGGGCAGGGACACCTTCCACTACACCAGGTTGCTCAAAGCCCCATCCAACCCGGCCTTGAACAATTACAGGGATGGGGCATCCACAACTTCTCTGGGCAACCAGTTCCACTGTCTCACCACCCCCACAGTGAAGAATTTCTTCCTTGTATTTGGTCCAAATCTACCCTCTTGTAGTTTAAAACCATTAGCCCTTGTCCTCTCACTACATGCACCTGTAAACAGTCCCTCTCCAGCTATCCTGTAGGCCTCCTTCACGTACTGGAAGGCTGCTATAAGGTGTCCCCAAACCTTCTCTTCTCCAGATTGAACAACCCCAATTCTCTCAGCCTGTCCTCACAGGAGAGGTGTTCCATCCCTCTGATCATTTTTGGTGGCCTCCTCTGGACCCACTCCAACAGCTCCTTGTCTTTCCTGTGCTGAGAGCTCCAGAGCTGGACACAGTACTCCAGGTGGGGTCTCACCAGAGTGGAGTAGAGGGGAAGAATCCCCTCCCTTCACCTGCTGGTCAGGCTTCTTTTGATGCAGCCCAGGATACGATTGGCTTTCTGGGCTGCAAGCGCACATTGATAGCTCACGTTGAGCTTCTCCTCAACCAACACCCCCAAGTCAGGGCTGCTCTCAATCCATTTTCTGCCCCATCTGGTTTTGTGCTCAGGATTGCCCCAACCCATGTGCAAGGACCTTGCACTTGGCCTTACTGAACTTCATGAGGTTCGCATGGGCCCACCTCTCAAGCCTGTCAAGGTCCCTCTGAATGGCATCCCTTCCCTTCAGCATGTCAAGCACACCACGGAGCTTGGTGTCATCAGCAAACTTGTTGAGGATGCACTCAATCCCACTGTCCATGTCACCAACAAAGATGTTAAACAGTGTTGGTCCTAATACCAACCCCTGAGGAACACCACTCATCGCTGGTCTCCACTTGGACATCAAGCCATTGACTGCAACTCTAAGTGCAACCATCCAGCCAATTCATTATCCTCCAAGTGATCCAACCATCAAATCCATGTCTCTCCAATGCTGAGCTTCTCATCAACCAACACCCCCAAGTCAGGGCTGCTCTCAATCCATTCTCCACCCCATCTGTATTTGTGCTCGGGATTGCCCCAACCCATGTGCAATGTTGAACTTCATGAGAAACTCCTTGTTTCTACAGAAACAAGGATGTCATGCAGGACAGTGTCAAACACTTTTCACAAATGCAGGCAGATGACATCAGTTGCTCTTCCCTTATCCACTAACGCTGTAACCCCATGGCAGAAGGTCACCAAATTTGTCAGGCACGATTTGCCCTTAGTGAAGCTACAATCGTTGTCACCAGTCACCTCATTTTCCATGTGCCTTAGCATAGTTTCCAGGAGGATCTGCTCCATGATCTTGCCAGGCACAGAGGTGAGACTGACTCCCCTGTAGTTCCCTGTGTCTTCCTTTTTTCCCCTCTTCCTGTCAGTGGGAACCTCACCAGACTGCCACAACTTCTCAAATATGATGGATAGTGGCTTAGCAACTTCATCCGCCAGTTCCCTCGGGACCCACAGATGTATCTCATCAGGTCCCAAGGACCTGTGCACCTTCAGGTTCCTTAGGTGGTCTTGAACCTGATCTTCTACAGTGGGCAGTTCTTCATTCTCCCAATCCCTGCCTTTGTCTTCTGCGACTTGGGCGGTGTGGCTTGAGCACTTGCTGGTGAATACTGAGGCAAAAAAGTCATTCAGTACCTCAGCTTTCTCCATATCCTGGGTAACCAGGTCTCCTGTCTCCTCACAGAGAGGGCTCACATTCTCCCTAGTCTTCCTTTAATCACCAGTGTACCTATAGAAGCTTTTCTTGTTGCTCTTGATGTCCCTGTCCAGCTTTAATTCTATTAGGGCTTTAGCTTTCCTAACCCAATCCTTGACTGCTCAGACAATTCCTCTGTATTCCTCCCAGGCTACTCATCCTTGCTTCCGCCCTCTGTAGGCTTCCCTTTTGTGTTTGAATTTGTCCAGGAGCTCCCTGTTCATCCACACAGGCCTCCTGGAATTTTTGCCTGACTTCCTCTTTGTTGGGATGCATTGCTCCTGAGCTTGGAGGATGTGATCCTTGAATATTAACCAGCTTTCTTGGGCCCCTCTTCCCTCCAGATGTACTGCCCAACCTAGCTGTGTCAAACATTTTTGTACATATTTAAAGTATCTTCCTAGCATTGCTATTTGATTTTCAAGAGATGGCAAAAAGGAAGAGGAAAAACCACACACAAAGTCAGGTATCTTCACAAAACCTTTGAGTAGGACCTCAGTACACTGCCCTTTCTTGGCACATCAAAGCTAGAGAATGGAAAGAAACATTTCAGAGAAGTATTTCAGAGTCAGTACATAGGAACAACATATAATCAATGTAAACAACCATTCAGAAATAAGATCATACCCACTCTGTTAGGCTTTAATCGTAATTTCTGAAGACAGTTTCTTCAATTAAAAAAGAAGTTTCAGCCCAAGGACACAGAAGCCACTCAGATCTATGAATCCCCAAGAGGTCATCTTCCATTGCTGGCCCTATGGATCTTGTGATTACAAAGTAACCTAACAACCCAGAGGAGTTACAGGGTGCTTGGGGACATCGCCGCCTCAACAGAGAAAGCATAAAGTATCTGAGGCATTATTTCCAGTCACTGCTCATCTTGTGACAAGCCAGGCAGCTATCAGACACTTTCATGGGTTGATTTAATACATCAAAAAGGGAGAAAAATGAGGAGGGGGGGGCGAAGCAGGCCAGGAGCAAATAATATTCTACCACGTCGCTGAATTTCATGGACTTACAGAGGGGTCTGATAAATTGGAACATCATTCTTCTGGGAATACCAAAGCCATTAGATCAGCTCAGCTCCCTGTGAGGCTACAAACCTGACTGCCCCTCACATCTAAGTGGAGCTGTTAGTACCTGCACACCACCTTAGCTTAGCAGTCTACAACAGTTTTGTAGAGAGTAAATTAGATTGGGAGGGTGGGGGAGAGGACGGCTGCAAATCTATTTAGCTCCAATTATAATAGGAAGTTGACTAACTTGAGGCAGGATTATCTAAAGGACAGCCTTTATTCCAACATATATTAAACAATCATGACATAACGAAACAGGTAGCTATAGGATCTGGGCTGTGTTAAGTTAATTTCAAAACACAGGTTGGTGTTGCAAGGGCTTCTATAGGTACAATGTAAATAAAGATGAACACAAGTTTATGCTTTGTCACTGGAGACAAGGAAAGAGCCTCTCACACACACAGCGTGGTCCAGAAGTCTGATGTGCGCGTGTAGAACTGTGCCACATGTTCTTGATGTGTTAGCACACCCTCAAACTGATCTCAGCATTAACTTAAACGTTAGCATTGACTAAAACGATGGGCAAGACAACCAGCAATGAAAGAGGCCTCACATCTGTATGGCAGCTCCTCTCCGCTCGGTCTGGCCCGAAAGGATCTCAAGCCTGGCATCCCAAGTCACTAGTCAATTCTCAAAATTACAGCTAGCATTTGAAACATGCAGATAAAACAATAAATCAGAATTAATGTTTTATGGGACTGCTCTTCCATGCCAGAGAGATTGCTGATCCTGGGTTTTCAATTTTCTTGCGCTAACAGTAAATGCATAAGCTGGCATTCACGAGCAAGCATCTGTCAAATGGTTCGTGTAAATTTAACCACTTACCTAATTTCTCTCTTAAGCAATCAACTGACACTAGATATCCTTATGCCAGTTTAAGTAGTTTTGAATACTACAAACTGTACCTTATCATACGCCCCTGGACAAAGCTGTCTGATTTACAGTTCTTCCACAAACAAAAAAAAAATCTCCAATTCATTTTTATTAAAACACTGTTCCACAACAGTAAGCCCAAGACATAACTGCACGCCCCAGTTAACCCTCAAAAAAACCTAAGCCACAGAACACACAGGTTGAGTCCTCTTGGTACAAGAGGCTGGCAATATTAAAGTTTCTCTGTATAGCATAAAAGAAAGCATTACTCATTTCAGTCACTACTGCAAAAAAACCCAAACCTGTTAAAAACCAGCCTGCAGCCATCACATATTCAATGTCTGATAAACAAAACTAATTATGACTACATACAATAGAATTTTTTGCAGCAAGGAGCTGCCACTTACAGAACTGGAACTGACAACTGAAGCATATTCAAAATTCACATGAATCCCAGTAAATCAAGTGCTTGTTCTTGACATGTACAGTCTTCATACCGAAGAAAACTATTGAATGGAGACCTGTAAACCTTACTGAAATAAGCACCACTTACCCTGAGTGCTCCTTATTTTCAAGTATTCTATCTCAGTCCACTCTAAATCATGTTTTCATCCATCTTCTCCACATGCTTTAAGATTCCCTCCTGCCCTCCCCCTTATTTTTTTCTCTCTAATAATCCTGCAGAAATAGCCCTCCTTTCCTCACCTCAAACCAAGAAACAGCAGATGTAACTCAATATTCTGATTTATTAGAATATAAAACAGGATTGTTGCATCAATTTAGCCAGGGCTTTCAGGGTGGGATCCTTTCTCTAATATTAAATACCAGGTAATAAAACAAGGTGATAGAAACTTCAAAACAGAAGATGAACAAATGCATTTGTTTGCTGATGTAAAAGCTCACACCTATCCAAGATGGCAAGTATTCTAAGCCATCTTCTTGTGAATGACCTTTTAAGATCTCTCATCAATCCAAAGGGACACTGCTTAAAAAAAACCAAAAAAAATCATACAAGTGGATCTGATGAAAATAGTCCAGTATAGTAATTCAATAATCTGTTCCCAGGCCAACCTATATGCTTCAGACAGAGAGGAATCTCAACATTTAAAATGACTAATTAACTCCAAGTTCTAGAGGCTTATACCAAACTGAAAATCACACTGGGCTTTCTGCTATTCTCAGAGCTGAGGCTAGTGGTAGATACTTTTTCAAGACCTGTATAAACAGGTTTGTGGGTGCTCTACTACTGCAAAACCAGCAGAAACCATAATGTAACTACTGATCCATCAGTTATTCATTTAAAATAAACTATCATGATGAGTAACATAGCAAAGATCCCTATCTAAAATATGATTCACTGAAAACTCAAGATGTAGCAGTAAAACAGCTTTAAAATGTAGCTCTTTTAGAAAAACCAATGAAAAGATGTAAATTTATCTAAGGTATCGAGTTTACCCTAACAGATCCTAAATGTTAAGCATCCACTTCATAGACTCCCTTTTCCCCTGGCTACATTGTCAGGCTGTGGATGAACACATGCTCTAAATAGGCAATGCTCTGAAGCTACCATGATCGAGGCACATGGCTCAGAAATAGGCCATTCAGCCCTGAAAGCTGATCGCTTTTCCCTTGGTTTGAAATACAACTGATTTACTACCTACCTGCCATGTGACACCATTAGTTTTATTCATGATTTTGGAAAGGGAAGAGTTCAACAGGGTTAGAGATTACTAATTAACTACGATTTTCTTCTAGGAAAATCCCTATGTTTTTACTGAAGGCAGATGAGAATAACTTACGGACCTAGCTGAAACTTAACGCCCATGAAACATTACAAAAGCTAGAGAGGCTCTTTCCAGCTGGCCCACTGGTCATTAACCAGTAAAACATCCCTTTCTTTTTTACTTGACAAATAGGGAATAATTTTTCCTCCAGGACAGGTATACAGTTAGGTAACTTTCAAAATCTCCCTTGAAGGAGGGAGCCAGCCACACACATTCCTTTTCACTTACCACCAGCATTCTGACAAACACAACATAGTAACTCAACCATGACTAAACCCTCTTAGTCTAGGACACTTTTCCTTCAGATTCTGGGACGCTTTGGAAGAGCTAAAGATGAAAAGAAGTTTGGAAAAAATACGTACCACTCCCTCTTAAAAGCAAGAGGGAAACATGAGTAAGTGGTCTCATCCCATGAGAAGCAATTAAGAAGTAACAGGATCCATTCTTTTATTTATGTTTCATGGTAATAAGTGTTTTCTATAAGCATTTGAACAGAAGATGCACAATACTGCAAAAAAAATTGAGAAAGTTTTCTGTATTTTATAAAACTTTCAGAATAACCAATGTTACCTAAGAAAATACTAAGTAGTGAGTTGCAAGAGTAAAAGGAAGACATCATCTTCTGATAGGATGCATTTCCGTAAATTTCACTTGCTCAGCATTCCTTAAAAAATATGCAGAATAAAACCTCTGCACCTTCACAAAAAAAAGGGGAGAGCTAGTTCTCAGCAGGAAAAAAAAATACAGAAACTATCTATTAATGAGATATACCAAAAGGTTAGAGTTCAGACAAGCGTATCATCCTAACTAAATGAACCCCTAAGCCCAAATATTTAATTCCCCTGTACCCATTTTCTTCCTCTTATTCAGAGGCAGCATGGTTTTATAACATAACAAGGTTGCTACAAAATCCAGTATTTGAAAGTTAAACTAATCTTCAGTTTACCACAGAAGAACAAGGTCATATGAGGTATCAATGAGAAAGTTTCTATTTAAGATAACACCTGAGGCCAGCCACTTTTCAAAAATTTCCTAAATTTACAAAAGTACTTGAACGCAACACTGATTTCTGAAGTTTTGCTTACGGTATCCCATTCCTCACACAGACATTCCCCTTAGGGAGATATGCTTTACATGAGGACTTTAGATGGTATTTGCGTGGTATATGGGCTGCTATTAGAAAATAAGGTATCTATGGAAGTAAAATGAATGCACCCTACAGAAGACTGAGGTTTAAGAGCGTTAAGCCAAGTTCTGGAAATAGTCCTCAAACAAGATGTTGAAGTTATTTTTCGTGCTTCATGAAGTTTTAAGTGGGAAACAAATATGGAAAAAGGAACCTTTGTTAGGTAAGTCAGACTTGTCTCTGTTTGAAATCCGAGAGTCACTTTTAGGCCCCAACAACTGCTTAATACCTCCAAGGAATCTTCATATATGTTAGAAGAACTCAGAATCACCTACTAAGATCAAAACTATGTCCCCTCCTCACCCGTTTTGAACTCCTTCAATAAACATGCAAATACAGTAATGTCACTGCTCCCAGTTTTAAAGGCCAGGCCACATGTGTGCACAGAAAAAGGAGTGCCTTTATACCCCCCTTCCCTCCACACCTGCCCTTCTTTTAAGTGAATGTCACAGGGATGGTTTGAGCTCTAAGCACTGGACAATGTGGCAACAGCATCATCCAGATGTCCTTACAGCTGCATGGCAGGATCCTCTGAGTGAGGAAAGGAGAGAGGAGAGCATCCCAATATCAAGGCCACAGGGGAGCAGCTGGGTAGGCCCAATTTAAATCAGAACACAAGAACTCATGATTCGCCAGCTCAAATGAACCCTTCCCCCTGGCTGTAACTAGCTGACTGGTGAAACCTATGTGCAAATTTGTAACTAAATAAAGATAGTCTGCTAAATTTGGTAAATCTAGATCTAAACTTGGTAAATCTAAATCTGATTTTTTTTGTAAAAAAACAAGGGGTTGCACTGCATATTTATATAATTATAAAGCAGTATTTCACATCTTTACTTTCTACACCTATCATTAGAAAACGGCTGCTGACATTTATTTTAGGTCACGTACTCAACTGGGTCAAGCTGCACTGAAGGAAAACTAGAGTTCTGCAAGAAACTTCAGAAATCGCTTCATTTTAAAGTGTTATTGAATAGCAAGTATTAACCATACTAAACAGATTGTTTCTGGCTACCACAGGCCAGACTTTCAAAGTTACTGTGATACCTAAGAAGATTTTTCCAAGAATTACATGCCTAATCAGGCTGGGAATGAACGAACACCATACTAACCAGCTCTCTGCATCCTTAAGCAGCATCTCAATACCTTTGGAAACCAGAACCCATCATCCCTCAATGGTTTCCAATCAGTGAATAATTCTTGAAGAAATTTTTCCATTTTGTTCCACCTCTTTCTTCTTCAACTTTGAAAGAGCTAGTTAAAATAAGAAAAACATCAACTTCTAAACTGAAACTTACATTTTTCCACAGAAAAGTTTTTTCTGCCTAATATTATCCACCTAAATTTGCATCAACTTTTTAAATTTCTATTCCTTATGGTTGAGAAAATGCTGCTCTCTACATTATTTCAAATATAATACAGAAAACTAAAATGTATAAGAATTAAATTAACATCAGAAGTCAAAGATACATTGTGTATACTATTTGAGAAACAGTGCCACGTTAAGAAGGTTCACTAGCATGGCAATGACTTTCATAGCCTACATTGCCAATTTAAAACAAACTACCTAAGTATTCACTCTGAATTCAAAACACAGTTTAAAAATTAAAAGACCTCAGATGGGGGGAAGAAAAAAAGATTAAGCCCCAGACAAAATCTCCAAGTACTGAACTGATCTGGAGTGCATGCCATTCGACTATTAATTCTACTCATTGTAGGAGGTAGGTTATGTCTGATTTTTAATTATGCTTTATGTAAATATCCCCAGAGGCTTATGCAATAGGTACAGGCTTAAGTAAGGCAAGCTGGTGAAGGCAGGCAGCCTGCTCTGGAGAGGGAAGCTGAGAGCTGAGTTGGCTCCACAGCCAAGGGGTGGGTGAGGTCCGGCTGCCATTGAAGGCCTCCCAACCCCTGAATTACAGAACAGAAGAGACTTGTTGCATTTATACGCTCACCATCAAAAGGCACTTACTGAACTGATCTTCTCCTACTTGATTTACAACAGATTAGCAAACCGTACAATCTTGCGAGCACTAACACTGCCATATTTACCACTTGCTTCAAACTCTCTATTACTACAACACAGTTTTCCACTATGATGGTTTTTGATAAGAACTTCCGAGCTCTGTGGCCAGAAGCCGTCAACCAACAAGGACCCTATGCACATACAAGCACTACTAATCACCACTCTGCCAGCACGCCTTCACCTTGACCTACAGGCTTCACAACTAGTATAGAGGAGGCTGTTTAATACTCATGCCTTTGGCACTGCTTTAAGTGCCAACAAAATTCACAAGGAGTGGTAGCAACATACTTAAAATTACACCAAAATCTCAGTCTAAACGAGTTGCAGGCTGTGTCCAAACCCTGATCAAGCTCAGAAGGCAGCCAAGCAACTATTTATACCAAGGTCAAAACCAGCTCATCTCTCAGACTGCAATCAGTGGCAAAAGTTTCTCTGAACACCCAGGAGAATCATGGCTTCCCCTCTGTTTTACACAGAAATAACACAAAGCCTCCTGGCCTCATCCTTCCATGCCCAAAGGCGTGCTTCAGCTTGCAATTGTTTCTATTTGCATGGGATAATTTTAACTGGTAATTCTAGAAAATATTCTGTACAGCTGCACTTAAATTTCACCTTGCAGACCTGATACAACTCATTTATACAGGATCCACTTCAGTCTCCAGTTTCCCAACCAGCAGCCTGGTGACTACCATAAACAGGCACTGAGCTAGGAAACCAGAAAACTTTGATTTTTCTCCCAGTTTTGCAAGGCAGGATAAATGTCGCACACTCTTTTCATCTGTAAAATGGGGACAGTACTCCCACTGTAAAGTACTTGAAGATCTAATGTAGGAAATGCAACATATTTTCAAAAAAGCTAAAATATATTGCACTTTTCATTGTCTAGATAAATATTTCATTACACTTTGTCCTGCACTTCCCTGATAATTTTGTTTTCTACCTAATTTGCAATTTTGATTAATCCAATTATTTTAGCATATTAAACTCAGACTAATATAAGAATACAAAACCTAAATACCACTGCAGACAAAAAGCACAGCCTACAGAATATTGTATCATTATTGTTATATTTATGACTTCAAAAGTAGAGAAAGAGTACAGATCAAGGCAGCATGGCAAATGCTCACTTTATTTTAAGTCCCCCTTCTAGTTCTCACTAATTCCACTCACTGGTAATAGCTGAAGGCATACACCCAAATCAGTGGCTCACGGCACAAGACCACAGTCCAAACAATCATTGGGTTTTCAAAGCAGTGCTGTTCAAGAATTGCAATGACCCATCACAAGAGTTTAATAGACTTTTCTTTGTTCAAAAAAAAAAAAAAAAAACACAACACCAAAAAATAACACTGACAACAGGTGCTTCTTTAGTTCTCATACATACAAAAGAAAAAAAAATTTTAAAATTCACTCTTGGTCCTCCCAGACATATCCCATAGTCTAGCAAAGCATCACAGATGTGAGGCACATCCTTCCCACCCATGCTTCTTCCCCAGGTTACTCTCCACAACCAGAAACACAAGATGGAACTCCCCAGGCAATTTCAGCTTTGAGATTAGCCCAACTCTTCTATGTTTGTTCTGGAAAACTCCAAATGTTCCAATTCCAACTGTTTTTTTTAATTATTATATATTTTAAATAAGAAAGTTTTTTGCAGGTTTTTCAAACATGTAATATTATTTTAACAGCTGTTTGGGAACCTTTGGGGTTTTTTTACCTCAATGCCAACCTCCCAGACACATTATTTATAATAGGTTGTCTTTCTTAATACTTGCTATTAGTCAAAAGACCAATAGAGTGCCTAGTGAACACCTTAGCTGGTCAACCTTCACATCCTTTAAATAATGGGGTGGGTTCAAAAGGGTTATCTCTTTTATTATCTGCTATTTTATTATCTGCTCGTCTTGCAGAGTCACAAACACTCCGATAGAGCCCATTTCCCATAATTTTCCAGGTTCTTGTAACTATTGCTTTGCATCTTCAAAGATATATTAAAGGTTGACATAAAAGATATCCTAGAGAGCAGAAACTCATGAATTACTTGCATCCTATTCTATCTACAGTAGGCCTTCCACCTCCCCAAAACAGGTATGTACTTGAACACATAATCCCATATCATCGTATGTTTGGGATACCAAACACACAAGGAACGTTCACATGCAAGCGCTCACCTGCCTGATCACTAGATTTTTAATTTAGTTAAATGTCCTGCTGTTAACACAATTTTTAACTTAGGTTGGTCACGAGCAAAGCGCAAATGTGGATCTGCATCAATTTAATCACTTTCTTTATTCAGATAAGACCTGTCAGTTTGGGTTTCAGGAGGGTTGGACAAAAGAGGATAATCAATGGAAGGCAAAAAATTTAGACACAGGAGGATGAACGCAGGCTTCCCTCCTTCCATTTCTTCAGAAGAAATGTGGACACATACCGAAGTACCCAATCCTGGCCACCAAAGGAAAAATGGTATGTATCACCTTGGCTACCATCTTCTTCCTCCTGCAGAAGCACACAGAAGTATAAAACATTGGAACTGCAACAAGCTTGCAAGTGCTAGCCACTCTCTCCTGCTTTCCACTAAGACTACGTAAGGGCTGCAATGGCAGCTGTGATCTCAAGTCTTCTTTCTAAAAGAGACAACTAAGGAAATAAGATTCAACCTTTGCTGTAGGATGAGTGGGCCGTAGCAACAGATAAAAGCCTTCATTTATCTTCTCTCCTTAGGCTACGTAAAGCAATATTCGATGCAAGTTCACAGGCCCAACAATGCTCCATTTGGGCTGGGATAAGGCTCCAGTCCCTCCCCCACACCCTTCCCTTAAAACTCTCTGCAGGTTTGGAAGATCAAAGGAAGACACCTCCACTACTCTCTTCCATTTTGTTGGGTAAGAAATATTTCCACTGCACGAAAGTGTGCGTGTATATATATGTCTCAAGAATTTAGCAGAGTCTGGGAATCCCATATCCTTCCTCCCGAGTCCCGGGCAGCAATAGCGGGGGCTTTACTTTGTTCTCCGCTGGGTGGAGGACCTCACCTCCGCCTCCAAACATGGTTCAAAGTGGAAACCACTCCTAGAGGTCAGGAGGCAGCAGCACGGGAGACATCTTTCCCCCACCCTCTGCACGCAGACAGGCAGCGGCGAGCATAGGGCCCGGCCGCCACGGGAGAGTGCGGGCGGGGCGCCCAGCCCCCTCTCCTCGGGGCCCGCCGGGAGGCGCGTCGGTGCCGAGACCCCCTCCCTCCTCCCCGGGCTCAACAGAAGGCCCTGAGCCGCCCTGCCCGAGCGGGGCCGCCGGGACCCCGCCCCCGCGACTCCGGTGCGGCCGCTCACGCCCATGGCGGCGGGGAGGCCCAGGTCGGCGCGGGGGGAAGAAGGGTGCGATGCGGCCCGCGATCCCCACGCCCGGTCGGGGCGGCGCCGAGCGCCCGGCTGGCGGTGGTGGGCCCGGCACGGCGAGCGGGAGGGCGGGCGCCGGCCTCGGCCGCCGGCCGGGCCTGTCAGGAAGCGGCGGAGGGGAGGGCCAGGCCCGCCGGCGGGATCTCTCACCTCGGACACCTCGTCCTCGTCGCTGCCGGAGCCGCCGCCGCCCCCGCTCCGCAGCACGGCAGCCGCCAGCTTGAAGTCGAGGGCGGCCTCGCCGGCCGCGGGCGCGCCGGGGCCTCCCGGCCCGCCGGGCCCGGCCTCCCCGAAGAGGCGCACGGCCCGCAAGCCCAGCGGGGAGGGCCCGGCCGCGGCGGGCGGCTCGGCGGCGGGCGGCGCACGGGGAGCGACCGAGTCGATCTCCTCGTCGCCGACGGGGGCGGCGGTGCCGTCCGTGAGCATCGCGCTGATCCGGGGCCGCCGCCGCTCGCAGAGCCCAGCCGTCTCCGTCCCCTCACGGCACCGCAACAGCGCCACTAACTTCTCACACCCTACCCGGCCGCGGGCGCCGCGCCGCCCACCCGCCGCTCCGCCCGCGCCTATTGGGCGCGCTCGACGGACGACGGCGTGCTATTGGCTGCAGCGCCCGCCACTCCGCGTCGCGTCACGCGCTCCCAGCATGCTACCCTGAGAGCGCACGCCGAGGCGGTTAGAGCCCACTACCCCGCCCCGTTGCCCTAGCCTCGCTTCCTGAACTTTCCAAGAGCTGATTGGTCTTCTGGAACATCAGTCATGTGCCCTGCCAGAGCCGCGAGCGCCGATGGGGCGGGCGGACTGTCGATCAAAGCGAATCCGGGAGTTGCGGATTTCGATTGGGCGAAAGGCACATCGCTCACAACGCACGGCGTCTGGCGCCGCTCGATTGGCTCCTGCCGTGCCCCGGACCCCCCTCCCCTTCGAGCCAGTCTGAAGGCCTCCGTCAGCGCAAGAGATCATCACACGCCCGCCTGTTCCGAGCGTCGATTGGAGCCGGGCGCTGCCTATCGAGCTGAATGGCCCACCCCCTCCCTTTCCTCCCTCCCGTCCCGAGCACGGGTCGCCATAGGCTGGGCGCACTATCACTCTGCTCCCCTTGCCTGTCCTCTCGCCGTGACGACACTGGCGCGGCCACGTGGCCTCTGTCAGCGCCGCCGGTCGGGCTCGGGGGCAGGCGGGGGGCGGGGTGCGCGCAGGCGCCGTGCATTACCACACGCACCGGCAAGGGTGGGGCGGGCGGCGGGTAACGGGCAAGGCCGCAGGTAGAAGTGGTGTAGGGTGCGGCGGGGGTCCCGGAAAGGCTGCGTCGGGCGGCGGCGGGTTCCCCGTCCCTGGCTGGGTTCAGAGCCGGTCGGGACGGGGCCTTGCGCAGCCCGGCCTGCTGGGAGACGTCCCTGCCCGCGGCAGGGCTCGGCCCGGCTGGGCCGTGAGGTCCCTTCCGACCCAGGCCACGCTGAGGCTCGATGGTGCCCGCCGGCCGGCTGCCCCCAACCCCGGCCTCCTCTGCCCCTGGCCTTGCCCTGCGTTCCAGCTGCGATCCTAGTTCACGGAGATGTTGATTTCTGGTCCTTGGTGATGCACCAGCTCAGACTGGAGGGAGAAGTAAGAGAGGGTGAGGCTGGCAGCGCCCCCACCCTTGTGCCCACTGTGCCACCAGCTGCGGCCCCACCAAGCAGCTCAGTCCCAACCCGGCTTAGCCTTAGCTCAGGCCAGGCCTAGCCCCCACGCTGAAGGAGCGTAGTGCCCAGGACACCACCTACCTCCTCGCCATTGCTTTCCTCTTCCTTCTGCTTCCTGGGCTGTTTCCCCTCTGCGTCCTTCCTGGCCGTTTCAGGCAGGAGGTTGTCCAGCCAGCTCAGGTCATGCAAGGAGAAGACACGCTCCAGCCCTTTCCGGATCCCCACCAGCGCCAGCAGCTGGGGCCAGGGCAAAGCATGGGTCAGCATCACACAGCGCTTGGGGCTGGGGGCCAGGGAACAGGCAGCGTGGTCCCTATCACACCCCCTCCATCCCCCTGGTAAATGCCAGGGAGGTGACATGTCACGTCTCTGCTTGGCCCTGGGGATCATACCTGCACAACATCTGCAAAAGCAGTGAGCCCCGCCAGCCTCAACCCGGGAGGTGAATGCTGGTGGCAAAGCCATGTTGCGGCCCTGCAGGACCCCACCAGCCCTCGGGGGTCAGAGCACCCATGTACAGCACCTGCCAGGGCATGCACCCCCACCCAGGGCAGTGCCGGCGTCCCTTGCCTAAGGTGAGCACCAGGGCTCCAGCAATGCTCAGGGCACGTGTGGGCAGCACCCAGCCCAGCAGCACAGCAGTGCCACCCGATTAAAAGGGATGTCATACCATCACTGGGAAAATAATAGCAGCCATGGTGGACTTGAGGACCCAGAGCAGGGCCAGGCACAGCAGCTGGATGACGGTGAAGAGGTGCACCCGGCGCAGGGGCACGTGGCGCAGGTAGGCAAGGTCTGGCTGGTGCTTGGCTGGCATCAGGAGCAGCCGCACGCGGTCTGTGAGCTGTAGCAAGAGGACAGCATATGGGTCGCACACCTCTAGCTTTCAGGCAGCTCTCCCCAACCTCCCTGTTGGGACCCGAGGCTGGCAGGATGGGTTTTTGCCATTGTTTTTGCAGTTCAGCCCTCCTGCCATCTGCACTGGCTGACAGAGTGATGCCTGGGCAGGTGAGTTTGCATGCAAGACCAGGGGTCCTGGTACCACCATAATCCCAGGCCAGGGGAGCACTTTCCAGGCAGAAAGGACTCAAGCTGGTCTTAAAAGGTTAATTGAGAGATAACAACCCCTTGACTCGCCTCCCTGCGTGCAAGAAACTGCTGCTGCCTGAGAGCAGAGCACACCCCGCCATTGCCCAAGCAGAGGGAGCGGGGGAGGGGGTGTCCAGAGCAGGGTAATTGCAAGGAAAATATACTGTTTAGAGGGAAAAAAAGTGGAGTGGGGATTTCCCCCCACCGTGGGTTTCTCAGGAGAGGAACAGAGCTGGCACATCAGTAGCAATGCCAGGACCAAAAGACCAGCAGGTCCCAGCTCTGCCTGCAGCTCCCAGATGGGGATGTCCCTGCAACTTTGAGAGCAAGTCTGGGTTATCCACTGGTCCCACCACTACTCCCAAACCACCTGATCCATCAATGCAGAAGTCTTTAGTGCTCCTCAGCATCCCAGACACCTCCCTTTCCCTTTCCTTTGCCCTAGAAAGGTCCCTCTGTCCCTCCTTGTCCTGGGCCTGGTAGGGGACAGACACATGCACATCATGCAACGCTAAAATCCAGGCTCTGCTGTGCAGTGAGAGCTGGTATTGAGCAAAACCCCTCTCTGCAAAACAACCCCTACCAGCACACCCAGCGCAGCACCCACTCACCTGGATGCTGTTCAGTGCTGTCACTCCCATGTGCAGAAAGACCCCGTACAGTACCGGCATTGGGATGTGCTGCAAAACAGCAGGGCGAGGGGTCGGCAGGGTGCAATTCTCCAAGGGGGCTGCACTCGCTGAGTGTCCTCTCCTGTATAAAAGCCTGCACACATGGCTGCAGCATTTGCTTCCTTCATTTCTAACAGCCCAGTTTAATTTCATGGCTTTTTCTTATCTTATGGCTTCAAGGGCTTTAAAGCCTGGACATGCTCCCGGCCTACATTGTTCCTGCAGGGACATTGCAGTCTTCAGAGAGGAGAAACATGCACCAAGTTCCTTGCCCTGTTTTCCAGCACATGGTGGGAACAATCCAGGCTGGAGATGGCGAACACAATGCCAAGCCACTTGGAGACATGGCTTATGGCTCAGGATCTATAAATACTGGGGGGTGTCCTGCCTCCCCAGCACACCACTTTCCTTTTTACCTCCTCCTCTGCAACCATAAACTGGCTCTTGCTCTCTGTGTTGCTCAGCGTGGTTTGGTTTTCTCCCAAGCCCAGGCAGGCAAGGACAGAGACAAGGGTCACTTGCTGCTCCCCATGGATTCCATCAGGGACACAGGGACCGCCCAGGCCTGGGTCAGCTTCCCCAGAATCACCAAGGGCCATTTAAGAGGAAGTATGATCCACACGCCCGAGGTGGGAGATAACTACTAGCAGTCCTGCATCTGCCACAGGTGTGGCAGTGGCGATTATGAGGAGAGATGGGTCCTTGCAAGAAGGAACAAGCCAGACTCATCCTGGGGCTGGGGAGGCAAGAAGAATTGCCCTGGGGCCTCTCAAAGCCCACAGACACCCCTCACTGCCCTGTATCTCTCCACCCACTGCAAAGGGAGATGGAGGAGCAGGCAGACTTGGTCTCTGGTTTCTCCAATATAAGATCACAGAAGGGTTTGGGTTGGAAGGGACCTTTGCAGACCATCCAGTGCAACACCCCCTGTTCTGGGGTGTTGGGACATCTTCCACTGGAAGGGACATCTTCCACTGAATCAGGCTGCTCAGAGCCCCGTCCAGCCTGACCTTGAACACTTCCAGGGATGGGCCATCCACAACTCTTCTGGGCAACCTGTCCCAGTGTCTTGCCACCCTCACCATAAAACATTTCTTCCTTATGTCCAATCTAGCCCCTGACTCTTGCAGTTTGAAACCATTGCCCCCTGTCCCGTCACTACAGGCCCTGGAGAAAGTCTCTCTGTCTTTCTTATCAGTCCCCTTTAAGTCCTGTCCGGCTACAGTAAGGTCTCCCCGGAACCTTCTCTTCTCCAGGCTGAAAGCCCCCCAGCTCTCTCAGCCTCTCCCCATAGCAGAGCTGTCCCTGGACATTTCGGTGGCCTCTTCTGGCCCTGCTCTCACAGGTCCACGTCTGTCTTGTGCCAGGGACCCCAGAGCTGGATGCAGTGCCCCAGGGGATCTCACCAGAGTGGAGCAGGGAGGGAGCATTCCCTCCTCGCCCTGCTGGCCACGCTGCTGGTGATGCAGCCCAGGAGACGCTTGGCTATCTGGGCTGTGAGTGCACATGGCCAGCTCATGTCCCATCTGTCACCCACCATTACCCCCCAGTCCTTCTCAGGAGGGTTGCTCTCAATCCATTCATCCTCCATGCTGTATTGATACCAGAGGTTGCACCCACCCAGCTGCAGGACTTTGCACTTGGCCTTATTGAACCTCATGAGGTTCACACAGGCCCATGTCCTCCAAGGTCCCTCTGGGTGGAATACCTTCCCTCAGGTGTGTGAACCATACCACTCAGCTTAGTGTCATCTGCAAATGTGCTGAGGGTGCACTTGATGCCACTGGCTATGTCCTTGATGAAGATACTAAGTAGTACTGATCCCAGTAGAGTCCCTTGAGAGACACCACTCATTACTGCTTTCCACTTGGATATCGAGCCGTTGACTGTAACTCTTTGGATGCCAATTCCTGATCTATCTAACAGTCCATCCATCAATCCCATACCTTTCCAGTTTGGAGGTAAGAATGTTGTGAGGGACCGTATCAAAGGCCTTACAAGGCCATCCTCAGGGGTGAATACAGAGGTGGAGAAAAAGGGACCTCCTGCCGGCCCACACACAATCCAGGTGTGGCCAAGGTATGCTGCAGGGGCTCTGCCTAATGTGGCAGCAGCGGCAGGTGAGAGCCAACACCAGCCAGGCTCAGCCTCCCATATGGAGGTGTGGAGGGTAGTGGTGGGGTGTGTTTGGGGACCACAGAGCCCAATGCCCACAGGGAGGCTGGCTAGCTGATGCAAGGAGCAGCGCGCTGGTGTGCCGGCCATCCTGTGGTGCTCAAGCCAAACCCGTTGCCCAGCCCCTTCTCATGCAGGGCACAGCTCCCTACCTGCCAGCCAAGCTTCCCATGATGGATCAATGGGATGAGGGACGGCAGGGTTAGGAAACACCCAGCTTTTCAGGATATGGTCAACCCCCCCACCTTAGAAAAGAGGCCAAACCCAGCAACCAGGCTCCTTACCCTGAGAATGGGTGCCATGAAGACAGAGACCCCTGTCAGGATGAAGACAGCCAGGCCGGTCAGCCTCTGCTCCCTGCGGGTGGCAGTGCAGGTGTCACGGGTGCCCTGAGATCCCTTGGGAGCTCGCAGCCCCCACCTGCCCTCCTGGCCCCCAAGGTCTCTGCTCTTTTCAGCTTTGATGGCCATGAGGACCAGTGGCATCCCCAGGGAGATAAAAGCAGCCCCAAAGCCAGGTCTGCCGGCCAGCATGGGCTCAACAGCCATGGGCAGGGTGTCCCCCAGAGCGGGATCAGGACTCATTGTGTACCTGATGCCCAGAAACTCAGGGTGCTCGCCAGGGGCTGAGGTTTCGCTCTCCTTCCTCAGGCTCTCCATGTGTGCTAGGGAGATGACAGTGGCTGAGACATACCAGGGGAGGCCGGTGATGGAGGTGACAACCATCAGGAGGGAGACACAGAGGAGGTCCAGGTGAAAGCCTGCTCCTTTCTGCAACAGGAGAGGCAGTGGACCTGGGGGCGAGCCGTGTCCCTGGCAGCATCAGGGGGGCAGCAGTGGGGTCCGCCCACCTTGCTGGCCAGTTCAGGGTGCTACTCTCCCCTGGCTGCCCCCCTGGTCCATGGGGTGCAGCCAGGACCTGGGTCCTCCCCATTGGCTGGGTCCTGCCCATCCCCTGTCTCCCGCTCACCTGCAGCTTGTACTCCCTGCGGTTAAGGATGACAGCTGTGATCTGCTGGTCCATGAAAATGAGGATGGTGACGAGGATGGCAGGCACCACGGACACCAGGCAGACCCACCATGGGTTGGCTCCAAAGGGGAAGACGATCCATCCCCGTGCTGGGTTCGTGGGCTGCAGAGATCAGAAAGGGTCACGGCAGCCGCCGCCTGTCTGGAGTGTCTGTGGTGCAGCTGGGTGATGGGACCAGCCCCAGGTGCCCAGACTGGGGAGAGGAAGAGCATCCTCTCTCATCCTGAGGACATTCCTGGGCAGCGTGACCCATCAGCCCCTCATGACGACACACTGGCTGTGGTGGAGCACAGGGTTGCTCCTGGGCCCTGCAAGCCAGGAGTCAGGCACGTGCCCCTGGGAGCGGGTGGAAGAGGTGGTATTGGGTGTTGATAATGGAAAGCCCAAGGAGGTGGTGGCGAGCACAGGCTGCTCTGAGGTGCTGCCGGTCCCGCTCCACACCCAGGGCGGGGAGCCCAAGTCCAGACTTGAGCTTGTGGCTCTTGCTCCAGTGTGAGCTGTACCGTGACATGGTTAGTCCAGGACCGAGCCAGGCTATTTACAGAGCATGGGATTGGCTGTGGTTCAACCCCTTCTTGTTTGCAGGGGCACAGCCCACATCCCTATAGGGATGGACCCAGGAGTGGGAAGGACAGCAGCAGCATGGCAGGATGGCTACTGTGGGGGCCACAGACCCACTCCCTGACAGTATCATGCCCACCCCACCAGCACCTTCAGCTCGCTGGGGACGAGGAGCTTGGGGGTCTCCAGGCCCAGGGCGGCATCAATGGTGCAGGAGGCGAGGATGGCCAGGATGATGGCAAAGTCGCTCACCAGCTTCCGCACCTGCAAATGGAGAGGGCTTGGCCTGGCTGGCCAGGGTTGGGGGCTGCCCCAGGAGCAACCCTGGGTCACAGTACACGGAGCCATCCCTGGGCCACTGGGACAGGAGGCCATGCTGCCGGAGTGGCCAAAGGATGCTCACCCCTGCCGGGAAGTAGCGGCTGCTCCTGAAGTGCTTGAGCACGGTGCAGGAGAGGAGGGTGCCCCCGAAGAGCAGGAAGGAAATGAGGGTGACATCAGGCACATACTGGCAGCTGGTCCCCACGAGGTGCCCACCTCGACCCAGGCACTGGCTCTTGCTCAGTGCGGCTGGGGCAGTGGGAGGCTGCGGGGACAGGGCAGGCAGTGAGGAGGGGTCACACACGGACACTTGAGGCCCACCCTCGCCTGCCCACCCGGGAGCAGGGGCTGTACCTGCCAGGGAGCCAGGGGTGAGGGGAACGGCGTGTCATTCCCTGCAGAGCTGTGACCTGCAAGGGGACAGTGGGGTCAGGGTGCCAGCACCATGGGGACACTCCATCAGGGATGACTAGGACCGTGCTGCCATCAGGGCGGTTTCCCAGCCTCTTCCCAGGGGCTCAGTGTGCTGGATGGGGCCCCCCGAGATCCCTGAGGCCCCGGCACTGGCTGATGCCCAGGGAGCACCAAGGGGGGATGCCCCTGCGAAGGGCTTGGCTGAAGCACCAGCCACTCAGCGGCATCATCGGCCCCACAGCTGATGCTTTTGGTACACGGTGTGGGTCCCATTTGCAGGATCAGCATGGACGCATCTTCAGGCTCTGGGAAATGCCCAGAAACAGACCGGGCTAGAAACAGCAGTGCAAACCCATCCAGGTGCCCACCTCCAGCCCTGGGCATCCCCCATCCCGGAGCCATAGGACCCAGACCAAGGCTCTCCTTCCTCCCAGCGCTGCCCTGCCTGATGCCTGGGCAGTGCTGGGAGGCAGGGATGGATGGACAGACAGCATGGAGGAGAGTGGAGGAAGGTGCCAATGTGGTCAGGCAGGCAAGGATGGGATTGAGCAGCCTCCTCCTCCTCCAGTGCCTTCCCCCATCTAGCCGGTCGACAGGGTCCCAGTGGGGTCCCAGGGTGGCAGCCCCCTGCTCCCCACCAGCCCCGCAGCTGCTTGGGCTCACTGGGGCTGGACAAGTTGCAGATGCAGCTGTAGGAGGTGACGTTGTCCAGCCGGTACTGCCAGTTGATGGGGAAGGTGTCCGCCAGGCTCAGCATCTTCTTCAGGGAGTCATAGATGAATATCAAGCTGATGAGGGCACAGAAGCCTTCCTCGGTGAAGCGGGTGAAGTACTGCACCAGGTGGCTGGCCTCAGTGGCCACCAAGACCACACCAAAAAAGGCCACCCAGAGCCCAATCCAGAGGCGAAACTCCAGGTAATCCAGCCTGTGGTCCCTGGCGGGAAGTGTGATCCAAAGCCTCAACAATGACACCCGCCTGGTGTGCTGGTGGCCCGTGCGCTATCCAGGGGACAGTGGCCTGAGGAACCGTCCCTGGCAGGGTACTCACTGGCTGAAGGAGAAGAGAAGACGCTCGAAAACCAGCACGGGGCCGGTGCTGCTCAGGATGGTCAGGGGCTGGCCAGAAAAGAGGCAGAAGATGGAGCCGGCAAAGGCCGTGCCCAGGAAGCTCTCCAGAACCCCCTGAAACGCAGGGGAAGGGTGCCAGGCATCAGGCACGTGGCAAGAACAGGGAGCCCAGGTCTGTCCCCTGCAGCGGCACAGCTGCAGGCAGCTGCCTGCACCTCCCTGCGCTGCAGGGTGCAGGGTCAGCTCTCGGGAACCGCAGAGGCTGGGGAAGGACGCAGGATTTGGGTGATGCTCCAGGATGACCTGGGGACACTGCTGGCTCCCCAGGCACCGGTGGGAGGTGGGCACCCAGGAGACCCGTGGGCTGGGCCGAGTGGGGTTGTTGCAGCATCCCGCAGCCGCACCAACCTGCATGTTGGCGGTCGCATCCCCCAGCATGCCCCCGAAGGTGATGGCGTTGGTGACTGTCGCCAGGTAGATGTAGAGCACTGCTGAGAGGCACTGTGGGTGGAGGGCATCGTAGAAGTCGCTGCCGTACCATGGCGCCTTTCTCCGGATGTCTTGCAGCAGCCCGCCGAAAAGCCTGGGGCAGCAGAGAGATCCCAGAGCAGCCGCCCGAGCAGGCCCCCAGCCGGCCATCATCCCCTGAGAGAGCCGCAAGGCAGGGGACAGTCCCTTCCCCAGGAGACACCAGCCCAGTGTGGTTTGGATGTGGTGGCCCCATGTGCTGGGGAAAGCCAGCACCCTGCCTGAAATTTGGCATCCCGCTGCACCTCCTGCCACCCTCGTCCTTCCAAGCACCCACCTGCCTGTCCTCTCCAGCTCCTCCCTGGAGCGCAGGTGCCCCAGGCTGGCTCTCTCCCCAGCTGCTGCCATGTCCCCATTGCCATGGGACTGCCGATCCAGTGGGTGCACAGTGGTCCTGTGGCAGATCAGAGCCCTGAAGACCCGGCTGCGTCTAGGGGATGCTATGAGGGGACAGGGAGGATGGAGAGGGGACAGAGGAGCAAGCAAGGCTGGGGGGACCTCATTTATCCCCTGATAATGAGGAGGAGAAAGATCAGGAGGAGGAGGAGGAGAGATGGCAGGGTTGGACTGGCTGATCTTCAAAGGTCTGTTCCAACCCAACCATGAAGTCCTCCAGCAAGCCCTGGAGCCTGCCCTAGTGGGATTGTTTTTTGTGGAGAAGCCGGGCAGATCCAGAGTTGTCCTGCTCAGAGGATGAGTTTCATATCCGAGTGCTGAAACCTGGCGTTGCCAGCAGCTCCTGCCTGAGGGGCATGTGGGGCGGTTTTGCCATCCTGTGCCAAGTAGGACAGCAGAACTAACAGCAGCGGGAACCAGAGCTGTGGTCATTAGCTGGAGCTGCAGAGGGGCTTGGCTGGGAGGACCTCTCTGGCAAAGGCTGGCTCCTGGGTGGCCTCATGCCCATGGAGACTTCAATGTCGCAGGCAGAGGTCTCCACCTGGGACCCTGCAGAGGGCCTGGCAGAGGCTGCAGGTGTCCTCCCTCCAGCCTACCTCCTGTGAGGAGACAGCAGACAGCTCGGAGGAGGAATTCGGGCACTGGGGTCCCATTTCCCAGGAGGAAGCACAGTCAGCTCATCCAGGAATGCCTCCATCCCTGCGATGAGATCCTCTCGGTGCTCAGCCTGCCAGGCAACCCTTTGGAAGAACTGCAGGAAGATGCTGTGGTTTAGCCACCAGCCTGCGTTCAGCCACTCAGAGCCTTCCTCCCAGTCTGCAGCCATCACCAAGAAAGGCACCCATCCACCTCAGTGCAACAGTGCACCTACATCCTACAGACCCACCCCAAACCTTTGTTTTCTTATCCTGGGCAAGGGAGGCCACCAGCTCGCCCCATCCTCTGCCTCCCCTGCTGCAGCCTGCGGAGGAGAGGAGTGTCCTCAGCCTAGGCCTCATCCCAGGCCCATCCCACCCATGGGTGCTGCACCAGGCTCACCTCATCTGCCAGCAGCGTGGCCATGGCCCTGCCAACCTCGTGGTAGGCTTTCACTTTGGCTCGGGGACCCAGCAGAATGAAGAGGAACCTGTGGGAGAGATGGCACATCTCCTGAGAAGCCCTCTCCTCGCCGGGGGATGTTTCTCCTGGGGGAGATCATGGTGCTGTGGGGATGCTGGGGACAGTGGCTGGGCAGACTTGGGGGGCTGCTGCCACCCTAAGCGGGGGCTCGGGGGTAGGAGACAAGCCACGTGTCTGCTACCCACTGCATGGAAACCGAATGGGAGACCATTGGGCACCAGGACCCCAACTGGATCACAGGGTCTGCAGAAACCCAGGCTGGGGCTGGGGGGGCGGCTCTTTGAGGCAAAGAAGGAGTTATCCTTGGCTGGGGATGTCTGTGGGGTTATGCTCTCAGCTGGGGGTGTCTATGGGGTCAGGCTCTGGCACTGGGCTGTCTGTGGGGTTGAGCTCCAGGATGGGGCTCTCTGTGGGTTCAAGGTCTTGACTGGGGTGGTCTTTGGGGTCATGCTCATGGGAATGTTGCTCACAGACAGGATGCAGGAGCATTAGCATTTGGAAGAAGAGCTTGCGAGCTGCACAGGCAGTAGATTTGATAGGACTACGGGGACACAGGAGGAGACTGGAAAGAGAGGTCAGCGTCCTTGAAGAAATATGGCTAAAATCCCACTCCTGAGAGGGTGCTGCAAAATAATAAGGTCTCCAGAGGGACAGCCCATCCAAATATTTAACCAAGCCCTCCATTCCTTCCCAAAACTGGAAAAAATGGTTATGGTCGTGGTACCCCGAGGCTGCGGAGCACTTCCAAGTGATCATACCCCAAGCAAACCTCCAAAGAGAGAGTAGGGAAACTCCTCCGACAGCATGAGCAGGGCTGAAGGTGGCTCAGTAGAACCTGCTGCAGCCCTGACATGGGGCATCAGTGCTGGAGGCCTCCTGGAGCCTGGTCCAAGGGGTGGGGAGGTGACAGTAACCACCTGGGATTGCTTTCAACCAGACATCTTCATCAAGGTAATGGGAAAACCTTAAGATTCTAGAGATGGACCTGGGTGGGAGATAGCCCTGAGATGGTGGCTGTGCCCACGGGACAGTCTGGGGCAGCCAACCAAGGGGATGGCACCACAGGCAAAAGGATGGGTAGGGACAAGCTCTCCTTCCCTTCCAGTTTGGGGGAGGAAAATACAGGGCAAGGGGTTGTCACGTGCCCCTCGAGACCCACGGGGGCTCCCCGGGACCTGCCACCCATCTCCCACCAAGGAGAGAGCAGGAGGTGGATGGATGCCCTGCTCCACACAGCTCCTGGAGGACGGGTGCTCTGGGCAGAGTGACCAGGAGGTGGCGATGTCCCTCCTGATCTCCGCGTGCCTCCTCCGCACACTCCCTAAGGAAGCTCCCGGCTCAAGGGGCACACTGACCATTTCCCCTCACAGCTTCAGATGATGCTTTCCTCAGCCATGGAGAAACACCTCCTGCCCTGCTCCTTTCCCCCTACACGAACCGTGCTGCAAGAGCCACCCCACCACTCAGGAGGGCAAGAGGCTTCTGCAAACCTGCATCCTTTCCCAGCCACAAGCCCCCATGCTCCTGGGCAGTAAGCAGAGAGCATCTAGACCCTCCTAAGGAGGAGAGTGAATGCAGAGCCCAGGTGGGGATAACCCAGGGGACATCCCCCCACCCAGCTGCCCAACAGATGTTCCACTCTCAGCCCATCTCAGGATGTTCCCAAGGAGCTGGGAAAACCAGGAGGGGAAGCAGTGAGCCAGGGTTCTGGGACTGCATGTGGCATCAGGTGCCATACTCTTTGCTGTTGCCAAGCAAAGCCTTGTTCTCTGCAGGAGGGAGAAGGGAGACGGGGACAAAGAGGGACACAGGGACATCGGCCATGCTCCGTTTACCTGCTGGGGAGAGCGACTTCAGCCAGCGAGCCGAGGGACACCCCTCGCCTGAGGCGGATGAAGGCAGTAAAGGGCTTCTCCAGGAATTCAACTTCACCGACAGCAATGTGGGCTGCTTCGGCCCCTGGCGGGACCTTCTTCTTAAATTGGTTTCTCAGCTGTAAGGAAGGGGATGCAGCAGCTGGGCACTCAGGATGCAGCAGCTGCTCTCATCCCAGCTCTGTCCTGCCCTACCTGCTCCTTAAGAGGTGTTTTGGAGAGCTGGGCTCTGGGCTCAAACCATCTTTTGGAATTCCCTGCAAAGAAAGGGAGCAAGCAGCAAAATATGTATGCAAGTGAGCAGCCGGTATGGGTATTGCCCCAGCCTGGTGGCAGCAGAGGGATGCCTGGTGGGACAGCCATGTTGCCACCCATGGCCAAGCACCATGCCTACCTCGGCAGGGAGAAAGGCCAAGCTCGGTGAGGTGCTGCAGGCGGGATTTAGTGGGCTGGTGCCGCGGCTGGCAGAGCAGGAGGGCTGCCAGGCGCTCCCTCAGCTCGGGCTGCAGCTCTGCTTCCTCAGGCTGCCCAGAAAGTGCCTTGTCTGCAACAGGGATGGGGACAGCCCTGAGTTCCCCTGGTTCACTGCCCAGTGCAGGGCTGTCAAGGGGAAAGCCCACTTTGATGGAGCAGCAGACAGCCACCCCAGGTACCTGGCTACCATGCATCAGTGCTTTCATGTAGGGACCTCCTGGTGGCCTGGTCCCTCTCTGGTGACCAGCCCATCCCAGGACGTGATTTTGCATTCCCCACGTACCGATTATTTCCTTGAAACAGGGGGCATCCAGATCCAGGAGCATCGTCCCCTTCTGCAGGCACGTCCTCAGCTGGAAGAGGCTGTGCAGGGGGAGGACTGGGACGTGGGGTGCACTCCAGCGCTCCCCACCATCCTCCACCTTCTCCTCAAACTTTATCCACCTGCCCGGGGAGATGTGTGGGGTCAGTGGCAGGGTAGTCCTGTGCACTGTGCCAGGCAGCAGGACCTGGAGCTTGGGTCCATCTCTGAGATTGGCATGGGGCTGGGACAGGCAGGGAGGGGTTTGGGGGTCTCAGAGGGGGCTGCAGTGGGCTCGAGGAGCAGGGAGCAGGTGGGAATCCTCAGCAGTCACGGCCCCATTCCTTCTGACTGACACCTTGCTTCAATCTCCTGATCATGGGGATTTCACCAGTCAAGGGATCACAGAAGGGTTTGGGTTAGAAGGGAGCTTCTCAGACCATCCAGTGCAGCCCCCCCTTCTCTGGGCAGGGACATCTTCCACTGAATCAGGCTGCTCAGAGCCCAGTCCAGCCTGACCTTGAACACTTCCAGGGATGGGCCATCCACAACTCTTCTGGGCAACCTGTCCCAGTGTCTTGCCACCCTCACCATAAAACATTTCTTCCTTATGTCCAATCTAGCCCCTGACTCTTGCAGTTTGAAACCATTGCCCCCTGTCCCGTCACTACAGGCCCTGGAGAAAGTCTCTCTGTCTTTCTTATCAGTCCCCTTTAAGTCCTGTCCGGCTACAGTAAGGTCTCCCCGGAACCTTCTCTTCTCCAGGCTGAAAGCCCCCCAGCTCTCTCAGCCTCTCCCCATAGCAGAGCTGTCCCTGGACATTTCGGTGGCCTCTTCTGGCCCTGCTCTCACAGGTCCACGTCTGTCTTGTGCCAGGGACCCCAGAGCTGGATGCAGTGCCCCAGGGGATCTCACCAGAGTGGAGCAGGGAGGGAGCATTCCCTCCTCGCCCTGCTGGCCACGCTGCTGGTGATGCAGCCCAGGAGATGCTTGGCTTTCTGGGCTGTGAGTGCACATGGCCAGCTCATGTCCCATCTGTCACCCACCATTACCCCCCAGTCCTTCTCTACTGAGCTTCTCCCAACCCACCTGTCCCCAGGCTGGGCTGGGACTGGGGGTTGCCCTGCCGTTAGCAGTGCTTGGTTGAGTCAAAAGAGAAGTATCTTGAGCTGTTTGACACGCTCAGGCCATACCAAATGTTTTAATGCCGGGCATAGACAGAGCTTCCCTTTGTTCCCATGGGTGGGCGTGCTGCTGTGGGGTGTCTCCGTGTGCTGCCTGGGGAGAGCGTGCCCCAGCAGAGCAGGCTCCTGCCAATGGGCAGCCATGCCGGGGAGAAGAGGGCTGGGTGCTGGAGAGTGCCATCACAGCCACAGCCCGGTGGCTTTGCCCCTCCTCAGACCTTCCAACCCCTGTGGCAGACCCATTGCTGCCCCTAGACCCCGTGGCCCATGTCCCTGTGCCCCTGCCGAGTTGCGGAGGGGTGGTGTGGGGCATGGGGACATCCCAGACACATTCCTGCCCTGCACCAGCACCCAGCTGGCCCTGGCTCATCTCTGTTGGGCCTCATCATCCCCATCCAAGCCTGCCCTGACCTACCCTCCTGGTCACCCCCTGAGATGTGACAGGCAGCCAGATCTGGGGAGCATCAAAGCACCATCCCAGTCCCAGTGCAGCCACTGGAGCATTGGTGAGGCAGCAAAGGCAGGAGCAGAAGCAAGGGTGCTGTGCTCGTGCAGGGTCACTGCCTGTGCCCTACCTGACACCCTGCCCTCTCCCATGAAACGAGTCACCCTAAGCTGGGCAGCAGCAGTGCGGGCACTGGCGGGCGCAGAGAGCAGTGAGCAGCCCTGCTTTGGGGATGAGCTTGAGGAACCGCCAGCATTGGGAGGTGCTGTGGGCTCCATCAGAGCTGGGCTTTCAAAGGCTGGGCTTCCCAAAGTGTCGCCAGGCAGCTTGGCCATTGCAGGTGTGCCTACCTGGCCGTCTCTTTCCACTCCAGCCCTGCTGGGGTGCTGAGGAGCTGGTTGAGCTGGATGAAGAGCAGCGGGCAGCTGGTGTCCCCCCACTCCTCCTGCTGCAGAGTGGCACTGGCTCGCTTGGCCACTGGGGCGTTGCTGGAGGGGAAGATGCTGCAGCCGAAAGCCCGGTAGGTAGTTTTGGGGTTGCTCGTCTCTGGTCTGGTCTGTGAGCAGGCGTCTGCCACCTGGAGAGCCATGCCAGATGTCCCAGGCATGTGGGCTTGCATGGCCACCAGCACCAGCAGCCACAGGCATGGGCTTGCCTCCGGAGCTGCCGGCACTTGCAGGATCCCACTCATCCCATACCTTATAAAAGCTGCGAACCAGTTTAAACTGGCTACAAACCAATACACAGGAGCTGAGCCCAAAACAACAGTATCAAAACACTGGGGCCAGCCCAGCAGGTCCTAGCGTGACAGGCTCCTGCCAACCCCAGCTGCTCATGTGGGACGGAGACCAGGGGACCCCAATGCCTCCTTCTAGTGACCCGTGTGGAGAAAGCTGCACTGGTGCTCTCGGTGGAGCACCATGTCCCCAAGCCCTCCCACACCCCGCAAGACTTTGGCAAGGGGACGGCAAGGCCAAGCCCGGATAGCTGGCAGCAGCGTCGGTGCCTGTGCCCACGGCAGGAGGGGTGACACGGTCCCATGGCAGCTCTTCCCAGGAAAGGGGATGTGGGGACGTGCGCTGGGGAAGGATGTGTCACCACTGAGGAAATCCAGAGTGGGGCAAGAGGGGGCTGCTGGTTGCAGGGCTCACGGCTGCAGCCATCCCGGTGTGTGGAGGGCATCCATGTGGGCTGTGACAGGCGAGCGGATGTTGCAGCATGTGTGGGGAGGAAGGATGTGGGCACAGCCGCATCACCCTGCCGGGCACGGGGAGATGGCATGGCCAGCGTGGTGCTTGCTCTGCCTGCGACATGCCCACCACCGCTGTCACCGGGCTTTGCTCCCTTGGCTCCATGCAAACAAACAGGCGGGTTGTGTGCAGTGCAAACATGGCAGCAGGCAGCACAAACACACAGCCAGCACAGGCAGGCTGTGCTGGAACCCACCGGACCCAGGCAGGATTCAGCCCCAGGCAGGATTCAGCCCCAGGAGCAGCCCAGTGCAGGGCCAGGTGCCACCACGGCCGAAGTCATGTTTCGGGGGAGTGCGGGTGGGCGCGCGCCAGTCCCTGGAGTGCTGGTACCTGCCCCACAGCAGATGGGCCGGCAGCTGGGGCAGAGAAGTTGCTGGTGCTGGCTCTGGCCCCAAGGGCAGGGGGGCACCCCTCCCAATCAACCCCACTATCCTGAAGTACAGCCAAACATCCCCCGTGCCCTTCCCTGACCCCGTAGCTGACCGCCAGGGCTCCTCCCTGTCCCACAACCAGCTCCACTCCAGCACCAGCCACTGCACAAGGGGGCTGGCCTCATCCTGCCCCCCTTTAGCGCATGCAGGAGGGCTGAAGGCCACAGTCTGCGGCGTGGCGGCAATGAAGCCACCCCGGTGCACCCCGGGTGCCGAGGCATCTCCTGGCCCTGCAGCATTGGGCTCGGCTTAGGCCAGCCTGGGCTCCTTGGAGACCCCCAGCTCCTCCAGGAGAGGTGTGGGGTGGCAACAGGGTGGTGGCAGGGGTAGAGGAACCCGGGGAGGGGTCGGGGCTGGGGTCAACGCCCAGATCCTGCTTCCCCAAGGATGCAGGAGGGAGGGAGCCTGCCCTGAGCAGGGGGGCTGCACGCTGGGTGGTCACATGGCTTGGGGGGGTTGCATGGCATGGGGAGGGGTCACAGGGCATGGGGGGGGCACAGTGTCTGGGGCTTACACAGTGTGATGGGGGTCACACCCTGGGTGGGCCTGTCTGGCCAGACATCCCCAGCTCTGCCATGCTGGCCCTCCCCCAGCTTTGGGGCTGCTATGGGTGCCCCCATCCCAGCCCCCCTTGTTCGTGTGGAGGCCTGGGGACTTTGGAGGCCTTGCTGGGCTGCCCTGCGCCTCTGCCCTGCCCTGTGCCCCATCCTCGTGTCCCCAAACCGCTGTTACAGTGCTGCCCAGGGCCACCCTCCCAGGGGACCGACACTGCCCATGGGGCTGAATCCTACCACCTGCTTCTCCTGCAGCCTTTGCCCCCCAGCTGCACTTCCTGTGCCCCCCGAGCTCTGCTGCCTGTGACCCCCCCAGCCGTGCTCCCCGTGCTCCCCGAGCTGTGCTGCCTGTGCCTGCCAGGCTGTTTGCTCTGCCATACCAGAGTGTGCCCAAGGTGTGGGGAGGGTTCTCTTGGCTGGGATGGGGACCATGGTGAAACCCCCAGCAGCAGAACCCATGGATGAGGAGAGAACCCGGGGGTCTCCCTCCCCCTCCTGTGGGGACGTCCCCCAGTACGGGGTGGTGAGTGGCCAGCAGCAGGGTGCAGGCAGGGAGGCTGTGGGTGGCTCAGAGGGTGAGCAGGGGCTGTGGGAGGCAGGGGCAAGGGAGGCTGTGGCAGGCAAAGCAGAACAGGCAGCAGAAGGCAGTAAGGCAGAGGCAGGGAGACAGGCAGCAAGAGGCAGTGGGAGGCAGGGAGGCAAGCAGCAGGAGGTAGGCAGGAACCACAGAATCACTAGGTTGGAAAGGACCTTCAAGATCATCAAGTCCAACCATTAATCCAGCGCCACCATGTTCCCTAAACCACGTCCTGAAGTGCCACATCCACACGTTTTTTGAACATTTCCAGAGGTGGTGACTTCACCACCTCCCTGGGCAGCCTGTTCCAATACCTGACCACCCTCTCAGTGAAGAAATTTTTCCTAATATCCAATCTAAACCTCCCCTGGCACAACTTGAGGCCATTTCCTCTTGTCCTATCACTAGTTACTTGGGAGAAGAGACCAACACCCTCGTCGCCACAACCCCCTTTCAGGTAGTTATAGAGAGCGACAAGGTCTCCCCTCAGCCTCCTCTTCTCCAGACTGAACAACCCCAGTTCCCTCAGCCGCTCCTCATAAGACTTGTGCTCCAGCCCCCTCACCAGCTTCGTTGCCCTTCTCTGGACATGCTCCAGCACCTCAATGTCCTTCTTGTAGTGAGGGGCCCAAAACTGAACACAGTATTCAAGGTGCGGCCTCACCAGTGCCAAGTACAGGGGCACAATCACTTCCCTACTCCTACTGGCCACACTATTCCTGATACAGGCCAGGACGCTGTTGGCCTTCTTGGCCACCTGGGCACACTGCCGGCTCATGTTCAGCCGGCTGTCAACCAGCACCCCCAGGTCCCTTTCCGCTGGGCTGCTCTCCAGCCACTCCTCCCCAAGCCTGTAGCATTGCATGGGGTTGTTGTGACTGAAGTGCAGGACCCTGCACTTGGCCTTATTAAACCTCATACAGTTGACCTCTGCCCATCGATCCAGCCTGTCCAGATCCCTCTGCAGAGCCCTCCTACCCTCCAGCAGATCAACACTCCCACCCAGCTTGGTGTCATCTGCAAACTTACTGAGGGAGCACTCGATTCCCTCATCCAGATCATCTATAAAGATATTGAACAAGATCAGCCCCAGAACCGAGCCCTGGGGAACGCCGCTTGTGACCGGCCGCCAGCCGGATTTATCGCCATTCACAACAACTCTCTGGGCTCGGCCATCCAGCCAGTTCCTCACCCAGTGAAGAGGAACAGCAGCCTGCAAACCCCTGCCTTGCCCGCTGCCAGCCCTTTGTGCCAACAACCTCCCTGGCAGCTGATGTGAGCCGGTGCCTCTCTCCCCGAGGTGCCAGGTCAGCCAGCAAATGCTGACCGCACACGCTGTCCACACATGCTGCCTGCGTACACCCAGCCTCAGGGACGTGGTGGGGAACTGTCAGGGGAAAATCCCATCCTCACATGGGGACCTACCGGAGGGACACAGCCCTTTGGCTGGGCCAGCACTGACCCACCTCACTCTGCTGCCAAAGTCTTTTGGGCTGCTGATGGCCGGAGGAGGCGGAAGGAAAAACATCCAGCAAACAATTGCAAAAGTCAAGTCTGAGCAAGAAGAAGGAGGGGCTGACAAATCCGGTGGTATTCCTTGGAGACGCTGACAACAATGGCAGGAATATTTAATCAGATATTGCTGAACCCAAACCGGCAGTGGGGCTGGGGACTCAGGACCTCGAGCAAGGGGCCGTGGCTGACACGAATGTGAGCTGGG
This sequence comes from Phaethon aethereus, assembly GCF_964289735.1. Classification (NCBI taxonomy): domain Eukaryota; kingdom Metazoa; phylum Chordata; class Aves; order Phaethontiformes; family Phaethontidae; genus Phaethon; species Phaethon aethereus. Next base: position 222,959 of record NC_138590.1, read on the forward strand.
ACAAGACTCAGCACTTGCCTGGCACTGGTGTCAGCAGTGTTCTCTGGTCCATCACCTGGGCTGAGGACAAGGCCAAACACAACAAGCAGTTGCCAGCACGTTGAAGGGGTCAGAGAAGGGCTGGCAGCCCCTAAACACAACGGCAGTGGGCTGGGACGGAGGAGACAAGGATGATGGCTGACTAGGAGGGGAACGCGAGAGTCGGGCACAAAGGTGGCTTTGCGGACAAAAAGGGTCTCTGCCACCATCTCAGGCTGCCACTGCCACTCCGCTCCCACTGCCAGTACAGGGTGGCACGGGGCTGGAAGTCTGTCCCCTCTCAGGGTGCCGGCCCATCCGCAGGGACGGGAGGAGGTTTTAGCTGCGAACCTTGAGGCTCTGCCTCTTCCCCGGTGCTCTTGCGGGGTGCGCATCCTCCTCCCAACCCCTCCCCGGCCGCCGACGGACCGCACGCGCTGCTGCCGCGGTTTCCCGCCGGCTTTCCCTGGGCCGCCTCCGCTCCGCAGCTTCGGCGCAGCCCGGAGGGACCGTCAGCTGGCCCGGGCTGCGCACCAGTAGCCCAGGCCCACAGCGCTGGGTGCCCCGGGCTGGGGCAGTGGGGCGGCGGCCGGCAGCCCCAGGCGAGGCTCCTCTGACCCCGACGGGACCCTCCGCGGCGGCCGGGGAAGCCCTTCCCGGGGGCGGGGCGGCGGGGCAGCCCCGCCCCGCCAGCCCCGCCCCGCCGCCTTGTACCCGCCGCGGGGCCGCGCTGCCGGAGAGCGGCTGCCGGTGCGGGGCCGAGCGGAGCAGAGCAGAGCAGAGCAGAGCAGAGCAGAGCGGAGCGGAGCGGAGCAGAGCGGAGCGAGGTTCGGCAGCGGTGGGGACGCGTGTGCCCGCGGGTCATGGACGGGCGGGCAGTGCTGATCCACGCGCTGCTGGCGGCAGGTACGGGCAGGATCTCGGGCACGGGCAACACGTCCGCATACGTGTGGGGGGGTGGTCCTGGGCAACGCGGGCGCGGCCCCGGTCCCGGGTGGAGGGTCCCGGGCACGGGCAACGCGGCCCCAGTCTTGGTGCTGGGCAACATGTCCATCAGCGCCGGACACGCGTGGCGAGGTTCCGGACACGTGTGGGGTGCTGGTCCTGGGCAACGCGGGCACGGCCCCGGTCCCGTGTGGAGGGTCCCAGGTACGGGCAGCAGCACGGTCCTGCTCGCGGGCACGGGTGGGTGCAGATAGAAACATCGGCCCCTGTCCCGCTCACGCGTGGGGGTCCCGAGCAGGGTCAGCCCCCCCGCCTGACCATGCCCCCTTCCCACAGTGTGCTCGGCGGCGGCGGGCGGGCCGGGCCGGGACGAGCTGCACAACGAGGTGCTGCACAAGGGCGGCGGCGGGGCGCCGGTCCCTGCCACGGCCCCGCTGCTCGGCGGCGGCCTGGAGAAGGAGGGCGGCGGAGCGGCCTCGGGGGACGACCTCAGCGAGCTGCCGAGAGGTACAGGCGGTCGGGGTCGGGGGTCCCGGGGCGGGCCGGCGGGGCCAGGCCGTGTGCGGTTGGACCCGGGGCGGGGGCGCGGAGGGGCCGCGCTGGGCTGGGCGCAGCCTCGCGGGCGCCCGGGCAGCAGCTTCGGAGGGCGCTGCGGGGGAGCCCCCAGTACCCGCGTACTGAGCGCCCACGGCAGCAGCCCTGAGTGGGGCCGGCCCTTGGGGCGCTGGCACGGAGTAGCTGGGCTTTGGCAGCTCCTCGCCGTGTGCCAGGGGCTGCCTGTGTCCCCGAAGCCCCTGGCACCGGGGTCCCGAGGGCGCCCGGTCCCCTGACGCCTTGGCCAGATGGAAGGCTGAGCCCTTCGGGGGCACGGCAGCCCCGGCCGGTGGGCCAGTGCCGCCCTCCAGATGGTGGCCGCGGGCGAGGGGATCGCTGTGACTCACCCGCCGCCTACACGCGGCTGCTCCTCATACCTAGGCAGGGTTAGTCAGACGGCCGTCCCCGCTACGGGGGCGTTGGGGACACTGTCGCTCTGTTAGGCTCGCTGGGCATTCATGCTTGGCTCCTCTCCCCGGCTGGGGACCAGAGAGTGTCCCGGGGACTCTCGTGGGGGTGGGGGCCCATGGCAGGCTGAGGAGGGTGACCTGTACCTGTGCCTGGAGCATGTGACATGCTGAGATCAGTAACCTGGCACCAGGAGGAGGAGCACGTTCTGCCCCATGCAGTTCATCCTCCCTTTTTTCCATGTTTTACTTTGCTTTCTGGCTGTACCATCAGACTGTGACAAAAAACCTGCAAAACCAGGCAGACCCCCGGCATCCAAGGGGACACAGCCCCTGGGAAACACTGTTACCCCTCCTGCTGTGAGGGAAGTGCTCCAGCCCACTCCTCTGTGCATCCCCCTGAGGAGGGGACCCTGTCCTAGAGCAAGCCGTTTGGCAGGCTTGGGCTGACCCTCATCTGCAGGGCATTTGGTTACTGAGGCTGCAGTCTCTCAGAGCACATTCTCAATGTCTTAAGCTGAGCTATGGTCAGAAAAATCTGCCTTTTGTGTTGAAGACACCTTCCTCTGTGCTGCAGCCCCCAGGGTGTCAGAATAGGGGGAGAGCGGTATCACCCTGCCCACCTAGCCTTGGACCAGTTTTCCTACCAGCAAGGTCTTCCAAATCTTATTGGGCTGTCCTAAGGGACAGAGTCTTGGGGAGGCGGGGTGGTGACAGTGGGGCTGGCTTTGGGGGGTCAGCAGCACTGTGTGTCTGCTGGCTGCAGCCAGGAGATAACCCACAGGGGAGGGGACAGCCTCTGCTGCCAGCTTGGGGCAGAACCCCGGGCCTCACCCGGATCCGGGGGCTTCTCCAAGCCGCAGTTTCCTGGAGTATCAGTTTTCTCCAGGCGTAGTGTGAAGGATGTCGAAATCACAAAATAACTTTGCTAGGCATGCAACCGGTGTGCTGCAGCACGAGAGGCACTCGCCAGGGAGGAGACAAGCTCGGTTACGTCAGGAAGTGGCTGAGAAGGAATTAGGCAGGTTACAACTCGCCAGGTTGGACGTGGCCGCCCTCTCCTCCCGCAGCAGTGCAGGCTTAGTTCGTATTTCCCCAGGCTCACTGGAGTTAAGTGCCGTGGTTCGGGGGGAGATGAAAAGTCCCACTTGGATCAGTGAGTGCTCTCTAACATCTCGGTACCTTGTGAGATCAAGCTGAGGGTTGATTTTTTTGGGGCATCTGCACATCTCAAAACTATTCCAATAATGTTGCTGGTTTCGGTCTGTGTCCAGGCGAGGAACTCAATGCTCTGGTTCCCACCAACCCAGCAGGGAGCTGGCCTTGCACCAAAAGCCACTGGTCTCTGCACCGCAATTAAAACATACCTTTTTAATTCATGGGAACACTGCCCTTGCCGTCTCTTTGGCTCTGCAAAACCAAAAACTAAGTAGTCAGGCTTGCTCTCTTAATCCTGCTTCGGGTGCGCAAAGCATCCTTGTACCTACAGGAAGGAGAGTCCATGAGAGCCATGAATAGGGTCTTAAAAAACACCCCACTCATCAGGGAAATAAAAGCCAGATAAAGCAAGTAGCAATTTTCTGTGTTCAGTGGAAACTGATGCATATAATAGCAACATTTGAGATGCAAAAAGCTCTGTTTCCCCCCACTCCCCGCCCCAATTCCTTTCTTTCCTTGAGAATTGTTCTTGTGAATCGTAAAGGCCATGATATTTGTGAGAAGCTGAAAAAAAAAGATGGAAAAAAACCCTTCTGCTTGGGGGCAGATCACTGCACAAAAGGCTGCGGGAGTGCCAGGGCTGAGCTGGCTGCAGCAGCCTGGGGTGTTTGCTGCTCTGCCTTCCCTTCGGCTGATACACAGAGGTGATCTGACTGCTGTTTTCTCCTTCCCAAATTGTTTTCCAGTTGCCTTCCTGTCAAAGCCTCAAGGCCTGGTTACTCCCAAGAAAAAAGGCAATGGAAATAAAAGAAGAAAAGGGAAAGGTCTTGGAAAGAAGAGAGACCCATGCCTGCGGAAGTACAAGGATTTCTGTATTCATGGCGAATGCAAATACATCCGAGAGCTGGGAGCTCCCTCCTGCATGTGAGTTGCTGGCGTGTGCCTGTGCTGGGGGAGCCTTAGTCACGGTTCCTTCAATTCTCCAGGCTGGGCAGAGGAAGAGCGGGGGAGATATTTTTAGTGCATGTTCCCTGTCCATGTGGGGATAGCTCTGACTTGGCCTCTTCCTTGTGCTTCTTGGGCAACGTCCATCCCCCACCAAAATCCATTGTGGACTTAGACCCAGCATCGCCCGCTGGCACGGTGAGCTCTGGCTGAGCTGCTGTGAAGTGACCCGTGGTGGTGGGGTGTGGATGGTCAGCAGGGTCTTGCAACCAAGGTTTTCTGCAGGTCTGGTTTGCGAGGCCCCATCCTGACTCTGTAACCCTGCTGTTCCCCTGTCCCTCACTGTTGCCAGCCTTGGCTGAGAGCTCAGGGCGCCTGTGGCTGTCGGGATGTACTGGTGCAGGCAGGAGGAGCATCTCTGCTGTAGCACCAGCAAGGTGGATTGGAGGTCGCACCTTTGGGGACAGTCTGCTGGGGCACCTAGATCCAGCACTGCTACCACGGGAAATACCCAGGGGTGCAGACTTGATCCCCGCTTACGTGGGCAGGGGTTGAGCTGGCAGATATATAAGAGGCTTTGTTCTTTGCTATCAATCCTCTGAGCCACCCAGACTGGAGCCCGGGGAAGATAATAGCTCCCTGGCTTATGGTGCCCACAAGATCTCGCGCTCTGCAATCCGCAGGGATCAGGCTCCGCATATCTCCTTGAACCGCTTAGTTTCTCTCTGCCTGGAAGCTGTCATGAAGTTGGGCCCTTGCACAGGGGGCTCGGGACTGCCAGTAAGAAGAGGTCTTTGCTGGCTCAGCTTGGGCTGATGACCCAGCACAATGTGGGTGCAGCACACTCTGCTTGGGACTGGGACAGACAGGTGTCCCCTGCCCAGCCTCCCACCCTTCCCAGATCTCTGGGGCTGGGGCAGGACCTGGGACATCGGCAAGCAGGAGGAGCTGGCTGGGGGTCTCCACCCTGGTGGTGCATCCCTGGGTTACATCTCCCCAGAGCCATCATGGTTTTTTAGGAACTGCAGCCAACTGCCCCAGTCCCCTCCGATAATGAGGCCTTGTGTTGGCTGGTGTCACTTGGTTGTGGCTGCTCTTGGTGGCTGGCTGCCCATGCCACAGGGTCTCCTGGATCACTGCCTGGGTCTCCTGGATCGTTGCCTCCTTGGGCTGGTCTGCAGGGTGGGGTGAGGATGCTGCCAGGCTGGGTCCTGCACCTTTGCCTTGTGCCCAGTCTTGCTGCTGTGGCTGGGAGGTGATGCTGGTGCACGACGTTGTTGCAAGCCGGGCATGAGGGCTGGGCTGAGACCCTGTCTTTGGAGATAAGCTTGAGGGTCAGTGGCACTGGATATGGAGAAAGAGTTAATCTCTCTCTTTCTCTATATATATCTGGTTGCATCAGTGCACTTTGACTCACAGGGAGGGTTGGCAGCCTCACAGCTCTGCTGGGGAGCATTATTTCTGTTACGTGAGTAACCTCCTGAGTCTGCAGGGAGGTGGCACCTTTCTGTCTGGCAGGGTGTGCAGGGACGGCCTGCTCCAAGGGAAGCGCTGAGCTCGCATCCAGCTGCCTCTCTGCTCCCTTGTGTGGGACTTCCCACTTACAGAGGTGGTCTGGGCAGCCTGGCTCTGCCTGTGAGTGGTTGGGAAGAGCACAGACCCTGGTGCCCTCTACTAGGTTGAGTTCAACCTTTCTAGGAGTCTTTGTGCTTGGGGCAGGAGATAACTTACCAGTACTGGGGAGGTGATGGTGACACCAGACTTCCCAGCTCAGGGGAGGCAGAGCAAGGGGAATGGGCAGAGTGCTGGCTAAGGCTGAGCAAAAAGGCAGCTCCTTTCCATGGGGGTGTGAAGGTCATTGGGTCCCTCTGTGCATGGTCACCACGAACCCAATGACCAGAATTCTGTGCTTGGTCACCACCAACCTTTAAGACTTTTCTTCTTGCCCAGATGCCAGCCAGGATATCACGGAGAGAGATGCCATGGCCTCTCGTTGCCTGTGGAGCACCCCCCCAGCACATACGACCACACCACGGCACTGGCTGTCGTTGCTGTTGTCCTGTCCTCCCTGTGTCTCATCATCATTGCAGCCCTGCTGATGCTCAGGTGAGTGGGACGGGGCTAAGCCATCACATCCATGTCCCCAGGAAGACCATGTGCAAGGGAGGGTGACAGGGACTTATCCATGCTCTGAACATCTCTTTGCTTGGTCTCACAGATGTCACAAGAGGGGTGTCTACGATGTAGAAAACGAAGAGAAAATCAAGCTGGGCATCACTGTGAATCACTGAGGATGCCAGGTGCTGGCAAGGTGAGCCCCTGGCAGAGCATGGGGCAGTGGTGGGGCTGGTAGGCACCTTGGGGCTCTGCTTGTTCTGGCTGGGAATGCTATGTGGATCCCGTGCCAGAGCCAGGCAGGAGCTGAAGGCAGTTTGAGCCTGGAGAAGGAGCTTGCTGGATTTGGCCTGAGGGCCTGGGCTGCCCTGTGGGGCTCCAGCTCTCTTTCCTCCCTCTCCTGCTCAAGCCCCTGTCCCCTGACACCCCTTACCACCACCACCTCCTCTTTTCTAACCTAAAGTCCCTGCTTTGCCCTGTTGCTGCATGCTTTTAGGACATTTGGCAGTGGGGAAGCTGCTTCTGTTTTTTTTCCCGCTTGTTCTGCTCCTTCTCTGACCCTCTGAGTCACTTCCCCTTCTTAGATATTGCCTCTATTTATATATGTATAAAAAAACCAACCCTTCCTTTTCACTCCCACTCTGCTTATTACTTGCACCAATGTAATGCCTTGCAGCTGGGCACAGGGGGATCTTGCTGCTGGCCCCACGCGATGTTGCTCTGGCCAGGCGGTGGGGTGTGCTCTGCCCCAGGGTTGGTTGCGTGGCTGTGGCCGGGTGCTGGAAAGCTTGCAGACTTCTTCTGGTCTGTTCCAAACCCTGATGTTGGATGGCCCCATAGGTACTACAGCTACTTCTCTTTTTGAAAAAAAAGAAAAATCTTCGTTCTTTGTGTGGATGAAGTAATGCCTTCAAAGAATAGTGTTGGGGGTGGGACTTTTAGCTGTTTATAGGAGCTGAATTTTGGGGAAGATGGTTCAGCACAAGGTTTTCATCACTGTCCCCTCTGCCCTGGGGACTATTTGGATGGATGTGTGAGGGCAAAATTGCTGTGCTCCTGGAAGGGAAGCATGGTGAACATGGTGTGGGATGCTTAGCTGCTGCTTCCCCGGCACCCTGGTTCCTATCCTCCCCCGTCCAGCCCCGCACGGCGGCGAGTGGCTGCTGCTGCTGGGGCTTCGGTGGCTGTGAGGGCTCTCCCGCTGGGCTGGGTGGGACAGGCACCTTGGCCCCACCCTGCAGGAGCCGCTCCACGGACAGAGTGGCCCAGGCCCATGTTCTGAGCTCTCCTGCTGCTGTCTTGCAGGAGTCAGCACTAACGCACTTCTACCTCCTGGAAGAGGCGAGAGCCATGGATCCAGCGCCGTCCCTGGGAGCCTGCAGCGCGGCAGGAGCTCGCTGGAGCAGCGATAGCACCCGCTGCAGGGCTGGTCGGGCAGCAGCCTTACTGCACGGAGCTTTGTGGCCATCTCTGGGATGGAGGGGGCTCAGGAGAGGTGCTCACCGGCGCGGCGGCTGTGGGGAGGCAGGAAGGACTGGCCAGCTGGCAGCTGAGGGGCTCTCCAGCAGCTCTCCATCCACTGCGGTGCATGCCGAGGAACAAACTGTGAAAGGCAAGGAGACTGGGCTCGGGGCTTTCTTAGGCACAGGAGGGGTGGGACTGTAACAGCTATTTAACAAGATATTTTTCATTTTAAATTATATATTTATTTTAGATAAAGTGTACATAGTATTTATATTTATTGTGGGTCTGGCCCTGCATCCTTCATGTAGGTCAAGATGACAGGGTCAGACCTTCCTTATTTTTTAAGTGCAATGTAATATTCTAATAAATAACACTTTGTTACAAACATTTGGGTGGTTAATTTAATGACAGAGGTGGAAAGGAGTAAGACCTCTGAAGACTGCACATAGCAACATGCCCTTGCTAGTGGAGTATTGCTAACAGTGGCAGAGATCCTGAGTGTGTGGCAGGGTTTGCTGGATCAGCTTGTGCCATCCTTGGGGTGCAGCAGAGCAGCGTGGTGCAAGGGGCTGGTGGCAGGATCTGTCCCACAGGAGCCTGCAGCCAGGCCAGCCCCATCTGTGTTTCTTTGGAGATTTGCATCTTTGCCAGCTGGTGCCCTGGGAGGGATGTGATGTTTGGGTGTCTGCTCATCAAGCAAAGCTGCCTCCAGTATGAGTGAAGCCACTCTGGCCACTGATCGATCCAAACTGGACCAATTCCTGGTTTTAAGGCAGCATTTGGCTAAAAAATCAAGATGTGGACTCACACCTCCCTTGCATGGAATCCCAGCAGTTCCTGGGGTGGCTACAGGCTCCTGGGGCTGGGATGATTCCAGTGAGCATCACTTCCTATGGTGGTTCCTGACTTCACCGTAAAAATAACCCCCAAAGCACTTCTTTCCTCTTCTCTGATCTTCCCCAGGGTGAGCTGAGATCAGGGTGAGATGCTGGCTCTAGTAGAGAGCCTTGAAGCAGGGAGAAAGGGCTTCCCCCCTGCTGGAAACGGGCTGGAGGAAAGCAGGTTTCCCTTCAGCAGGTGTCAAACTTCAAAGGGGAGTGCTATGCTACTGCTTTCCACTGTTGCTCCTGCAGTGTGCACTAAAGCAAGACAGTGAGTAGTCCGCAGACCTTTTTGGCCTAATTCAGCCAAAATTTAGCTTTGGTAAAGTATGAAATAAGCTTTATGCTCACTGGCAGAGGCGTTGCTTAAGAAGTGAGTGTGTAGGCTCATCTCTTGTGCAGCTGGTAAGTTTTGTGGTAGCAAAACCTGGGGTGTGGGAAAGGGGAATACTTTTCCAGTGCTTCTTGAGGTAGCAGGGCTAAAGTACACAGCTATGGCAGATGGGAAGTGGGTGGGTGACAATGGGCACCCTCGTGTGTCATCACCTGGGGAGTAAAAGCCCCAGCAGCTGCAGTGGCCTGAGTCCCAGAGCCAGGGAAAGAAGTTACTGGCTCTGCTTTGTGCAAACCTGAACTTTAATGCTGTGGGAGTGCCAGTTTAATCTGAGACTCCAAACTTTGGCCTTTTTCAATGTCTGTTAAGTAAATAATGCCTCCGCCTGCTGTGCAGGAGGCCCTGGGTCACCTGGCTGTACCCCTGCCTTGCTGTGCTGCTGCTGCTCCCCCTCCCAGAGCTGGGCCCTGCTCCAGCCCTGCCGCTTTCCTGCCTTTCATGGTGGGCAGCTCTGCATGCTCAGGGTTCCATTCCACCCTGTTGGGCACTGGCAATAGCTCTGCTGGAAGACTTTTCTGCAGACAGCTGGAACTTCTGCCCAGAGCCCAGCTGCCCTCTACCTTCCTCCTTCCCTGCAAGGATGTGTTCTGGCCCGCTTTGCTCCTCCATGGGCTGTGACAGTACAGGCTGGGCTGCCCACAGGTGCTGATTCAAACAGCCCAAGAGATGGGTAACATGTTTTGGAGATGTAGGCAGTAGGAAGCTGGCTGGATCTGGGGGCTGGCTCCCTCTGCCCCACTGGGCTGGGAAAGGCTGCCAGTTGTATGGATGCTCGCTTCCCAGCTAAGGTATCGATGAAGCCCCTGGGGCAGCTCCCTGGTCCAAGCTGTGCTTGTGGCCATGAAACAGGAGGTGCCCCAGAGCGTGGCTGGGGCACGCAGGGTTTGGCCCTGCCCAGGATGCCCACGCACTGCAGCGGGAGACCGGGCTGCTGGCCTAACTCTGCCTGAAGGAATGGGGTGCCAGGAAAGCAGCCTCTACCCACCCCACCATCCCCCCTGGACAGGATTGGGCCACCACAGCAGCTGGCCAAGCTGAGCACTGGTGGGGGTCCTGGTGAAGTCTGGCGGTGGCCTCCAGCAGCTCCAGCTCAGCAGCCTGGCCTTTCACCCCTCTCTGGGCATGGACCCAGGAGCACGAACACGTCACCAGCTGCAACATTTCCTGGCTGCCACGGTGTCAAGCCCACTTGCTGCCTCTGGCACTGACCCCATACTGTGACCTCTGGCATCTCCCTTCAGATCCCTTTGATGCCCGTGCCTGGCTTGTCTACGGGTGACAAAATGTGTGCCCAGCCACTAAATGCCATCACTCGGTGTGTCCCCCAACCCCCTGCCTGGGTTCACTCAGTCCCACTGCAGGCAGAGACCACGCGCCTGAAGGAGAGCCCTGTGGCTTCTTGCTCAGTCTCTTCTCCAGAGCAAGGGTCAAAGCTAGGAAACCTCCAAAATCCCAGATGTGGATTTAATAAAAAAATTGTAATGTATTGCATTACTTTAATAGGCAATTGTCCCCTGTCTGCCTCAGCACCTTGGCAGCTGTGCTTCAGTGACTTTGGCCATCACAGTGTGGCAGGGTTTGGATGGAGTGGGCAGCAGTACACTGGGGCAGAGACGAGGCAGCCAAAGAGACTTCCCAAAAGTGACGGAACCAGCCTCTCTGCCTCACTTTGGAAGCAGGCAGGGGCAGCCCTGCACGCAGCTCCATTCAGCTGATTTTCCTCCCGACTGGGGTAGCTGGCTTTGCCCAACTCCTCACCGAGCTGCTAAGCCCCGAGCCTGGGAAGGGCTTTGCCACAGGTTAGGCATCTCCCGTGGGTTTGTTGCCACCGCAGAGAGGGTGACACAAATCCCCCAGATGTCTGTGGAGTTGGGGGCACAGTGGAAGGCCTCATACGGAGGTGCAGCTGCCCTTGCAGGCAGCAAGGACTGTGCCCCAGCTCCAGCTCCGCACTGGGTCAGTAGCAAAGCCAGGGGGCTGGTGGGTGGGCAGCTGCGATGGCTGGAAAGAGCTGGGGAAGGCTCTGAAAAGAGCGGCCGCACTCTGGGAGCAGGTGGAAACAAGAGCTGAGCGTCCCTTAAAAAGCACTCTGCTTTTTAATAGGGGTGTTGCAGCACGTTCCCCCCGCCTGCCTCTGGCTGCAGAGCGGCACGCTGGCCACGTCAGTTTTTGCTACCTTCACCCAAAAGGCATCTGATGGCCTCATCATGATCTCACCCCTTACCCGAGCCCATCTGGGCAAGCTCTGAGGAAAGCTCTGGTGCTGGAGGGAGTGAAGGTGATTTGTTTGTGGGGAGAGGCAGGGTGCTGGGGCAGTTGGCAGCCCAAAGCTCTTGCTGCAGAAGACGCAGCACTGCCAACCCTCCATGGGGAGCCCGCTGTCCCCTCAGGCCTCTTGCTGCCTGGCTTGGGGCCGCTGCCCAGCAAGCATGCAGCAACTTCAACCTTCAACCTCGGCATTTCGCTGGATCCGAGATGGCTGGCACCCCCAGTCCCTCGGTGGGTCGGGAGGATGAGGCTACGTTTGGCTGCTGGGTGTGATGAAGCACTAATGAAGCACCGCCCTGGCTCTGTTTTCAGCACCCGATACTGCTTTTTGGTCTGTCCCTGGTGCCCCTGCTCTGCGGACTCTGGGACCCCGTCCTGGGGCCGGCCACGGGCCCACTGCCGGTGCTGGTGGGCAGCAGGGGTGGCCAGGCCATGGCCGCCGTCAGGAGGAGCGGGCAGCAGCGCGGGGCGAGCGCGTCCCCGCCGCTGGGTACCGCCGGGCTCGGGGGCACCCCAGGGCTGGCCAGGGGACCAAGCTGCACCCGGGCCCGCGGGCTCTGCCCCGGCTTCGCCCTCGGCACGTCCCCCTCGCAGGGGCCGCGTCTCGCCCCCCAGCGCGGCCCCCGCCTCCCTCTGCGGTGGCCATGCCAGGGACACCCACGCGGGATCGTCCCGACGGGGAGGCCTCGTCCCTCACACCGCAACCCGGTGCCCCCACGCCCGTAACAGACCCCCGCAACCCACGACACGCCCCGCCCAGCCGAGGGACACCCGCGCGCTTCCTCCGCCCCCCGCGCATGCGCACCAGGACGCGGTGCCGGCGCTACCCCACCGCGCCGGCGCCGTGCGGGGACAAGATGGCGGCGCCCGTGGACCTGGAGCTGAAGAAGGTAGAATCCCCTTCGTGGCGGGTAGCGTGTTCTTCCCGTGTCCCGGGCCGCGCCTGCCCGGTCTCCTCCTGCCCTGCAGCCCGGGGCCGGTTCGGCCGCCTCCGCCCGGCCTCAGTAGCGCGGGGCCGGCCGGCCGGCCGCGGCCTGTCAGGGCCGCTCCTTATCGCCGCTGCTTTCTCCCCCAGGCCTTCACCGAGCTGCAGGCCAAGGTGATAGACACTCAGCAGAAAGTGAAGCTGGCCGACATCCAGATCGAGCAGCTGAGCAAGACGAAGAAGCACGCCCACCTCACCGACACGGAGGTCATGATGCTGGTGGACGAGACCCGCATGTACGAGGGTGTGGGGAGGATGTGAGTACCTGCCTGGCCTGCGGCAGACGGCGGAGGCTTTCTTGTTGTGCCGAGAGCGGGTGGCTGGCTCCCTGCTTGGGCGTACCTGGCTTCTATAGCGGAGCGGGGTAGTGGTTGTAGCCCTGTGCACAGGGACACACGCCCCGCCCCCCAGCCGCTGTGTGTAAGAGACTTCTGGGCTGCTGCCCGGGTAAGGAGGCTCTTCCCTTTACAAAGAATATGCTAGCTTTCTCTCAGCATGTTTAGTTGTTTCATTTTTCTCATTGTCACTTGTTGTTCTTAATTCCAACAATCTCCCTAGGTTTTGTCTCTTGGCTTTAGCTACTGGCTGCCTTGAAGAAGGACTGTTATAAGTGTTATTTATGTGGTTTTGCTTGCTGGCTCTGCTCCTGGCTGTGATGGTCTCATCTGGCACCTCTGGGAAGTTTGTAATCTAGACTAGCAGAGCAGCGTTCCAATGACAAACAGTATTTGTGAGAAGGCTCTCACAAATCTGTCCAGCTTCAGTCATTTCCAATGTAGTTTATGTTAGACTCTTTGAAAAACCCCTGTGCACAGTTCATATGCTCAGGGCTTTGCTTGCAGAAATGTTCTATAGAAATGCCCTTTGCAGCCTCATGCGAGGGAAATGGATCTAACAGGTGTTGCACAGATTTTTTTAAACCCTTGGAAGTGAGCATAAAGCTCATACGGGTAGTCCCAGTGCACTCATGTGCTTCCATGGGTTGGATGGCTGTCAAAAGAAACACCTGAAACCAGAAGTAACCTGTTTTGATTAACTTCCACAATGCACTTCTGTTTGACTTCAGCAACCTCTGATAGAAGACCGTACAAAGTGATTTCAAATCTGAAACATGCTTACTTGATAAATATCACACTAGATTTCTGCGTTACTGATTTAAGAATACTGTGATTTTTCTCTTGTGGGTTGGGTAACAGTGATGACTATGCTCAGCTTGGGATGTGGTTTTGCAAAACACTGAATCTGACTGACTGCTGCCAGAAGGGGTGATTGTATTGACCTCTTCCCCCACCCTGTGTTTACCCCACTTTTTTCATGTCAAAGTGGGTGATCAAAGGGCTGAGCGGTGAGCCAGGTCAGACTAAAAGTGCACTGATCCATCAGACCACGCAATCTCCAGATTGAGTTGTAGGGAGATGGCAGGACCAGGAAGCCAGGAATAGTGTGTAGTTTGCCCTTTGTGGCGAGTTTTCAGATGAAGTTGTACCCAGGCTAATGGAGGTGTTCAGTCCCCTCCTTTGGCTCCCAGTAAACAAACTTTTCCATGTAGGTGAATTAAATGTTGAGTTTGTGTGCTAGTGCCTGGTACCTTAAAAAGAGACCGATTTTGGTCCCTTGCAGGAGGTGACTGATTTGACACAGCCAGGCTGTAGGAGTAACAAACACTCATGTTTGGAGTAGTCATGAGACGACTCATAAGTTTTTTTTTCTGTTTGATTTTGTCACAGAGCAGACTAGACAAAGTGCAGAAGATAATTCTGGAGTTAACAAATTTTGTGAAGCTTTTTTAAAATCCCAAAGTACAGAATTCTCACATGTGGAGAATTGCCTCAAGATACTTTAAAAATATGAGTGTATTGGTTTTTATCATAAAGTAATCCTGCTTGTGAATCAGATGTGGGTAGCAGATGGTGTTTTGGTGCTGGCTGAAATGCATTGTCCTGCTTTCTGCATCTGCCTCTCACATAGCAGTAAGAGACACTTACCTTCTTTGTGTTCTAAACCATTTACACTTTGTGTGCAGCAGCTGCGGGAGTGACAATCTTCTGGGGAGTCGTCTTTTGCTTACCTTTCCGTGACCAGGCAGGGTGGCTTAGGCATGGCAGGCAGCTCTTACCTCTCAGGGATGTCAGAGGCGCCATCAGAAAAATACTTGCATTATGACAGTATTTGAAAGCTGAACCCCTCATGGGCTTTGTTGTACTAGTTGCTATGCAAATATAGATTGAGAGAGCTCTTCTTCTGAATACTACTCATCCACTCTTTCCTTTTTGTTAGTTTTTACTCGCCCCCCCGTCTTGATACCGTATTTCTGTGAGCTCTATCTGTTCTGGCCATGGGGCTGGAGGTTGCCTTGCCAATTGTCACTAATGCTTTGGTGTGATTTGTGTCACTCCCTAGTGTGGAGAACACGCACCAAAGACACAAGGCTCTTCCTGGAACACACTCCAACCCCTAGTAAAGAGTGGATTGCTGAAATCTGGGCAGCCCTTCAGCAAGAGTTACAATCCAAGCGCAGTCTGGCATCTTGTGTTCCACTGGAGACCAAAGGAGGTGGTCATTATGGTTCTTTTGGACATATAAACCATGTTTTGTGAAATGGAATTGCAGACTTTTTAATTTGTTGGTTTCATTGGCTTGCATAGATGTGGGAGTTTAGCCACCAAAGGGATGTTTATCTCTCAGTTTATTTTGCATAGTCTAGCATGCAAATCACAGAATCATTAAGGTTGGAAAAGATCTTTAAGATCATCAAGTCCAACCATCAACCCAAGACCACCATGCCCATTAAACCATGTCCCGAAGGGCCACGTCCACACGTTTTTTGAACACTTCCAATGATGGTGACTACCACCTCCCTGAGCAGCCTGTTCCAATGCTTGACGACTCTCTCCATAAAGAAATGTTTCGTAATATCCAATCTAAACCTCCCCTGGCGCAACTTGAGGCCATTTCCTCTCGTCCTATCGTTTGTTACTAGGGAGAAGAGAACAACACCCACCTCACCACAACCCCCTTTCAGGTAGTTGTAGAGAGTGACAAGGTCTCCCCTCAGCCTCCTCTTCTCCAGACTAAACAACCCCAGTTCCCTGAGCCGCTCCCCACAAGGCTTGTGCTCCAGACCCCTCACCAGCTTCGTTGGCTGGACAGACTCCACCACCTCAATGTCCTTCTTGTAGTGAGGGGCCCAAAACTGAACACAGTATTTGAGATGCGGCCTCACCAGTGCCGAGTACGGGGGCACAATCCCTGCCCTGCTCCTGCTGGCCACACTATTGCCGATACAGGCCAGGATGCTGTTGGCCTTCTTGACTTACCTGGGCACACTGCCGGCTCATGTTCAGCCGGCTGTCAGCTGGCACCCCCAAGTCCTTTTTTGCTGGGCAGCTCTCCAGCCACTCTTCCCCAAGCCTGTAGCGTTGCATGGGGTTGTTGTGACTGAAGTGCAGGACCCTGCACTTGGCCTTATTAAACCTCATACAGTTGACTTTGGCCCATCGATCCAGCCTGTCCAGATCCCTCTGCAGAGCCTTCCTGACCTCCAGCAGATCAACACTCCCACCCAACTTGGTGTCATCTGCAAACTTACTGAGGGAGCACTTGATCCCCTCATCCGGATCATTGATAAAGATATTAAAGAAAACTGGCCCCAGAACCAAGCCCTGGGGAACACCGCTTGTGACCGGCTGCCAGCTGGATTTAACACCATTCACCACGACTATGTTAGAGCTCTACTCGGTTTCAGTTGTCCAGAAAGGGTGGAGGTCTGCATCAGTGTTAACTCTGATTATTGGTGCTCTTCTGAGAGCTTGCTTGAATAGCTAAATTCTTTGAAATAGGTTTTGTGCTTCTATTCCTGTGCTCAACTTTTGTTTGTTTGTTTGTTTTTTGGTTTTTTTCTCCATTTTTCACCCATTTAAGCTGCTACTTAGAATCTGGCTTTTGATAGAGTTTCTGGTTTTTTTCTTCAGCTTTGGTGGTTTGGGGTGTATACAACAGGCTAGTACATACACTTCTGTAGGATAAGATACTTCAGGTCTTCGTGGAATTTGAAGGCTTGAGGAACTGTGATGATGTTCTGCATCCTGGGAGGAAGTCTGCCTAGCTTGGTACTCGCTTCTGCACTACTTGGAAGGCCGTTGTGTGGTTTTTGTTCTCTGAACCCCTATCTTGCACCTCCTTCCTTTCCAAGAGGCTTTCCCTGCACCGCTGGTGAATGTGAAAGTCCAAAATCTCATTTGCTGTTCCTCAACTTTGTGTCTTTTTTTTTTTTTAACATATTGTAGTATGTATAACATGCAGAGGCCTTACTGGCCTCCACATATGGGGCTCAATTTACTTTTGCTATAGCTATTTTTGGTTTGACACAAGAAATGTCAGTGCCACATAGTATGAGATGATGAATTGCTGTGTACTGTACATATCCATGAGTCTGGGATATCATCTGAGTGGTGGCATCTTGCCAAATACATTTCAATTCTGTTACTTCATATTCTTTTGAAAGGCCTGTTACGTAGCCTGAGACAACTACCACTATGCTGGACTTCTGCTTAAGCTATTTGTGAACTGGTATCATCATATTGCTTTGAGAACTATGCTGAAAGTTTAAGCTTCAGAATTCTGTCTGAATATTTCAGATCTTTCCCTTTACATTCTTTTAACTCATAATCTGGACAAGATTCTTATTTACAGAAGAAAAATGTCTAGCACTTGTGCTAGGCACAGTGAAGACAGCACTGCAGTTTTTCGTGCCGTGCCAAAATAGTCAGTTTTGGTTTGATACTGCTTTATCATCAGTTTACTTCTACAACAAATGGGAGAACACTTAGAAAAATAAAATACAAGAAAGTAAAAATCAAGCAAATATTGTAGCACAGCTTTATGTTCAAAGTTTTCTGCAAGCATAGTATATTATTACAGTTGTCCCTACAAATGACTTTGTGTGAGTGTAGTATTTTTATGGGGACAGCTGTAACAATATGATTTTGACCTTTTTTTTTCTAAGAGTGTTCAGATTTTAGGTGACACCTGAGAGAGGATTAAATGTTCTTGATTGTTCCTGAGATTTAAATGCATTTCTGCTTTTACTGTGACTCTTGGTTTTGTTTGAAAATGAGACATCGTAAATCATTGTAAGCTTTCTCCTGAACCCCTGAAGACAGCAATCACTACTGCACATAGCTTGATGTAGCTGCAGTAGCTGCATTTTTACTTTTCGTAAAAGTATAGATTGGTGTTCGATTCTACCAGCACAGATCACTGCAGAATATGGTAGCTGTACTGTGCTTCCCGCTCACACTTCAAAAAACTCACAGAGGACTGAAGGACACGCAAGGCTTAATCTTTATGGTTCAGTTACTAACTATAGGCTGGTCTGTGAAATCCGAGTGGCTTCTCTGTCGTCCATCTCCTTGGGTAAGGCTTTGTGCAGAGTTCAGCGCTGAAGCCCAGCTGCTGAGAAGCTGACAGGTGCTGCAATACTTAAATGAATCCCAGAGACAAGCATGTTGCTATCAGCCTCTGCTCAGTATATAGTTTATAATCTTGAAGCTCCTCTATCTAGCTATTGAAAAACAGAAAATTTTATTTTCCACCGTAATTCTAGTGTGTCTAGTAAGTACCATCAGGCACTGAACTACAAAGAAAACAAAATTTGTGTCGAGCTGCTTGCTCATTGACCACTGTTTATGCTGTATGTTGAATAAGACGGGAGATGGTGTGTGAGGAATCAAGGCTACCTGGTGTGACACGTGTACATAAGCCATAAGGTTTTCCATCACCCAGTTGGCTTTTATTTCAGGTTTTTCTCAATTTTGAACTACTCACTTTTGTTGCAGCCGGAACGATGTTCTTCACAGTGTTATGTGTGAGTGGGCCTATAAAAGTTTGAAAGATCTTTTTAGAAAGCTGTCACAGAAAGCAAAAATCAAAATGATGCACACAGGGGTAATGCAGTAGTAGTCTGCACAGGTGCCTTTGACTTGAGCAGTGAAGTAAGGCGCAGCAGAGTTGTCATCCTCTTCCTGGCTGGTCAGGAGTGTGAGAGGAGCACAGCTGGTCAGTGGGATTTGTGGTTAACTGCTGACAATAGTGGGATACTGGGAGTCTGGATTCCTGGATTCTGTTACAGCTCAGAAAGGGAGCTTGTTCTCTTGGGCACAGGCTCCTTTTCCAACTTGACATCTGACTTCTCAAACGTGCTCCCTCTGCCCTTCCCCCACTTAGTTCTTGATCTTATTCCTGCTGCCCTGGGCTGCTCATTTGTAATCTCCTGGATATCTTGGTCCAGTTATAGCTCTCGTGCCCTGCTGCTCTACATAATTTCTCCGTGCAATACTGAAACTTCAGAGAAGAAAAGATTTCCATGGCTTGCATGCAAGATGTATATCTGCTGAGTTGTAGGAGACAGGTGCATTTCTTTAATGGATGAATCTGAGAAGTCAGTGTTTGTCAAATGTATAAGCAGCAGAAACAAGGGTCTTACAATAAAAATAATAGCTAATTTAAAAAAAAAAAAACAGGTGTTTTACTTAGCCCTATTTGAAATAAACTTGTTCGTTATAGTCCTCCCTCTGCCTCCATGCACATTGTGATAGAAGATTAGTGATAGAGCTTTTACTTGATGCTTGTCTCCCTTGCCTGGAGACATTTACCTCTTTCAGAACATTTTTCTGTTGGGACTAGGAGTATGACATTCAAACAAATCTGTTCCATTCGTCTTTTCTTTATCACTGACTTTTTCCCTCACTGTTATCTAGACAACACAGAGGAAGGAGCTTTATGTATTTTATTATTACATAATTTTAATTTTTATTACATAATCTTTATTATTACATAATCTCCTTTACGTTTACAGGAGTAAACATAAAGGTGATGAAATCTAAAGGTATGAGGTATGATGAGAAATGAGAAGGTAAGGGTCAGAACAGAGACAAACTAGTCGTGCAGAGTGCCACTGTTGCGCGAAAGGACGGTTTGATCTGCTGTGATCCAGAGGCAGGGTGCTGTTATGTAAATGACAGCCTTCAACAAGTCTTGCACTTCCAGGGCAGCAGTTTGGAGGTCTGACTGTTGTGGGGAGTGAGGGCCGTAGTAAGGAACCTTCATTTTGTCCCTACCTCCAGAAAGAGGTTGCTTCAGTGGTACAGAGTTCTCTTTGGATACATACTAGACCAGTATGAAATGCTTTGGGGAGCTTGAACTGCTCCTGCTTTTGTGGCTTGCTGTGCCAAATGACTTTGCAAAAAAATTACAGAATGTGACTTTCTTATTTCTGAAGTTCTCCAAGCATTTAAAATGTCATTCTGGTACTCTGAAACAGCAGGGAACTTCCATTTATTTTAATGCTTATTGAATTTAAGGTACTGTATTTTGAGTCTTTTCCCCCATTTCCTAAAGGAAATGTTGAAATCAAGGGTTAAAATCCCTGGGGAAATACTGAGTGTTACAGAATATAGGGCTGTTTTCTCCAGTTTAGCACGGGCATTCAAATATGGCTTTCCTGCACTGGACCAAAGGAGTACTGGAGCAGTCCCTGTTGTAGCCCTGTCTTGCTTGGAGATGCCCTTCCAGGTGTGGTGTCAATGGATATCTAGCCAGCAGGGCAGGATATGACAAGGCACCCTGCAGCTGTTCAGTGGAGATGCCTAGAGTCAGTCTCTGGTCTGATATGTGTATGTCAACATAATATATATATTTTATGTGGAATGGCCTTAATATGAATGAGGAATTTGGTCTGGACATCCTCTGACCTAGCTGCCTGTTCAAAGCCTGAAAGAAGGAGGGTTTAATTCATGACCCCTAAATTAAAACACTGAAGTAAAGTATGAGGAAACCAGTCCTGTGGGATGAGATTGCTTTTTGTGTCTCTATTAAACTTGTGTAAAATAGCGAAGTGCTGAACTCGGGAATGCTACAACTGCTGTCTTGAATTTTTATTTTTGTTTTCTTCAAAACTATTTGCTGAATTAACAGAATGTTTCAGCCAGTTTAGAAAAAAAAATAATCGGGCTTTCTGAGAAGAAACTATTTTCCAAAACATCATCCAGCCTTTTCGGTCCACAAACGCTGGTTCTAAAAAGTTTGTTCTTACTGATTAGGAAACACCAGTGTGATTGTTTTAGTGCTAGCTAATTTAACTCTAGCATCCAGAAATATCTCTGGATGAGTGTTATGCTTGAATTCTTTTGACTCTGTTATCTTTATGTCCATTTCTGTGATGTTTGCTGCATTGCTTTCTGTGATGCTTTGTTGTAGCTGGATTTGCGATGTGCAGAAGCCAAGGCTGTGCCATTTAACAACCACAAGTTGATAGTTGGGTCTTCCTCCTCACTTAGCATTTCAAAGGTTTCTTCTTGGGCAAGGCACAAAGCATTTTTTTTTCCTTGCAGCTGTGGATTTGCTTTTCAAGAGAGATGTATCCAGATTTTGCTAGTTTTCCCGTATAGGTTCTTAGTGAAGGGCTGCTGCTGAGAAGGTTAAATATAAGTTTGCGTAACAGAGTATAGCAGTATCTCCATGTCACTTCATTTACTACTGCAAAGCTCACATTTCTGATCACAGAAGATTTAGCAATAGAAAATAACTTTTTTTAAAATAGAAACTTTTTTAGGATTGCTTGACCACAGTGTTCACACCAACATTTGCTTGTTTGTGTGTTCATTTGATGTTGTGGGGTTATTTTGTTTCCTTTTAAAATGTTCCTCCTTCAGAATTTGTGGGGAATTCTTAAAAATACAGAAAACTTTGGAAATGGATCCTGATTTCCCATTATTGGAAAAATTGTTTCTGTTTTCTGCTGCTTGCAACTTTCAAATACGGTACAACCTAGACTGCAAAAAATCTATTTGAAGTGCATCTGCTAGTAGGCATGCTGTAGTCATTTGGGTTTCCTTTTCTTAAACAAGCTACACGTCTTCATTGCTACATAGTAAAAAATTACACTAAAGCAAAATTAGAAGACAAAACCACTAAGCCGGGGAGATAGTGAGAAAAAACTACTTGTGGAGATTTGCACTGTTTTCCCTTCATGGTTTGAATCTCAAGTGTTATTAATTCCTGTATGATAGAGAGGAGGCATTTGCTTTTTAAAAAAAAAAAAAATTCCATTTATGTTGATTCACCCTTCAAAAAGAACTGATGAAGATCTTTAAAAGCAGACCACAGTACTATTTTATTATTTTGGGTTGTGCTATATTTAATACACGCTTCGAGGTATATTCCTTTCTTTTTTTAAAGAATCAAGCATGAACAATGGTATAAATCTACCATCTAGTTAAGTGTCTGGCAATGCAGAAACTGCTGTTCTCAAGCTGTGTTACTATCTTGGCCTGAGGTAATGTAATATGCTGTAGCTCTTGACAGATTAAAAAAAAAAAGTGAAGACTCAATGTAAACATGGCCTGAAGTGCAGAACAAACCCCGTTGCCCCTCAGCAGGGCAGGATGGACGTGTTGGGCCAGTCCATGGACAGGTTTGAGGAAGCAAACAGTGTGGCACTTTTTGTTCTCTTCCTTTAGCTCCTTAAAGTAAATAGGTTTATGGCTTACAAATGTTCATCTGAGTAAAAGTTACCCTTGTTGTGGCCTACATAAGACTCAGTTTGGACTGCTTCCAGTGCCGCTAATCCTGGTCTCTGTGTGTGCTCCAGTGCTGTCAGGCTGAGTTTGCACAGGTTCTGCTGCCCACCAGAGATGCTGCCAGCATGCTTCAACCCATGTCTCCTTCTCAAACAGCTCCTGGTGCATATCCACCTCCCTGAGTGCAGTAGTAAAATGACACGTGAACTATAAACTGCTGCCCCTGGAATGTATTAATATATAATCCTGCTAATATAAGCTGCAGGATTTCTTTTGCTTTAAGGTATGTGGTGCTTTGGTGGCGGGGCAGAATAGTTAGGTTTAGCTATATTGAGAGTGACCCAATGAGATGACTGACCACTAAAATAAAAGCAAACATAGGAAAAGCTTCAACTCATCTGTTCCCACTCCATCTGTTTCTGAACAAGATGTAGTTAAGGCATATGATCTGTTGAATGGGAAATTCAAAATCAGACTGAAAAATGTGAAACCCTTAGACATGAAGGGTGGAAGCACAAACTATAATTAGTCATGATTTTCCTTTTTTTAAATATTGCTTCCTTGTCTTGTTTGGAACTGGGTAATCAATCTAGGATGACTAAAACTGGAATTTGCTGGGGTATAAGGAGTGTCTGTTGTGAACTGCATAGGGAATCATTTACAGAAGCATACGCAGACCGTAGGAGAGTGGAAGGGGACTACTGGGTGCTTGCAGCTGTGCACAGCTGGCTCCTGTTCAATCAAGCTAGATTGCTTCGGATCAGCTTGTTGGAAGCCTCTCTTCCATTGGCTTTGAACAGTATGTAAAATGCAGTAATCCCCTACTGAGTATGCTCAAAGCTTGAACAGCAGTGCAAGTTCAGAATTAAAAGGCGTCTTTAAATAGATAAGGGCATGACTGGGCTTAGCCCAACTTTTCTCATGGAGCAGTCTAATGGAAATGCCTGGTTTCAGGGAACAGATATTCCATGGAAATGACTGTGCTGTCTTACAGCACAGCATGTTATTTTTTTAAAAAAATATAATAAACACGTTAAAATAATGTTAAGGCTTTGTACAAAGTTGTTAGTTTTCAGTATCTTAACTTAAGTTTTTGTAGAGAGTTTCCCAAATGCAATGGGAACAGTAAAGCTGAAGTTAGAATGATGCTTTGTGTGAGCTGGGAGCCAGGCTGAATGGACTTTTAGCTTTGTCATTCATCATTATTCTGGCAAAATAGCATTGGAGCATTTCTACCTGTAAAATTCTCTCTCTCTGAAATTAGGCAGAGGAATGTATATCCGTATCAGATGGGGGAAAAGCTAAGGCTTCCCCTGGTACCTTGTGCAAACTCTTGCAGTGATCTGCATGGACACAAGTGGGAAGAGTTGCTTTCCAAACTGGCAGGAGGGAGCCCCATGACCTACTGCGTGGCTCCTTCCCCCCTGGTTTTAATATTTTAATACGAACAGCCTCTTGCACTGGCAAGCTGTGCAGGGGAAACACCTGAACCATGTTCCCTAACCAGAATGGAAAGAGGAGAGAGTCCTCGCATCTGGGACAGATACCTGCCACCAAAAGCTTCCGATGTAAAGGTTGAAGTTGGTTGCAGTTGCACGTAATTGAAAATAGGGATTCTTAATGGAAAACCTTAACTGTGAGCATCACTGGTACTCCACCTTTAATAACTTTAATGACTTGTATGTTATAATGAAGAGTGGTGTGTGCTGAACAAACATCTCCATAACCTCATTCATTAAGAGACGAATCTTTCAGTATCTAATATTATGTCTTAAAGTCAAGTAAACAGTACGTTTTGGTGCAAACAGACTGAGTTATGGAATTACTTACACTGTATGAACGTCACTTTGTGGGTGTGTATGTGTGACACAAAGGAGCAGACAGATGATGAAGGTGACAGCATTGCTGACCAGCCTCAGTAGAGCCTGAAGACCATTTTGACCAGGGCATAAGGGAGTGCTGTATAAACACTGAACAAATGGGCACCATATCTAGAAATTTATAATTGGGAAGGGGTAAGAGATCTCTTCAGAAGGAAGCAAGCAATGAGTCTCAGAGATAGTACATAAACCACTTTATCTGCCTTAGGGAAACAAAAATCCTGATGTGGAGATAGTAGAGGGAGGAAAATAGAAACAAGTGGGAATAATTAGAGCCAGGTTTCTTTTTCAGTTCCCTTGTGCTCTATTTTTGTTCCTCATGTTGCACTCGAGAACCAGCAGTCACCAGGAGACCGGAGCACGTAGGTACAGCTGATTCGCAAACACTTCACTCTATAATAGAGCTGCTCTTGTTGGAAGCCCAGATTTGGCTGAGCGTTGCTGTCCTTGAGGACCCCACTCCTCTGTAGCTTTCTTTTCTAATTTGCTTTGCTTTGTTTTGAGTTTTTACCTTTTTCTATGGACATTGGAAAAATTGCTAAGTATCTGGAATAGGGCAAATGCTGCTCTGTTTTTATTAGCCATTCCCTTTGAAATGGGTGGCCAACTGAGATGTAGTGAACTTGTCCATTCTGACCCAGATATTTCTGGTATTATTTAAAAACAGTGAAAAAGTTCCTGGGTGAAGAGGTGATTGTTACTAAGCTTTGTAATTGCCACTGTGGTGCTGAACATTTTTCTGAATCATTGTTTCATGTTTGATAGTGTAGATGTTGTGTTTGACAGATCTGTTAGTGTGTGTTGTGACACTTCACTGACAGAAGGTGGGCATGAATGAACTCACTTACCTGGAAGAAGATTTCATTTGCTGCTTGTCTTGTGTGGACTGTCAATACTTAAAAGCCATCCCAGTTCAATGTACAAAATCTCGGAGCTTGGAGCCTCCAGCAGAGCAGTCTGTGGAGGTAGCTCTTTGGTGCTGATCTGCGCCAAGGGGTTGGTGTTAGTCATGTCATCTGCCAAGCTCCGCGTCACAGAGCAGAAAGTGGTTCTTTGGCTCTGTGATGCAGTGACTGTAATGTGAGGCCAGTTCTCAGCTGGTGGTGTACCTCCAGGCAGTGAATGAATTTCATGAGTTTGAAAGGCTTGTTCACAAACTCACTCAGGGAAGAACTAAGTCCTCAGAACCTCCTATGGCTCTTTCATGAGCTTAAAAATTCATAAAGAAAATAACCACATTTAACTAAAACCAGGCAGCAGAATGACACTGCCTTATTTCTCCAGCTTGGTGTTTTACTTAGGGTAATTGTAAGAATGAAATCCAGATTAAATTTAAACTATGGTTTATTACAAGTGCCCTGCAGCACCTCTTAACCTAATGAGCAGAACAAGCTTCTGCTTTTTCCAAGTGTTCCCAATAAACCACGTTATTTCCTTAGGTAAAAACTTTGGCCAAGATCTCCATAATGTGTGTCCCAAGCTAGAAGCTAAAACACTGATAATTTTTTTTTAAGTCCCTTTTATGTTGGAAAGTGAAGCCATAGATTTAAAGAGTTAACTGTGCATGTGGATTTAGAGCTTCAACTTTCAAAAAACTGTCCTTTGACAGCTTACATGGCAGCACCTGTGTGCTTTAGACTGAGGGCTTGATGGTCTTGTGGCAGTAAATTAAAATGGATGGCTTGAAGCTGGTACTGGTAAAGACCTTCTGAAGGATGCTGCTGGCCAAGTCAGCGGCATTTGATCTTCTGAGCCAGCATGTGAATGGACATGGATTCCAGCCCACTATTTTATGGCAAATAAAACTGGGGGGGTTTTATTTGTGCCCAGCTGCCTGCATAAGTCTTGTCAGGGCTAACTTTGGCCATACAATTTTAATTTGTTGTCGTGTCTCTGCCAGATCATTGCAGGAGGGTGGGAGGGAGGATATTTTCCCCAATGACTGCTTGTTGACATTTGCAGAATAGAAGTGAAGTCAGCCACTTGTTTGTTCAAAGGTTTTAGTGCCCGTAGCTGTTCTCAGCCAGCCGGGATCACTCAGTGCCTGTAGGCCAGCAGGGGCATTCCCAGCTGCAGCATGGAGAAAATTGATCAAGCTGTGTTGGTGTTTAACTTTGTTTCCTAGACCAGGGGCATCAGTGGAACCAAAATGATTGATCTTGCTATACAATTTGGGAAAGCAAATAAGAAAGTATTCTGTTCTTTGCTGCCCGCACAAAAAAAGGAAATAATTCAGGAAATGTTCATAACACAGGCTTGGGGAAGCTGTGATGTGGGAAAGGACTGAGGGCTTTGTTTACTGAGAGCATCTTGCAGCTTTGTTTTTTTTTTCACTAATGGCAGCTACTGCAGAAGCAAGGCAAAATTTTAGTCTTCACCCCAAAATACCGGGGGGGGGGTGTGTGTGTGTGTGTGAAGACTAATGTTCCTTTCTTCTGATATTGCAGGCTCAGGGTAAGAGCGTCCGAATGGCATCGTTGCTGGTGGTCCTGAAAAATAGCTCATCTCTGTATCTCTATCTGGATCTAGGCTCTGCATCTAATAGCAATGTAATAATTTCTCTTTCCTAGAAGGATGGTCACGGACTTGATTTTCACAAGACTGAGCAAAACCCACATTTTATTTCAGCAGGCTGGTGTGTGCTGGGCCCTGAAAACATTACCCCTGTGTGAAAGTGGATTGTGAGGGCACCTAATGGAAAGGCAGGGAATGAGGGGACAAGGAGAGTATGAGTGAGCGGTGTTGTGAAGAACAGGAGCAGATATAGAACAAAGATGAGACCAGTAATAAGCATGAGCTGAGACTAGGAAGAAACAAGGAGAGATTTGAGAAAATTACAACGTAAAAGATATAACGGAAGTTACTGTAGAAAAGAGGAGGTGAAGTGGAACAAGGGAGAGAAGTGGGAGAAGGAGGAGGAAGCGATTGGTAAATGCAGTTAATAGCAGCACTGAAGAGAGTTTTAATTGGAAACCTGTTATAATTAACTGCAGTTCTGCTCCTATGCATTCCAGGAATGCTTGTGGCAGGTAGTTTTCCTTTTGGCTGTTGCGATGCTGGAGTATGCTGGAGTATCCAGAGTATGCTGGATTTCAAGCCAAGCGGCAGATCCACATTTGTGTTTACCAGGTCCTGAGCAAACATGTTAATAATGTCTTTTTTTTAATAGGAGGTAGCACTACAAATTGATCCCAGGTTTTTCTGTAGCAGATGGGGAATGCATTCTGATCTTGCTCTGTCTAAAGGCGCTCTTTTTAACCGTTCAGGCATGAGCTCTTGTCACCTGGCACCTAGTTGGTGCTGGAGGGAGACCTTGACCTTGTTGGTATGACCTGTGGAGGCTCCTTCTAAATCCCCTGGGGGACTTTCTAAGTAGGGAAGGGGTGAAACTGCAGCTTGTACATTCTTTATGTCTGGAAGGAGATGAAAAACAACCATGGAGGGTTCCTGAAATTCATTTGAACTTAGTTGTCCTTTATCTCTTTGTGGGATGCTAGTGCCACGTGCTGGGGAGCTGCTTTGGATGCTGGGGCTCTTTTGAGCAAGTGAGGCAGCTTTTTGGATGCTGGCGAGCAGGATTACTGTGACTGAAATGTTATGGATGCATCTTTCAAATCCCTTTGGCAATTAAAAACCAGAACAAGTGGAAACCAGTGGCTGCAACTTCAGTTAAAAATGACGACTTCCCACCTCACAGAAAAACCCTCTGAATGTAGAAAGCATGGGAATTCTGAGGTCAGTTAAAGCCAAACCCTGAGCAGTGGGAGCTGTGAAAGCTCAAGTAAAGGCAGCTGTACCATGGCTCTGTGTTTCTGGTGGAAGCACCTGGCTGTGTATCATCAAATCACAGAAGGGTTTGGGTTGGAAGGGGCTTTCACACATCAACCAGTGCAACCCCCCTGCAATGAGCAGGGGCATCTTCAGCTAGATCAGGTTGCTCAGAACTCTGTCCAAATCCAGGGGTGGAGCATCCACAACTCTTCTGGGCAACTTGTTCCAGTGTCTCACCACCCTCATTGTAAAACATTTCTTCCGCATGTCCAATCTAACCCCTGAGTCTTTCAGTTTAAAACCATTGCCCGCTGTCCCATCACTGGAGGCCCTGGAGAAAAGTCTCTCTCTGTCTTTCTTATAAAACCCTTTTATATATTTAAAGGCTGCAGTAATGTCTCCCTGGAGCCTTCTTTTCTCCAGGCTGAACAACCCCAACACTCTCAGCCTTTTTCTGTAGGAAGCTTTGTTTTTATTGTGCAGGTTTGTTTAGCTTGTGAGCACTAAAATGGTAATGAATGGCCTTTACCCATTGAAAGAGGCTTCCTTGACTATATGCCATCAACTGATTTAGTTCCCTTTGAAGGGAGTGTGATGACAGACTCCCCTTGCTAGCTGTGTGTAAGAACTGCTTTAAAATCATTGAAGAACACTGAATGATAGAGGGAGATCTGTGTGCATCCATTTTCTTTCCTCCCAAATCATGGGTGAGATTAGTGGACCTTTGAGGCCAGCCCAATGGTTTGTGTGAACTATCATAGCAATTTCTTCTGCTGCTGTCCAGAACGCATGGGTTGAGGATGAATACACTGTGGAGGTCACTGTAGTTTAACTGGGCATGTAGGTAGGTGTACAACAGATATAAAAAATATCCAACAGTTGTCTGTCTCTTCTTTTTCCACTTGTAGGTTTATTCTTCAGTCTAAAGGAGTGATTCATAATCAGCTCTTAGAAAAACAGAGAATAGCTGAAGAGAAAATTAAGGAATTAGAGGTAAGTTTTTGGCAGGTAATGATGAAAGTACAACATTGAAGGTCAACAAGATGCTGTTTGCTACATCCCGTGTTTTTATCCAGTACTTTTCGTTCTGAAGGATTGTAACTAGGTGAAACATAGGGCCTGTTACAAGTAACCTACAAGTAATTCATGTCACTTGGTTTCTTTGCAAGACCTACAACCCCAGTAGGGTTTGATTGTTCACTGTGTCCTGATATGAAAACTGGGGTTGAGGAATCCAAATGAGATTAGTAGGAGCAAGGTTTAAAACTAGCAAAAGGATCTTTGTGTGGTAATTTGCAGCAGATAGGTTATGTGAATCTTTGCCAGTGCTGTGGATGTTAAAAGTTTACACTGGCTCAGGGCAATTGCACAAATTCATGGAAGAGAAATCCATTGAGAATTACCAAATATGTAGAAATGGCATCCTGCTCAGGAAGTCCCTGAGCTAAAAATGTCTGGAAGCTGGGAAAGTATGAGGAGGAAGTACTGTATACGCCTGCCCTGTCCTTACACTCTGCCCCAGGCATCTACTTGTGGCTGCTGTTGAAGACTGGATCTAGGGGGAGATGGGACTTTGTTTTGATGATGTGGTCAGAGCAATTCAGTGTTCTTATGTTTATCTGGTTGGAGTATTCAAGGCAGAGAAGATGATCTAGGAAATATAAATTAGTGTCTGTGCATGTTCCAGTGTTCAAACAAGTTATCTAGTAAATCTTGACTATCTTCTAGTGACTACATGTACAACTTACAGTTCTTTGGAGAAGGTGTTCAAAACGTACTTTTCCAAGGCCATTAGTATATTTTTTTTAATGCCCTTAAAATATAATTAATACAAAACCCTGTTCCTTGTTTTTTGGGGAATGACAGTTGTGTTAAGCAGCTTATCTCATCTGTTAGTGTTTTGGAGACAGTGAGTGTGGAGACCAGCTAAGTAGGGGCAAGCAGGAATAGGAAGTTGGTGCTCATACCTACTCAAACCTGTGCAGTTCTGTCTCTGTTGTCTCTCCTACTTACACTAAAGCAGAAGTAGAGTTTGTTTTTTTTTTTAATTCCTTCTTAAGACTCAGCTTGCCTGGGGAGCTGTAGGGCAAGCACATCACCGTATGTTGTGCTGCCTAGAGTGTTTTCTGTGCCAGATACTAAGGTTTTGTGTTTCTGACCATGAGAACTTTTTCTGCACAAGGAAAACAAGTACTCCATGGGTAGCCTATATATTTAAGGTGGTGTTAATTCAGACAAGGCACAGTCATTTTTTTGGTTTTGTGATAAAAGTGATTGTATCCTGGCTACTCTGGAGCCATTCCAGCTGCCAGTAGCTTTGTGCAAAGACAGCCCTGCAACTGGAGTTGAAGAACTTCATAGCAGCATGTCTGGATTTGGAAGTGATTGGAGTGTGATTGACAGCCTCTGGTTATGAACTACCCATTGTGTTCCTTACTGCCAGGTCCATTGGGCTGTGGTCAGCTTTTTTGGCTACTGTGCCCTTCAGCTGTGCATCTCCATTTCTTCCTGTTCCTGGTGGGGAATGATCTTGCCCCCTGAACTTTCCGATTGCTGAGTTCAGCAGAATGGATGGAATTTCCCCCAAATTATAACTTTTGCTATTCTTACACAAAACCTCAGAGCTGGCTGCTTCAGAAATGTGTTTTTCTGCTTCGTAGCTCCCAGTGCTTGAGTCTCTGGTTATGGCCACTGAATTGAAGTTCCCAGCAACAATATCTGTATCAAAAGGTGGTGGGAGTGGAAAGGTGGTTGCCACATGGGTCAGTTTTTCTTTTTAACTGTGGATAGTAGGGCTCAGATTGCCAAAACTTTCAACAGTTTGTTTTAAGCGAACATTCAAATCCATCTTTTAACTACTCTGCTGTCAGTTTTGTGAAAAGGATTTTCCTTGGGCTTGGGATTCCCCATGGAAGAGGACAAGCTCTTAGACAACTGCTAGAAACTGAGATTTCAGGGGAAATACCTGGGTCCAAGTCAGAGAGCACTTATGGCAGAAGTAGGGGATTTTGCTGTCCTGAAAACAAGTTGTGACAGAAGCAGGAAAGAATGTGAAACTTTGTGACCTTGTGCTTCTACTGCATCATTGTAAAATAAATACCAAACCAAGATAGGTTAAAACTTCCCTCCATCTGTTATTAAAACTGGAAGGATTTTAAAGCTTAGGTTTGTATTTTACATTGTTAACTACCTTATTACTTACTCACATTTCCTACTTTGCATAGTTGAATCAAGCTGGTCAGAGTAATCCTCCAGAATCCAGATGGTGTGCCTGATCTTAACCTCATGTAGCATGAGCTTGAGACAGTTATGTCTTGCTATTATGATGCTATTGCCAAGACATTGTGAAATGTATATTTTCGATGCAAGCCTGAATTTGTGAAATGCTGTCACCGCTAACTTGGTGCTGTTTGCAGAGGAGCACAGCACAGAGGGCTGGGGTCACTGCTGAGCTCTTCTGTAAATCCATCCAGCTGTGTAGCAAGGAGAGCTCCTGAGTGCTCACTATTAGTGAAAATGTGGGCTTTAACCTGCTTCAGAGATGTGAACTGGGTTTCCTGACATTTGCAGCTGTCAGAATGAACTTTGAAAACAGTGAGGTGTTTTGAGTCTAGTTTGAAAGCTGCTTTTCTTCCCTCCTCTGATAGTCTCTACTGCCATGCATGCTTGCAGTTATTCCCTTCCCCTCAATCCCCTCCCTTAGGTTCCTCTGCTGTTGAAGCAGTGCATTGACTTTTTCAAGATAGCATCACAAAATTGATGTGATACTGCTAGTTTGATTCTCCCTGCTGCTCATCACATGACAAAGCAGCAAGGAGAACCAGACCTGTCTTTGTACAGGGCTGTGGAAATAAGGCTTGGCTGGAATATGCATTGGATGTACTTAGTGAGAGGAACTGTGCTCTGAAAGCACGAAAGGGGTATGGATGTATACAAGGGGGCAAATGCATAGCCTGTCAGTTACTCTGCAGAAAAAGCAAGCTAGCTTTACTCTTCTTGTTAAAGCTAAGGTAGGAATCTGAATGTATACACATACATATGTAGCATTATTAACTTTACAACTTGTATATAATCCTTTGGAATCTAAATAGACTGTCCAGGCTTGCTGGCAAAATACACATGCCTGCTTAAAGGCTATGCCAGTGAGGCTTACAAAAACCTGCTTGAATCTTGCAGAGACTGATGGCATAGGCTTGCTCATGTACTGGCATGGGAAGCGTCCCACTTAGTAGTAGCGATTGGATTTTTCCAGTCCTGATACTATCAAATTCTTGTTGTGTTTCACAGTACGAGGGGTATGTGTTAAATCTATTTTGAAAGCATTCTAAAGGGATGAGCACAGACTCTTTTTAGCTCAGCAATGTTTGTGCAGTATTAGGAGAAAAACCAAGTAATGTTTTTCTTCCCTTGTTTTCAAGGAAACATGATATGTGAGGGGTGGAACAATGCTTTGTTTCAGGAAATGTTATCCGTTTCCATTGTAGGGTTGGATGGATTCTGTTTTTAAATGTGGCATTTTAAAAAGAGCAAACTCTGTGATGTTACAAAGACATGGAAAATTGATTCTTCATTAGGGGTGGAGAAAGTGATTGTCGCTGTATGTTTTCTCTGATAATATCTGATAGTCCCCTTCTCTCCTGCTATATTCAGCGTGTTTAGTTGTCAGGCGTTGTCAGACTAAATTGCTAAAAATAACAAATAAGGGGGAGGCTTTGCTGGGCAGCTCTGTCTACTGTGTGCTACTGAATTTAGCTCCTTCGTGAAAAGGGCAAAAGCAACCTGCAGCTTTCTGGCTGAATTGGATTTTGGTTTTAAACTCTGACCACAACACTGTTGTGTGCTTGTTTCCCAGGCAATTCTTTCACACGTGTATGGGAGACTGAAAGTTTACTGTTGTAGAGATAAAGGGTTGGTTGTTTTCTTCTCTGTCTGCCTGGAGTAGAAAATACGATCGTGAAAGCTATACTTAAGTGCGTGATTTCTAACTCAGAAATTCTTCGTGTGATTCCTGAAATGCCATGTCCAATTGCCCTATTCCACACAGAAAACTTCTTTGCTCTTGTTCATGGTGGAGAAATGAACACTCTGCTCTCAAACACCGCTGTGCTCCATGTTTAAAGGCTTAGATGGTGTTGCGGGACTCCTTTCTGGTAAAGTTAAAAAGTGACTGCGTTGCACTGCCTTAAGGTGACCAGACGTCATAGGCAACAACAGACTTCTTCCCTGGTGCTGCCTGCATGCAAACTTGCTTGTGCTGTGGCTTCTGTTTCTCTAATCTTCTTTCCCTAGGAGCTTTAAAATGGCTTTGCTGCAGCCCTGAGGCGTAATGGTGGTGCCCCCCTTCTTGATGATTCGACCAGGGTGACTCTGATGGTTGCCACAACAGTGTTTTTGTACCCTGTGGGAGCAAAGATTTAAGCAGGCGAGGTGTGGCTGGGGAGAAGTGCTGGAGTCTGGGAGGTCATGTTTTCTGACCAGGTATGGCTCGGATGGACCTGCTCACTGTGGCTGCGCATCTCTTGTTGTGCTCCTGCGACAGCTCTCTGTGGACAGCCCTTTGGTTTTGACGCTGAAATGGTCAGCATGGAGGCCAATTCTGAGGGTGGCTTTAATGATGTGAAAACAAGTCTCGTGAGATTTGTGGTGCGCTTTGCAGACCACTAAGTGACCATAAGAAGGTAGCAATTGTTAGGCCCATTCCCAAGTGAGACCAATTTGTTCCTGGGATTTATAGTGTAGAAGCTGTCATCCCATGGTTGGCCCAGGATAGACCAGTGCCCAGGAATGTGCGGTGGGCTTTTTAAATAAACAGGGAAAAATAAGGAATGCTCCTTTTTGCTTTGGAGAAGGGAAGCCTCAAGAATAGCCCTCTGTGCTTTAGCCTGGAGCAGATTTTACTTTGGATGATGAGTGTGCTGTTCTCTCATTCCATTGCTGGCATACACACACGTACCAAGGACATGATTTTAAACACATGTTGTCACAGAAGCTGCCCCTTGTTTCTAAGTGTGCGCATAGACGAGGTCAGTCCCTGGCTTGGTTTCAGCCCTGTTGGCTTTATGGTCTTTCTGGTCTACTCTAAGGAAGGCTGGCATGTTTCTGTTGCTGTTGTTCATACAGGAGCTAAGCCAGAACCATTCGTGCAACCTGGGGGCTCGGCTGCAATCATGATTTGCAACCATGTACAAAACTCCTCTGGCACAGATTGTTTGCAGGTTTGGGGCGTTGCTGGGGGTAGATTGATTTTTATGTTCTTAATCTGCTTGTCCTGGAAGGTGGTGTGTGGTGGGGTTGGTTTTGTGGTTATTTCATTCTCTTGTTTTTGTTTTGTTTGTTTTTTACTATTTGCACACACACCACACCACCACTGCCACCACCACCACCCCTCCCCCCGCAACTTTACTGTGTCTGATGTTTGGGAATTCAGAGTGGTGGTATCTCCTTCTCTTCTTGCCCCGGAATCACACCTTGGAGTTTCAATACAGCTCTCTGGCCATCTACAAGTCAAGAGAAAGACAATACATGCTTCCAGGGGGCCACTTGTTCCTAGAGGTGGTGATCTCCCTCCGCTTGCTGTAGAGGGCAGCTGGACACCTGACGTGGGGACAGGTGGAGTATGGAAGTGAACTTAACATGTAGGATTGATGTTTGGGCTTGCATGGGCCTTTTAGGAGGAAGCTGTGGGAGCTCCACAAATTATGGGAATTGGTGTGAAAGTGAGCTCATCAGGCCCCCTGTGAAGGCCAGGCAATAGCCTTCATCTTGAATGGTTTTGGGTGTCTGAGGCAGCTGCGGGTGTCTGAGGGGGCTGCAGGTGTCTGGGCAGGTCCTTCTGGGCACGGATGTGTAGACTTGGTGAAGTTCCTGAGAAATGTGTTTTGTCTTGACTCTTTTGGCTTCTGTCATCCAGGCCTGAGTTTGTGCCTTCACTGAGGGCTTGCTCCTGCTTTTCAGGCTGCTGGAGGCTTAGCTTGCTTTTTGAGGACATGGGTGGTCCAGCTGCCTGCCTAAGCTTGCTGGCAGCTGGGGAGCATCCACAGACACTCCTGTAGAGCAGAGCACAGCCTGCATGGGCAGAGCTGTCAGCACCCATCTGCCCTCCACAAAGATGCTTGTTTTTAAGAAGGGAGTAGTCGAAGCTTCCCTCCTCCCCCAGTCTGGCTGTGTTACAAGGAGGAGAACCTGTGTTCTTATTCCTGATTTTTTGAAATTAAAAATACTCTGAGCAATGGGAAAAATAGGCTTTAAAATAATAAAATGGTGAGAAGGTTGAGAGTGTAATGGACACAAAGCTAACACTATCAGAACAAAATCATTCTGTATGGAAGAGCCTTCTGACATTGGACTGGGGCCATATAAATTTTAGGTAAATACTGGAGGAACTGGGACATAGCTAACGCTGGTCGAATTAGACCAGAAAGAATTATTTCTGTCCCCTAAACTGACTCTCCTTATGGTAACGTGGCTAACAGGTCTTATTCCTTCCTTTCAAGACGGATGAATCACTGACTTTACTTCTTAATGTTTACAGCCTCACACTCTGTCTTATTGTCATTTGTCAAAAGTGAGGATAGCAAAAGAATCATATTCTTACAGTCTAACTTAATGTGTATTTTATGCTGTTTATTTTATCTGAATTGCATCATCTCTCATCCCAGAGAAATTAAAGTTGATTGTGTGCAGCTAGCACCTTGCAGCTTTAAAAGCGGACAAATGCTCTTCCGTAATCACAAGAAAGGAGGTGTATTTTTTAAAATACTGGTTCTGATTCCTATGGTAGATTTCTTAAAGATCAAGTAAGAATATGTTCTGCTTTGAAAATTGTGTAAGAAGCTTGTCCTATGTTAAATAGTGCACAAGTCACTGGTTGCAAAACATGACTTTGTAATATTAGAGGCATAGAAAGAAGAAATCATCACATTTAAGAGGGGATTCCCAGCTCTCTGAAAGGGTCTGCCACTGGTTTAGACCTGGTATGGCTTATAAGAACTTTAACATCTCACCACACTTCTATGAAGAGTGGTTGTGGGTGATGCTGATTTTGGTGGAATGACGTGTATTTATAACATCACATATGTATGGGTGTGCATTTGCAAGGCTGGATCTTTCATTTGAAGCAATCATTCACCACAACAAATTTTCAGACTCCCAGATTTTTGCAAGCAACTGTTTAATTAGTAATTCTTTGTTAGTTTTCCCTGCGCTGCAGTCTGCAAAGTAAGCACACAGACTAGCTGAGAGGGCAAAGGCTTCATGAAGGGAGAAGTGGAATTTGATGACTCTTTATTTTCACTGTTCCTACCTTTATTTTTGGGTGGATAATTGTAGATTTTAAAAGCAGGAGAATAATTAGCATGGGTGTTGATTGCTTCCTTTTAAATCCTTTAGAAGCTAGTTATGGAGATACTTTCAAAATAAATGTATCCCAGACTTGTTCTAGGATTTTTTTTGGGGGGGGGTGCTCTATTTTAAAAGGGAAAAAAAAAATTAATGGAAAAACTTTTCAGGTAAACCTTGCCAGTATGCTCATTCCTTTGTAATTCAGGGGAAAGTGAAATACATTATGCATTAATAAAAAACCACTTCTGCTGCTGTGTCTAAATGGTTTTGTCCATCCAGGAGCCTACATTTAGTCATCCGGGTCTGAAAAAGTTGCTTGTTTCCTCTGATTAAGCTGCTTTTATGATTACACTGAAATCATTTTAACACAAAGTTGGTAGATAAGTCTGTCTTTGTCATTTTAAACCAGGGTCTGATTCATTGTCAAAGCTCTCCTTTGTGCTTATGGCTGCAGAAGTATCCAAAGCAATGAGCCGAGCTAGATGTGGGTCCCTCTACAAATTCTTCCTTGCATGAGTAATAGTTAGTCACAAAACCAGTGCCACTGTCCTTGCCTTAGTCACCAGGCCTGTGCAGTCGCTCCTTGCTGTCCTTTATGCCAAGCAGCTCTGGGGAGGGGGATTATCTGTGCCCGATAAACCTCCATCCTGCCCCCATCTCCTCCATCTCGCTTGGGGAGAACAGGAAGCGATTATTTGGAAAGCGTGCTCCTGCCTGTAGGAGACCTAACCCAGCCCTGAGTCAGCTTTATAAAGCCACACCTTTCTCGACAGGTATGCGGGGAGGCTGTCACGACTTCCTGCTGGCCCTGCTGCCCGGGTCGCTCCTCTCATCTGTCTGTAAATATGTTCCTAGCGGGGATGTGTCGGCTTTCTGCCTGTGAGGCAGCCGAGTTCAAGGGTGTCTGAATTAGGAGGGGGGATGCTGGTTAGTTGGGAGTTTACATCATCTTTTTGTTGCTGATTTGTTGAGTCTTTGAAATTTGTGGAAGTAACTTTTCTTTTAACATGGCCTTGTTTGGCCGGGACTGCAAGAGATGAAAGGTGTGGTATGACTTTGCAAAAGTCATACTGCTAGAAGGTATTCTGATGAGCTGTACTGGCTCCGCAGGACCATAGAAACCAAAGCACCAAATTAGGGAACTTACCACATTTTGCAAGAAGCATTTTGGTGAGGGACAGTTCCACCAAAGCAAAATGTGGGGATTTTTCAGAATCTGGGTGAGTTTCCCCTCCTCAAGTTCTCTGTGTTTGACCTGATTCTGCTGTCGTAAATCTGGTTAGGGTGCAGTGTCTGACCTGAAGCAATGTGCCTCTGAAAACTGCTCTAAATGGGTGTCCCTGAAGGAATCCTCTGTATTGATAATACATTTCTGCTGCCACCTACTGAAACGTTCCCAGTTGGCTTGCTTTTTGCTTCAGGCTAGGGTGCAGGAGTTCACTGGAATAATCTGTCATTTCCTAGTCACAGAGAGCAACTGTCTCCACCTCTGCTGAAAATGCTGTCCCATGGCTGAGACAATGGGTATGTGCAGCGTGCTCCCAGTGGGGCTGGGACTTGGGGACAGATAGGCTGCTCTGCAGGCAGGTTTTCCTGCCTGTTCCATTGCCCCTTCTTGTTTTGAAGGTGGCCTTCCTTGGTACCAAGTGTGGAAAGCAACGGGTGCTTTTCCAAATAAGCTTTTTCAGAGTATGTTCCTCAGGGTTTCAAGGCACTATGATAACGGTGGGGGAAGGGCCTGCTGGTTGTGCTGTAGGTAGGATCGATGCATGATGAGGGTGGATTTGCACCAGCAAGTTCCTTAGGCAGGTGCTTCTAAAGATCCTCCTGAGTTGGCAAGTGCATTTGTATGCTTGATGTCTTCTCTTCTTCAGTCTAATCCAGATGGTTTTGAAGTGACCGAGAGTCCCCGTTACCTTCTGGAAAGAATGGCTAAGGGAAAACCCAGGGATCTGAATCATCACTT
This sequence comes from Phaethon aethereus, assembly GCF_964289735.1. Taxonomy (NCBI): domain Eukaryota; kingdom Metazoa; phylum Chordata; class Aves; order Phaethontiformes; family Phaethontidae; genus Phaethon; species Phaethon aethereus. The sequence goes on from NC_138590.1 coordinate 260,668, forward strand.
CTCCTCTTAGGTAAATGCCATCATCGTGCTTCGGTCAGCAGCTGTCATCAGAAACCATCTGGGCTCCCTTCCTATTGCTGTTCAACTCACTCTTGAGCAAACTCTGGGCAACTTCCTGAGAGCAGTAACTCTGCTTGGAAAGTCTTGAAGTCTTGAATCTAAATATTTGGTGGTTGCTGTAGCGTGGTGATTTCCGATGTGTACATGTGCCACAGTGTTGCAGTGGGTGAGGACCAGTGCTGGGTGGACCCATCAGGGCGTAGGACTGCCTGCAGACCCACCCCGCCCCATCGCTGCTGCCCACTATTTCAGTTTCTCCTGAAGCAGAAGCAGCGGGGTGGTGTTCAGCAGGTCCACCACCTTCCCATTTGTGCGTTCCAAGTGAAATCCCATTAAACAGAGCACACGTCCTAAGTACATCATCTTCCGTGACCTCAGGCTGACCAAAATGTTTGCCTTGCCTTCGGTGCGTGTGATGATGGTTCAGTGTGCTGTTCTCTGGCAAGGGTGTTAGGGTGGCTGGAATTGCCGAAACAGCAGCAGTGACCTCAAGAGCGAGGGCAGTTCACACTGCTGCTGCCGCCTGGCCCCCAGCGTGCAGGCCACACAGCTTTCTTTCGTCTTGTGGAAGATCCTTCCCCAGACAAGTGTATGCTCCCAGCTCTATCTCAGGATCTGTTGATCACTTTCCCAAAGAGTGCGCGCACACAGCCCTCAAGGAATGCCAAAAATGATCTGAGTTAACTTTGGGAGATATAGAAACTCTCAGCTAGCAGGTTTATTGAGACAGTGTCATGGGATGAGTTGTATCAGGGCTCCTATTTGAGGCACTGCATCATGCCTGAAGACTCTGCAGCATTCCTTGACAAAAGCTTTCTAAGCATGAGAGTGGGATGCCAGCATCTGGTGGTTGGTAGCCAAGTGTGCTGTGAGCTGTGGGGAGGGAGGTGTGCTCTGGGAAGGAACCTGCCAGCTTGTTTCATCCTTACAAGCTGGATGTAAAACAACTTTGTAGAAAAACAGGGTTTTTAATAAAAAAGCTGAAATGAGAAGCCATGTTCCAATACCAGATCCTTAAACTTCCATGGAAACATTTTTGTTTGGGTTTAAGCATATTTGTGTTTGCAGGTCAGGGGTTGAAGCTCTTTCTCTTGCTGAGGTGAAGAGGGAGAAGTGGGATTTGAAGAGAAAAAGGAGTGGACGTTGAATGAGAAACCGCTACTTGAAACAGGAAATTCACCTGTGAGCACAAGGCGTAATTGCAGCATGAATAAACTGTGGCTGCTGTGTATTTGTTTCCTGCTGAGAGCAGAAGTGCTGTTTTGGCTTTTGGAATTGTGTGCACGCTGTGCTGAACTGCCAGCTCTAGACAAGGCTCTGCAGACACGTGGGTCTGGCCAGTGGCTGACCAGCTCTCTCTGAAGGCAGAGGCATCTGAATCACAGTGCTGGGGGAAATACGTTGCTTTGATCATCGAAAGCCTGTCCGAGAGGAGCTGATTAATAGTTTTTTCTTGCTGTGGAATCTGTGGATGCTGGCTTTTTAATCTGCCAGGAATGTAAGGTCCGGGTGTGTCGTCATGCCTCTCCAGCAAAGCACTGGCCTCACTAGCAGCATGATGCAATGGGAATGGCAGTGGGAGGCTTGAACAGGAGGTGACTTCCCGCAGTGTCAAAAGGCCATGGGCCACCTCAGTTAACCACAACTCCTTTTCTTCTTCAGGGTGTGAACCATAGTTGTATTTGCATTAAATCCAGTATTTCCGCAGCTGCTGCCAAAAGCAAATAGCGCAGAGCGGGTTAGGGAGCGAGTGTTGCCCGTGACAGGGAGCAAAGTGCAAGGAAGAGCCGTGGTACAGGATAACAGCAGGGGCAAGTGTCTACGGCATTGGTTTTGCTGTAACCACCAGCACCAGGGCACAGGCTTGCCGTTCCAGTGCGTGTTGGTAAGAAGCGTGTGCAGTGAGGGATGGTTTGTGGGTGCTGCTGTATGTAGCCTGTGGCTGGGGACAGTACGGCTGATGCTTCCAAGACCTTTGTGCTTCATATGTAGGTGAATGAAGAGGCAACCGGGACTGGTAGGAGCCGCCCAGAGCCATTGCCTGCAGCTGCCCAGTGCTGCTTGAGAGTGCAGTGGGCATTGCAGCCCATCGTCCTCACTACGGTTACTAGCGAGGAAGCAGTTACTAGCGAGGAAGGAGCTGCCCTGCCTTCCTTGCAGACAGGGCTGGGGTTGGTGGTGTCCTCCCTGCTGGGTCGTGCAGCATTTTCTGCGGGGCTGTTGGCTGCACAGCCACCCTTCCTCCTGGGAAGGGTTCCCAGGAGATCAATGCCTGTTGCCTGTTGGATGGGGCTGTGTGAGCTGCATCTATTTTTGCCTGCATCTCTGATCACATGGGAGATGGTGCTTTTACTCTACATAGCTGTACCAAAACCCCACCCCCACACAGGTTAGCCCCTCACCCGACACACGTGGTTTAGGAAGGCTGCAGGAAGGCTTGGAAGTGGGGAAGACTCCTGAGAGCTGGGACAGGAGAGTAAGGGTTAGGCATGGTGGCACCATCTGTGATCAGGTGCAGGGGAGCCTCAGAGCCCCCAGCAGGTGCTGGGAGGTCCAGCTGGTGGGGTTGGCTTTTCTGCCCAAGGAGGAGTTCTTGGCCATCTCTTCTCACCCTCCATCTCAGTGCCCAGCAGCCATTAGCACGGCAAACCTACTTCCAGAAAGCAGGTTTAGGTGAGAACATTTCCTTTTGGGCTAGTTTTCAGACAGATCATCAGGGCTGTGGTTTGTCTTGCTCGCAAGTGCTGCAGCCCTTCCTGGCTAGGGAAGGTGACTGTAGTTGGCAGCAGGATTAGCTTAAAGGAGTTACTAAACTATGGGTTGGGAGGCACTGACTTTGCTGGCTTTTTAGTATGCAAATCTGCAGAAGATGCCTCCATTAGCTTTTCTGCACATGGCCCAGACCTCGCTAGCCTGTCGCAGTAGCCATGTGTTGGTCTTGTGTCCCAGTGCAGGTGGCAGTGCCCTTCCTGTGTGGGGACAGAGCGGGGTAGGAGGGGGATCGAAGGGCTGTCACCACAAATAATGCGTTGGATGAGAACTGGTGGGTGGCCTGTGGTGGGAACAAGTGAGGGTGGAAGAGCTTGTCCTGTGCTGGAGCAGGGCAGCTGGCTTGATTTCAGAGCGTGTGTGAAGCGTGCCCAGAAATCTGTAGCTGCAAATCCTGCTACCTTCTCACATGCCTTCAGCCACTTTCAAGGTGGCCTCCAGCTTCCCTTCCTTGCTTCTGCAGTGGAGAGGCTTCTCATGTGCTGATGGGACCTGCAACCTTGGGTCATTCCTGCCTGAGTGGGAGTTACTGTATGTGGGTCGTGGAAACAAAGCAGTGTTTCTGAAACCTCTGAAAGCTGCAGTGCAGGGAATGATGTGCACTCACTGCCCTGGCTGAGCGGGTGTTCAGAAGCTGCACCTCTCAGCTAAGTTTCAGTAACACGGAGTGTGTTTTGCAGTGTGGTGAATAAATCTGCAGCAAGTAGATGTGGCAATTGTGATGAACCAGGAGGAGGAACCAGCCCCTCACTGTAGCCAGAGCCATCAGCTGACAAACCAGCCTTTTCCTGCTGTGCTGTGTTTCCTCCTTCGCTGCCTTGCCACGCTCCTTGCGTAACTGCTGGCGAGACGCCAGCACCTCGTGGCACTGCCTGTAGAGCGTGGCCCTATTTGTAAGCCCTGAGTTCGGGCTTCTCTGGGAGCTGAGTGGCATGTGTCACCTTCAGGCCCTTGCCTTCCCAAAGCAAGTCTCCTTTCTCAGTCCTACCCTGATACTCCGTGACTCAGGCAGTGGTATCTCTTGCTGTTTTTGGTAACCACCTTGTCTGGCCAGAGGCCTGCAGGGTTGGTGGGTGGGTGAGGGTAGTTTATGGCACTGCTGGTGTGGGGAGCAGATAGGTGCTCTGAATCTGCAGCCTGTAGGTTGTGCAGCATCTGAAGTCACTCAGGCTCCTGACTGGCAAGCACTGGAGTTACTGGTGTAAAAGTACTACCAGAGGCTGCAGAGAGCAGCAGCCTTTGGTTTCATGAGGGACCAAAACCAGCAATACAGTTCTGGCATTGCACTGGACAGTTGCTGCTAGCTCTACTTGCCTTGGCACAGGCAACAAAGAATTAACACTTGGAGCAGCAAACACACCTTCAGAGGAAAATATATACAGCTAATTGGGAGATGAGCTAAAACCTAGCAGCCCTAGGCTGGTCCAAAACGGAGGGTCAGAGGACATAGGATTAACTAGGACTGCAAGTCAACATGAGTGCAAATGAAAGCAGTGGGAGTTCAGGGAAGCTTGGAGGTGGGGTTTGGGAGGCTTCAGTAATGTTCCTCCCACAGGGAGCAGATACCAGCAGCCTGGCAGATCTGGCTGGACCAGAACAGCCTCCAGGGTGACTTCAGAGCTGCACTGTCAGACCATCTGTGGGCTCTTGGAGAGCTGGTGTGACTAGGCAGCGTGTGTGTCAGCCGGCTTGCTCACAGCACTGCCCCCCGGGGAGGGCGCACCAGGGAGAGACGGAGTTTCCTGTCTAGACCTCTGTAATTGTGGTGAAGAGGGGTTTGTATGCAAGCTCTTGCTCCTTCTCCTGTGATTACTGAAGCAGAAACCAGGCCACATCTCCTTGGGAAGGAACACCTTGCTTCTGCCACATGTCTTGGAAAATGCGGCAACCGTCTGCTCCTCGGTCCCCCTTGATTCGGGCCATTAGTTGGAGTGGGAGCCAGCTGCTGTGCTGGCTCCAGTGCTGGCTGCTGCCGGCTTGCAGGAGAGCTCAGAATGTTTGCAGCCCCCCTGCTCCGTGTGCAGGGTTTCCCTTGATGCTCAAGGGATGTTCCTTGAGCCCAGGGCTGAACCTCCCTGGAGGCTGCTTTTGGGAGGAAGGAGTAGAAGTGTCAGGACCAGCCCAGATCCTCTTGCCCCAGAAACTGAGGAGAGTGATTGAGGGAAATACAAATACCCTGAATCCTCACCTGCCAGGGACCACAAGTGATGCTTAAAGTAAAGGAATGGCATTAAACCATGTCCCTTTGCCATGAGCTGGGTAGCTCCAGCACCCCTGCTCCCCCAGGGAGGGCAAAGCACACCACTGCGCAGGAGTGGGCACAACAGCCATGGATGCTTCTGCGCTGTGTCAGGCCGTGTCAATGCTCAGGGTCCCTTGTCCTCAGGGAATTGGGCCCCGAATGGTCACCAGCATGGCTTCCTAACAGGATGCACCTGAAATCCCACTGTGCTAGGAGAATAGAGCTGTCGTCTGCAGCCTGCCAACTCCTGGCTGCATGTGGGTTCTTCCCTGTGTGGTGACAGGGCTGCCTGGCTGACCTGAGGTTGCTGCTGGGGCCAGCCTGCCTGTGGAGAGCTGGTCTCTGGAGATGTCTCTTGCTGCCTGCTAGCCATGAGGGGGAGTGGAGAGGACAGAAAAGTAGAACAGTTTCATAGACTAATTTAATTGCATTAAAAAAATGTTAAAATAAATGAATGCATAGAAGACAACTGTGCTGCTGACTCTCCTTCAGTCAGGAGAGCGAGGTGGAACTCGGGCCCACACAGGTTTTCCAGGGCCTGTCTCTCCTCGCAGCCTTCAGATTCAGTTCCCTAGATGTGAAATCCCTCGACGTCTGTCTGGGCAGTGTGAGAACAGCGCGGCAGTGTCAGAAATCCTGCTCGTGCGTCAGCGAGTCGTTGGCAGCGGGAACCCGCGTTGCACCTCCTCTCACAGTGGTTTCCTGAAAAGCAGCCCTTGTAAGCGAGAGGGATCCCACATGCCTGGGGACTGCATGAGAGGGACAAGGAGTCCTTTGCCATACCCACAGCCCGAGCTGTCACTAAGAACCTTTACTGTTTAAATAAAAGCCCTTCAGTATTTAGAAATGGGGCTGGAAGAGGTGTTCTCAGGGCATGGGCATTTCATCTGAGTGTATAGAAGTGTCACTGCAGGTCTGCTGTGAGGAGATGGATGGGGAGTGATGGCAGCAGGACTGTCCCCTGTGCTTGTGAGTTTTCCTTCGGTGTTAGGGGTCCCAGCTCCCTGTGGGCTTGCAGGAGTCAGGGGAGCGTCAACTTTGCAGTTCTTGCCTGTCGTCAGCTGGCAGTGGCTGTGTCCTGTGGCTCACACACAAGCCCTCCGGCCTGCCCCCATAGCAGGAAGATGCTGCTTGGTAGTGGCTAGCATGTGCTTTTGCTGCAACCTGCACCCGTGGGTGCTTCTCTGCCCCAGCCAGCTGGCAGCTGGGGGAACAGCCCAGAGCAGCATGTGTTTCTACACTTTCCCCCAGCTCCCCCGACATGGCTGAGCACTTCCACTATCCCCCTTTAGTTGTCCTTGGCTTTGGAGGTCATTCATGCCATATCAGGCTCCTTTGCCTGTGGCTGGGGAGACAATTAGTGTAGCCTACAGCAGGATGGTCTAGTCTGAGGCCCGGACTCCTGTAATTTAATGATAATCCTGCCAATGCTTACTGATACCTAGCTTGGCCTGGAGACCGAGCTCTGTCAAGCTCTCCAGGCCTGTGGGAAGGGGCTCAGTGTATGGCTGTAACCACCGTGGGGTAGTGGGAGCATCGTGTGCAGCGGTTCCCAGCAGACTTTGCTGAGAAGAGGACCTTGTGAGGACAGCAAGCTCTGCGCCAGCCTGCAGCACGTACCACCCGTGGAGCCCTGAGGGCTCTCCCTGTGGTTCTCTGCAAGGGTCCCCCCAGCCCAAAGCGAAATGCATTTGGAGCCGTGCTCTCCCTGCTGCTGCCCAAGGAGGTCTGCATCCAGCCACGAGGGCTGCCTGCACTTGCACAGCAACACCTTCTGCCATCCTGGAGTCCACCAGAGACTGTTGTGTCTGTTGTTTGGAAACCCAGAGAAAATAGTCAAAAGAGCCAAGCACCGATTTTTCCAGTCACCTAGGAGCACCCAGACTAGCAGGAAAAAACGCTGCATGCTGAATTCCTATCTTAGGATGCACAGCTTCAGGCTGCTTCCCTGCCAAGCCTAGCCTAATTAAAGATGATTAAGGAAACACACGTATTTGGTGATGATGCCAGGGAATTTCTGATAGAAAGGAGGATCTGGGTTTAGAAACTGGCCCAGCTGGGAAGAATAGCCTTTTCTAGAGGATTTTGCTGTTGTCTCCATAAGGAGACCTCAGCATGTTAATTCCTCTCTAGGCTCCAAGCGTTACAGGATCTGGTTTCCTTTTCTTTCCTTGCTATGGTTAATGTATCCTACTCTTTGCAGCTCTGCTGTTGCAACAGCCCCAGCAGCTCCAAGGAGGTTTCCGAGGGAACAAAATTCAAAGTCTGTGTAAACATTGCCCAGGGTAAATATTAATGCTTCCAGGATGCCTCTGGAAATTAATAACCGCTGTCCTCACTTTGGGAAACCCATAGGGTCGCAGGTGCCCTCAAGCAGGCAGCTTGTAGCTCTGTCCTGGGCACATACTGTCAGTGCTAAGGTGGACCTTAATTCTTCTCTGGGTTTTCTGCCTTGCAGCAGAAGAAGTCGTACCTGGAACGGAGCGTGAAGGAAGCCGAAGACAACATCCGGGAAATGCTGATGGCCCGAAGGGCGCAGTAGCTGTGCAGTTCCCCCAGGGCGTCCTGCAACACCCTCTGGATGCTTTTGGGCAGCTCTGCGTGCTCGCTGCTCACCACCGCCCAGCTGCATGAGCTCTGTGCTGTGGCAGTTTCAATAAAACTCTGCTGTGAAGCCTGAGCTCATTTCCTCTGCCTGCTGCCTCGTCATCTTGCAGTGGCTGCTCTCCCTGTGGGGATTTGATGGAGAAAGGAGGTGGTGGTGGTGGGATTTGGGGTGAAGGCTCTTCGGGGAATCCTGCTTCACTTTAAAGCAGCCATAGCCCTCGCTGTCTAGGAAGATCCCCGTGCGCTGCTCGGCACCGGGGAAGGCTCGCTGTGTTGTTCTGCTTGGAGTGGGGCTGGCAAAACTGCGGCGGGGGGGGGAAAGGGAGGTGGGAAGGGCAGGGCAGGGCCAGCCGTCACCTCCACCCCCTATCCCTCCACCCCCCACTCTCCCAGTGATGGGTGGTCATTTATTCTGTCTCGGTGGTGACAGGCCCTGGTTCACTCCGTTGTGGAGGGCCAGTGCCACCCTGTGCTCCGTGCTTGCAGTGCACCAGCCTGGCCTCCTGCTTCCTCTACTCCTGGCTTTGGTGCTTCTCTGAGATGGAGCTTTCAGGGTTGTCTCCTCTCCTGCCAGCAGGAGCTGGGATCTTGGAGCTGGGCAGGAGTTTCCAGGTCCCATTGCTGACTCCCCGTGCTCTCGCCCTGTAGACACAGGGGTGCTGTCACACTCTGGGCTGGCCCTTTGCCACCCGCTTCCCCTCAGGCCATGTCACCTGCTTACTGGCTGGTCCGGCTTCATCTTTGCTGGTGATCACACAACTGCAGTTGCTGCCCCATGGACACGAGGCCTGGTGCGCTCACACCCTGCACACACACGTGCACACTCAGTAGCGAGCCATCACCCAGGACAGAGTTTATAAGGAATTTAGTTAAGATCAGACAGGCTGCACTGATCAGGCGCTGGACAAGTGTACTGACCAGCTGGTCCTTTCATCCCCATACCTCACTATTTGTCCACACTTGTTCCTCCCAAAATCACCTATACCTCCGCCTTAGGCTCCTCCACTAAATATCCCATAGCAAGTCCTGTGCAATCCCAAACAGCTTTTCCGTGCATCCAGTAATGTGCCCCACCCCCAGACATCCACCCCTTCTTCCAAAAGGCGATCTGGAGAGCTGCTCTGGGTCACTTGTGGGGATGAGTGTAGCCTGGCCATGGGGCTGAGGCTCTGTGGGGACAGCCCTGGGAAAGGCCCGGACAAGGTGTCTGTGCTTCAAGTGTCCTTATGTTGGGTTCCTGCCTGCCATTGTGCCTGTGTGCTCTTCCGGACGTGTGGATGGGCCTGTGACGGGCTGACGGACGCTGTGATGGGCTGACGGACGCTGTGATGGGCCTGGGCACAGCCCGGCTGGGTGTTCTGTGCTCCCCTCCTGCTGGGTCTCTCTGTGCTGCTGTGTGGGCATGCTTTATTCCCTATCCAACTCCAAGTGGCCATGTCTGCTGCTTCCCCACCTTGGCTCCGGTGCTTGCTGGCATCTGCCAGCTGCTGTGCTTGGCAGCACACGGCAAAGATGCAGGGGTGGGCAAACCAGGAGGGTCCTGGATGAGGTGTCCACCCCAGTCCTGGGGCAGGGCTCAGCAGCCAGGGATTGCCCTGCTGCAGGGGCCGCCTTGTACCAGGCTGGGATGAGCTTCAGCCCCTGCCCTGGTCTGGTTCTGGAATGGCAAAGGTGGTGTCCAGGCTCACTGGGGCACTGGCAGACCCCTCTCTTCTCTAGCACCCTGAGCCAATTCTTTCCCCCCATAGCCCCAGGCAGCTGGCACCCTGCACTGTGCAGAGTGGATGGAACCCAGGGCAGCCCTTCCTTATGAGTGTGGGACATGTGGCGTCCCCAAGGACAGGCACTGTGGCACCACGGGCAGGTTGCTGCAGGGGTGTGTGCTGTCGTTGTTAGCCACATGAACCCAGGACCACAGCCACTTGGTTCGTGATTGTGATGGGTGCCAGAGCAAGAGGCAGAGAGCAGCAAACCTGAGTCCTTGCCCCTTCCTATGCTGGGGGCTGTAGGCAAATGGCTCCAGCCCAGCTCCTGCTCTTGCCTGAAGCAGAGGAAGCACCAGCCTGTGGCTGTGAAGTGACTGTGCAGGGCTGGGGGCTTGCCTCATGCCTGGCAAGGCCATTTCTGGGGAGCAGCCAAAGCCAGGCTGGGTGGGCTGACCACCACACTGGGATGAGGGGCTGGAGGGAGGGGAGAGGGGGCAGCCAGGCAGGCAGGGGCGTGGGTGCTGGGCTCCTGAACACTGCTGCTTTTACCCCCTGCCAAGGCGGGGTGAGCCAGGGACCACCCTCCTGAGCCCCGATGGCTACCGAGCTGCCAGGGAGGTGACAGCAACTGGGAAGGTGACAGTGACCGTGCCTGGTGCAGGGAGCCCCCAGGAGCCTGGCAGCAGACCTGAGCTTAGGGCAAGGGGCTTGAACCAAAATCAAATTGTCTTGCCCCAGACCAGACCCCCAAAACTGCATTTCTAAGTGCGTGCTTGGGGCTGTGCCAGAGGCAGCAAGCACCCTCAGGGGGCAACTCCCAAAAACAAGTGCAGAGGAACCCAGCCAGCTGCTTTGTGAGTCCTGAGCAAGCCTCGTGGCATGGCAGCCATGGTCCTGCCATGCAGTTTGCAGCTAAGCCCCATCCCTGCATCGGTTCCGTCAGGCTTGGATGCTAGACCCAGGCCCACGCAGGAGCAGGGGAGCAGAGCTGCTGCCTTGGATGCAGCACATACATGACAAGTCTTAGGGGCCAGACAAGCACAACCCACATTTAGCTCAGCTTGGGCCACTGTCCCCTCTCCTGGCATCTGCTGCCAGGACTCAGGGAGCCTGGATGCAGCAGGTTTCCTCTCTTCTCTGCAGGTGAAGGTGTGCCATGAAACAGCTTCAGCTATAAATCCCCAGCACTAAATTAATCCATGGCCTTGTTTCTTCTTACCTATTAATTTACCCCCTGCAAGCCTATACTCTGCAGCAGGGCGGTGATGGATAACTGCTCAAAACCCCTGAGCAGGATTAGTCCACCCCCAGGAGCTGCTGGCGCACACTTGCAGCAGCTCAGCATGTGCTTCCCTGAGCTCTCTGCCATCCCAGGGGCTGCTGGAGAGGGCCCCGGTCCCAGAAGGGGACCTGCATATCCAGCCCTGGGTAAGCAGGGAGATGAAAACACAACTGAGCTGCCCTGTGCAGGACAAGGGGATGGTGGTGTCAGACACAGGTGCCCCAGCTGGTTTCATTGCACTCTCATGGCTTATGCACCAGGTTGCTGCAGAAAATCCCCCAGATGCTGGTGACAGCAGGGCCAGACACCCACAGTCCAGGCCCCAGCGAGGGGTCGAGGCATGAACTTCTGCAGCAAAGCTGCTTGAAGCCAAGTCCATCATTGCTGCTGCAGAGTCAGCGCATGCAGGAGGCTGAGAACAGACAGCGATGGGGGAAGCACACCCTCTACGGGACAGATTTATTGAAACAGTCAGGACCTAGCGAAGAAAATCAACTGTTGGCTTTAATTATTGCATACGTCTTCATTTCTAGGACTAGGAAAATTTCAACTGATAAATATACATTTCATCAGAATGCCTTTGGCTGAAATAACCATTAGCACATTCTTCAAAGTTACAACAAAAGTCTTAGAAATGTTAAAAAGGGATTTTTCCTTTACTAAAATAAAGGAGTGCACCCCCCACCCCAACAAGGCGCTAGGACTGGCAGACAGGAACTCTTGGCTGTGCAAAGCAGAGCGTTGATTACAGTAACGGAAGGAAGTCAGGACAGGAGTGGGGAGCCTGCATAGCACTCAGTGAGAGGTACGGGAGGCGGCTGCAGCAGAGTCAGGTCAGCATGTCCCAGAGGCAGCAGCAGCAGAGTGCTGTCCAGCACGCAGTCAGGCAGGCGCTTTCGCCCGTATCATCTCTCCGCCGCTCCTCCACGACATACACTGCAGGGACAGGAAAGCTTCGTCAGTCAAAGAAAGAGCCAACCATGTCTGCTGCCCCCAGCACAGCTGCGGTGCCCCTCTGCACCCGAGCACTCACTTTGGGTGCCCACGTGTACTGGAGACAAGCTGGTGCATGGTGAAGCCCTTGCAGGAGGGGAGGTGCCAAGCTCCCATACTGGATGTGGCAGCCCCTCGGGTCACAATTTCATCACTGCAGCAGCACCACGTTGAGGACCCACTGCCCTCTCCCATCACTGCAGCACCCCTCAGACAGGAAGGGTCCCCGGGCAAAGGACTTCTTTCTGCAGCCAGGCCCAGGCTCCTGGGACTGTGCAACATTACGATCCCGACACAAGCAGCCAGCACAGGTCAGCCAGGACCAGACTTCTCTTACGTCACATACAGTTACTGAGCAAGAAAAGGCGCAGCCTGGAAGGTGTCTGCTCCGAGTGAGCTGCCCTCCTCACCTGCCCCGCTGCCTCCCCTGCCCTCTGGCAACCCCCTGCAGTAGGAGGTCCCTGAAGCAGAGTGCCCATGTGTTCCCTGGCTGCCTCAGCTGAAGCCAATGCCCCTCCGGGCCTGGCACAGCTGCCCTTCCTGGGGCAGGAAGCACCCAGCCCAAGCAGCGGTGCTGAAGGGGGACCCTGCGCTCCTACAGCACTTGGGGCACTGAGGAGGGAGCATGTGCAAGGAGGATGGTGGGTCAGACGCGGCTAAGGGCCACCCAGCCGCTCCCTCCCCTCAGCAGGAAAAGAGGATCAGAAAGCTCGTGGGCTGTGTAAAGACAGGGAGATTGCTCACCTATTGCCATCATGGGCAAAACCAGACTCAACTTGGGGAAAAATTAATTTATCACTGATTAAAATAGATTTGGCTAGTGAGGAACAAAGACAAGCAATAAAACACCACCTTCCCTCCTGCATCCTCCTCCCAGCAGCACAGGGGGACGGGGAATGGGGCTGCACCCGCACACAGCAGCTCCTCTCCTCTCTGCCGCTCCTGCTGGGAGAGGTGAGCTGTGTGACCCTGTGTGCGAACAGGGGGGTGGCACCTGCAGGCTGGGGTTGTTTCCCTGCAGCCTTGGCAGAGCCCATGCTGCCCCTGAAGTAATCTGTGTTCTGGGTACACTGAGCTTTGGAGGGATCGTTAGGCACCTGCTGATGGAGACGGCAGCTCAAGGCTGTCAGCAAAGAGTGCTGAAGACCAGCGGGAGCAGCTGCCCTGGACCAGACCAGGCGCTGCTGGAGGCTGTCACAGAGCTCCCAGCTGGCCTGAGCTCCAGCACAGGACAGCCTTTGGGCACTGACGCAGGGTCCCTGCCAGGAGAACCTGCTCCAGCATGGGTCCTCTCCATGGGCCACAGGTCCTTCTGGAAACATCCACTTGCTCCACAGTCCTCCACAGGTTGCGGCAAATACCCAGAGTGCCACCTCCTCCTCCAACCCTCTACTGTTTCTCTCTCTTTTGTTCCCTCCTCTCTCTCTGGCATTTTCTGCACTTTCTTAAGTATGCTCTCACAGAGGCACCATCAGCTTTGCTGATGTTCTCAGCAGTGTCCTGTGTCCCCCCACAGGCTTGCTTTGTGCTCAGAAAAACGTTCACCCCCTTTACTGCTTCAGTTCTCCCATGAGCGATGAGTGGAAGGTGTGCTCTGGCTTACAGGACATCAAAATCCTGACACCATCGGGGGGGGGCAGAGAGAGGAATAGCCCAGTAACACCTCCCGAATATCTGCCCTCAGGTACAGTCTGTACCCCAGCCTCAGGCAGCACCCCTCTTGCCAAAGGGAGTAACACAGAGCGGAGGCATCTGTATGCAGGCGCAGCCCAGCTCCAGAGGAGCCGCTGCATGGTGCCGGCAAAGCACCGCTGCCATCCTTCCCCCCGGGGCTTTGCAGCTGCCCGTGAGCATGCAGTCACAGTGCACGGTGTCCTTGCTCCAGGACCCTCAGCGGGGAAGCACATCTTCTCCAGACAGCCCCAGAGGCAGGCTGCAGCGTGCTGCAGTGCTGTGACAGGCTGCGCTGGAGCAGGAGAGGGGCCACGTGCTCTCATCCCCCAGGAGCTGCTGGCCCTGCCTGCCCCTGCAGAGCCAAAGCAGGCACCTCCAGGCAGGAGCAGACTGGGACCTGATGAAAACCTGGCTCCCGTGCACAGACCAGGGCCCTGTGGGCTGTCAGGCAGTGCTGCTGTGGTGGGGGAGACTGCGCTACCTCCTGCCCACAGCCTGTGGCCAGGGCAGGCACCAGCAAGGAGTGCAGAACAAGCTCAATGACTTGTGAGCTCGGCACCCTGGCCTCCTCCTGCGAGCTAAAAGAGCCTATTTCATCCCTTTGAAAGGGTGGACCACAGACCCATCCTGTCCAAAGCGGAAATCTGTCCCAAGGCAGACAGGACCTTGGTCAGGCTCTTCCATCCTACCTGCCTGCAGTCCCAAACTCGCACTCAAAACCACGCATTGAAGACTTGCAAAGGCTTCACATTCAAAAGCATGAAGACTTGTGAGCATTTGACCTTATACAGCATTATATCAGCAGTTTTCTATTCACTGCCTGTCATCCCTGGTGAGGTGACCCAAGTCGACTCGCTCCCGTACACCTCAGTGCAGTGCAAGCTGTCATCAAGCTGCTGGTCAGGTCCCTGGAGCAGTGGGCTATACCAGTCACCGACTGCTCAGCAGCAGGAAAGAAGGGAGCTGTGCCCTGCTGTCCAGGGGAGAACGTGGCTTAGCAGAGCTGCCCACACTGTTCTGGTTTCCTTCCCTGACCAGCAGTGCTGGGAGCAGCTAGACACACAATGCCTTTGTGCAAACCAAGTCATACAACCGAGCTGCTCAGGAAGGAGAGCAGCAGGGCAGAGCTGCGCAGGACAAGTTCAGCTTGCAAGGACTGAAGGAGGCACTGGTGGATCCAGGAGCTCTGAACAAGCAGCTAAATTCTTTGGTACCTTTGTTTCCTCCGAGAAGGTCCTGTTACAATGAGTGAAAGCAAAACACATACCAAATGCTCTAAGAGTCCTGTATAAGGTGATGACATGCAGTTGTGTGTGCCCTTTGGCTTGCCAAACAACAGGCAGAGGCGGCCAAGAGCTCCTCACCAGCGTGGGGTACCAGCCATGCTCTCCCACCTACATTCAGGTCAGAGAAGATGCCTTCTGGCTCCTGCCATCTCTCAGAGCAGACAGCCGAGGGTGCTTTTTCCCACAACTGCTCAGAAAGCTTCAGAACCACCTCCTGGTTCTCTGCTGGAGCCCTGAGGCAGCTCTGGTTTCTAACTGGTTGCCAAGTACCATTCAAGCTGTCCTTCAGAGCTGTGGAGAGCTGTACTGCTGCTGCCAGAGCATTGCCATACCCAAAACTGAGGGTCACGGTGCCCTAAGACATCCAGCTCTGCACATAAGGGGGCTGGAAGGATGTTTAGGGAGGCACTGGTTCCCAGTGGTTTGGAGGCAGCAGGGCAGGGCGACTCTGACCTCTGGAAAACACCAGCAAGAACAGATACCACAGAACTTGCTCCAATGCAAAGTCCATGTAGCTTCAGACAGAGTGAAACCCAGGGGAAACTGACACCCTTCCCTGCCCCAGAAAAAGCTCTGCAGCATGTGACACTCCCAAACCTGGTGGACAGCGTAAGGTTACACTGCTTTGGGGGTGCCTCACATATCCTCAGCTCCCTTGCTGGAGCAGCTGAGATGGACTGAGCTCTCAGGCTGACAACACCTGGCCTGAGGGTGGATACCCTCTCCTCTGAGCACGAAGTATGGCACTGCACACTGAGTGCAGGCAGACCTAGCTAGCCAGCTGCTCTGGCCAGCCGCCAGCAGGCTTCTGCTGACCAGTGGAGGCCATGTCACTGCAATGCAAACCACGGTCTGGAGGGCAGTTACTAGTTTCAGTCACCCCAGTCAAGCCCATCTTCACCCTGGTTGAAAGCGGCTGTACCTGTAGCCGCAGCCAAAGCAGCATCCAGGGAAGAGCTCAAACACCGTTGCCTTTTGCTGCTAGAGTTGAAGAAACATCACTTTCTGGTAGCTCAGTGCTTAAGCTACCAAGCTTGAGCATGCAGAAGACACGAACTGTCAATGTTGGTGTATCACTTGACAAGTCCTCCATCGTAGCACACAAACCAGTAAAGGATTTTGCTGGTTAGTCAGCAGCTTGCAAAGAAGTCAGTGAAATCAAGTCCAACTGTGTACTCTGCTGGAGGACAGGTCTGTATAACCTTCCCCACCTCAAAGCAGAGTTGAAATGGATGCTGCCCTGTGCAATTTTTAGTAAGCTGTCCATGACTGCAGGCATACAAGAAGAGTTTGCCTGAAGTATTTATGATTAATCCATTAGAAGTTTTAAACTACAGCCAAGTGTCGAGGGCATACTGACAAAGCATGTATGAAGTGCTGTTATGAAACACTTGCTGAAATCTTACACAAAATGGCTTTTAAAAATTTGGGCCTGTGCAGCAGGACACAGGCCCTTTGACGACACGGCCGCTCAGCTGACTCGCATCGGATGCCGCCTCTCAGCACAAGTGGGTCACGGCGGCAGCGGGCATCGCTCCTCCCCTGCCAGCCAGCACCTTCAGCGGCCTGCGCGGCACTGCTGCTGGCCGCTTGTGCGAGACAGGTCTGCACTGAGCCGGCTGATACGCAGGCACAACTGCCCACTAACAATTCAGGGCAGGACTGGGACAGGAGAAGGGACAGCGAGGGATAGCAGCCATGCCAAGACCTTTATGGGACTCACCATGGGTTTGGGGGGTGTGCCTTTCTGTTAGAAACTGTGAAACAGCACTGGAAAAAGACCACGTCCTTTCACCCTCTTCTGCTAAAGGCTGGAAATCGTTTAAACCAGCAGCACATTGTGGCACAAGTACTTTTCTGCACAAACCCTCTCAGAAAAAAGCTGTTTTTCCCCATGCAGGGGGTTACAGTACTTTACTGAACACATTTGCCTTCCAAGTTCAAGGAAAGCTCCAAAGACGACCATTTGAAATACACATTTGAGAAGTCACTGCCTTCCACCCCAGAGAGAGCAAGAGTCTCAAGAGGGCATCCCTCTGCCACCGCCAGCCCACAGGAGTTGCTGTCAACTGCTGCTGCAGTTTGAGAGGAAATACAGTCACCACTTAAAAGTTTTCAGACTTTGACAGCATCTGGGCAATACTCTATATAAAAACACCCACCTCTCCCTTACAGTTTGAGTTTAATGATCACTTTCTTTGAAGCTCCATCAATGCTTCAGAAGTTGTAGCTCTGTTCCTGTTGCCAGAGAAACTTTAAACACAGACATACAACATTAATGCTAAAAAGCTTTTCTCATCAACCGGTTGGTTATGGGGCTTACACAGGAAGGGATAAGTGCAGAACAGGGGAAGGCTGGTCAGCTATTCACTTACAGCTACCAAAGTGCATAGGGTAAAAAACAGTTCAAAGGAAGGCTAGATAACTATCCCCAGCCAAGCCTCTCATTAAGCTGGAGACATCCTATACCAATCCTCTCCTTTTGGATACCGTGCAACTGAATATCAGCTTCAAAGCACTAACACAAACACAGTGACAAAAGTACCCAAGGGAACCAAGAATGCCTGGTAGCAACTTTATTCACTCTTCCCAGCCTATGCATTAGTGCTACTCTAAATTCAGGTGATCCCCTATAAACAGCACAGTCAGAGACAGCAAAACAAACTAAGCACCTTACTCAAACCTCTAAAATAATTTTGTTAGGAAGTCTTGCACAGCACATTTCTGATGCAAGTCACCCAATGTCTTCCCAATTCACTTCAACCAGGAGTTTTCCATTAACAGAGATCAGGTTTTCTACTGGAATAGCTTTGCCAACAAAACCCCAACCCAAAATATGTCAGTTAAGGGAACTGTTGGTTTTGTATGCTTCTTGTCAGAAGCCTGAATGCCTCCAAGCTAAAGCCACCCAGTTTGCTGTGGCAAGCCTTACCGGGGACTTCATTAGCTGCTTTGTGCCTCTCTTTTGCCCAAGGTCTGGCACTCCAAATATCTCCTATGGCATGCCAGGATCCTTGCCACTATGAGCAGAAGCCTGTTAGAACTTTGGGACTGGTGGTCTGATAGAGAAGAAAAACAAGGGCAATTTCTCTCAGAGATGCTACACAGCACTCAGTTTTAGGCTCAAGTTTTGATGCTTCCATTGTTTTTTCTAAAACAGGGAGAGGGTGCAAGCAGAGCAGACCCTCCCACCTTCTAATCACCCTTAAAGAGCTTAGATCATGATGAATCATGCTTACACCGAAAATGGTAGCACTCCCTGTAATCACACAGTACCACAGTACCAGCCTGCACAATCCAGTGCAAATAACTCCCACTTTGTTTTTAAAACAAATACTACAATACCTGTTATTTCAGTCTGCTTTATCTTAAGCATACACATTTTGTTTCTTCTCATACCTAACTGATATGTTAATCATTAGCTCCGTGAGGGAAAGGCATGAACAGTACTTTTCACCTGGACTGGTATAAACTAAAATCGTGACCTTAGACTGCAGTGCTCCTTATGGCCGTGCTTTACTGGGTCTGCAAGGATTGCAGTACAAGGGTAGTGGCTTTGATGATAGAACCAGCCCATCCTGTCTCAGGGCCCTGGCACGGACCTCACTGCTAAGGTAGCAACTCACCTACACGGGAGCCCTCCACCCCGGACAGCAGGCAGTGACGGTGCCCGAGAGCCCTCAAGCTCTGCAAGCCCTCCCGGAAGCCTTGCTGCAGGTCGGCAGGGGCCCTGGCCCTTGTCTAGGTCCTTCAGGTATGACACTCAGGCAGACAGACAGCAAGCGAAAGCTCACTTCAGGCAAGCCAAGGGGCAGGCTCAGCCACGAAGTCAGCCGCTGGGGAGAAGCGAGGGGCACGCAGCCCCAGGGTCAGCCCAGCCTCGCACCAGCCAGCTGCAGGGGCTCCTCCTAAGGCAAGAGGGCTTAGGAGCATGAGAAGAGCCATGGGTCTTGAAGTTTACTACTTCAGCTCCAGCTGTGTGCTAGCACAGAGACCCACTCTGCACGCAAACGAGTTACTTAATACTCCTAGCTGCTATAAGCTGTTAGGCAAGGCCTGGAGCACACAAGAGGAAGCAGCAACAAGCAGTTTACGAACCACTTGCTACTTGCAGACCAAAAATTCTTCCTGTGGTATCTGAACAGCTGTTTGACATAGTAACAACTGTTCAGAGTAGAAGTATTAATTAATACCACAGTCTTCACATCCAGGAGGAAGCATGCAGCAGTGAAGGGACCAATAAGCCTTTTCCCACATGTAAATAAAGTGGGCTTTTTATCGCAAGCCACTTCTGCACCAAGAGCTTTGTTTTCACTTGTCCAGACAGCCAGCAAGAAGTCTGGCTTAAAACTGCACAACATCATTTTAATAATAATTTCTTTCACCGTTAAGTGCTGCCTACAGCAGATTGCTAAGTCAGGTCAGTCTGTTCATCTGGTTCTACCTTCCAAACATTCTTACCCAAGTCCTTTGAAAGTGTTTCCATTCAAGATAGAGGCCAGAGAAGGCAAAGTCAACGTAAGAGCATTAGTGGCAGCCAAGGGAGGCAGAGGTGACAGTGACTAGAAGTGTTTCTGAGCCATTCTTTGGGGTGTGCACTCTCGGTCTGCAGACCAGTACAGCAGGACAAACGAAGACTCAGCCCCAACCGCCCAGGCAGCCACGTGTCCTGGAGTAAATCCCACGAAGGCAGCAAGTACGGAAGAAGAGATTGCATGACTGGGGAACAGGGACCCTAGGACTTCAACTAAAAGTTTCATACCAGCTGCCAACGAGGCTCCGCTCTGCCCCAGGCCTCCTCCCTTGCCCGCAAGACCTCCAGGGCAGATCCTGGGCACAGATGAGATCTAATTCCCTTGGCAAGAAAAGCATTTAATTATTCTTTTTCCTCTCTGGGGATATCTGCTCATGCTTAACATCCCCTGGCCCCCCGACTCCCTCCTGCCCAGAGGCTTTCACTGTATGCACAGTCTCTACTGACACCATATTCAGATTTCAGGAAATACCTTAGCACACTCCCGAAACAGATACCTGTCAGAGATGGATGGAAATACAAATAGCTTCAAGCAAAAAATCTTCCAAAGTTGCAAAATGCTCAGAGCAAGCTTCACAATCCCCACCTCCAAACAGCTCTACTGCCAGAGCCACCTTAGCAAAAAATCAAGTATCAAGGAAGCAAACTGCCAGTGAATACAGGCAGTTTCAGCTGCAAATCCCCTCTGCCACCAGAGAGCTGCTGCTGACCCAGCCCAGATTTCAGCCTGGACTCAAGCAGAAGTGGCTGATCTACAGCTACCCGCGCTGCTATCAGACCTGCCCTCTTCCATGGCTGCGTGACCGTATCCAGCAGGTTAGGAAAATGCCTTCCAGTTCCCGCAAGTCTGAGAAGTTTTTACGGTCACCCTAGAGAGCTGTTTCAGCCTTCAGGGAGCTGAACAGGCAACACATTTCAGGGAAATTACCGTGTAGGCGTGCCAAGTGAGCACCTTCCCGAGCCAAGGCTGCACTGGCCACATTTCACAGAAGGGTGAAGTTGTTCCCCTCTCACACACTGCATGTGCTCCAAGCATGGATTAAGTCTGATCATAAACCCTGCAGAAGATTTTATTGCAGCTGAGCTCAGGGCTGGGAAAGAGGCGATTTTCCTCACCTGAGCACACAGGGGTGGGATTCAGAGACCTTTGAGATAATGGCAGCAATACTAATCAGCATTTATGGCGTATAGATGTGCCCAGGAAGGGTTCAACATCTGTAAAAAGCAGGGTTACAGGCACTCCTTATAGGAGAAAAGTGTACTGCATACCTTATATAGTAAGTACTCAAGTCTCTGCAAGATGTTAGCAGGCATCCGCCAGCTCTCTAAAGCACTATAAATCCCATCACACAGCTTAGAAAGCGTACAGGAGACGTCATATAAGAAACCAGCTACCCCCAGCTCAGAAGTACAGTAATGCACAGCTTCAGACCCTTCAGTCTTCTTCTAGACTGCAACAGATGCAGAGACATCTCCCAAAACTACAGAATGTGAGAACTTCCTCTAAAATTTTTTTAATCAGTGAAATCTTAATTTACTGTTAAAGCAAGGAGGCATTTTTCACCAAGTCACCAGGGCTAAAAACAGCACATTCCTCAGCTTGACTCAGTGTTTCCATTGAAAATCAGCATCAGTCCTAGATTTAAACAAGACCTGGCTTGGAGGGATTTACACAGCACAAACTCAGTCTTACAAGGGTCTTGCAAGAGTGTTCTGGGTGACAAACAGGAGGGACAAAGTCCAGTTTTAGAGCAAAGGGAACATGCCACAGTGAGTAGTCGCTCAGGGTAGCAAGACTCTCCTTGAGCCGTGCCCCCAGGGCTTGAGTACCACAATCTGTGCAGCACTTGCAGTGCTGCGAAAAGGCTTCACACAATTTGCTTCTTGCCCAGGCTAGATGCCCAGCTGACGAGGTCTGTCCAGAACCACAGTCTCATTTAATTCAGTCCACTACAGAGACAGCCTCGTTTAACCAGTTTGTCTGAAGCACGTCTTCAGATCCAGGACCTGAATTTGGTAATCCTTTGCTCTGCATCAGGCTTTTCTCAAATTATCCCCTCCTTGGGGGTGAAAAGCAGCGAAGGTGAGGTCGGACATCAGCCCCAGGACAGCACTGTTTGCCAGCAAGCAGCCCCCACTGTGCGTGCAGCCAGCTGACACGAGCCAGGGACAGACGGAGGCATGATACAGCAGTCTTGGGGGAGAGGGAACACCAGGTTTTGACGCACACTACAGTATGGGAAGCAGATAAAAGGACAACTGTCAAGTGAGGGGTTTTTTTTTTCAGGATACCAGCTGTCTGGAGTTGCAGCTCCTGAAGGTACAGTAACAGTTAAACTAAATGCTCTGACAGAGTGCTTGGAAAGGGTCAATATACAGAGAGGAAGCCTGCTGGAATTGCTCCATGCTGCCCTCCAAATAAACTTCTGCTGGGGAGGTCTCACCTCCACAAGCTTTGAGACGTGAGGGGGTAACTGCTGAACAGCACCAGTGAGCCTCACCAGAGCAATTAGTATCCTCTCCTTTCCACACTGAGATGCATGAAGAGGAAAAATCCACCCCTCTAGCAGAAGGCAGTGACTGTATCTAGGTGACCTGCTTATTCTTGCAGCTGGCCAAACATTAGGAGCCAGGCAGCATCACTGTGACTATTACTCTTATCACAGCCAGCTTTGCTACAAGTAATCAACTTCTAGAAATAAGATTTCCACCTTGTGCGTACAACAGGTCAAACGCAATACTGAGCTTTGTTTGCCTTTGGTTGGAAGGAACGCTGCTGACAGAGCCTGGTTCCCTTTGGCACAGCACAGAATAGCCTCATCCATTACGTTGCTACGTATCAAAAGGCTGGAGGCGGGGCGGGGTGGGGGGGAGAGAAATTAAACTGGGCAAATTGCTAACATCAGCTAGTGCTTTCAAAATTAGTATGTCACTTCGTACTTTGGCTCATTCCACTTCTTTTTAAAGCACGCCATTATCAACAGCGTTACATTTCATCTCTAATTTACACAGACAAGAAGGTACCTGCTGACTAGTCAGCAGATACTGTGGTTTTATGCCAGTGGATACCAAATTATTCTATAATGAAAATACTGGCGGGGAAATGAGATTTTTCTGGAATGAGACATTTTCTTTCTCCTAAGCAAGCCCCGGCTGCTCAAGAAGGCCTGGCTCCTTACGCCGTGCTCCACGCAGGCACCACGCTCCTACCGCTGTGCGTTTCCCAGCTTTATTCTGGTGCAGGCGCCTTTCCTTTAGCTACCCAAAGCATTGTGTGACACCGAATGGCAGATCTGCAGTATTCCAGGAACTCATGCCTGGACAGATTTTGTGCGGAGAGACATGAAGACAGCCCTCAGTCTTTACATCAAGGAAGATGCAGACAGAAATCAGCACTAGTTCACAGAGTTAGGAAGCTGAATCAGATACCTTTAAGGATAACATCCCTCAGGCTCAGCATATAAATTATCAGTTCTAAAGGTAAAGGTCAAGTTGTTTCCTTCTAGTGAACAACAGCCAAGTCAGTTATTAGCCCTTGCAAGGTGCAAGAAGTGTTTCTTCAGAGACTTTGCTATCAGTAGCCTGTGCAAGCCCAAAGCCCAGACATCAAAAAAACAAAACAAAAAACCAAAACCGTGCCCATGAGGTCTTCAGTGCCACCTCTGCAAGTCATCCAGCCTCTCTGGCTCACTGCTCCTCCACCTGGAGGGGAAACACACTTCAAGGCTGTTCATGCCCAACAGTGTTGAGGCAGCTAGGATGGCTCTGAGGGGGTGCAAGCTTGCACGCTCTGGACTCCATCCTCTCTGGGAGGAGGGACAAAGGACCACCAGCTGCCATTATCAGCGGCAGCCTCCTTCTTACAGTGCTGTAATACGTGAGAGTCATATGGCCAACACCACTAAGTCTTAATGTGTAAACTGCAAGCTGATTTCTGCAACCAAGACAGTCGTCATGGCTAACTAATCCTACACAGTCTAGAGTGGAATATACTTGTCCTCCTTGTTCAGCACTGTTCTGGACTGCATCTTCCTCTGACAAGTCTTTATATATGTCCCGCTATTCAGTGTCATATTGAACAGATGACAACATCACCTATTTCTAGCAGTCATTGCTTGCTTAACAGTGATAACTTTCTCTTTCCAGCCTTGATGTTACCTACCCTCGCCAAGCATGACCCCAGCAAGAGGAGCCAAACTCTCCAGTCTGTGCTTACAGCTCCCACCCCCTGAGGATGCGGAGGAATGGGTGCTGTGGCTGGGGAGAAGCAAGGCTGCAGCACGCATGCCACGCACCGGCGGCCTAACTCACGCCAGTCCTTCTCAGCCTCAAGAGCCCTTCAACAGCAGCCTTTGAAACAAGGCTCAGTGCTTTACCCGCTCTTCTGCAGCATGGGTGACAAAAACAGTACTAAGTTTAAGCTGTTTCCCTTGTTACATCTCAGATGCAGCTTTCTTTTTAATACAGAGAGCAAGCCATGAGGGTTTTTTTCTTTTCCAGGGGCCAATTGGACAGGCTATGTCCATTGCTACTCCTGACAGGCCACAAATTGTTAGCTTAAAAAACACCATCACCATGAAATGCTACTTTACCATCAGATTTTGAGCGCTCAAAGGTAATTATTTCCATTTGCATGATCCACTCAAGACCAAAATACAATGCATAATTACTTCCACACATTAGCACACTGGCTACAATCCACAACATAAGAGCTCACTTTGCAGTTTGCCTACACAGTAAAATAACTTAAAGCATAAAATTTAAAAGTATAGTGAATTTCCTAGTTTTCAATGTGCACACACATTTGTTCAGAAATACTAATGCATTACTTGGCGTAGCTTAGTTCATTAGATTAAGCAAAGTCATCTAGGAGAGAAAAACAACCGCTCTGAAAGGAAAGCATCCACACAGTAGCTCTTCCCAGATAACTGCTTGGAAACACCACAAGAACTGACAAGCCACATTAAATCATGCCAGACCAGCTAGGCAGACTGTGATGACTTGATTAAATTTAGACATCAATTTTTTATATTAGAGGTTCAGCCACACCAACAGATACGTGGCATTAGTATAAAGGATTTTTTTTAAAAACAGCTTTTTTAGGGACATCCATTCTATATTAGACACTCCTGGAGGTGATCTTCTGCTAAAGTGTCACCAAAGGTCACGTTCCAGTTTAAGCAGTGGGCCAAAAAGGAAAAGGGTGTTCAACAGAACCAGAATCAAGAACAAGGAAAAGCTTTTGCAGACAAACACAAAGTTATAGCCCTGACTTAACTTTACAGACATTAATAAATGTTTTTGTATGTTACATCCACTTCAGCAAAAGCAATGCAAAGTGGAGGCTCCCAAGGTGGCTTCAGAGACCACACATGGCTACAGCAGGGCAGTTCAAAGACAGGACTGACCAGAAGATCTTTGGTTTGTAGGTTAGGGTGCTGCTTCTGCAGAACTGCAGTTGTGTTAAGCTTAGGTTTAACAACAAAACCATGCCTCCTGCAGCACAAGCCTGGGCTCTCAGTGAAAGACACACTCAAACACTTAGCTATTTGTCCTCTCCAATTTCCCAGCCTACTCCTTTGTGCTTGTCCACAGGTTTGAGAGCAGAGCAGAGACCTGATCTGAGCAGACCCACTCTCCCTTCAGCTTCTGCTAGCATATCCCTTTTTGTGGCTATCGCTGCAAAGTGACACTTGCACTAACCAAAGATGTTCCACATGGGAAACTAGGAATTTTTTTCCCCCTCAGTACTGAGAAATGCCTGTTAGCCACCCCAAAACTATGCAAGTTTCCCAGGGAAAACCCTGATTACACATCGAGTCCGTGTGGTGGTAGTGGTGGGAAGCATCACCATGCTGCTGCCTCCTCCTTCTCAAAGGCAGACCCTTGAGCTTTTCACTCTTTTAGAGAGGAAGCTGAACTCATGACTTGCACTTGTTCACACTCCTGTTCACTCACACCAATTGTTTGCTGCTTATATTTAGGTCCTCTGGCCATACCCACACCAGAATATTCCTGACATCTTACATCAGCTATAAATCCAGGACTACAGCAGAAAAGTGTCGTCTTGTGTTCAGAAGGAACCTACTATGTTTCAGTTTGTGCTTGTTGCCTCCGGTCCTGTCACTGGACACTGCTGAGAAGAGTCCAGCTGCCTCTTCTTCATTCCCTGCCATCAGGTATTTATACACATAATAGGCCCTCCTGATCCTTCTCTTCTCCAGGCTGAACAGTACCACCTCTCTCAGCTTCTCCTCCTGTAAAGCTGTTCTGGTCCCTTAACCATCTTCTCAGCCCTCGGCTGACAGTTCGAGCCTGCAGCGGGCACTGTAGCAAGCCCCATGAGAGCTATGGGTGCCAGAGTAAACCAGCGTGCCATATTGAGGTGACACGGCACACAGATGGACCAGCTAGCTGCCAAGGTAAGTTACACCGTCCTCCTTCCCTTCCCCAGAAATCTGGGTTTTTCCACAGAACCATAAGAGCTTCAGAAAAAAACAAAAGCCCAGAAATTACTCCAATGGCACTATTAGATCTCTTGGACAGATACTGATGGGCTCAAGAAAACTGATGCACATTAATTTGGTAGGAACTGTAATTGTACATTTTAATATTACGAGCTTTAACTATGCAGCTTTTGGTTGAAACGTATCAAACAAAAGACAGGCAAAACGAGAGTTGTGGCAAATCTCAAGCCAGTAAAAAGCATGTATAACAACCTCAGCATAAGGATTCCCTTGAGGGATCAGCATTAAGGATGTTCAGCAGTATCTTCGAACAGCCAGAGAACTGTAACAGAGGCACAACAGCAAAATAAAGCAGGAAAACAGGCTATAAACAGAATCACTACTTCAGAGTCTCCACCTCCCCCAGGCCTGTTAGGGCCAGACACTGGTATTACTTCAAGGTCAACATGTACTCATGCATTTGTAAGCCACAAAGGGTCACGATCACATCGCACCACAGCTGCTAGGCATACCTGTGTTTTTAGGCCCATCTGCATACACTGGTCCTGGAGGCGGAGGTGCATTTTGCCATCCATATTGGGGATAACCTTGATAACCTGGCTGGCCTGGCTGGTACGGCCCAGTAGGTCCAGGAGGATAACCTGGGTATGGGCCAGGAGGACCACCCGGTTGCTGTGCATAGGGTGGGTAAGGGGCAGTTGGGCCTGGGCCAGGGTAAGGCGGAGGATTTTCGTAGTTCATGTGGGATGCAGAATCTGTCCTGCAGAAGAAGGAAAACAAACAGAAGAACTGGTTTGCTTTTGTCTGTTTCATCCATGACCATATAATTCCCATTTCAAACTGCTCTCCAGAGGGCCCTACGTTAAGTGTGAGAAACAGACCTCAAAATATGTGCTCAAGCAGTGAGTTTATTTTTAACCCTATCATAAGGGCAGAGACCAAGTTTAAGTGATTTCTTTTAAGTGACATGAGCTTAGCTCAGCAGCAGAATGACTTGCTGCTTTCCAGTTATGCATCAGCTATTCACCCTAAGACATTTAAGAGTCTTGCAACTGCAAAGCAAAACCCTCTGCTTCCACTCGTGATTAAATAGCTTTTAAGAGAGATTTAGAAGCGACTACATCATGTTTCTGCCAATATTAAAAAAGAAAAACATGCAGAAACGCAGCCTGTTCCAGACATGTTTGATAGCCTCCACAGGAGAAAGAGTGAACACAAATGTCCATTACACTTCTGCCAATTGTTACAACCCATCTAGACCAGCACTCTGGAGCAAGACTCTATATGAATAATTTCCGGATGACACTGTAACCCCGCACATTGCGTATTCTTCCAGTAATACGCAACTGAATCATTAAGCAGCCATAAGCAATCAGGACGTTGGGCTCAGTTTCATTCAAAAACCAACATTAAAGACACCTCAGAGAGTTGATGTTCATAAAACCTATTGAACATATTACTCATGGTACAGCCATCAAAAGACAAGACTGTCTCAATAATGCAACTTTAACCTCTAAGCAGCATGACTAAGCAAACCATTTCTTATGTTAGGTTTCTGAAGCTTCTCCCTGTTTGAGAAACAGAAGCGACCTTAATACCATGTGTTCAGGAATCATCCTGACTGAAGCAAGCTGTACTCTGCTATTTCCTTTTACCATTACAGGGTGCAGAAGGGTCACCATCTCCACTTTGCTGCACACCTCCTCCCACACGCCACAGGCTTCAGGAAGAAATACCAGGAGCATAATTTTCCCCGCTGAGGCTCACTGCTGCCGGCAGGGAGGAAGAGAGGCTGACAAGCAGGAGTTGTTGGAAAGGGCAAGCAGCCAGGCTAGAATGACCTGGATGCTCAGTCCCGTGCACCCCTGCGAACATGCTGATTTTGAGTCCAGAGGAGACCGTTAAGCACATCTAGACTGAGCTCTGGCATGACGCAGATTAAAGAATTTCACCTTTGCAACTCTACAGCAAGCCCAGAGCAGTCACCTGCCAGGCAGACGAAGCCAAGTGAGTCAAGCCTCTGGGGCTATGTTTAGCTGCTGCAGTCCCTGACAGTTGTTTGTTTATGGCTTGCTATTTCATCACCCCAGAGTGCCGACTGTCCCTCCCCAAGGACGGATCCCTAGGCTCTCTGCTTATTTACACGTTACTGCTGCCCGAACGTCGCCAGCACGACGGTCGCTGCTGCGCAGGCACCGTGGGGCTGTCCCACGCGCGCAGCCCCGTCCCGCTCTCGCGGTAACAGCCAGTCTGACCACACGCAATGCCCAGGAGAGCGCTGCTGACTCGAAGTGACGCCAGAGGTGCACTCTGAGGGAACGTGGCTGATGTCCCTCCCATGGCAACTTCAGTCTCGGCAGGCCGGGTCTTCCCGGGCCTCGCCAGCCTGCGGTTGCCATTCACCTGAATTCATTCTCACACTCCTCTTGCTGTGCAAGCCAGGCACAGTCCCAGTTAACTGCTAAGGCAGTGCTGTTACCTTTCAAATGATATTTCTTAATGCCTTTGACAAGAGTTTTAACTGTTTAACCAATGCCAGGGATAAAAGAAAATTTTTTTTTTTCCTTGCCAGGCCAGCCAGACCACTTAACTGCTCATTTTAAAACAGACAACACAACATGTGTTTAACCTGAAGCTCTTTAACCACCGTACTGCACTGCAACGCCTCTACCAAGTCTGCAGCGAGGAAATCCTCCCTTCAGAGAGCCAGTGAAAGGCAGGCAGCCAGCCCTACAACTCACTTCAATGCAAGAAACTAGAGAATTGAGACGTAACGGGTCACTAAAGTGCATCTAACCCAGAAAATCATCCCAAAATAGCAAAGTCAAGTTCCCAGGGAAGAACAAGGCCAGAGCGAGCGTGTGCGTATGCACATGCCAGGGTAACCTGCCCAAGTCAGACAGGGCTGAGGCAACCAGCGGACCCCTGCGAGCTCGCGCCGAGCCCGCCCAGCCTCCCGGAGCCGGCGTGCAGCTGCAGTGCCCGCGCCGGGCGTGAGGGCGTCCAAAGCTCTGCTGTCTGCCTTGCGGAGAACCGCCTCCTGCCCCACCGGGCTGACTGCAGGAGGAAGGGATCAGCGGTCATCCCCCTGGATTTAGGGATTTACCAAACCAGGGAGGCATGTGGGAGCCCCCCGTCCCAGGCCAAAGAGCTCCCACCCACTGTCTGCTCCTCAGGCAGAAGCCAGCCCCTCTACCCACCTCCTCCTTCTCTGATCTCCTCCAGGGCTGTTCTAGGCTGTAAGCTGGCATCCTATACACACATACATACACACACACAAGGCATTCAAAGGCAGCAAACCACAGATCATGTTTTTTGTTCACAAACCTTTTCTTAAGAATCCCCAGGGCTCAGCTTGCTTTGGCGATCATTGCCAAGCTCCAGCAAAGAGTCACATTTGTCACTTGGTTTTCCAAAGACCTCCTACCTAAAAGGACGGTCAGCTCAGCCCATCCTTTCCAGTGAAGTTCAGTGAAGTCCAGTCTTCCCTTCTGTCCCTTCATACGAATCAATTCATTTATCTACACCCAATATCATTGCCATTTTAGTGCTCTAGCAAGGCTTAAAAGATGCCACAATTCTTCAGTTGGCTGTGAACTCAAATTCAGACAATAGATAATTTAAACTCAGCCATCACACTGCTCCCTTGCCATGGGGACTTGTGCTGGGACCCCTGGGGGCCATCCTCCACCATCAGGGCTGTACCCTGTTCCCTTTGGTACCCAAGCAGGGAGCCTGCCCACTATCCTGTGGCTGCCTGGTTTCTGTACAAGCACTCATCATGGGACCACACCAAAAGCCCTTCAGTAAGCTGGTACAACTGCTGGTGGAACCACATGGGTAGAAAAGCGTCTCTGCAGAAAGGTCCGAGATGGGTATCAGCTGTACAAGGCTGTACCTGGTAAAGCTTAGAAACCACTGAAAGAGTGTGGTAAGATGAGAGCCTTGCTAAAACGGGCACCCCAACAGCCATGGGGGTTGAGTGAAGAAAACTGCACATGAGCAGCTCTGCAGAAAAGTCTGAGAAACTGGACAGAAAGGAGTTAAAAATCCAAGTCTGACAGTGGCTTGAGCAAACAGGGAAATGGTGGCACAGGGAACAGGAAAGAAACACCAGTGCTCTTCGTTTAACAGCTCTGTGTTAGCCATGTCAAAACAGTTTTTGAAGAGGAGGCAGGTTTGGAGTGGAGCTAGTAACTGACTTTCTGCATGTTAATGAAGGAGAGGGACTGAGGAGAAGACTGGAGAGAGTCTACTAAAAACCAGCCAGATGCCTGGGCAGAGATCCCAGAAGAACAACAGAGCAGTGGAAAAGATGAAGAATGAGATTAAGAAGGGCATATTCCACCAGGGCAAAAGTTACTTTTCCCCTCAAAGTTGAGGGTCAAGTAACACAACTGGGATTAAGCAAGAAGTAAAAGAGAGCACCCAGCAAGAACAGTTTCGGCAGCAACTGTATTTATCCGTGATGAATCAGAAACCTCCTGAAGAAGGTATCAAGGCATTCATCAAACCCAGGAGGTGGTTGTGGAAACCAGATCGTCCAGAGGTCCTAAGCACTACTCCTGTCCACCGCCTCCCAGCTCCACCTCAGCTGTGAAGGTCAGCCTTCTCGCAATGGTCTTTGTCCCCAGTTACATTCTTGGGAAGAATTTTTCCTTGTCCCCCACTTCCACTATCAGTTACTGCCATGCATATACCCTTCCCTACTTGCCCTCCCTGAACTGTGTGACAGCATTTAGATTTTCCTCATTCTCATGAACTCATACATCATTTTACATGCTTATTAGCCCTATTTACTTACCTGGGTATGTGTTTGCAGGGCAGAGCCTTGAATCATTAAGCAGATACTTTTCAGAGACATACTTGAGCTCCTAGTCAAACATATTATCAAGCTGTGCTGTGGGTTCTCACCCCAACTACTAATTCCATGCGAGTTGCAACCAAGACCAACTCCTATGAGTTTGCATCAGGGCTCATGTCTGTGGGTTTCCCAACGAGCACCTCCGAGACAAAGCTTGAAAGAAAGAAGCCAAGGTATCAGTAAAGCCCTTTGTTTTTCACGGCACTGCAGGAGGTCCATCAGGAACAGCCAGTACAGCACTGCACAGTCTCACCCAATGTGAAACTTCATTTAGCACTAAACCCAGCAAACGAAGAGATTTCCTTGACTGTCATTAAGCATTTGCCCTATCTGCTGTTGGTTAACGACAGAGAAATTACTAGTCTACCTGAAGAGAATGACAAAACATGTTCATATTCCTTCCCCCCCACCTTAGTACCTTTGCTAAGAAGTAAGTTCGTTAATATATCATTAAGTTTCCTTAAGCTATCTTCAAACTCCTTTGTTCCACACTGCTGAGCAAACATCATTTCCCCTACCCTAACAGAAGGGTTTTATTTTTAAACAAGCAGCTTGCCATACCTCAAAAGGTTGCAGTGTCTCCCATAAACTCTGCAAAAAAGAAATTACTGAAGTAGGAGTACGCACACAATTTATCACATAGAGAATACATATGGCACTATATGTGCATGTATATATACAGACACACACAGAGATATCAATACATAAGAACCACCATCTTATGTGAGAACATAAGTCCCTCTACATCTGTAACCTGTCTTTGACTAAGGCTTAGCAAAAGGTGCAAGTGCAGCACTATGATGCTTTGTATACACATACATATACACAACTATGATGCCGTGTATACACTAT
This sequence comes from Phaethon aethereus, assembly GCF_964289735.1. Taxonomy (NCBI): domain Eukaryota; kingdom Metazoa; phylum Chordata; class Aves; order Phaethontiformes; family Phaethontidae; genus Phaethon; species Phaethon aethereus. The sequence continues at coordinate 292,004 of NC_138590.1, forward strand.
ATATATTTTTTTAACCTGCCCATTTTTGGCAACCAATACACCTTAGAGAAACAAATTTCATCATTAAGCTTTGAAAATACCTACTTCCTTCAGTGCCTCATACAAGGTCAGCATACCAATGCAGCTGTTACAGAACTAGTGGGACACTGCTCCTGACTCTCCTTTTCCAGCACACTCATTAATTTGTTATCTTTTTTTCTCCAGGCATTTTTCCCGAGCTGAGGACTCACAGATTCTACAATGCCTGTCCTATTCCTTGGTAATTTTCCCCACCCATTGCTGTGCCTTTAGTTTGTCTGAGAGGGAGCGAGCAGGCTGCATGAAGCTCTGCTGCGCAGCGCTACAGCAGTCTCCTGCTTTCCAGCCCTTTCCTGCCCCGCTCCCAGGACAGCTCTTGCCATACGTCAAGCCAAACACAGAGGTCAGGCTGCACCATACTGACTGTAACTGCAAGATCCTTCCGAGTGGGAACAGCTGATGTAGAGCCTATGACTGCATGCATACCGCTGGGACCGCTGTCCTTCTCACGCACATTGCTCACCAAAGTACCAATGCACAGTCTCTTCCACCATTGCCCTGACCAGGTATCAGACCCTTCCACAAGTCCCCAAAAACTGCCGTAGTTTCAACCTGGGAAAGTCTCATCATCCACAAGCTGCCACCTGTTTACTCCTTTTAACATATCAGTGCATGGTGGATTATGAATCAAGTGAAATCTACCTTTCACACCTATGTTTAGGAATCACTGGGAAGGGGTTCCCCGCCTGCCCCAACCCAGGGAAAAAAAAATCGGGAGCCTGATTTAGATATCTGACTGCTATCTCCCTTTGCAAGAGCAGCCCTGCAGCAGAGCATGAGGGCCTGAACAGGTAGGACTTTTGGTCAGAAGATAACATGATGCAGGAAAACGATGAAGAATTAAGAGAATAAGGGAAAGCGTGATGGAAGGAAAGCTCTTCTGTTAGCACAAGGGGTTCCCAAACAAAGAGCCTGCACACCCTGGGAAGAAGACCCAGTTTCACCCTTTTCCTTCCTCCAACAGGCCACTTACAAGGCTTGTGCTCCCAAGCATCTCTTCTGAGGTCAGCATAATTCTGGCCTTCAAAGTGACTGGAGACCAGTATGAACCTGCTTCTGCCTGCTGGCCTGACGACACCTTGTCATCTTGGCTAAATTGAAAAGAGCATGCACAGAACCATCTGCATTTTTACACAGTAGGTGTTCACAACTGCTAATCCATCTGCAAAGAAATACCAATTGCTACAGACAGCTGCCTGCAAGTCAGATCCTTCAAATGCAATCTCCTATGCCCGTGAATCAATTAAATAAAAAGCTGTGTATGTGGGGGGAGATGACACTCTAATCTGGGTACTGAAACTGGGTTAAACGTCTTCTGTTGCACAGGGAACAGTGCAAGAAATAGACTTCTGAAAACAAATAGGGGATTAATCAAGTTAAAAAAACCAAAGCAGATCAGCAGTCTGGAACCTCCACCCCAAAAAAAACAATTAGCAGATTTTTGGAATTTAAAGGCAATAAATTGTTTGTTTTCAGGACAGCAGAACAAGCACCGCACCTTATATGTTGCTCTACTCAGGAGGAATCACATTTTAGGCATGTCAGGTATTGATTCAGCTGGCCTTTGGACAGATGAAAATGGAGGGCACAGTGAGATGCACAGATCCTGAGAAGGGCAACCAGGGCACCCTGATGTAACCCACCCCTTCCAATGCCTGCAGCGCAAGGAAGTCATTTTCCAATACAGAGCTCTAATGGAAAGAACATTTAACATCAACAATCCAGCTCCTGGCAACCAGCCTAGACTTTAAATTACATTTCATATGAACAGTATCCAAATGAAAAAAAAAACCAAATCCAAAACCAAGCAGCTTTTAAATGGCACTGGTTCTGTATTTCCCTCTTACCAGCTTCTTTGCAAGCTGCATTTAGTGACTGCATGAAAGGTACGTTAAGGATAAATTGTAAGAGATTCCCTTCTTGCTCAGCTCACTTCCAGGAACAGTCTCCTCCCAGCTTCGCCCACCCACTTCACCAGGCAGCACCACCAGTCTAGCTGACGGAGAACGGCACAAGTCCCTTTTCTGACAAAAACTCTTCTACATCTCAAAATGCAGGTATAGGCAGAAGTGAAAAGCCCTGCTTTTTGCTATCAAAGGAAGAGCTAGAAAATGCTGCTTTGTTCAACCTCATTTCCTTAAGAGGAAATCTCTGGGGCCACGGGATACTCCACGGGGCCACGGGATACTGTCTGCCACGCATTTCCTGCACAACTCAGCTGCTGTTCTGAGTGGCTGAAGCCACCAGATCAGGCAGCTCCATGGATGCAGTGGTTTGGATGAACAGGCACTTAACCTTCCGAGTTCCTGAGCCAGGTATTCCCTCCTCCCAGTACCCTCCAAGTCCTCCCAAAGCCTGAAGTCTGCCTGTCTGTGCAAGTGGAGAGCACACCTGATGTCCGACGCTGGCACTTGTGTCCCTACAGATTGCCCCACCTCTCCAGTCCCATCATCTGTCCTGTCTTCTTGGCAAGACCATGATTGATCATGTTTCCAGGTGATTTGGGTTTCAAAAACTAGGGTTTTAATCATCTCTAATGGGCCTGTAATCATGTTCACAGTATTTGCCTCAGACACAATATCCTTTGCAGAGCTTCACAGTTACAGGATCTCTCTTTGCAGCTCGGTTTCCACAGGACTCTAACCCACAAGCCTTGTGCCCACACAGGTTTGAATGTCAGGATTTTCCTTCTGCAGACAAGCTTCAACATCTTGTCAGTTGTTATGAACGTACAAAACCTCTTCAGAAATACTACTCGTAACTTATTGCCTAGTTTTCCTGCTTGCAGTATGCTGTCCACCTACATGTTCTGCATGGCAGAAGAAAAGTGTGAAGCTTAAATAGCTGCCTGTGTAATTCCTACAATGAAAGTGTTAGTAAAAAAAAAAAAAAAAAAATCAAATCCAGTGTTCTGCTACTGTTATTACATGAACTGCACCCTTATGGGGAAAAAATTTCAAATTTTTCAGACATCTCATGAAAGGTTTTAAGAACATACAATTTAACACCAGAGACTAACAATTATGATGCTGGGAAATAACCACAGCACAGACCCTCTAGCGTTATAAGCTAAGGCACTTGCTGCTGACACACCAGCTGAGACTCTGCCCAGTTACAGAAGTGCCTGTGGCAAAATGTATGAAAAAGCAAGGCCCTTTACACAGAAATCACTGCAGATATGGGCATTAACACCCTGGTTTCAGGTTTTGAATGCTTTAGCGTGCACTGCTCTTGTCCAAGTCTTTGTATAATACACTACATTAGATACTTCAGAAATACATAAATCTATTTTGTTCTGAAAGGCATGTACTAAGACAGCTTTAAGGTGCAACAAATACCAAAACCAAAGATCAATGAAAACATCTGATTGTCAAGTTAAACTAGACCTTGCAAATTAAAGAAAGAAGCTTTGTTGGTTCAGCTGAGAAGAGAATGTGAAACAAACAGTATGACTGGCAAGAAAATTAATAAGCACAGTTAAAGCATTCATATGTGTTATTCAGATGGTGTCCTGGCAGCATCCCAGCAATAAAACAGCAGTAGTCTTTCACGATAACCCCCCCAGTTCTGATACACTGACAGATTTAGTGGAAGATATTACCCGGACTGCATGACGATTTTCTACCATGGCAAGCAGGAAACACGCTGAAGGGCAGTTACAGCTTCCAAGACACAGTAAAGTCAATGTACGTGGACAGAAATACATGCATTTTCTACAGCTAAGATCTCATTACTCAGAGAGATATTTTCGTGACAGGCTGGAAAATGGAATGTGACACAGATTTCTTTTCCTCACGTTTCCTCACTTTCTGCTTTTCCATATCCTACATGAATTGCAACATGATGCTTTACTTCGCCTGTAGGGCAGATGCAAGAATCTTTTAATGGCTACTTGTCACAGCGCACAAGGAAGTACCTCTGACACCAGTTGTCACGAAACCAAGAAAGCCTTTGCCTTACTCCATCAGAGGTTGAAGAGAAGCAATCATAGTTCAGGGCACTGTCCTCAATAGCTCATGAAACTGAATAAAGCCACAACAATACATTATAATGTTAATGTAGAAATATATCTTTCTGATATGCCAGTGAAAGAAACAGCAGCTTTCCCGTCGTATTCCTGTCGTAAGGAATATGATAGACCCGACATTTCCAAGTAGGTGCATTCCCCGAAGCCCCCCGCAACCCTGGCAGGCCGTGGGCAGGGGCTGAAGCACAGCTCCCTCTCCAAGAAAGCTGTGTGGCGGCAGCGGCAGCAGGAATGCGCAGGCGTGCTTCCGCATAACCAGGAGATGCTCCCTGGGATACGACTGTGGGTGCAAGGCCAAGCACTTCATCCCAAAGCCTGGAGGAAGGCAACGTCTCCCACCCCAGGGCGAGAGGCCTCGGAGGCTCCCAGGCTGCCTTGTGGGAGGCCAAGCTACAGCCGGCAGGATGCCAGACCTGGCAGCACTGGCCGCCTGCTTGAATGGCTTGGGCTTCTTGCTATCTTCCCCTATTCCCCAAAATGACAGAGCGCTATTTTCTACTCATTGAGCCAGACAGTTTCAGTTCAGAAACAGGAAGCTGAGAAAGACACAAAACACAACTGAGAGCGTAGAAAACATCAATATCGAAGGCAGGCATCCGAACCCTGCTCATTCAAGTCTTCAGCTCCCACTAGACGTTTTCACGGCCCCCTGCTAAGCCTACAGCCACGCCACAGGCAGATCACGAGCAGGTAACAGGAGAAATGCAGACCTGTTTGTTGAAAATGCAGGGTTACACAAGCTTGCTCTGCCCTCCTAGAAAAAATTAAGTAACATATTAATCTGATCATGCACAGAACTACCCTGAAAACAGGTAGCTCCTCTGTTTATAATAAACACAGCTCTCCACGTAATTCTCCATTATCCCACCACAATGCTACGAGTGGGAACATCACTGCTTACGCTTACAGGAACACCTCTTTGAGCAGCAAGCCACTGCCAATTTTCAATGTAATACGGACGACACACAGCAGCCCCCAACCCAGAGGGGGTCAGAGCCAATCGCTTACAGGACATTCTCTTCTCCTCTTCGGCCTCTGCAGTGAGGACACCGACGAACCTCTGGAGGTTATCAGTTACTACTCTCAAATCCTTAAGGGAATGACAAATCAGTATTTTAACAAAGATGGCCTTTACACCACATGAATAAGAGGCAGAGTGTGATGTGCTGACGAAGTTTCAGAACTTGGTAAAGACACTATTCTGTGCAGTGCAGAAGATCACTATCCAACATGCACACTAATTCCTGACTGTCCCCAAAAAGCACTGAAATATTATCACTAAAATGTATCCAGTCTTGGTGTCTTCTGCCTCCTCCTTAGTCTATCTAATATAGTAATGTTATTCTTATCACCTGATGTTTTTAGGAAGAGCCAGTCTTTTTATTAAAGCAACTGATGCAGCTGAAAGAAAAATACCAGTTTTCTGGCACAGCAGCACTTTGCACACCTTGTATCTTGTCGCTATATTCACCATAGCACAAAGGAGGAGGCAGCTTCTCTGCACAGTCATTTTAATTCATCCACACTTACTACCTTACCAAGACTCACCCTATTTATACAATCAGGTTGAACCTTCTGTTCACACAGGTCTCGTAGCAAAGGTGAAAGTACCAAAAGCAAAAAGCATTTTTTTTTTCCCTTTCAGATAGAGCTAAACATGAATTGCATGACTGGGACAGATCTTGGTGCTGCCCTGCACAGGGAGGGTCTCCCTGCTGCTGTCAGGAGGGGCTGCCAGATCCGTGTGGCAGAGGAAAGGAGGCAAGTCCTCTCCTTTCCTTATTCTCCTATTTCACCGTGACATTTAATTATCCAAATGAGGTCTCCACAGCTATAGGAACAGGAAATACAAATCCAGGACAACCATAATGGCTCTTAAACACACGATGCAGCATTATTATCTTTACTCAGAGAGTGCTAGCACACCTCTTGCTCTACACTAAATAAGTCCATTAGTATTTAACATGCCCATCTGCCTCGAGCACAGATGCCTGCCTTCCTCTTCGCCCCACACAGTGCATAAACAATCGCAGCCAAGCAGCACGGTTCTCCCCGACGCACAGGGCAGGATGGTAAAACCCTACAGCACCCACACCACCCCCGCTCCCTGCAACGAAAACTGGGAAGAGTTTAAAGTAACTTTTTGAAAACAAACACATCATTACTGCTGGCAGACGGGGAGAGACACCCCCCGGTCGGCAGCACCGCGGCGCCGGCCTGCCTGGTGGGCTTCAGGGCGCTCCACCCTCCGGCTCTGGAAGGGCGTCCCCGTGACCTCGGGTCCCCTCGGGGACCCCTGCCACCCCACAGCTGGCCTCCCAGGGGAGGGACGGGTCCCTCTCTTCACCAAGAGGGGTCCTACTCCTCATCCTCCTCAGAGCAGCAGCCCTGACCAGCACACTCCCCGCAACAAGCGCCCCGCGGCACGTCGCAGTCGCGCCCCACCACCCACCCCGCTGCCCTCAGGCTCTCTCCCACCCGCACGGAGCCCTCCTCGACCACCAGCCCTCGCTGCACAGCCAGGGCAGCTTCCCCCGGCACACGCTACGGTACCGGCTGCTCCCGGCCCCGCGCCCGCAGCCACTCACCCGCTGCACGCACACCCCCGGGGCTGCCGGTCCCACACTCGGCACACCCAGCCCCTCACGCGCACCCGTGGGGGCTCCCAGCCCCACCCCCGTCCCCCCACCCCCTCCACACCCCACCGTGGGGGCTCCCAGCCCCACACCCCGTCCCCCACCCCTCCACACCCCCCCGTGGGGGCTCACAGCCCCACACCCTGCTCTGACGGCTCCCCCCCACCCCCCACCCCGTACCTCAGGCGCTTCCCGTCTCGCGCCGCCACCGGCACCTGCTGCGCACTCCGCGGCAGGCGGTGACGTCAGGCAGAGGGGGCGGAGCCCCCGCCCCAAGCCCAGCCGAGAGGGAGGGGGTGCGGAGGGGAGGGCCCCGCAGGTCCCGCCCCGGAGGGCGTGGCCGCGCGCAGCGGGCGGGCTGTGGGCGGCTTCTGCCGGGGGGAGGGGCCCGGCTGGGCCCTGTCCCGTCTCCGCCGGCAGCCGCGGGCCGAGGCGGGGGCGTCGCGGGGTCGTGTCGAAAATCGAGCCAAGCGAGGCCCTCAGACGGGAATTGAAACAAAAAGGTCGAGTGCGGTTGCGTAAGAGCAGGAGCCCGAAGGAGGAAGGAAAGCCGCCGCGCGGTAGAGGGGTGCAAGGTGGCAACGGGGGGGGGGGGGCTCGTCCCCCGGAGATTAAGCGAGGGCCCGGCCTCAGCCCCCGCCGGGGCCGTCGGCCAGGGCCGGCAGGGCGGGCAGCAGCGGGGCTGGGAGAGCCTCGTCCCCGTCAGGGAGCCCCTGGGCCACGGCGGGGGCTGGGCCGGACCCCGCGGCTGCCTCCGGTCTCGTTCCCGGTGTCCGCGGGCGCTCTGGGGCTGCGCGGGACGCCGGTGACGGCGCCTCGCGCGACGCCTCGTCGCCTCCTGCTGATGGCGGGAAAGGCGCGCAGGAGAGGGGCCAGAGGCTGGGGCAGCAGTTACTCGGGTTTGCCCAGGTAAAATAGGTCAGCGACGCAGGTCACAGTATTAAGCTCCCACTCCTGCCCCCGGCACGTCACCCTGAGTCACGGTGGTGGCCCGTGGCGAGGGGTGGCTGCTGCCACCCGCGGCCGGGGGACAGTGGTGGTCCACGGGGAGCAGAGGGGCCCGATCCTGCTGCCGTGTGCGCTGAAAGCAGCTTCCTTCTGGTAGTTTAATCAGGCCAGATTGATACTGAGTCGCTACTGAGGCTCAGCTAGGAAGAAATTATTTAAATTAGTTGTATGACATGCTGTGTTCTTGGGCAAGAGAAAAACAAGATGCACAGCTACCGCTGCTCTGTATGAAGAACCTGGCACTCTAAGTGCATCCTAAATGAAACATTCTCGCTGGTGAGAGGTGTGGGAGACATCAGAGAGCCCTTTCCAGGCAGCCGGCTGCGCCGGCGGGGGCTGCGGCTCTGGCTCCCTGGGTGCAGGGAGCAGATCACCAGCCCCAGCCTCGTCTGCCCCAACCCTGCTGCCCTCCTCGCGTCTGGCAGAGCCTCCCAGGAGGCAGTTTACTCCGCAAAATGGGAGAAAACTAACAGAAACAAAAAACCAAACCAAAACAAAATCCCCTGGGTCATTTTGTGCCACGCCAGAGAGTCCAAGTGACTGGTGCAAGGGGCGTGAGGAATGGGAGAGCTGGCGCGGAGGGGCCGAGGGGAAGGCACCGCACACCTGGGTGCGAGGAGGGGCTGCTGCGCCCTGGAAGCTGCAGGCTGGTTCCCTCACGTGCAGCTTTCTTTGCCCCACAATATTATTTACATATGCATTTGTAAATGATACTGCCTGGCCGGGTACCTTACAGCAGACACAATATACATTGTTCCTCTGGTTAACATTAAACTTGTCTTGGTCCTTTACTCCAGTGCCAGTGGGCACACACTGTTGTCTTGTTAAACATTAACTGAGAAAGCAGCTTGAAAAACATTGCTTGGCTTCATTAAAATCTTAAAATGACACTTGATACTTAAATCTCCCTATTACCTAGTTTGCACATACTTCAAATATTAATGCAGTCCAGGCTTTATCGCTCTTATTGCCCCTCCAACAGAAGTTTATTATTTTTAATTTATTAATTTCTAGGTGCAGGTATCTTTACTGTACCTTGGAAGCGAGGCTGGGATGTAATGCCATACAACAAATTGGGATTTAGCTCCTACAAAGAGCAGAGAAGGCAGCTCTCCCCTGGGACAAGAAGAGGCAGGTCTCCTGCCGAGCAAGGACATGTGGAGGTTGCATTCACCCAGTTCCCATCAGGTGTGTTAGCACATCCCCAGAAGTTAGCTGAGAGGCGGTGGGAGCATTCTGGAGGTGTTACACATGTAGAAGTAATGGGTTCACGTGAGTTCCCACACAGGCTCCACTACGCACTTGTGTGCGAGTGCGATGCAGCCAGTACTGAGTTGCAGCCAAGGGCAGGAAACTCCTGAGATACACTAGTGTGATCATCTGAAAATGTTGTCTGAGATGCTGGAAGACAGACTGGCTGTTGCAGCTACAAAACCAGTCCTCTTTGCACTTTTCTTTTACCGGTGGTTTTCTCCCTTGCTTTGTCCTATTTCCTAATACGACCTACCGTTATTAGCAGACATGGGGAGGGAGGTGTGAATCCTGTTTACTGGGAAACCTGTGCTGCCTGGAAACTCTGGTTTAGCAACATTTATCTCCCCTAGCCCTCCCCACACCTGGCAAACTCAGTGGCTCTCTAATCACAGCTTTTGTCTTTGGTGTTTACTTTTTTTCATTCTGATTGCCTGAAAGACAAAAACCAAAGGGGAGGACTTGACCTTGCAGAGGACGAATGCAGAAGCTGGACTTACACAGCACGTCAAGCTGCAGAGAAGAGGTGAACTGTAAGAAGGGGAACAGCAGAGTGCAAGACCATTGCTCAGAGAACTTGCCATGGTTGCTTGCCCCCATTCTTGCCACCTTTTGCACTTCTTTCCACACAGTCATTTGGTTAAACCTGTTGCAAAAGCCTTGTGAAACATCCCACTGCCTTGCAAGATGGTTATGTGAGACTACAGGTTGCAGGCAGGGCAGGGCAGTTTTTCTGGCTATTGGTTTTGGCAGAGGTGTCTGCGGGGCAGAAAGGATCAGGGAGGAAACATCCTGGTCCTTTTCTCTGTGTCAGTGCCAGCTGAAGAGATGGCCATCCTGTCTGAGTCCATCCCCACACTCCCACCAGCCTGTGTGTTTGTTCCTACCACATGCCAGCATCTCTGCACAAAAATACCCTTTACGACCTTGTGGGCAGATCCAGATATAACACCTCAAAGTGAAAATGCTGCCTGGGAGGATAAAGTTAGTGGGTCTGCACTCTGTGTGCTGAAATCCCAAGGCCTGCCTGGGACGAAGTTCTTTCTTACCCATCAGCTGTACTATCAAGAAGTTTTTCTGGCTTGCATGATAAAAATTAGCAGTTTAAAAGTTCAGATCCGTAGTTTCTTTTGGGGACACAGATGGCTGTGGAAGAAGGTATTTGTCTGCCCTGCCAGGAGCTATGCCTGGGTGTCTGATCCGAACCGTATGAGTGCTGCTGGATCTGGGAGTGGATGGGGCTGGTACTCCTGATGGCAAAGCAGGGTCCTGTGAGCAGAGAAGCAGCAGCAACCCAGGCTGCAAAACCCACGTGTGAAATGGCTCGCTGCCGTGCTGGCTGGTCCAGCCCGAGTCGCACCCTCCTGGCATGATGCTGTTGAACACATACAATGTCCCTTCATATCTTGCCAGACTGGGTGAATCTAAGCTGTGCACTCTAAAAACTGGCTCTGCAACAGAGAAGTGATGCTTGTTCATCCCTTCTTCCTCAGGATGAGTTCTGGTGTGCCTCCCGCTGACTTAAGCAACCCTCCAACTGCTCCGTGTCTCAGTCGCCCTGCCTGGCAGTGAAATGGAGCATTGCTGGCAGCATCTCCCTCCCTCCCTTCCCCTCTTCAAAGGGCCAGGAGGCACCACGTGCTAGAGGAGTGCAGGGGGCTGTTACGTGGCTCACTGTGCCCTGACTCCATGCGAGAGAGTCCTGACGTCGATCTCTTGTGCTCGCACGTCCCAGGGCTCTGCATCCTTCCCAAGCTGCTGTCTGGTGCTGGGTCTCTCTGAAGACTTGGGTCTCTGCGCTCCATCATGCTCAGTGTCTTTTTATCTCTGCCTGCTTTGTGCTCCTCTCTCACAACCGTCCAGTATAGTAAGATTTATGCTGGTAAGTAAGATTATATAAGATAGGAAGATATATTTGTGTATGTGAAAATAAAACATCACCAAGGGCCAGGCCGATCACTAATGGAAAGAGAGCAGATCACCTGGCAAGGCCCTAGGCTCAAGGACTCCCATGTGAAGGTGCCTACTGCAGGGGAAGCTAGAGCCATGGCCCTTCTGCTGTAGCAGGGTAAGAGAGGCTTGGCGTGTATTTCAAATACACCCCAGCACACTCCCTGCACTCCAGTGTGGCTGGTAGAAGTAGATAATTTTGCTGTGCCTCAGTTTTCCTATCTACAAGAAAAGGCTGAGCGCACAGGCCACCCCTGCAAGTGTGGATTTCAGCTGACCATCGTTTGTAAATGAGGTGAAGAAACTCAAGGCTGGGTGCCATTGAAAGGACAACGTCACTTGTACAGGAGAAAGCATGCAGCAGGGCCACAGGATTGAGTTCAAAAGGCAGATGTGATCACTTTGCTCTCCAGCTGGTGTATTCCCAAAGGCTGCCACTGACGGGTTTGGGTGGACAAACTCTGGTTGCTCTCAAGGGCATGGTTTAGTCCGTTGCTCCTACAGCCATCAGAGCTGAGGGATCTGGTAGGGAAATACCTGTTGCCTCCTTGAGTCAGTGCTCTGCAGCAGCGGAGGCCAGCCACATTTCAGATCTGCTGACGCCGCTCCAGAGGCATTTCAGCCATGGGAAACCAAGAAATAAGCCCACAACAATACATCATTCCAGGGCTGGCCTGACTGTGATTCAGCAGAAGAGGTTGATGGAAGCCTGACAGAGCAGATGTGGACTGCAGAAATCTTACCTTTGTTTAGGCCACAGGAGCCCTGTGTGGTTTTCTCCAGGACCTCTGAGCAATGCCCGAGAGCCCTGCCGGCTGCGTGGGACTGCAGGGAGATGTGGAGAGCAGCAACACTGCAAGCCTTTGATGGGAAGATGTGGAGAAGGCACGGGAAGGGTCTGAAAGTGATCTTTGTAGAGTCAGAGCAGCTCCCAGCCAGATAGCTAGAGGAATTCACCTGTGGACGCAGGACTTGCAGACCTGTCATATCTGGAGTCCCTGATGCCCATGATGTTGATACTCTGCAGAATGCACTGGCTGCTGGGAGGTCAGACAGCAAATGCTGTAATGCCTGTAGAGGGGAATTGTCCCCGAGAAGTTCTGGTTTAAGAGGGGCCTCACAGTTGGGATAACCTCTTCTTGCTGTAGTCCAGGCTCTCATGGCAGGCCCATGTGGATCTAGCCCTCCAAAGGACCAGGACTTTCATCTCCCATCAGGATCCTGTTTCATTACTCTGATGGTGACCACTGCACAGCTAAGAGGCTGCAGGCAGAGGCCTGGTGTTTGGAGGATGATAGGGCAGACCAGCACTGCTCTTACTATAAACAGGATCTGCTTAGCTTCAAAGCAGCCATAAATCAGTCTCAGAGCAACCCCAGCTGGGTCCAGACCCTCGGGCAGACCCCTGCTGCCTCCTTACACTGTAGGGGTGAGGAGTAGGAGCTGGACATGGCCTGCTCCCTGCTCCAAAGAGACCTACCTGCATGGCCAGGGTTCCAGGGCGATGCTTGGGGTGGCCTGCATAGTGTGTGTGATGTGCATGGAGGATGGCATGTGTCCATGTGGATGCAATGCTCCAAGCTCAGGCAAGTCTGGGGAGAGGAGGTGGTGCAAGATGAGACTGAGCACAGGAGACTTCAGTGTGGGTTTTACCAGGGTTCTGCATGACAGCTGGAAAGGGGGAAGAGATGAGATAAAGGGGGAATTATATCTTGATGGTTGCAGTTTTAGGCTGTTAGTAGGCAAACCATCACCCTTCAGAGCAGACCAGCTGCAGGTACCCTGTGGTATCCAGGAGCCCTTGGCTCCTGGAAGGCAGACAGAAGAGCATTAGAGAGAAGGCAGTAACATTGGCAGTCTCATAACAGTGCCTTGTGCTTCCTACAAAGCATATTATCCCAAGAGTGCCGAGGGCTTTGCAAGATCCTAAATAATTAAGCCTCAGAGCAGTGGTACGCAAGACAGAAATATCTCCCTCCCTCCCAAAATTAATCTGTCTGTGTGAACCACAGTGGTGTGACGCAATGAGCAGGGCAGGAAAGGAAAAATTGTCCTAAGCTCCCCAGCTCAACATGCTGAGGGGCTCAGAGTAAATACTGAGCTGGGATTTTGCTGGGGCACCTCCAGTTCTGCAGGGACATTTGGTAGGATACTCAACCGTTACCAGGGTAGGAGGCTGTGGCTCAGCAGCAGTCCTCCCCAGACCTTGACTTTGTTCGGTGTTTCTCTGTTAGTAGGTGGAATGATCATGGTTTTTGGCCCTGGTCCTGGAAGAACTGGGCATGACACATACCTGGAGAACAGACCTCCTCTGTCCAAGGGCTCTAAACGTTGCATGCGTGAATTGCTTCGAGCCCTGTGACCGGGATTGGAAGCCCCTTGTTTCACTAACCAAGAGATTTTGACCAAGCAATACCAAACTTCACAGGACACCCATGCAATTTGTCTACAGCCCTTCTGCCGGCACTGCCTCATGGCTAACCCTGACCTACAGGACTTGCTGAAATTGCCCTTGCAGAATTGTACCCTGGCCACTGTCAGGGCACTTCCCTTGCACTTGTCAATCTCATTCACACACTATTTATATCCCATGGGCAGCATGTAAGTGCCATTCTCTATTAATAAAGGGCTATACCAGCCCCTTTTCAGCCAGCTCCCCTATTGCTGTGGACTGACCTTACTTCCAGATGCCTCAGCAGCAATTTAGCAGCTTGAGGGCACAGGGAAAGCCCATGTCTGTCTTTGTGGGCCTTCTGATTTGTTTCCAGCATTGACTTTCCACCTTTCATCAGTGGGACCCAGGTCATTTCAGCCTTGTCTGTGCTGGAGAGGCATGGCGTGGCAACTTCTGCATTTGAACTCCACTCTTCTGGTGCGAACAGTATCACTGCTGTGTTGCCACACAGCTCAGTCCAGGAAAACCCCCTGCTGCTTAAGATGCTGGCACAGAAAGGCAATGGAGAGAGGGAGTTGAAGGCTGAAATCACTCTGGGAAGTACTGTGAGTAGCAGCTGAGCCTGAGCAAAATCCCAGCTGTAGGAAAGGCTCCATCTGAATGACCTTCACCGGCAAGCTGAGCCTGTTTACGTGTGGAGGAGCTGGCTTGGGCTCTGGGAGGCTGTGCCAGAGGGATCGGCTGCTCCCTGAGTAGAAAACACTCCTTTGAGCCCAGTTACATGGTCTGGGTGCCTGGCCTCTCCTCTCCAAAAGAGCAGGTTGGGAATGGACTTCTTTCCTCCATCTACTGTGGGATCCCTCTCACTGCTCATGGCTACCCCTGGATGAGACCCTGTGGTTCTCAGGCCCTTTAGGGTGCCCAGTCCCCACTTCTGACACAAGACTGGGATGTTTTCTGCAGAAAGACCGGCTTGTGCAGCTCTGTTCCCTGTTCTTACACCTGAATTTCTCTCTGCTGGGATTCCTCCCAAGGCCTGTCCTGTGTTGTACAGCCCCTTGTCCCTTAATTCTTGAGTCCTTGAACCCATGCAGGGAGAGAGGGTCCAGCAGTAGCAGCAAAGACCTCTCCTTAATGCTGAGGGACTGTCCCCAGCAGCAAAGGGGACTGGGGTGATGATTTGACCAAAGTCACTCCAAGGTGCCTGCTGTAGTTCGGTTAGTGGAGACAGGGCCAAAATTTTCCTTCTCTGGTGGCAGGAGCCTTGCCAGGTGTTGGGGTCATGGTCACAGGTACCCATGGACTGGCACAGCCAGGCTGATGTGGCCCCAGGGTCCCAGTCCACAAACTTGACCAGAGTGCTGCTCACTACCGTGGTCAGCAAGCCGAGCCCTGCAGCTCATCAGAGTAGGAGTTGGAGCCCGTGGACTGCCCTTCCAGGGAGACTAATGCGGACTGATGTTTGCTGGGAGCTCTGGAGGCATCTCCCAATGGGGTCCCGACATTAAAGCATCCTCACAAAGAATGCAAACCATGGCTCCTCTGTTGTGGGACATGTGTAAGCCCTTGGCCCCACCCAGGGGCCTGTTTGCGATGTCCTGGAGCCCCAAACCCAAGCACAGCTTTGATTAAGCCTTTTGGTTTGGGTTTATCAGGCTCACCAGGCCTGCGCTGTGATGAGGAGACTTTGAGAGGGCTGCAGGGCTGGATAGGTCAGTTTTTAGTTGCTCTGTGCCTGTTGTGAGCTCTCTGCCCTGTTAGGTGGGCTAATGGCCACAGTGGTGCAGGTATCCTAGCACAGATGAGGCTGAGCAACCTCTGGAAGAGGTGCTGGAGCCACCGGCATAGCTCAGCTCCGTGCATAGCCTTGTAGCTGCCACTGGTAGCATCCCTGTGTCGCACCAGGTTCCCCTCCCAGACACCCAGGCCTTTGCATCTGCTGCTCGAGCCCTGTGGCTCCGCAGCCAGGCTGGCTCTGGCGTTTGAATTTCCGAAGAAGGAATTCAGATCTGCAGTCCTCACAGCATCACACAGCCTCAGGACCCCTCCTGGCTGCCTGCGAAACCCTTTGCCACGGTGGGACAGGTTGGGGGGGGGGGGGCGGAAGAGGCTTGTTCTGCCGCGCAATGCACTGGCACCCTCTAATGACACAGTTATGTATATTCAGTGGGTGCCTGGGTCGCTCATCGCAGTCCTTCCTACCATGCTGGTGCTGACTGGAGAACTGCTCACAGGTATTTTGGAGGCTTCAGTGGGGCAGGGCCACAATCTGGGTTCCCCCTTCTTCCACCCTGTTCTGCTCCAAATCCTCAGCCTCAGCTCCCCGCGCTGCAATTTCTCAGGGCGTAAACAGGGACCGGGCGAGACGGGAAGAGGGTTTGTGTTTGTGCATTGCTTCTGCCAGGTGCGGTGTCAGCGAGGACTCTGTTCCCATCCCTCTCAGCCCCAGGAGCAAAGCCAGCTGTGGATGCCCCTGCACCACCGGAGCGCGAGAGCTGGTGAGCCCGCTGGCAGGTTGTGTAACCCCAGCTTTTGGCCGTGCCGCCCAGGCTAGCTCAGGAAGCTGCTTTGCTCCAACTCGTCCTGCCCCAGAGATACCGGGAGAGTCTCCTAGCTTGGTTCCTGCAGGCTCCAATCCCTCCTTCCCAGCCCATTTTGGAACAAAGCCAGAGAGTGTGTGGCTGAAATGGGATCGCTCAACTTCATCCCAAATGATGCTGAACCTAATGAGAAACTGAGCTGCACAATAGCCACAGCATTTGTCTGCTTGGTAACATCGTGTTTTGGCCAACGGTCTGGGTGGCCAGCGTGGGCTTCGGAGATGCGCAGCAGGGCACTGTGTCCTGCATGGCAGATCAGGGGGAGGCTGAGCTCCTCTGCCAGCTGTCCCAGCCCCACTGAGCCCCTATAGCGTGGCTCTGAAAGCCAGGTGTAGCAGATTCTGTAGCAAGATGCCAAGACCCGATGGCAGAGCCTGCCACAATGGCAGGCAGCAGCCCTCTTGGCATGGGGTAGACAAATACAGCCAGCTCTTCCCTGGATGTTGTGTTAGATTGACAAAAAGCTGTAGTGCCCTGGATTTGAGTTTGGACATCTGGACAAGCAGGGCATGTTCCAGTGCCGTCCTGCCAGTCCTGTGGCCAAAGTCAGCATCTTTCTACCTCTCTCCACCAGGAGAGCGGGAGAGGAGCTGGTGAATGGTCCTGGCAAAAACAGGATTGTGCATCCTTGTACAAACAGGCCAACAAGGCTCTTGAACGGTGAATCATGAGCAGGGCCAGGAGCAAGTGCTCCAAGGGATGCCTTTGCCTCCTGTGGTTGAGACACAGACAGCAGAGTGCAGGGGAGCGAGTGGCAGTGCATGTCCCAGCACTCCCCTCCAACAGCTTCTGCGGGAACTGCGCAGCACCATCGTCCTCCCAGAAAATGTCCCCAGAAACCTCTGCCTGCAAGGATGGATGGTTGTGGTTGGGGAAGCCTTTGAGGAGTCTGGACAAAAAAGGAGGATAGGGATAGGATGGGATGTGAATGGGGATGAGATAGGAATGGAATGGATATGAGTATGGGTATGGACATAGGTGTGGTTATGGGATGGAGATAGCGATGAGGATGTGAAAGGAGTGGGGTGGCATGTGAATGGGGTGGGTTTGACACGTGGATGGGATGGGGATTGGGCAGGGTTTAGATGGGGTTGGGAAGGGGATGAGATAAAGATGGGGAGGAAAAGGGAAGGGGGTGGGATAGGAGGGGAAAGAATGGGGCTGAGATAGAGATGGGGAGAGGAAAGGGATGGGAAAGAGTCAGCTCTTGTTTAGAGAAGCACACGTTCAGATGGCAGCTCGCACTAGCTCAGCCACATTGGACACAAGCAGCCTTGGAAAGCACTGAATGCCTTTCTCTTCCATTGTTATCCCAAGGGGCTGTGCTGCTCAGCCAGCCAACTGTACCAGCAGGTTTTTATTTTACATTTATTTTCCTAATGGCTTGGGTGGCTTGAAAATTTGAGCAGTGAATTGTGACTGCTCAAGATTGGGTAAAAATCCACACAATGGATGTGCACTGCAGTGTGGCACCAGGGATGAGTCACTGAAATTGCAATTAGGAAAGAAAATAACAGTGGGTTTACAAGCATCTTTCCAGGAGCATTGCATATCTCCTGAATTACAATGATGTTTTCGACTGGTTTATGAGACATTGCCCCATGTAAAGAAATACACAGAAATCAAAGAAGCTGATATAAAACATTTTAACAATTAAAGGAGGAAGAAAAAACAGCATTGATTTTTACAGTGACAGCATAGATGCTTTGGGAGGGACATGCTGGGGTGAGCAGAGGAAACCATAGCAAAACCCAGGGATGTGGGACAGTGGAGTTGTGCCCTGACGTGGGGCAGGTACATCACCAAGGTGATGCAGGTAACATGGGCAGAAAGGGCACACAAGGAAGGAGTCCCCGGGAGTGACGGCAGTCCCATGACCATCCCCTACTCAGCTATCCAACTCTCAGCACTTTGCTGGAGAGAACTTCTGCAGAGCACAGCAACCAAGGAAGATGGACCACCCATGGATTGCAGTGCGGCAGGGAGTCCTGGAAAGCAAAAGTCAATCTTCTGGTTTTCTTCCAGTAGCTTTATTTTATCTTTCTAGAAAGGCACATACTGTTTTGCAATGGGTAGAGGTGTAAAGCACTGAGCAAAGAAGCTCTGTTGCGAATGGGCACATACATAATCCTTATGGCCTTGCACTAGCAAGGTTTTGGCAAATCCTGGCGAAGAGGCTGAACACAGCCCTCCCGTCCACATGGTGCCAGAGAGACTTCTGACCCCTGCAGCTGCTGTCAGCTCTTTAGCAAGCTGCCCCAGCGCTGGGAGGAAAGGCCAGCAGTTCCCTGGGGCTCGGCAGGGCTCGGACGCGGGGAGTCCGTGTGCGTTCATCGGGCTTGGCTTCACTCAGGGGTCAGCAATGGCAACTCTGGGACCAGCAACACAATTCCTTCCTAGCACCTTCCCTGGGGATTCAATCCGTCACCTCCCGCAGCAAAGAGACACGGCTGTGCTGCCCACACTAAGACCAGGGCAGAGGAACGCTGCTCCTCACCCATTCCCCAAGCAGGCATCAGCCAGCTCTTGCCTGTGGGCTCTGAACAATCCTCAAGTTCATCTTCTTGGATTTACTTGTTTTTAATTATTTTAATTAAACACAGAGACGTTCCAAGGTGGAGACCAGACAGCTGCTCCTGCCATTGGGAAGCAAAGCTCTGCCTGCTTGCTGTGATCACTCTCCTGCACTGCCTCCATCCCCAAAGCGACAGGACACAGTACTAGGAAGGAGCCATCGGCACAAGTTTAGGGGACTGGTGGCTCTGGGCATTGGTGGGAACAACCACGTCAACTAATCTGAGGAGACTGAGCCTGGCTCAGGGCTGTCCCTGCCGCATCTGCTGGTGGGTAAGAACTTGAGAGCCTCCCTAAGCATGGATGTTTGAGCCTTGTAAATGTCCTGTTGAAGGAGGTTGCTGAGCTTTGGTGCTTGCCAGGAATTGCAGAGTTGAAGATCAATTATTTACATAGCTGTCACCCATTATGCGTGGTATGTGTCCTGCTCTCCAATGAAGTGCCTGTCTCAGAGTGGCAAAACTGCAAGGCAAGCTGTGAAAGGGATGTCTGTCACCCTGATGCACAACTTTTGGCTAATCAGGGTAATCTCAGTCTGCCTAGTTATACCTCATCCTTGTCCTGAGATCCCAGGAATGTGTTCCACAAGAACGCTTCATAGCTTTGACTGCAGGGCAACACCAACTTGCTGCTTTTAGAAGCACATCCCAATTTGTAAGGAGCTCAGTGCCATCCTCTTTTGAACACATCCCTCTGAAGACAGCCAGAGCCAAGCTGGGGAACGGCAGGCACAGCTGCAGGACATGACAGAATGAGAAGCAGAGCGAAGATGCTCGGTCTCTTCAGATTAATTGACACAAGAGAAGACTTGGTCCTGGTCAACATGAGGCAAGACGTCTGAAAACAGCTGCCCTTTGGCTCCAGGAGGAGAAAATATGGAGAGTGCACAGCTGCCTAGACAGGCTTGGACTAAAAATACCCTGTCTGTCTGCTGAGGTCCAATGGAGGGTGATGTTGGAGTCTCAGATGTCTCATCCTGAAGGTCAGGACAGAGTGAGACAGGGACCATAGACTTCAGCATCCTGAGCAGAGGGAGGAGGGTGAAAAGCAAGCTCACAACTCTGGGCTTCTGTCCTGGTTTCAGCCAGGATAGAGTTAATTTTCTTCACAGAAGCTAGTGTGAGGCTATGTTTTGGATTTGGGATGAGAAGATGTTGATAATGTGCTGATGTTTTGAGTTGTTGCTAAGTAGTCAAGGGCAGTCCAGCTTCTCGTGCTGGCCTGCCAGCAAGAAGGCTCAGGGTGCACGAGAAGCTGGGTGGGGGCACAGCCAGGACAGCTGACCCAGGCTGGCCAAAGAGATATTCCATACCATATAACATCATGCTCAGTATATAATGCTGGGACGAAGAAGAAGGAAGGGGTGGAGGGACGTTCGGAGTGATGACGTCTGTCTTCCCAAGAAACCATTGCACATGATGGAGCCCTGCTTCCCTGGAGATGGCTGAACCCCAGCTTGCCCACGGGGAGTGGTAAATGGATTCCTTGTTTTGCTTTGCTTGCATGTGCGGCTTTTGCGTTACCTATTAAACTCTCTTTATCTCAAACCATGAGTTTCCTCACTTTTACTCTTCCGATTCTCTCCCCCGTTCCACCGTGGGGGAGTGAGCAAGCGGCTGCCTGGGGCTTAGTTGCTGGTTGGGGCTAAACCACGACAGCTTCAGGAGAGCAGACTTTGGCCTCTTCACAGATCTGCTTGGAAGAGTCCCATGGGGGAGGCCCTGGAGGGAAGAACAGACACAGGAAAGGTGGTTGATATTCAAAGATCACCTCCTCCAAGCTCAAGAGTGGTCCGTCCTGACAAACAGGAAATCAGGCGAAAACGCCACAAGGTCTGCATGGATGAACAAGGAGCACCTGGCCAAACTCAAACATGAAAAGGAAACATACAGAGGATGGAAGCAAGGACAGGTAACCTGGAAGGAATACAGAGACACTGTCCAAGTACAAGATGAAGTTAGGCAAGTTAAAGCCCAGCTGGAATTGAACCTGGTAAGGGATGTCAAAGGCAGCGAGAAGGGCTTCTGTAAGTACATAGGTGATGAAAGGAAGACTAGGGAAAATACAGGTCCACTGCTGAAGGAGACAGGAGACCTGGTTACGCAGGACATGAGAAAGGCTGAGGTACTGAATGCCGCCTTTGCTGCAGCCTTTACTAGCACAACCATGCTTCAGGGCTCCCAGGGGCCAGAGACCAGGGGGAAAGTCTGGAGCAAGGCATCCTTGGTGGATGAGGATCAATCAGGTCAGGGGATAAACTGGACATACATAAGTCCATGGCTGCTGATGGGATATACCCATGAGTGCTGAAGGAGCTGGCAAATGTCATTGCAAGTCCCCTCTTGATAATCTTTGATCCATCATGGCAATTGGGAGAAGTACCCAAAGCCTGCAGGAAAGCAAGTGCCACTCATATCTTTGAGAAGGGCAAGGAGGAGGACCCAGGGAACTACAGGCTGGTCAGCCTCACCTCCATTCCTGGAACGGAAGCAGCTAATCCTGGAAACCATTTCCAGGTACATGAAGAACAAGAAAATTATCAGGAGCAGTCAGCATGACTTCACCATGTGGAAGGCCACACCTGGAGTACTGTGTCCAGTGCTGGGCTTCCTGGCACAGAGATACGGACATACTGGAGAGAGACCAGTGAGGAGCTACAAAGATAGTAAAGGAACTGGAGCATCTCTTGTAAAAAAAGACTGAGAGAGCTGGGACTGTTCAGCCTGGAGAAGAGAAGGCTCAGGGGGATTTCATCAACGTATATAAATACCTGAAGGGAGAGTGGAAAGAGGTTCCCTCTGAACACCAGGAAACAATTTTTCACTGTGAAGGTGACCAAGCACTGGCACAGCTTGCCCAGGGACTTGTGCAGTCTCCATCCTTGGATGTATTCAAAAGCTGTCTGGAGAAAGTCATGGGCAATGTGCTCTCCATGGCCCTGGTTGAACAGGAGGTTGGACCAGATGACCTACAGAGGTCCCTGCCAACCCCAACCAGTCTGTAATTGTGTGATTCCATGACTTGGCACAGAAATGTCAGGGTGAGCTTTGGGGCAGGTAGGACAAAGTAGGCTGGTGGAGCAGGTGCTGCAGGGTCTCCATCCAAAGGTGGATGCACACATCCATTGTGCACAGATGACCTGCAGAGGTTCCCTACTAACCTGTGCTGACCACACTGGAGACGAGACAGTGGGAGAGCTGCTCACTTTGCCATTTTTGGTGCTGAGCCAGGACATGTATGTGCGTGTCTTATGTCGGAGTATAAGCATTCATCATATGGGCACCAAGGTGTATGGTGTGACCTGTCTCCATTGCCTTGCTAACGCTTGGATGGTGAACACCCAGGCTGAGGTCACACGGGGAAGAGCAAGTTAAGTGCATGACAGTTTGCAGGATAAGCTGATTTATTGTACGGGCCAGAAAAAATGATAAGTACTTTAATATCTGCTTTAGTCTATATTTAAACAGCTACACAGCTACTTTGAGTTATTCAAAACTGCTGTGTGCTTAGCCGCTCCTGTGAGATACAGACTGTTTGTTGAGCTGGCTGAAACAAAATAAAGAGGTCAGCTTCGGGCAACTTTATTTCACAGTCCTGGGGCTGGTATTTAACATACACATGCATTTCATGTGAGCATCTCATCTGAGTGCCAGGAACAGCATACACAGAAATGAAGCATTGTCAGCCTTGCCCCTAATTTACAAGGCTTTCAGCTGGCCAAGTCCTTCCTGCAGAATGAAAGCTCTTGGCAAAGCAGACTTTTAACCAGACATGAAGGGTCACTCCTCCTGTTGCTGTCAAACCAGCCCATAGTAATGTGCAACCCATAGGTGACAGCTCTGCACCTTCCTGAGCAGTGGCTTGGGTGGTCCCCTGCCACTGAGGGGGCTGTGCTGAGGGGTGGTGAGACCACGCGTGGTGGCGAGTGGAGAGGGTGGTGGGTCGTCATGCGGTGGCTGCAGCCCCCCCATGCCCCGCTGCCCTGAAGCAGGAGAGAGCCCCTGGGATGCAGCATCCCACCGGCATGCCTCCAACATCTGCCCAGGGTCTGCGAGATCCCAGACCCGGGGGATATTCCCCCTTAGACTCACTTTTACTTTGCGGTTCCCTATTTCTGCCCCTCTCAGGAAGCAGAGCAGAAAGAGCCAGTGTCAGCGTGTCCCTTGCCGGGGGAGCTGGGCGGCACGACCTGGTGGTTAAAAATGCCTGTTTCATGTTTAAGTAAACGGTCAGTCTGGATTTCGACCCTGTCGTGGGCATAGCACACGTTTTCTGTCACATCCCCCTTCTCCCCCACAGCGGTCGGAGCTATGATGCAGGCATCTCTAATGCTTTTTTCTAAAGAAAAATTAATGTCTCTGTAAGATATTTTATAGAAATTAAATAGAACAGTGACTTGCAAAAGGAGTTTCGGGAAAAGCAGTGTTATAAAACCTGGTTTCCTGTGATGTCTCTGAGGGCTCGTACCGTGGCTGAGCTTTCACTGCAGCCTTTCCATACTGGAAGAGCAAGTTTAGGTTTCATTCTCCTGCCCGGCCACCATTTTTCCTGCAGCACAGGGGAACTTAACTATCCTGATATCCCACACATCCTAATTTTTACTGAAATTGTCTGAAATACAAATGTTAGTGGGGAAAGAAGGGGGCTGTGAGAGCACCCGCTCGGAGCACCCTCAGCTGAGGCAGCTCTCTGCTGTTGGACGGAGCAGCAGAGGATGAGCTAACACGTGGGCAGCAAACTAGGCCAAGCGCTGAGCTCCCGGGGCTGCCCTGGCCCGCAGCAGGGACGGAATCAGGGACACGCTGAGGGTTTTGCTGCAGAACCTGGCGATGACGCCGGACGTGAAGCGCCTGTGAGTGCGCGGGGGCGAGCGGAGCAGGAGCTGTCCCGGCTCCAGCACAGATATCCCAGCAAAGATCCCGGGGGACGTTGAGCAGAAAGGAGAGGGGGAAATCCCAGCCATGACATAGGGAATTACCACCAGAGGGCACTTAAATATTGCTCTTGCTGAGCAAATGGTGTTTCCTAGCATGAGGCCAGCTCTGGATCGCCTGACAATGCACATCCAAGCCTGACTCATTGCTGGCACAGAGAGCAGAGCAAAGCACTCAAAAGGCATTTGAGAAATCATGCATGAATGGGAATTTACCAGCAAGATGCAGAGGATTGAACTTTTCTTCCAGACTTTCTCAGAGAGGTCTGCCGGTGGGTCTCCACGCTGCCTAGTGCGGTGAGGTGAGCACTGCATCATTAGACTTTGACCTGTGCGGTACCCACGGGGCTTGGCACAGAGGAAAGGAGATTTTTTTACACCTCCATCCTGCTTGCTATGAATACGTCCTGTCTGCTACTCATCATGAGTGCTGAGGAGATGATAAGAGCCCTGGCAGGGATCCTGGTTCAGTACCTGCTGTGAAGCTCACCTGAGTGCATCTGTGCCCTGCCTTTTGTTCCAGAGCTGGGCAGGGTTATAAATATTATCTGTCTTCTAGGAGAAATTGCAGAAAATGGGTAAGGAAGGAATTGGGTAGGATTTCAAACCCAATTATGAAAGCTCCTCAATAACCATGAGGATCTGGGTGCCAAAAAAATTCTGCAGATGTGAGGACAGCCATGTACTGCAGATGGAGAATCATGTTACAATGATGAAAGGGAAAAACTTCCATCCTTGTTTTGAGAGCAAGCCAGAGCACCCTGTTCATCACACACCATGTCTCAGGGAGGCACCCTGGGGCTCAGCAGTGGGATGTGATGATTTGGCCAGGATCACAGTGCAGCTGGCAAGTCTTGGTGCCACGCTGGAGATCTGTTCTGAGCACGAAGAGCTTCATGAGGATCCTGAGGCCAAAGCAGCAAACGCTGAAAGTGCTACAGGTGTAAGTGATGGAGAACTGAAGGAAGTGTGGTCTCTAGAGAGAAAAAGAAGACTGCGGATGACAAAAAGCAGATGCTGTGTTGGAAATGCTACCATTTGACTTCTTCAAATATCTGGAGAAAATGAATTTAATCCCTCTGGGAGAAGAGGGGCCCCAAGGCCTCACAGGAGCACCCATGTGCACCGAGAATCTCACCTGGGTGGGCCCAAGGTGCTGGCAGGACAGGAACGAGGCTTGCTTTGCAATGTGGCATCTCCCAGCTTCTCCTGGGATCATGTACCCAGTGATTCTCCTGCCTTTGAAGTAGCCAGAAGCCTGGGGAAGACCGGCAGCCCATCCTAGGCTTTGCAGCAGGATTTTCCAAGATGTGTAATGTGAACCCTTCTGGCTGTGGGAATTGCTTCCAAGGGACACGGGGCAGCAGTTGGTGAAGGAGCCACACATGTGCTGCAGCATGTAGGCACTTCTGTCTGGATGCGATACGGGAAGAGCAGGTGATGGTGTGGGGAGGCTGTGTGGGATCCCCGTCTCTGGGGTTCTCCCACCACGACCTGCCAAGCAAGTGCCTTCCTCGCTCCAGCTGGAGCTATCGGCCGTGCCAGGACTAGGTTCCTTCATGCTTTTAGGTTTGGCTGATTACTTGCAATTAGCACTAATTAGTGTCTCTTTTGACAGTGCCTTGTCTCTACTTCCCTGTGTCTTGTCCTTGACACATCACGCTGGGTGCTGGGCCCCGTTTTGTCCTGAGGCACCTCCACCGGTCTTGGCAGCAAAGCCAGAGGGTTATTTTGGGGCTGCAACCTGTTGTCCTGGAGGGCCTGCCTGTGGGGGCTTCAACTTGGGGCCCCTGTTGCATCTCAGCTTCCCTGGAGGCTCCCTGATTTCTTCTGCTCTGCAAAGCTGTGGTGCTGTGTGTGCTGTCCCACTGTCCAGGTAGTTTTGGCTTTTCTCCAGGACTGGGGTACCGGGAGCAATGTTACAGGGTGTCCTCAACCACTGCTGGCAGAAGGGGACCGGGGGGCACTGCTGGGCAGCCCTGCCCTTCCCCAACCCCTTTGAGCCATCCTGAGCCCTGTCATGGGGCTGGAGCCATAAGGGCAGGCTGGTGGGAGCAGGATGGCAGGATGACCCCTCTCCTGGCTCCATGGGAAAGCCCCGTGCAGATCCTCAGGGAGTTAAATCCTGCTGGGAATTGCCACAAGAGTGGCCTCAGCAGGGGTCACGTTTCCTGAAGCAGTCCTACCCTCTGAAAGAGAGCGATCTGGGGTGGCAGTGAGAGGTACAGCATGGTCTTGGGAGAGATCCTCTGCTTCCCTGTGGGCAAGCCCAGGAGAAACGGAGAGGAACACTCAACGGGGAAGGATGCCAATAATATATATTTGAGCATATAACATGCCAATAATATATATTTGAGCATCGGCTCTGCAGATGTTTTTGGAGAAGGGGAATATAAGAAACCCTCAAATGATGCCCCAGATGAGTTGAGTGACTGAACAGGGAGAGCTGATTCACAAATGTGCCATTGGAAACCTCCACCTCTTATCACAGCTGCTCCCTCCCTCTTATCTTGATGCGTTATGTTCACAGCCTACCCCAGCTCTGGCTATCTGCCGTCTGGACACCGGTTGAGCAGAGGAGGACAGGACGGGTTGATCCAGTGCCACTGGGATATTGCATTGTCTGCAGGAATTTACCTCCAAGAGGGAAGATGGTGCCTCTCCTGCTGTGGGAAGTCATGGCCTCAGCACCACGAGCAGTTGGTGACCCT
Organism: Phaethon aethereus; assembly: GCF_964289735.1. Taxonomy (NCBI): domain Eukaryota; kingdom Metazoa; phylum Chordata; class Aves; order Phaethontiformes; family Phaethontidae; genus Phaethon; species Phaethon aethereus. The sequence continues at coordinate 318,167 of NC_138590.1, forward strand.
GATTCCTGCCTGCACACAAGCGTGCAGACACTGTGTGCAAACCTGTGCGAGCTGTGAGTTGGCTGTGGTGCCACGCGATGGCATGGGCTGGAGGGGACAGCCACATCAGTGGTTAAACCACTACAGAAAAGTCTAACAGAACCTCGGTTACGGAGTCCTCCAGCACAGCTCCTGACAAATTACAGTTTTCCTACATTTTCCCAAAAGTTCCTGTATCAGAATGCCTGGATAAAGAGGGACTGATCCCAAGACTTTTGTGAATACCAGTGCAACCACTGAAGAGTTGTCTACTAAACCCACAGTATTTTATAGTTGATTAATCTAAAAGGGTGCATAGGAAAGTATCATCAACTCTGTCTCCCCAGTCTTGGAACCTAATTGCATCAAACATAAATCTTGTAAATGGATTTGTACTTTTCTCTGGGAATTATTTAAATAGATGAGCATTTTATGTAATCTGACAACCATTAAATGTGTTACGGCTAGGTGGAAGATCTGGGCAGAAATAAAGTGCCTCACATTTGGGATGGGGCCATTTTGGTGGGGGAGTGAGGGCTGAAGCCATTGCACCATCTCTGGTCTTCAAGCACCAGTGAAAAACCCCCATGACAGCCAAAAGCTGTTGGGAAGGAAAAGGGAGCCCCTGTTCCTGCTGGGAGGTGTTGGGGAGCCAGGCGCAGACGTCATGGTAATGTTTTATTTGGATGTTTGTTTGGCTTAGAAACAACTTTGATGGGTATTTGCAGACATGCTTTGTATGTCCGCTTGGAAGAAGAAGAGCTCAAAAGACTGCCCAGGAACTGCCGAAATCCCCAATCCTTTGTGCTTCAGCTGGATTAGGGCCCTGGAAAGCTTTGATATGTATTTTTTCAATACTCACAATAGTGTGGTTTGGTGCCTAGTAAAGAGCTGTTTAACAGCAGAACACACAGCGGTCAGCTTCACTCATCCTTTAGAAATGCTGAAATTGGAGAAAAAGATTTAAAAGGCAGAAAAATGAAAAGGATTAAAGAAAAGATGAAGGGAGGCAGGGTCAGACATGAGGACCTCAGGAGAGCCAAATCCAGCTGCTGACAGTCAGGAGTGCGGCTGGGAGCGGAGTTGAGGGCAGGGAAGCCTGCAGGTTGTTGGGGCTCGAAGAGCAGGACTTGCTGAGCCTCACGGGCTCTCTCCCATCTCCAGTGTTTCGGAGCACCAAAGCCCCAGCTTGCCTCCATTTCCTCTTACCTCCCAACCCCGGCTGAGCACCTTGCAGGTCTCCTTTCTTCTCTCCAAATTCGCCTTGGCCACCCAGTAGCCGAGGTTAAAAATACTGTTTTTGAATATAGCTTGCTCAGGATTAGCTACTAAAGTGAGTGGAAGAAACAGCTTTTTACCTCATTTCAAAGCTATTTAAGACAAATTTTCCTGTGTGGATATTTGGTGAAAATCACCGCATTGTTTTGAGCAGGAAATCAGCTTTCCTAGAGTAGAAAGAGAAGCATTTTGTAGCCAAGCTTCTGGTTAGATGCTGGGACATGGCAGGAGAGCTGCACTCTGTGCCCTGGGAAAACGATCTTCCTCCAGCCAGGTGGAGGGACAGTCTCCCAAGACTTGGGACAGCCCCATAGACCTCTGAGGCTATGGCAAAGGAAAGGTGCTGAGCAAAGGTCTGGCTGAGGCATGGCTGGTGAAATAAAGGTGAGTGGAGGCGGCAGGGCTGCACGCCCCGCGGCAGAGCCTGCTGCACTTGGCCGAGCCCAGTGGGTGCCCCCTCCCGGCACAGCAGCTCCCAAAGCACCCCAAATGCAGGCTGCTGGTGGAGGGGTGCAGCATGCCTGCATTTCTCTGCTGTGAATAATTGCTATTAATATTCAGCTGGAGATCAAAGTCCATGTGCTGGACATGCACAGGAAGCTATGAGTTATTCCCTTCAAAATAGTAGTGTCATTAAAAAAAATTGTAGCTAACTCTACTTTGACCAGAGGAGCAGGTCTGTCGAGAGCTCACATATGTGAATGATCCAAGAGGTCTCTGCTGTTACGCTGCTCAGCAGATGGTTTACATTTTTCTGAATCACTGATTCCCATTTCATGTCAAGGATCAGTCTGGGCAGAGTTACCTTAGGGTGCACATCTGAAAGCAAAAAAGCCAGAAAGCCGGTTCTGCTCTGACTGAGCTGGGGCTCCGACCCAGCTCTGCACCACAGAGGGGCTCAGCAGGAGTGTCTGTCACTGCACTGCCTTTCTTGTCCTCCTCCTCCTCAGGCATCGCTCTCTTAAGAGACTGAGAGCTGCCCCAGTGCATCCAGCTTCACCCAGTAACGGTGATTCGGATGCCTTCATTCAGGTCCAGCCATCCTGGCTCCACAGGCAGTGTCTGTCTATCTGCTCATCACCAGGGCTGGGGCTGCAACTTTTCCAACAACCTGCAAAGGAGAGCTTGGGTCAGAGGTGAGCACATAGGGTTGGGCCACCTGTTCTGCTCACAGTGAGCTGTGGCACAGACTGAAATTTGTTGTTTGACACAGGTTGGTTGGTTTGACAAGTGATCTGAATTGCACTTGTTCCTGGCAGGACTGGACTGCTGCCAAACTCAGACTTAGAGGTGAGCTGGGGTGCTGGCCAAGGACACCTGGGCCATCACACCAGGGAGTCCATGAGGTGCCTCACTGGGCACATTTGTGATATGAAGTGAAAAAAAGAAGTAGAAATTCATCCTTCATCTGGCTTCCGGATCCATCCCTGCAAGACTGAGTTCTCTCTTTCAGTAGGGGCTGGACAATTGGGAGACACATAGGCTACTGGTTCTCCAGTCCGAGGTTCATTTCCTCCTCCCCAGAGGAGGCTTGGTTAGCATGTGGGATCTTCCGAGAAGCTCAGAGGTGTTGGCTATTCAAGTCAAACACTTGGCATCCCACTACCCATTACAGGCAAAATTAGGGCAGAAGACCATATTGCTTGTAGGGGGTGAGTCTGCATGAAGGACAGCATAGCTCAGGAGACCTTGCCCAGCATGCTCCCAGTTCAGTGGCACTGGGAGCTGAGTGGTCCAAGAGCAAGCCATGAGTTGGAGCTGAGGCTGTCTCTTTCCTGCCTGTTCCTCTTGGCATCTCCTACTGTGGCCAAGAGAGGTGCCAGGTTTGTGCCCACATAAGGTTTGATGGCCTTAAGACTGACAGATGTCCTGGAATGAGCAGTGGTGGTTGCCAGATGTTCCCACTAGCAGTCCCACATCTAACGGCCATGTGCCTGCAGCTGTTTCAGGGGGATGGACTGGGTAATCCATCCCACTCCCCAAAAAACCATGGCTGGGCTGCTCTTCCAGACAGGGGCTGCAAAGGCCATGCCAGGGATCCTTGTGTCCTAGCACTGTCTGCACCTGGATAGGACACCACGGCCCATGGTGGCACACAGGCGGTCCCCTAGCTGTGACACCAGCAAGACTCAAGGGTACGTGTCCTGGCTCCAAACAGGGTCCTTCACTCACTCAGAGACTTCCCGGTGCTGCTCCAATCTGTAGCTCAGCTTTCCCAGTGTATGTGCTCAAATGACGGTGCTTCAGAAGCTTCTTTATGTTCATGAATGTTTATCCCTTGGTAGAGCCGCAGATCTTTAAAACCAAAAGGTCATTTTTAGGGGTGCTTCATTCCATCTCTTGGCTTCCCAAAGGGTGTAGAAACACCCACCCACAACTTCCACATGACAGTGCTGATTTGTAGGGCTCTGCTCTCAGTTTCTGTCAGACCAATGTCACTTGCTCAGCTATATCTTAGGCATGTCCTCGGTGCTGTCACTGTCAGCCCACTCTCTCTTTCTAAGCTGTTTTAGACAAGATTCATCTGCTACCAGAAACCTCTTCTATGAAGGCACCTGTAGAGATGCTCAGGTCAGCTCTTCTCTCTGCACTAAAGACATCATGATTCCTCAGCTTCTCAGTATGTCACACATGCCGTACCTTGAATGGTATTTATGGAAAGGCTGCAAACTTTTATCAAAGTAATAGAAGAATGCATGAATTATTTTTTGCTGCCAGTAGGTGCACAAGGGGATAAAAAAGTGTAATAATAATTTTCTACCTAAAGCAAATGAAGCTGGTATTTAGTTTACTAATTATTGAATGATTATTTGCTATTGCTGTATCCACTGCTACTAATTCCATCACAGAGAAGCAGAAGCTTGCTGAGATATCATCAAGCTGCAGGTTAAAAATGAACTAAGGGAAGTCCACCACAGAAAATGCAAGGATTAGGGGCACTTAGTGCCATGGGGCATTGGGAGGGCCGGGGTGAGAAGCGGGGCCAGAGGACACCAAAGCTGGGCCCAGGGATTCCCTACGCCCCTGCTGCTCTCCATGATGGGACTCAACAGCTCATCCCGCACACAACGTTACTTTTAGTGTGCTTAGACACAGCGTTTGGCTAAACGTGTGTCTGCAGCTCCTTTGAATCGCACCTCCGATTGGAGAGGAGAACCCCAAATCTGGGGGGTTTTCGGTACACAGGAGGAGCCGTGATGGGGAAAGCCCTGCACTGGAAGGTACCCGGGTGCTGACCCCCACGTTGCTCAGGCAGGGATGCTCCTGGCTGCTCAGCCACTCCTGCATCACCATGACTCAGCCCAAACACAATGAGCTCATCCGTCCCCAGCACCCCTGGCTTCATCCTCCATTAAACTCCCTTCTTGTGGCCACTGGTCAAAGGAATGTGTTGATCACAAAGTCTTTGGGGACATCGGCGTCTGCTATGAGCCAGAGCAAACACTTACAGGGTGGGGGGACAACACCAACCAGAGGGAAAGTTGTTGGTATTGCTGCTAGAGGTGATTTTTGTTGAGGAGCGACATGATCTTCTGGCTGAACGGTATTATCTTGGGATAGATTTACTGATTGGCAAAGTGAGGGGGAGCATGAGCATCACTAGCTGGTGGACATAAATCTAATCTCCCCCACCCAGAAAAGCTTCAAAGATCCTCTAACACCAGGGACTGCTTCTTCTCGGGGTAAAGCAGCTCCTCATGTGCTTATGGGGAGCCCAGTAACCACATCAGGCCACCGACTGCTCTTGTTCCCATTGGGAGGCCATTCTGTCCCTCTGCTGCTGCAGCAGCAGAAAGTGTCGCAAGGTGGTTTTCCATGACCATTCCTGGAAGAGGCGCTTGAGGCAGGTTCATTTTCACAACCAAGGTGAACAGCCTCAACTGGAAACGCTTTGCAGGATGCAAACTGCAGTGCAGGTTACAGCCATCGTTACGGTTCTCCTCACCCAGCAGGGTACAGAGATGGCTCTTTGGGGGATCTCCTGCTTTCAGTTTTAGTACAATTCAGTTCTTCTGGTCAGTCCTCAAAGCGTTTGCTCCTCCCTCCAGGCAGCCCAGGTGAGATGGGTGCAGGCTGGCTCAAGGAGACCCTTCTGGGAGGGAGAGCGAAGGGAGGCGCAGGGAAACCAAGCGTCTGTTGTACTGACAGTAAGGCTGGGCTGGGCTTTGCTGTTCAAAACCAGCCCCTTCCTCTTTCCCTCTGTGTTTACTGCTCTCTCAGGGCATACTTGTCAAGTATGGGGGTCAAGCTCTTCTGGGCACCTGTTGGCATTGAGTGCTCAGTGTAAGTGCTAACAGGCTTTTGCTGCACTGCAACATGAAGAGAGCTTTCCACAGCAGCGTCTGCCTGTCAGCTACCCAGGAGCAGGCAGCTGCCTCCAAACACCCTGGTCAAACTCCAGAGTAGCCGGAGACGTTTGTGCACCAGCTTGTCTGGGAGGTGCAGAGCAATGGCTCACCAGAAGTCACACTACCTTCCTCCTTGCCTGACAGCAGAAATCATCATCGTCCATCTTTGCCATGGCTTTTGATTCCCAGGCCAACTTTAACGCTGGGTGAGTTATAAAATAAAATACAGCAGGAGACAAGCCTCTCCCACCGGTCCCATGGGTGGCTACAACAAATGATCAGGTTGGTTTCCCATCTGAACAACTATTTGATGTTGTCATCAGTATTGCTTCTCCCTTTTAAGCTCCTCTCCCCACTTTTAGCACCTCCATATTTTAGACTTGGTGAAACAAATCTGGCATGAAATAACTGAAATTATGTCCTTACAGTTACCATGCTCTGCTGGGTTGAAAGGGAAGCTGTTTGGAGACAGATCAAGTTCATGTCTATGGCTCCTCATTGCAATTAGGCGTTTCTTGAAATCAAGAGCCGTCTCTACTCCAAACATTGACATGGCACTACTGGGGAGCTCTCAGTTGGCTTTTGAATCACCTTTCCGTGCAAGCAGTGGTTGGTGGTGACAGCAAAAATTACCTGCTCTGGTTTCCTATGTCAGAAAACATCACCCTGCGGCACTTCTTTTTTCTTGAATAACGTACTTTAGCCAATTTCTAGAAAAGACAGCAGGTTCTCTGCAGTGCCAAACAGTGTGGAAGGAATTGCTTTGGTTGGAAGCCATCACATGAGGCAAAGCTGGTTCAAGATGCTCCGTATCCAAGTTACTGGGGTGTCACCCCATCAAATTACAAATTTGTTACAAACAAATGTGAGCAATTACTAAAAACACAAGTTTGTGATCATTGCTTTTGTCCGATGTCTCAGTTTGGTTTTTGTTTTAAGCCTTAAAATAAGAAGAGAAGCCACCAGAGGTAGTGGGATTGGAGCTGTGGGCACGTTCCTGGGGCGGGTCAGGCCATTCACCTTGTTCTCTTGTGGCCCCTGTATTAAAGCATCGTAAGAGCTGTGAGGCTCAGCAGTGGCTTGAATAATTTCCTGAGCTATGTTTGTAATTCCTCACGCTAAAAAGAGAGTGGGGGGGTGGGGGCGGGAAGTAAAGCTAATGAGGAAATATTTTCTTCCAAAATAAGGGCTTTGCCTGGCTCAGCAAGGTGCAGAGCAGTTCTCTCCAACTTCTCCCGAAGCACCAACCATTGGCCAGGGTTGGGAGGTATCAGCTTGGAGAAACATCTGTTCCAGGTAAGTTTCCTGGCGTTACTCAGAAAAATGTAGCCGTTTTATCAGTATGCTGAATTTCTCCCAAACCAGAAAGCAAATTACTAGGAATATACTACTCATAACCACATGCTAGCTCTCATATGAGAAAAAGATGTGTATAAATACGCTATTCAGAAGTATAAGCGGAGAGCAGAATTCTTTCCAGTGGAAGCAGTGCAGCGTGCAGTGTGTTGTGATCGGCGAGCAGCTGGGGGTGAAAGGCTCGGGGAGCGCTGGGACTGCACTGCAGGGCCAAGGGATGGAAGCCTTGGACCTTTCCAAACCAGCAAGGGCGAGGGCAGTAGGAAGGGGGAGCGGGTGGCTGGGGGAGACGCTGGCCGTGCGCGTGGAGCGGGGTCTGGGCTCACCGCTCCCAGCTGAGTCACGGCTCCCGCAAGCACGAGGCAGCCAGCAGCACCGCCGCCATGTGAGCACGCTCGGGGAGGACGGGAATCCTGCTCTGAATATGAAGCGTGAAATCCATGTCCACAAAAATTTTCAAATAGTGCATAATCTAAGTGTCTGATGGGTTTTCTAACCAGGGATCTAGCGCTGAGAGCATTAAATTAAACATTAGGTGACTTAGCATGCTGTACAAGAAAGCCTGGGAAATGAGAAATGCGGGGCTAGGTTGCATTATTTATAGTTTCATTTTTTCCCCTGTTTTGAAAGCCTGAGAAAGAACAAGCGCAGGCAGTGCTTAGCGGGGGACACGCTGTGGCCACACGCTGCATTTGCAACGACTGCCTGCTACTCCTGCCTGGTCCTTTCACATGGACTTCTCCACCCAGCCTCTCGCTAAGGGCACTCCTGCTGCTTCCCCTGCAGCCAGGAACGCTGCCCACCCCGCTCCACGCCGGGCGGGAGCCCCAAGGCAGGGCATCACCTACTCCATCCTCCAGCCCGGGAGCGCCCAGGAGCTTTGGGAGCCGCGCAAGCCAGCTCCCCCGCACCTGAGGGCAGCCCCAGTCCTCTGCTGCTCACAAGGGGTGGAAGGCCCCCGAATTTGCCTTCAGCCTCGATGATGATCCAAAGCACTCATCCACTTCAGCCTCTTGTGACTGTCCGTGGACCCAAGGGCCTTGAGTGGGGTGTGGGGGCTGGGAGCATGGTGCTTTCCTGCAGCCTTGTAACAGCAGAAAGCAGGACCAAGCCATGCTGCGACTGTTTGACAACTTGTTACCTTGAAGGATGATGTTTTACTTCTATCCCAATGCTTTCTGCTAAAAAAAATATTTTGATATATATATATATATATATATATACACACACGCACCAGGATTCAGACCAGCAAAAACTGCAGCTAAGCAGTACCATTTGCTGCGGGTCTTTCAGTTCAGAGCATCCTACTCTGTCTCAGCAATGTGATCAGTTGTTGGGGATATGAAGGGGCAGTCTCATGATGTGGAGGGGGTTGGAAAACGTTAGCTAGCACGCCTGTCAGACCTCGCAGGGAGAGGCATGCTTTGCGTCTTCCTCAGAACCTAATTTAAAACACAAGGATACATTGAAAAAAACTGCTTTGGAAGATTTTAAAGAACAGCACGAAAAAAGCAGCTGCCAAAATTAATTTCCAGCATCAAAAATCAGCACTGATGAGAGCCATCTTAGATCAAATAATTTATTTAGTAATTCCATGTAAACACTTCAGATTTACTAGCAAATACAATGCTTGCTGTTCTTTTAAATAGATCATTCAAAAAATAAGAATCTATATTAATGGCAGGTTGACTAGAGATCTCCATACTACTGTACAATAAGGAATTTGTTTTCTAATGGATTTAACATCTCGATTTTTCTTGTTCTGCGTTTGCTTTACACAAAGCCCAAAGGACGCACGTTTGAACTGCTCCCTGGCGATGCCACTGCGGACCGGGGTGTTTTGGGGAAGGTACACAGGCAAATCCTCCCATCCTGGCATTGGTATAAGCTGATGTGAGAGTGGGATGGCAGAACTTGCGTGAACACTGTTCACAAACACACACCTTCTCGGTCAGAAAACAGAAAATGAACGGTGGAGAACTTCTCTTTGGGATGTATAAAAGCAATGAACTCCATCGTTGGCATTTACTTATCAAGACAGCAGTACACATACACGTATCCACAGTCTCGGAAAAGCATCCTATGAGCTGGAGAAAGCAGTGGTTCTGAGGCTTGGTACACCAGTGCACTAAAACCAAAAGAATGATACCTTCTTACATAGTCAAATGAAAAATAAATATCTTTATTTTCTGCCTACTTTATTTCAGTTTTCAAATAAATTTTAAATAAATCTGTACAAAGTATACTGTTACAGTATATATTCGTAAGTTAACTGAAATGCCTAAGTGTAACAACACTACAATAAAGCAGTATAGATTGGCACATCTCTAATAAAGATTAACTTTTACACTCAAAAAATACCAACTCCTGTGAAAACCCTTGAAATATTTTTGGTATTTTTATGCAAGTTACGTTGCAAACATATTACAGACCAGTTCACCCCGCCTTAAAAAGAAAATAACTTCTAATGGTTTTTCAGAGAACGTGAACATCTTTATGCTGTTAAAGGGACACCATCAGGCTAAAAGAGAGAGAGAGAGATTTTAAAAAAAAAGACAAAAACTTTGGTCAAAAATCAGCAAGTTTTAGACCTTGTGCACTTTCACCCATCTCATCGAGCTCCGACTGCAGTCGGTGCCAGGGACGGCAGGACCGCGGCAGCACCGCCGGGCATCTCACCTCTCCCCGGGACTGGAGAGACTCCTCGTAGCGGCTGGATTTCCACCCCGCGCCCCGGCTGCAGGGATGCAAACTGCTGCGGGAATGCTTCCAGCCAAACACCCGAACCAACAAGAAAAGGAATTTTTCCCCTTGTGATTATAAAGGAATTAACACACATACACTGGGGGTGAGTTTTGCTTCTCCTCCCCCCCTGCAAAAACAAGAATCTAAAATTGATCTGACAGTGTCCCTTTGCTCAAAATAAAAACTTCCATACTATATAGCTTAGATAGCTTAGACATTGAAGCAAACTTGTTCACAGGGTGAAAGAGCCAGGTACATTTCAAAATTCAAGTTTTCAAATCCAACTGCAGTTGTTTGTTAGACTCATCAGCTCTGGGAACCTCCTAATATTTTGTTAAATAATTCCAAACTGGGAACTGGAGGGATAAATATTAGAGATTAAGAGTGAAAGTTTTCTCCCTTAATCTTTCCAATGATATATTAAATCAATGTTTACATGCTGAAAGTTAATCTTACATTAGAATGTAATGCAATATTGGCTGCAACATAAACCTATAAATAAATCAACTACCATAGATTAAACTCTGTTAAATATTTCTAAGTTAATAAAATATTGACAATATTATAAAATTACAGTATTTACAATAAGAAAAAATCTAGACTAATATATACCTTTAACAGATCTCTTCTCCAATTTGGGATTGCAACAGAATTATGAATATATGAACAATTTATTAGAAAGTTGCATTGCAATTATAACTTTTCCATTAGAGCTAGAGAGGGTAATCTATCACTGCCTTTGGAAAAAAAAAAAGTGACTTCTGATGGTGGGGTGTAGCTTTTGAGTACCAAACTGGTAACAGGAGTCCTCCGCAAGACGTCTGAAGATAATGTAGGACCAGCCTCAATTGCTCAGATTAAAGTTGTGTTACAGAACTGCCAGCAATCAGAACCACCCAGGCTGCAAAAGGGGAGGAAAGGTAGTTTTCAGCTCAAAGTGCACAGCTGGAAGGGCTCCCCTCATTCTGGACGCCAGCTAAGGCTGCAGGAGCTTCGATCTGTGCTCAAAAACTGCAAAAACCTCAGCTTTTGGGTTCATTAGCAGGAACTTAGCCACTGGTGCTCCTTAAAGGGACATAGTTAGGTTACATCTATGCCAAAAACACTCTTGCCAAACATGTACAATAAAACTGGACTAGGCATTTGAGATCGTCTTTGGCTTGCTTTTTTGGGAGGTTGTGTTTTTTGGGGATGGGGCTGGTTTTTTGGTTTTGGGTTGCTTTTTTTTTTCATTTTGTTTGCTTGGGAGAAAAAAATTGTCTGGGACCATACAGTCAACTCATTTTCCATTCCTCGCCAGCTTCTCTGTTGCTTGAGTATTAGCATAACGCTGTTGTGTTTGGGTCACAAACACATGCAGAAAGAAAAGGACACTCCCAAGTCGATTTGTCTTGGTATAAACCAAAACTCTGAAAAACTGCCCTAAAGTGATTCCCCTCATTAAAAAGCGCCAGCTGCTTTTGGAGTCCCGGACACCTAGCAATGTCCTTTTAAGGATCCGACCTTTTACTTCCCTTTCTCCCAGCCTTGGAGGAAGAGTTTACGAGTTTAGGAAGGGCAACGTTCAAATTCTCCCCCTCCTCCCCATGTCACACTTGCTTTCTAGCAGTAAATTTGAAAAAAATGAGGGGTGGGAAATCATTTTCAAGTTCCTTTCCCGCCCTTCCCTCCCCCAGTCCTGCTCTCTGTAAAACAGAAATGGCATTTTATAGTTTTTAATACATATATTTTTATATATATAAATTTACTAAAACTAAATTTAGGTTTTTTTATATATATAAAATATATATTTTATTTTTTAGATAAATTATTTTCTCAGCCCCAAGCCTGGAGATGCTTGTGAGAGACCTACCCGCAGGCTTTGGAGAGGTGAAGCAATTTATGCATTTGCAGGGGTTTCTACCAGTTCCCATAGTGGACAGCCAGGAACACCTCTGTCCTTAAAAGCAGGCTTTAAAATGGTAAAAGAATAATTTGTAAACTTGGGTCTACGTTACCAACAGAAGGCTCTAGGTCCTGCGGGCTCCAGTTCCCAGAGTTGCAGAGCAGGAAAACTAGAAAGAAAACTCGGTACCTTTCAGTCACCTGCTGGGTTGTACTGGGGGGGAGCAGGGAACGAGAGAGACAAAATGACAACTGACCTTATAAACAAAGGTATGTTTAGGGCTTCTGGTTTCAGGAATAAACCGATATTTACTGGTAAAAGTCTGCCAAAAAACAAAAAAAGAAACACAGGATTACTGGTAAATATTGGTTTATAAGGAGAAGTTAAAAAAAAAAAAAAAAAAAAAAGAGAGAAGTCATTGTGTTCCTGATCTCCACGTGCTCCTGGGCAGGAGCCGAGAACTGCCCTGCGCATCCCTACACTCGGCGACACCTCTGGCACCCGGACGCCTCAAACCAGAAGCCTTGTGTTGAGAGGAAAGTTGTGTTTCTTTCCTTTACTCCCCTTACACTACGCGTTTCTTTCTGGATTTCCCCCCGCTCCTCCGCAAGGCTGGTCCTACAGGGGTTTGGCTCAGGACATGGAAAGTCTTCTTCCGAAACCACTTGGAAATGAATTTGTACATAATACGGTATCTCATTACCAAGGCTGCTGGTGCCTGAGCCTCGTCCACTCCCTGAGATACCATAAAATATACAAGACTGAGTGTATATTTTAAATAAAGCATTTTCTTTTAAGTGGCATAAACCCATTTGTTTTATTTACATGCTTATTTATTTCCAAAAATAGAGTTGGTCCACATTGGACAAGAGAAATCAAGAAGCCATACAGTAGAAGAGTTAAAAGTCCAACATTTAACCAAAGTACAATGAAATTCCAGAGTCTGTGGCTGACTTGAACCACAGAAACATACACATGAGCCACACAGACATTTGTACATAGAGCATTATATTACCAATAATATTTGCAAACATGAGGTCAAGATGGCTAAAAACCCAGCAGAACCGAACCAGGGGCCATGGCTGAACAGAACTGGGTGGTGAGCGGCCATCACTACCGCAGGGAAACACCACTCTCCAGAGATTTTGCTTCACTTTTTGTTTTTGCTTTAACTGAGAAAGTCCTAATTTTTCTGCCCTGGGGATCAAAATTGAGGACATGGTGAAAGCCACGCATAGCTCCCTAAACGCACACCAAGCGGCCAGGCAACGCGCGGGCAGCATCACCCGCGGAGATGCTGGGGGTCTTGTACCCGTGAAGATGCAAGGAGCGTGAAACAGCGCGGATGCCAAATGGCACTGGCAACCCCCGGGGCTGGCTGTGCCGGGGCTGAGCTCTGCTCTGAGGACCAAAGCCCAGCCTAAAAACCATCAGGTCTGATGCTGAAGCAGGGCAAATCTGCAGGGCAGGACCCCCGTCCCATCTGCCCAGACAGACTGACCCTGCCCGCAGCTACCCTGCCTTAAAGATCACCTGGAAAAGAAAAAGTAGGTATTTATACCCTTGTGGTGTGCTGCGGGGTGTCTGAAAAGGGTCTGCATGGGTTTTGTATTCAACACAAGGATTTCCCTCCCTTGCCACAGGCAATTTTTGGCATTAGTAATTCCAGTCCCATCTACCTTTTCTGGAAGACCACAAATAATCCAGCCTGAACAGCCCTATGATATTAAAGGATGTCGCACTGGACTCATGAGAGAAGTGATTTTTACTCAAACAATTTAACTTTTTTACATTAAAAAAAAAAAAAGTTTGGAGGCCTGATTGACAGCAGCAGAAAAAAAAAAAACAAACCGGAAAAGATGCATTATCTCTGTGTTATAGCCTGGTTTATCTAGGTATTTCCATGGACCTCACTGTGATAATATCTCAGTGTCTCCAAAGGATGGGAAAAGAGATTTAAGTCTGTGTGTTCTCCTGCAGAGAATCACAGCAAGGGGCAAGAGAGTTGTAGCACTCCTGGTACTTCTACAAACAACCCCCTGTACGGGGTAGAACCGCATTAAAAGGGTATAAATTAATTTTCCTTTTTCAAGTCATCTTTGACGCTCACAATATTAAGCCTAGTCCAATGTGAATGCTAGTGTAGAGCTAATTTACAGAATACCAACAATAATTATCTGTACCTAACAGGATTTAAAGGCAACTATACTCAGTACATTTAGAAAAAAATGCTATTACCAAAATGCCAGACCTTTGACAGCAGTTAAAACAGAAGCAGCCGTGCAGTTTTCTATGTGGACAGGCAGCCTTTAGCACAAGTCGTTATTATCATCTGAGCCTGTAACAGACAACTTTATCTTCTGATTTGTCTTCTAGAACATTTCTAATCTCAGATGTAAAATACATTTTTAAAAAGAGATGGGCCTGATCCCGTGCAGTTGGGTACATACAGCACTCCCCAATGAAACTCAAAGCCCAAATTCCTAAAGAGAGAGCACAAGAGATTTTTTTTCTTACATCAAATAACTATCATGCAAGCATACCATGACGTTTTTATATTAAGTACTTCAAAGTCAGCTGGTATAATTTAACCAGAAGTGAGCAATCTAATGAAATTAGTATTTCCAGAGGGAGGAGACAAAGTTGTGCCAGTGACAACCACCAGATTACCAAGGGAAAACAGCACAGGGACACCATGGGGGTCTAATGAACTGTGTTACAGGAGAGTTCACGCACAGCAGCCTCTCAGACCTTAGCACCTAAATCAGTAATATGCAGTTATTTTCTATGGCAGTCTATCCACCTTCACTTCATTTGCTTTTGCTACCCAGAATCAGATAGTCTTCTTCCTGAAGGAGCAAATCACTTAAAGTCTGGCAATATTGTTGGAGCATTACAAATTGCTTTTTTTCCCCCTGCCTATTGCCTTGCATTTCCCAGGGTTGGCCACCACCGCTGCAAGCTCACAGTACCAGACCTTATCATGCTCTTCTGAATTTTCCAGTCACGGCCAGGCTGAAGTCACTTCTCTAGTATAAACCAACCACTCTGCTCTTTCATTTGTCAATTCTCGTATTTAAACACTATCTCTAACTGAAAGGTGCCTGCGGTTAATCTGCTCCTACTGCAAAATCCGATGATTTATCAAAGCGCTTACTCTTTGGTACCCTTACCTACTGAAGACAGGGAAGGTGGGAAAAGCAAGGGTGTTTGCCACAACTTCTAGATTTTTAAGAAGCCTAAAACTAAGCTAGAGCAGCAAAGGGTTGCTCTAGCTCACACCAGTTAGCTACGGGTCCTCCTAGTTCTCTTGGGAAGACAGGTAACACAGGTCTGCATGTGTACACCCCGCCACCCCTCAAGAACAGAGCTAGACGAGACCTGGAAAATCTTGACCAGACCTCTCTCCCTACTCCTTTCCTTTCTGCCATTGTCAAAAGCAAAACGTGTTAGTTTTTTCTCGCTCAAAACAAAAGAAAACAGAACATATCCACAACATTAGCTGCTGAGGCATGCTCTGGGATCTGTCAGACCTGCAAGTCAAGCTCAGAGTAGGAATTTGAACTGGGGGTGTCACATCACAGGAGAAATCTAGATGCCATGCTACCCAGTATTCTGGGCTTGTTTCCTCTCTTCAGCCTGGACCTAGATGTGCTCACCAGAAAAGTTCAACAAAAAACAACCCTTCTCCACCTCACAACTCTGGTTTTAATGAATCGGTATTTTCTAGAGGAAACTCATTTGCTCAAAGGCTGAAGATCTACTCAAGATGCTGACCTGGAAGCCTTCAATCACCTTCTCCAACTAGACTCCTGTCTACCTTGTGCTGACCAAGTGATCAACATCGGCTGCAACCAAAGAAGGACTCCGTGATATTTCTCTTCTCATTACAAGCATAATTTTTTAATACCTTCTCGGGAGGACTTGATATAAACCTTTTAAAACATCCAAATAAAGATCAGTTGATTCTCCACCTCCTGCTGTTTGTCAACATGTTCAAAGATTCTGGTAGATTACTCAGAAAGCAAGATTGACCATAGAATCACAGAATGGTTTGGGTTGGAAGGGACCTTCAAAGACCACCTAGTCCAACGCCCTGTCTTTCCAGGAAGTATGTTGCTTTCAACCTATCACATACTGAAGACTTACAGCACTTCAGTTTCTCCTTTTCAAACCAGAGTTCAGGGTTGCTGATTTGCAATTCCCAGTGCCTTGTTTAATACTTTAATTAAAAAAATAATAATCCGACATTAGGATGTTATCTAGTCATGAAGAATACTAAGCTATTTTTTAACAAACAGCCCTGTTTTTGCTAGTAACTTTAGCGTTTCAGTCTCAAGCTCTTTTAAAACTCCTAGGTACACCTGTTATTCTTCCGCTTGAATTTACTACTTTGCTCCCGCATCTTTGCCTCAAACACTTTCAGAGGGAGGCTCTTTATCTTTACCATCCTGAGGAGTAGGTGATTTCCTCCCAAGCCTTCTCTCTGATATACTTAAAGTAGCACTGGCTCCCTAAGGCCCCTGGCTCTTCAAAGCCCCTTCTAGACTGCTCAATTTCCAGATCATGGGCGACCTGCCGTACCGCATAGCTCTTCTCATTACTTTGTAAGATTTGGACTTCTGTCTTTTGATGGAGTCTTGCTGGACTCCAGAATTCCCTTTCTTTATAACTATTTTACTTCATAACTTTATAACTATTTTACTTTCTAACAGATTTCCATTTCAGCTCTGAAGGTCCTTCATGACAGACCTCTGCCTAACTTGGATATCTGTAACCTTTCCAGGTTATCTATGGGGCTGCCCTGACAAGGACTTTATTTTTCTGATCTTCTCCCCTGCAATATTTTATAATACCAGACTCATTTTTAGTCCAGCGCCTTCCACCCCTGAGGATGCTGAACCTGTAATCGTACTGTGGTCACTGCTATTTAATGACTCAGTGGTAATTATATCTTGAACCAGTTCTTATGTTTTAGTCCTAAATCAAGGCTAACTCTATACCAGGCTGTTACAAGAAATGATCCTTTAAGTAAATCAAGATGTTTGTTCACCAAAACATTAGCCAGCTCCTTCCCAAACAATCCATCCAGATAGCATGGACTTAATTGAATTTACTTTTTTTTACATGTTTATGAAGACGCATGAGCCTGGTCTCCTCCCAAGCCCCATGAAATCCATAACCACCTTCTTGTCTGGAACAGAAAATTTCCTAATACCTCTATGTCATTAAAATATGGGATTTATATCCAACATAAATTTTGCTGTGTGGTCGTCACTATTCCAATTTCCTCTCAGATTTTATGTGAACTTTTTAGATCTAGTGTTTCTTTATATCTTTATGACCTAGCATGCCTATTCAGTATAGTTTAATGGCAGGTAATGCAGTAGCTTACTGATTTTCATCACCCCCTCCATGTTTCAAACAGACCAGATATGTCACGGTGTTTTTAGACTGCCAAGCAATCTGCAACAACTATTTCTGTTTCATGTTTCCACACCGGTATACAGACTTTTTTCTCGTTTGGATCGCATGCCCATTTCTTATCCCACTCTGCAGCCTGACAGCTGGTTGCTCCCCCCACATAGACAATTCTGCTCTCAACATCCTTGTACCCCACGCCAAAAAGTTGCCCCTTGCCCTCCACGAGAAATGGGCACGTTTTTGTTCCCAGCACTCCCGTTTAGTGCCTTCACCCAAGCCCCAACAGCCTCAGCCTTCCACCAGCACTGTGTTCAGTCCATCCTCCCAAAACCCTGACCGCTTTCTGTGCCACCAGTCTAGGGATGCTTTGGCTGAAGTGGACACCAGCCCACGCTCCGAAGCCATGACTCTTAACTTCACCTGCTTATCATACCCTTTCTATCATTTTCCCAGGCATGCATTAAGACTTTAGGAAGAGGTATGACCATGCCCTAAAATTCTGTCTTCTTCTCAGGCACACAAATTTAGCTTCCCAAGTATCTCATCTTCAAGGATGACAGCCCCAGGCTTGCCCCAGGCACTCTGATATCTTCCAGGATCTACTTGTCCACTCAACAGGCAACTTATCAGATGGATCTCCTAAAGATTGAGAGCAGAGCCTGTAGTTTGCATGACTGAATCTTCTGCCATCCAAACCACCCAGACCTACTTCCCCAGCTTCTGGAGGCATCTCCAGAACAGAGAGCAAGTCCTCAACCAAGGCTTTAGTATTAAATTACAAATCGCCCCTTTAATCCTGTCCAGTTGCAAGTCAAGTTTCCACAAATAAAAGGCAAGGCAGCCAGTGCCAAGGTGAAGATGGACCATGACCAATCTGCAGATGATTTAATGTCACCTCTTCTCCACCAGCTCAGCAACTTCGGCCTCAAGACACTTTCTGGAGCTTGGAGCACCTCCACTTGTTGCACTGTATAGTATTTTATCAGAAGAGAATCACTCATGAAGTATGTCCTCTCTGCACTTGTATGTGCAGTTCCTAGTGCAATCAAGCCAACGTTCTTCGATTCCCATAATTAAACTAGGATTTTTACTTTATGACCATATAAAGTCCATCTTTAAACTAAAAATAGACTGACTGTTAATGGATTCTTTTTTTAATTACTTTAAGCCACCAATTAGGGACTTTCATTGGACAAGATAAGTTACGTATGGCCTTGCAGAAGCCTGCAAGGACTCATTTACCAGGACCTTTATTGACAGTTTCAGCTCAGAAGCCAACTTTTTTTTTTTTAAAGGTCAAAGGAGCCTCTGAACACAGCACTGTCAAAAGACCTGTCCACAAACCAAACTGTTTGCATGCATGAAAGCAGAGATGACAATTACATGAATTTACAGTGCTTAGTTCAGGATTATTAATGCTAGAAAACAATTCAAAGCCTCTAGTCCCTATTTTGTTCAGAGACCTGCCTGGTTGCCCTTCAGCAGTGCCTGGCAATGGTGATCCTACTGTCATTTATTGTTTAAATAAAATAACCTTTTTAATAAAAAGAACTTTTGACCTAATTAGTAACTCTGTACCTGACAAGACACTAGCTTCTTTTCTTCACCTCTGGTGCTTGCTCACACGTTTTTCTTAAGTTGACCTGCCCACACAGCTCCTGATAAGCCAATGCTACATTGCCAGCTCTCCTCAGCATCACTTGAGTGGGAGGTTTAAACACCAGATTTCACAAAATCTTTTATCCATGTTCCCTAGCCCCTGCATTTCTTGAAGTATTGACAGGTCAGTAAGCCTTCACAGTTAGCCTAGAAGTGAGACAGCTGGGCCTGCTTCTGCTGGACTGACACAGAAGAGAAGAGCTGGCCCTTGAAATCCCAGTGCTCACCTCTTGACATCCAGGTGAGTCTTGAGGAGTCTGGACCAGCTGATGCCAATGTGCTGATGCACACTCCCAAGGAGCTGCTGGTTTGAGCTCCTCAGCCCATACTAAACGCCCAAGCAAAAGGCAACCCAGGAAAATCAAGTTCCAAACCTCAGGAGACTACAGACAATAAAGCCAGCAGCTTACATCACACTCACAAACTGTTGTGCAACCAGGACAGAGCACGGAGGAATAAAACACATTCCCTAGTGAGACACTACAGCAAGCCCAACATGGGAGACAGAAAGACACTCAACTAATGTGGCTAACCTTCAAATGATAGTGCTGCTCTGAGATGTCCTGTCCAGACAGGTCCTGCCCAAGATGCACAAACCCTGTCCTGCTCTCTGGCACGTGACAGCAGGCCTTTCTGCCCAGAGTTAGAAGAACAAAACCCATCCCACTCTTTGACTGGCGCTAACATAGCAGCTGGAGGGCACTGCAGATATGATGGGCACCCAGTGATTTGAGCTCAAGTCACATATCAGGACGTTCACCAGCAACTGAAAAAACTGCCACTGCTCATTTTCTCCACTCCTAGCAATACAAATTACCCAGGCATATATCTTATATAGACTTTAGCCTCCTCCAGCCGCCGCGTGTAGCCTGCAGCTTCATCTCAGCACCAGCCACATCAGCACAGCTGATGACACAGAGGAGCTGAAAACACATCAGTGGGGGTCAGCCCCACATCAAGCCCCACAGCTCACATGTCCTCACACATCAGCCTCGAAGCCCCCTGTGCCTGTGCTGGCCCACCCTAGAGCAACTGTGCATCAGTCCAGCAGGATGATGTCTCTGAGAGCCCCGACTCAGCTCCCAGAGCTTCCCACAAGCATGACAGTGCAACCTCACAGTGAAACCACTGACGTGTGTCAGTGAGACATGATCTTTTGCACCAAGACAGTCACCCATGACAGCGGCCGCACGGCCTCTGCACCATGTCCAGTACAAAATCCAAACCTATTAGGGACAACATGGTCACAGGGATTCAGATGCCGTTTGCAAGCCACCCTTACAAACAGCTTTCCATAGAAATAAACGTGCTGACCGGTATGACACTTCAACATGTTTTTCCCTGAAAAGCTGTCTAAACCTCTCCAAGGCATGAACTTTGGCTTCCCAGTAGCACGCAGCAGATCAGCTCCCGCAACAGCTGCCTCCCTCCAAGGTCTCGCTAGCCAAGAGGGGCACATCCTTCCATGCTGCAGATGTAACTCCACACTTATCACCTCTCTCATCTGCAACAGAAAGAATGAAGCTTTTCTTCGCTTCCTGCATATTTCAAGATAGTGTTTCAAGAAAAAAACCTTTCTGTGCCACAGCCAGGAAGGCTCAGTACAAACTCCCACTGCCAGCATTGCAGCCAGTCCTCTTTTCACTTCAGTCTCCTACGTGGCCTAAGCCTAAGGTGTGTATTTTTGCAAAGCTTACGTCAGGACGGACAGCAAACCAACCAATGACCAGCAAAGCCAAGGAATTATCTGAGTTAAGACCAAGTTACCTGCTGGCGAGATCCAGAAGATGCCCATTCAAAGCAAATGCTCTGCCAGCTGATGGCTCATCCAGAAAGGAGCAGAAGTATGCCACATGTTGTGAACCTAAGCCTCAAGATGAGGCGCAAAAATGGCCAGCCATCTACACAGGCAGTCAGCTGTTTTTTCTAGGGCTATGTCTACACGAGCAATCAGCACAGCCAGAGCCAAGTTTGACAGCAAAGGAGTCACTACTCAGGACCTGATGGTCATGTTATCTGTGTTTCGGGGATTTTACTCTCCCATGATCTCTAGCTTGTTCTGACGGACCCAATGCACAATGGTTGGTAGAGCTTGTCTTTTGGCTTAGTTAAACCCCAAACAAATCAGGTCGTGTGCTCTGGGACTGCTCCATGATAAAACCAAGGTATGTTATGCAGGGACAGCAGAGCTCTTCGCTGCAGAAGCGTACACCCCATCTGAGCTGCAAAAGCTACTGTGGACACCGCCACGATCCTGGGGATGTCTGGTGCTGGGTCCTGGTCACTCAAAATGAGACAATACCCATGTGCAGGCAAAACCTACAGCCACCCTGAGCAGGGCTGCATCTTGGCCGGATGTGGTGCCTTCCAGAGTAAAAGGCTCCGGATCAGATCCCCTCTCCAGGCAAAGGAGCGCCAGCAGTATTGATCCACAGAGGGACAGTGAAGCATTGTTCAGGGATATCCAGACATTCGCTCTGTCTTGTTCTAATCAGTCAACACTCAAAAGACAGATAGCAGGGCCAGAAGTCCTCCTCTTTTTTCACTTAATCTCCAGCTGACATTTTTCTGCGAAAACAGGACTCACTCCTTGCTGTATGAATTCATCTGTCCCTCTTCTGTGATATTTTGCCTCAAACAGGCGACACAACTGTTTACTACTTGTATAGAGGCAAGTGTGACATGCTCCAACTCTCCCGAAAAACATGACTGCTCATCTGGCTTCAGCCACGTACTGACACCGAACTGCAGAGACGGGACCAGCAGAGCTATCCCAGCTGGGGAGCCCGGGAGCTCAGCCCCACGCCCCCGCCATGCCGTGCTCCCCTGGGATCGGCTGCCCGACACCCCTCGGCTGCCCGCAGTGAAAGGTCTGCCGGAGCTGCTGTCATCTGGCTCTTACGTGCTTCTCCGCAAGCGGCACCAGCTACCCTCGAGTGCCGAAGCACTCGAATGGCGGCCAAGGCACCCCGCAGCCATCCACCTCTGCCAGCCCAGCCCTCCTGCCTCGCTCTGAAAGCCTCTTCCCACCCTCCAGACAGATAACACCTCCTCTGCTGTGCCTGCTGGGAGCTTCTCCCCCGGGACAGACTCTTTTCACCCAGCTTGGTACCCGCCTGAGTCTGCTGGCTCAAGAAATGTCTTCGTTAGCGACAACGGCACCATACCTGCTTGCAGGAGGGTGCGTCCAGAAGCAACCTGCTCATCCTTTCCCTTGCAACGTAACTCTCCAGCAGCAACTTTTACGCCATCCAAATTGCAATAAAATATCCAGTATACCATTAGAGAAGTAACTCTGTGAACCCCTAAAAATGGATGATTTGGCATTTTGTTCTCTCTGCTACCTACAGCTCTTCAGACCTGCATTAATGACAAGCAATGCACAGCCCAGCAACGCCTCATAGCCCACTTGTATTTTGCAAGAAGTGGGACGCATTGTGGACCCCTATGTGGGCTGACTTTCCCCCAGACTGTAGTGCTGCTACAACATAGTCCCATCGGGAAGCAAAATGCTTTGAAAAGATAAAAAGTAAAAAAGAAGGATAGGCAGGCTAAGAGAAACTCCCAGAGCAGACCCAAGACCATCTGGCACGAACGGTACGGGAGCAGGGAGGCAGCATCGCTGATGGGAGCAGAGCAGGCAGCCCGACTCTGGCAGAGGAACCTCAGCTGCCACACGAGAGGAGCATCCTTCCCGTGCCATCAGGCCATCACCCTCAGTAATTTCAACATGAGTGATCCCACTTAAGAGAAAAAAAAAATGCCATGAACTTCAGGTCCAAAGATTAGGCTCTGGTTAAAACAGGCTTTTAAAAAAGGTTATAATTTTGAAAGTCTGTTTAGATTAACCTTAACTAGCTTTAAACTATATGTACGTATCTCCTTGCCAGGTTCGCAACCCACACACAACATTTTGCAGTGCCAGTGAGCTAAACCATGTGCAAGTGAGCGGAGTAAAAGGAACCACAGGCTTGAAAAAACGCTCTGGGTTGAAATTATCTTTCATTGTTGCGAGTGGCACAGGAGATGGCAACAGCAGAAGGAATCAAGAATAAAAATGGAACTCACTTGTTTACCTTGTCGGTTTTGTCAAAACATTTTGACAACACTTTGCATGCAGCCCGCTTCTCTGTTCTGTTACCAAAAATTCAGATCCTTTCACCTATCTTCATGCGTTAATAGAAGAAAGCCAAGAAGAGTAAAACTTCTAGGGACAGAAGCGCATGCGCAAAAAATACAAAGCCCAGCACGAGAACTTAAAACTACACTGGACTCGTCTTCCAGATAGTCCAAACACCAACATGAACAGCGACCCTTCAATTACACAAGCTGAGTTAACAAGGAGCAGGCAGCCAGCAGAGAAGCATGGCAAGAAAATAAAAGGAAAGTTTGGGTAAGCCTGACAAAAAGTAAAGGGGGGGGAGGGAAGGAAAAAAAAGAAGAAGAATAAAAGGTGCAAACTAGGATTTTACATTTGCAATTAAAAATAAAAAATTCTTGACAGTGTCATTTTAACAGAGAAACTCTTCAGCACTTTAGGCAGAGCCCTACCTCCCAGAAGGTAATCCAAGCTGGTAAAAAGCAGCAGGTTTTTGAATGAGCAAATTGCACCGTCGTGGAAGAATTTGCTTTTGCTGCCTTCTTTCCAACTCACCCTAAGAGAGACTTCTTTTCTACCCGCTGGACTAGCAAAACCCAGGGAATTGGTTGGTTCTAGTTACACTTTTGAGATTTCATGGTTCACAAGAGCCCCCCAAAATGTAAACCTGTTTTAGCATTCTTGTACATTAATGTCAGGATTCTCCACTTCTAGCTCCCACAACTTCTGCCACAGACAAGTCAATCAGATTTGGTATATGCCCTGGAACGGGAAATGGGAGGTCTGGGTTTAAAGCAAACAAGCAAGCAAAAAATAATTACGTCAGTGCTCTGCAAGGTGTTGGATCCAAACTCGGTGGATCTGCTGAAGTCTTCGATCCAAAACACTCAGTAATTTTACTTAAAAAAAAATAAAATTAACCTGTTGAACTTAGAGAAATGAAGAAAGTGGCAGACCTATGCGGAAGGGAGACAAAGTGTGCAGGTGCAAAAACGTTAACGTGCCATAGTTCACCACCTTAGAAGAAATCAAGAGTTTTGCTTGGTTTGGTTTTGTTTTTCTTAAGTGCCAGGGAAACGCGCTTCCCAAAGGGCGGCTTTAGAGTTTACGGGCACCAAGGTGGAAGCATGAAGTGAAGACATGCGAAAACCATCAGGTTTTCATAAACCCTTCTTGAAAAAGTGCACTGTGTTTTTAGCAAAAACGCATATCTACCAAATCTCCACTGACCACGGGCCACTACTTGCGTATGGAAAGTCACATCAATTTGCAGTGTCAATGCTGACATTTTTGCCTTCTCCTTCCACCCACCTCCCCAATTTTTTTCCTTGGGAGACATACAGCACCACTGCATTAGAACGTACAAGAAATGAAAACAGTGAGTACGACTGATATAGATCCATTGACTTTTTATTACAAATGTACTTGATCACTTGGCTTCAAAAAAGTTTAAATCAACCCCTATTTTCTGTACGCCAGTACAAAGTAAAATCTATTTTACAAATTAAATACCTAAAAATTTGACAAAAATATTAAAGTTTGATGGAAAAAACAGTTATAAAAATCTTAAATCCCCTTTTAAGAAGGTAAGCAGTAACATCCCCTCCCAACCCCCACAGTCCTGTTATACAATATTAATAGTCATTTTTTTAGAATAGGTAGGTATGTTATATCTTGCTGTTAGCATACAAGTCACTCTAATAGCTTTATCTGTATATACTCCAGTTAGTGCATGAATGCCATCTGATTGAATATAATCAACTATCTTTAACTGATCCCTATTTTACATTTCATAGCTTGCATAGTTTGAAGGGACAAAGGTTATACTACAGCTAATCATAAAAAAAGGTGGTTACAGTGCTATTTTTAAAGGCAACAAAGTAATTGCTCCCCCCAAAAAAAGAAGTTATCGGTCGGCTCTGAGCAGGGGTTAAAACCACGGGCAGCTTTCTGCCTCGCTCGATCGGATCGTCTCTGCCTCGCACCGGCTGCCGGCACCGGGCAGCCCCTCTGCATTTTACAGCAGTCAAGGAACAGGTTGCGAACCGCTTCTGAGCGAGCGCTACACCGACCACGTTTCAACCCCTGCAAGGGATACGCAAGAAAGTGACACTGTCAAGTATTTTTTTTTTCTTTTTCCTCTCTAAAAATTGAATTTTCCAAAAACGCTCTCCCCCGCATATGGGTATGCCTCGCGGGAAGCTCGGCATCTGTCCGTGCCCCGCAGTGAGTTTCTGAGCGCTGGCACGGCTGCCCCGCGGCTCCCGCCGGGACGAAGCCCTGACACTCCCTGGCACCACGGGCCTGGAGCTACCTCCAGGACGGGCCCGGCCAGTCCCCTCCTGCGCCCGGGCAGCTGGAGGGCTGCCTCTCGCAGCGGCATCGCAAGCGGGACCACAAAGAAGAGGCAGGAATCAACAGTGGCTCGTTCCGTTTCTTTTTTTCTCTTTTATTTGACTTCGCAGCAACAGAGCAATTTTACTTACTTTTTTTTTTTTAAACAACAAAAAAATAAATAAATTAATGACTTTGAATTTGGAATAACATTTCTCTGTTAGCATAAAACCACTTAAAGGGCGGTTGTATTTCAATGGTAAATTACTTGACAGTGTCCCTTTAACTTAAAAATAAAATAATGTCAGTATTGCAATGAATTTCAAGTTTTCTTGCACGTAGTCATTATAAAGTAGCTTTTATCACGCTCTTGGACCTACTCTACAAGACATTTAAAAGCATATTATCAAGGAAAATATAAGGCATACTTCTCAGGAATTAGACATCTTGGCACATTTGAGCATACTGTCTTTTTTTAAAACAACACATATGGTCAAATATACCTTTTTTCTTCTAATATTAAATAGGGTTTTCTGTACTTTGTTTTAAATACTGAGATATTAGAGCCTTGGTAAAGTACCGAGCACCTCCGGGAAAAAAAATAAATTTAAAAAAAGCAAAAAATAAGCCAAAACAAAACCAAAACCAGAAGCGAAATCCCATGAACCTTTACAGTCATTTTAGTCTTCCATTAGCATCATTCATCAAGTCCTAGTACATATATAACATGCGTTAAAAGAAGAAAAACAAACAACAACCAAACAAAAAACAACAAAACACGCAGAAGAAACCCAAAACAAGACAAAAACTGACCACAAGTTCTCGGACACTGTTCACAAAACTGCCAGCAGACTGTTACAGGCTGTACTGGTTTGACTGGAACCGCGGGGCCCGTGCGCTTCTCAAGTCAGCCGGATCCCGGGCAGGATCCGGGCGGCGCGGGTGAGGAAGACCACAGGGAGCAGCCTGCCTGGTTAGCGATGCTCCCAGGAGCCGGGAGGGTACGGAAGGACACTCTGCCGCGCTCTCATCGCCTCCCGCTACTTATTGCTGGGAACACAACGCAGCAGCGTGGAACTACGAGCGCCGGACCGCGTCCGTCGGCAGCACGACAACTTTTGGGAGGGCAGTGAACAGCAGGACCGAGACAATCAATCAATCAAGTAGC
Source organism: Phaethon aethereus (assembly GCF_964289735.1). Classification (NCBI taxonomy): domain Eukaryota; kingdom Metazoa; phylum Chordata; class Aves; order Phaethontiformes; family Phaethontidae; genus Phaethon; species Phaethon aethereus. Next base: position 344,482 of record NC_138590.1, read on the forward strand.
AAAACCAAAGCAATTAATTTCCTAACTACATCTAGCAGCATGGAGAATGCAGTCCCGCACACATCACAGTTGCAGTACAATAATCGATGGAACTGCCCATCCAGACCCTCCGATTCAAAAGCAGGTTATCAGACAAATGTTTACATGCAATTGAGAACCGTTTCAAATGTCACATTACGCACTCCGAAAGCTTATTTTACTACTGGGAAATAGGAAAGTGCACATTAAAGCAATTTTAAACATTTCCAGTGATTGTTTAAAAGAAACAGAAACACCTCACTACCGGCATTTCGTATTTAACTTTCTGTGAACACCAACAGCAAACTCCTTCAAAGGGAAATAATGCATGGTACAATGGAAACAGCTTGTTTTGACACTTACAGTACATCTCAAAAAAAAAAAAAAGAAAATAAAAAGGGAGTTATAATTTCAAATGGGAATAAAAAGACAGCAGGAAATAAAATTCTTTAAAACAAACTCATCTTTTTCCTCCCACCCACCCTTCTGAAACTCCATCCTTGACCATCAGTAAAGAAGCACAGGCAGCTCCTGCTCGTACAGGTGGTGCCTTCTACACACAGCAGCTAGGTCTACCAGACGGCTAACTTTGCCAAGAGCGTTAAGAAAAATGCTTGCATCCCAGAAAAACTTCTGAGTGGAACAAGATCCTAGCTTCTCTGAAATGCTGCCTACTGAATTCCGGCCAAGGAAAGAAAAGAAAAGAAAAAAAGTTTTGTTTTCACTGTTTAAGGCATCTCTTTTTTAAAACGTTTTCTCTTCACTCGTAATGATGATAGTCATGCAGCAGTTTAATGATAAAAATATATTAATATTTTACTATACAGCAGCAAGAAGTTAGTCAATTAAAAGCACACCAACTTTTTTAAAAGAAAAAAAACCAAAACAGCAAAAACAACCTGTAAAAGTCTATTATTATTCTTATTATTATTACAGACCATTTCAATTTGGAGAACACACCTGGACAGATTAGTGTTCTGACAAATCCGCGTTTCCCTACCCTAAGCTTCGACCAGAGCCCGCGAGCGCGCACGCCGGCGAGGAGGCTGGGACGGGGAGGGAAGGGCACGGCTAGGCTCGCCAGGTATGTAGCCAGTAATAACTAGCACCACAGCTACATGGAAATCCGTTACAGACACACACCAGCTTGGCTTTCACTTTTAAACTAAACTCCGAACCCCATGGCTCAGTAGGATTACTCTGCAATTGCATCGCACTGATTTCTAACAGGCCTACAGAAGTTAACGGCACTGGCAGGGACCAAAGCATAGGTTCGGACCTCTCATGAGTTTAGGAGATAGTGCTAGTGCCAGTGGCAACACGGAAAGACTCACTACCTGCTGTCCAAAAACAGGTTGACTGGAAACCGCTGCACGTCAGGTTAAGTACTTTAAGTACACAGAATAAAAAAAATATATTATGAACAATACAAGTACATCTCATATACACAATAATGACAATACGCCTACTCAGTTGTAAACCAAACAGGTGCAGAAAAAATATTACGGGAGGAAATTCTTTACTTTCCTTTTTTTCTCTCTCTCTCTTTTTTTTTTCCTTTTCCTTTTTTCTTTTTACTATTTGAATAACTTTGGTTCAAACGTAAAAATCACAAGTTAGCAAATTTCATTTAAATGCCTTTTTTAATAATTTTTCTTCATGTTCACAGAAGTTTCACTGACCATTTCTATATGTTTAAGGTCCAGATGCAATGCATATTGTATAAAAGAGAGCACTTATTGTTTACCTTGCATGAATTAAACCTACGTACCTTTTAACTCTACAAACTTCTGCATAACATTTAGACAAAGCTCAGACACACAGCATGCCTAGCCCTCATATATATATACACATCTCTAATCACAGGTATATAGGGTGTCAAATATACTATAGTAACCTCCATGTAAGGTTCGAAATTTGGTAACAAAATGAGAAGAAAAAACTAAAAATATTATTTTACGTGTTCTAAAATATCTCTTTTTTTTTTTTTGTGCTAAAGTCAAATGTTAGCTCAACATGAAAAGGACTTTTTTTTTATATAATTCAGCAATATTATAATCTTGACCATTTTTGCAAACACTTTTAATAATAATAGCTTAAACGTGTACAAAAGTTCTCGGTTAATTAGGGAAATAAACACTCAGTTCTTTATATTTTTAATCAAGTAGGAAACACAGTTCATATATAATGTTATTACTTTTTCTGACTTTTTTTGTGTGTTTTGTTTTGTTTTGTTTTTTTTTTTTTGTTTTAGCAGCTGCTTACTGTTTGATACGGTGGGTAAAGTGGAGGAACATCCAGCGATGGGTGGCGGGTCGCAGGCGCTGCTGCCGGGCGGCGGGGGGCGCCGGGCGGGCGGCGCGGCCGGGGGGCGCCGGCCGGCGGGGAGGGCGTCTCGCCGCCGCCCGCCCGCCCCGCAGCACGCCCGCCCTCCCGCCGGCGGCGGGGCCAGTCCGCGTCCCGGGGGGCGGGCGGTCAGTCCTCCTCGGGCTCCTCGGCCTGCAGCAGGGCGCCGGGCGGCCCGGCAGCGGCGGCGGCGGCGGCCTCGGCCTCGGGGGGCGGCTCGGCCCCGGCGCCCGCGGGGGGGGCGGCGGCGGCGGCGGCGCGCTTGTCCCGCTGCTTCTCCTGGATCTTCTTCATCTCGTCCGAGTACTTGCAGAAGGTGTGGCCGAACTTGGCCCAGACCTTGTACGGGACGGTGATGGAGTTGCGGTAGGTGGGCTTCACCTCGCTCACCCGCATGAAGACGCCGTACTTGTTGGAGCCCACGTCGAAGAAGAAGCGCTTGTTATCCACAGTCAAGGAGGTGCCCTCGGGCAGCTCGGCCGGCTCCTCCTCCACCCCGTAGTCGTCGATGAGCTTGGCCAGGGCGTCGCGGAACTCGATCAGGCCCTGGGCCGGCAGGGCGATGGTCTGGCCCTGCGTGGAGCCCAGCCCCGGGCCGCGGTTGACGGTCTGGCGGACGCGGAGGAAGCGCCCGCGCTGGTTCTCCTTCAGATCCATGTAGTACTTGCGGTTCTCCCGCACCAGGAACTCGCTCTTGAGCGCCCGCCGGGGCTCGTCGGCCGCCTGCGCCAGCTCGGGGGGCTGGCTGGGCCCCAGCTGGGCGTAGTGCTCGATGAAGTCGCCCAGGTAGTCGCGGAACTCGACGGCCACCGACATGGAGAGGGTCAGGCGGCTCTTGTTGCCGCCCGCCCCCACCTCGGCGATCTTGAGGAAGCGGCCCTTGGCGTTCTGCTTGACGTCCAGGTAGAAGCGCTTGTTCTGGATGTCCACCCGCTTGGAGGCCAGCTCCTGCGTCTCGTGCTGCAGGCCGCCGCCCGGGCCGCCGCCGCCGCCGCCGCCGCCCGAGCCCGGCCCCCCGGCGCCCGCCGCGCCCCCGCCGCCGCCGCCCTGCTCGCTGCCGCTGTCTCTGTCCGCCATGATGCCGCCGCCCGCCGCCGCCGCCGCCGCTCGGCCTCGGCCGCCGCTTCTCGCCCGGCGCCCCCCCCCGCGCCGCCGCCCGCGCCGCCTCCTCCGCCGCCGCCGCCGCCGCCTCCTCCTCCTCGGCCGCCCCCGGCCGCCGCCCGCCGCCGCCGCCGCTCCGCCCGCCGCCGCCGCCGCTGCTGCAACAGCCCCCGCGGCCACCAGCCGGCCGCTCTCGCGAGATCTGCGGGAGCGAGGAGAGGGCGCGGGAAGGCGGCAGAGAGCGGCCCCCGACGCCGGCCGCCCCGCCGAGCCGGGCAGCAGCGCCGCGCCGCCGGGCGGCCGCACCGCGCACCGCCGGCCGCGGGGGCGGGCCGGCATCCCCCGCACCGCGCGCCTCGTGCCGTGCCCCTCCCGTCCCGCGCATCCGCCGCTCCCGGCGGCGCTTCCCGGCCCCGCCGGCAGCCCCCCGATGTGCACCGGGCTCCCGCCCCCGGGGGGCTGCCGGCGGGGCCGGGAAGCGCCGCCGGGGCTCCTTGTGGCCGGGGGCTCCGGGAGCCGCATGCCCCCTGGAGGGAACCGTAAGGGCGACCGGGGAGTAGCGGGGTCCCGTGTGTCCCCCCCCAATCCCGGTGCGGCGCTGCCGGTGCCTTGATAATGCTCGGCATCGGGGTACCGACCGGAGGGGCTTCCCGGGTGGGAGCAGGGCGGGGGGTATGTGTTTATTCGGGGCTCCTAATGAAGTGAATTAACAAGTCTATGGCGCGGCGGGACCGGGGGCGCCGGAGCTCCCGGGAGCGGGGCAGGGATGGGGACCGAGGTGGAAGGGGCCGCTGCTGGCGGGCGGGCAGAGCTGCCGTCCGAGCACTCCCATCGCAGGTGACCGGCTTGCTTTTTATTAAACTGCTGCTTTTTGTTGGGTTTTCGGGGAGAGCCCTTTGCTTCCAGTCCTTGTTGCCAAAACCTGAATCCCGAATCCCAAGCCAGCTCCGGCCCTAGTAAGGATGCTTTCTTCCGGTGCTGCAGGCCAGGAAACAAACCAGCAGGCTGGATTTGGGTAGAAGTCCCTTCCCTGCCTGCTTCCCTGCCCACTGCTTCCAGGAGTGCTGACTTGCCTCGAGGGCATCAATGCTGCCTTGAGCATCCCAAAAAACCTGCAAGTGTGGTACGCAAAGCAGTCGTGCTACGAGGCAGATTTGGCGGTGGCCCACAATGTGTGCTCTCCGCTGGAGGAGGTAACGCGTGCATTCATTGAGGAGAAAGAAATTCAGTTGTTAAGACATCTGGTGTCTTGGATGTTGCTTAGATATCATGGGAGGAACCCCCAGTCTGCCCCATCATTATGATGAAAACCTTTGTTACTAGTGACTCCATGGGCAACAACAAACAAAAATAGAGGGGAAAAGAGTTTCCTTTCAATACAGAAGCAATGTTTTGGAGCTGTGGTGAGCTGCAGCTTGCAAGCTGTCAGCAGCTGTATGTCTGCTTGCAGAAATGCCTTGAACGCCCGGGACGTGCAGTACTACATGGATGCTACGTAGTTTGATTTTCAGCCCGCCCCAAGGCTAGAGCTCTCCTGGTGGGTCCCTGGCATGGGAACTGTGCGGCCAGGCTGGCATCACCGCGCTGCACCCCTGTGGCAGGCTGAGGGCTGATGCTCTGGCAGTCCCTCTCTCTCGATTTGCTCTTTTTATCCTGAAGACACATGACATTAAACAATTTTAACTGAGGCCTAATGATGATGCCTCATGCTAATGCCAGCCCGTATAAGGAGTCTAAGCCACTGCTTTATTCATGCGGGAAAGCTGGTAAATATATAACTGCTGAGGAAATGCATTTGGTGAAAGCCTTGTGCCCAGGAAGCACATGGCTAGTCTGTCTCTGACCACGGTGGGGTGAGAATTGCTGGTGGTGACGATGATGATGAAGTGCAGCCAGCAGCAAAGGTTATTTTTCCTCCCTGACGCAGGCCAGCATTATTGCTTTCAGAGTGGGTGCACACCACGTGGATACTGGTGATCCCAGGAACAGAGCTGCCAACGTTTCTCCTTTGGTGGAATGGGACCCTGCTTGCCCAGTGTCATTCTGTGTTGCTAGTCACAGCAACTACTTAATACTCTGGTTTCGAGTCTGAATTTGGCTTGAATACAGGCATTTGCTTATTTAAGTAAACAGAACAAAGGAAAAAATGCATTTTTTCTTCCCAAGAGGTAATCTTTTTCAGTAGGAGCTCTACCATAGCAGCCCCTCTGGGGCGGCTGGCCGTGGCTGTGCCGCAGGGACCCGCATCGATCTGCCCAGTGCCAAAACAAGACAGCATGGCCAAGGCAAGCCTGAGATGACTGCTTGAGCAAAGCGAGGTGCAAAACGGACGGGCAAAGGCAATGGACAAATGCAGGAGCTAGGGGAATCTCTTCATAACTTGTCCAGGTACTGATGGCCAAAGAATGGATAGAGATCTTGCAGGGACCTCCTGGGTCACACTCTGCCCTCCCTTGCTGTTATAGTTGTATCAATATGTCCCATATGTTTATCAGGCTTCTTCTTACGTGGATTCTGCTGAAAGCTGTCCCAGACTCCTTTGCTCTGAAAATTAGAAATCTTTTCATCCTCAGCCTGACTATATCAATGGCTTCTTTACAGCTCCACAACTTCAGCTTGGAGCTTTCATAAGGTTTTCTCATGTTTTCTCCCCTTCTATGTGTCTCCCAGTAGCAGTTATATCCCCTTCAGTCCCTGTTCTGGTGATCTAAATAAGACCAAGTTTTGGTAGTTTCCTCTTACAATATAAATCCTTTCTTTGGCTGTTGTAGTCATCCTTTAACGCACCAGTTTCAGTTCCTCTGAAAGGTGGGGGAGAAGGTTTTCAGAGTCATGGCTGGGATTTCAGGCTTAAGATCAATGGGACTTTTGTTTCGAAATCCACTTCGGAAAGGGCTTTTAAGAATATATCTGATTATTACAGTGACCATCACAAAGTTTGGAGCCCAAGCCTGTTATTCAGCTACAAAACAACAACTCTGCTGCCTCCAAGAACTTGTACGAACATTTATAATCGCAGGAGGGAATCTGAGAACCATTCAAACAACAGATAAGATTCGTAACAAAAGTGGCTGAGATGCAATTGTTATTGTGCAAGTCAAAGAAAAGGCTGTCACACACGGAGAATGTTGCCAAGAAAGATGCATTCGAGTCGCTGAGCCATTCTTCTCCCATCCGCTGTCCGAATTATCCTGCAATCTTCCCAGATCTATTTCAGGCTTAGTTGGGTGATCCACTGGATTAGGGAGTGACTGAGTTTAGACTTGCCGTTGGGCACAGCTTTTTGTCAGGATGTGTCAGATCTTTGCCTTGGTCCAGTCCTTGGTCAGCCCTCCCACCGTGGAAAAGGGACCACGTTCTGGTTCAGAGTGTTTCCTGAGCCATGATGGGATTTGAAGCAATAAAGCAATCAAAGCAAAGTTGCTATTACCATCTCTTGGAGACGGAGCAGTTAGAAGGCAGTTACAGCCGCATGGGGATGTCTGAAGTTGTGCAAAGGCTTAGACCAGCCCCCAGACCAGAGCACGTAACAGGATGGTGAAAGCTTCCTTTGCTTTCCATCTGGGTCCTCTTCAGAGCGTGTCTTTGGAGAGAGGAGTTCAGCATGGCTTGTGCACTGTCTGCAAGACGTTGGTTGCCCCGTGAACAAGCCCCATCGTGTGCAGTGAACAAGAAACTAGCACACCACATATGTAAGTCATTTATGAAGACAGGAATGATGAACTGTGCACACAATAGAGTTGCTATTAGGTCTGTCTATCCTAATTAAAAAAATACTTCTCAATGAAAATTATTTATAAAAAGAAATCACAGTGACCCTAAATCAAATTATTTGTGAATGGTTTTTAGTCTCCCAGATCAGTTAAAACTCCTGTGTTAGTCACTGGATGTCATCCAAACTACATGCTGAATGAATAACATGTCTGCCAAATTTCATTTTTTTTTCACCCTCGCCCAGTTTGGCACAGGACAGTTAAAGTAATTTTTCTAAATATCTTTCAGAACATCAAGCAACTGTAAAATAACAATGGAAAAGCTTGGCCACAGTTAACTACAGCCCTCCAGTTGTAACCGCTTCTCTCAAAAAAAGTCACTCTGGTTCCTTTGATGATCTGTTTTGGGTGAGCACCCAGGCAGGGTTTCTCCCATGGGGGTACTGGGGGGTCACTCTGCCTGCAATGCCACACCACCAGGGAACCTGGCTTCCAGGTGTTCAGGAGTGGGGCACAGCTGGATCCATGGTGTCCCTGAGCACAGGGTCTCTGTCTTTCTGACCACCTGCTAGAGACTGACATCCCAAGGATGTATCAGCCATTCCTTGTCCACAACTGCAGCTCCCCTGCCGAGCTGTAAAGACGCTTCTTTTGCTGGCTCTTCAGAAAAAAAAAAGGGAAATAAAAGGGAATCGGTGACTGCACAATGGCAGAATGAGTTCTTGCTTCTTGTGTCTGCAAAGATAAAGTGCTAATTCCCCTAAGCACCACGTGATGTCCCATCCAAGTGAATGAAGTTTGGGATTGTTTTCACGATGGCTTGTTCCAATTATGCAGCGTGCTTTCTCCCTTGACTGACCTGCAAGTCCCCCCGCCACCCTTTTCTCAGCGAGTTGGCTTCCCCCTCATCGGTTCTTTCTCTTTCTGACCTTGGCGGACTCTGTGGTGTCATCACCTGCAGAGAGGGAGGATCCTTGCTGGTTCTCAGTTCCCAATGAAGTTAGAAAGAGGCATGGTTCTTCAGCTCCCCACATAATCCAGTAACTGCTGGCTGCTGTTCTGTTGAAAGCCAGCAACAAATGGCCACCAAATTCTAGTCTTGCTAGTTTTTGGTGACTATGATTTATAAAACCAGGGCGCTCTGCTCCTTGCCTCCTCAGGAGGAGTAAGGATTAAAGTACAGTATCACGTACAGTAGTTAGCAAAGGTTACGCAACCCCTAAATGTGACTGTGCCCTGGTCCAACACCAGCAGACCTATCTCCAGATGGATCAGAGCTATGTTCACCCCCCTTTACAACAGCCTGCCTCCCAGTATCCAGCTTGCTTGTTTGCCTCTAGTCAAAGCAGTGCAGTGCCTGGTTGGACCTCCTGCTACCCATCTCTCCTCCCATGCTGGGAAGGTGTGGGAAGGTGTTCCATCTCCAGGAGTGACCAGGAGGATGGGCACAGCTGGCTCGGTGGGACAGCTGGCTCTGGCTCCTGGTGCACCAGCTGGCTCATCCTTTTATGAGGATGAGGGCAGTCCTGTGTTTTCTGCTGTATGATTTTTGTTGTTATACTGCCTTGCTGGTGACTCCAGAGCTGCAGCTAACTGCTCAGATGGTCCTGGGGTGCTGTTCCTACAGCCATGACACAAGTCAACTGACAGCCTCTCTGGTCTTGCTTTTCTTTCTGGGCTTATGGACATGCTGGGGTTTGTGGGCTGTGAATCCACCCCCTCAAGGCACGTTTTTGGAAAGTGTGCTTTGGAAAGCACTAGCAGGCATTGTCTGCAGCACTTCTGGGTTTCCCAGCCCTGCCCAATAGAGATGCACCCCACTCCTGTGCCAGAATACCTGATTTATCTTTGCCATTAATTTACAGCCTCCAAAAGCTGCTGGATCACACCAAGTGGGGTCACCAACATGTTCAAGTGCAATCCATCTGTTGTGGGTTCCCACAGAATAACGGGGTACGAGAAGGCAGTGCTCTCCACGCCATGTGGAGGGGAACCTTTGCTCTAGAGACTTCCAGGTACGAGTGTGCCTCAGTCCAGACAAACCGCTGTGCCTCCTCCAGGCTGGGGGAGCTTTCTGGCCTTTTGTAACATCTGGTTTTTGAGGTTAAGACTCCAGCCCTTTCCTGATGCAACTTCTTGGAGGCTGGTGATTTGTTTCCACTACTTTAAACCCCCTTTCCTTAAAAAGCCTGTGAGGATGTCAGCAATTCCTAAATCATTAACTAGATCTTTTATAATTTACCTTTGAAATGTCCTTTGTGTGTTCATGGGTCCAAACAGCCACCTGCAGTGTTCAGACAACCTGTGGAGAGCTATGCAAACCGATCATCTCACCCATTGTTTCTCAGCACTTTAATCTTTGGATGGTACCCAGATGGCAGCCCAAAGCTACTGATGTTTTGGAATTTCTTTCCTCCAGTTTTCCTACCTGTGGTATTGTCTCGGTGGGAGCATAGGGCATTAACTTGACGTGTGTGGAGGAGGTTTCCTGCAGTCAGTGCATGCCCCCAAGTCCTTGTCTGCTACTGGCCCAGGGCAGCTAGGGATGCTAAGGTGACACACTTTATTTTGTGAAAATGGCTTGTGGTTGAGCTTGTCTGCCAGCCTCCTGCCTGTGCAAGTGGAATTTGACAGGTGGCTGCCCTGTGGAGACCTCTCCCTGGCTGGACCATGGTCTGGTGCTGGTAAAAACATTTCTGCAGCCTCTTTATCACTGAGCCTGTTGAAAGCTTTGAGACAAATTTTTGAGCCTGGTGGATGCTTTGGGACAACTGGCACTGGAAGACTGATGTAACTCTGCCACAGCTCCTGGTCAGAGCTGCCACGGTTCATCACGTCTGGGGAGGTGTGAGGAAGGCACCTTTGTGCCCCGTGGCTTACTGCAGTCAAGGTCCCAGTGGGGCTACTTCACCCACCAGGAACGTTGAAATACAGTCAGGTTTGTCCTGTTGGCCCTCATGGCGCTCTGGTGAACACTCCAGGCACCATCGCTGCAGTGTTTGTGGTTTCCTTGCTAGCACTTTCCAGGCCCTAACCACCTTGTCCTGAGCAGTGGGAGGTTTCCAGTTCAGGAGTCAGTCTTCCTTGTGAAGCTGGGGGTCTCCACACACTGCTTCCCATTGCTCTGCCAAAAAAGTGCCTCTCCCAGCTCCTAGTGGGCATGGTTCCAATGTGATGCCACACTCAAGCTGGTAGAGAAGTGGAATTTAGAGCACCCAAAGGTGAGGCAGGACTGCCTACCCACTTCCATCCCTCCTCACTTTTCAAAGGCACTCTTGTACACACAGCAAATATAGAAGAAAGCTGTCAATAAAGACCATCATTTGCGGCCTCAGTGTTGGTGGCAGTGTCCAGATCATGCAGCTAGAGACATACCTTCTCAGCAGCCTATTTATCCAATGTCCTTCTTCTCAAGGTGCCAGCCAAAATACTCTCTTGGGGCAACTGGGATTTATTGGGGTACTGCAGGAGGCAGAGCTGGGCAGTAACCCTGGCTGCCCTGACCTCCTCAAGTACCTCAGTGCACCCAGTCCTTTTCACAGGGCGCGAGGTCACTCGTGGAGCTGGGGTGAAGGGGGACTGATAGAGCTGTCTTAACTGACTACTTCCATCTTGGTCCAAACAAACACCAAACATTGTGAGGATGAGAAAGAAGATTTAGAATAAATTGCAGTTTTGAAATGAGATTTAGAACAAATCACAGTTTTGGAGTTGTCAAGAAAAGGATATTTTGACTTTTTTTTTTTCCAAAAGAGAAGTTCTTCTCCTGAGTTCAATCAGAAGTGATGTTTTACAACTGCACAGGAGCATTGCAGTCCACAGCATCACAACCCTCCATGCAGAGGCCATGCAACAGGATGCCAGCCCCAAAGGCTTTCTTTTTCCTTTTAAAACGCTGACTTATAATACATCTTTTTCTTTCTGGAGAAGTTAGTGGCTTTGGAATACCCACTGGAGTTTGCCCGGCTTTGTAGTACATAGTACATGCTGTGGTGTCAAACTCAGGCCTCAGAAATTGATCCGTCTTGTTCCCCCATATCCAGAAGCTCTTTGGTGAGCTTCAGAGGCTGTGGTTCCTCTCAGGCAAGCACTGGCAAGCATCTGAAGCACCAGATGAGCCTGCAGATTTTGTGGTGTGCTCAGCTGGGAGCTGTTACGATGCTGAGCTGGGAGCCTAATTCTTTGTGCCGGAGAACATAGAGGGACGAGTTCCCGATTACCTTGGAGGAGACATCACAGTTTTGGGGATGCAGGGAATTTTGATTCACTGAGTAAAACAAAAGACAACATACCACAAGAACTTAAAAGGCCTCCCCACCCTCAAAAAAAAAAAAAAAAAAAAAGGCAAGGAAACATCAGCATAAACCCATAGCACGTGCTTTCAGCCAGACAACCACGAATCAGCTAAGTGGGACTGAAAACAATTAATGTCTCAGAGAGAGGGTGAAATCATTGCTTAGCATAAAACATGTGGATTGTCAGGATGTATTGACATGGCAGCAAATGCCTGGATCTCAAGATAGGATGCTAACCTGACTGTTCCCACTCTGAGGACGTGGCGAGTCCTCAGATCTCAGGTGGGCTGGCTGCTGCCGGTGTGGCACGGCGCCGACTCCCCACCCTCTGTGGGGTTTTGTTTACATGGCTCTGAAAGGAAGACTTCTCCAATACTCACACAACAAAGAGCAAACTCCAACTGTGCAGATCAACCCATACAGAACACACAAGTGCTTAGATTCATTACTGGATTACAAGTAACTGATGCTGTTGAGTTTAAATGTCCCTATGGTGGAACCTCCTGCTGCATTCAGATAATTGTCTCTGCACCCTGCGCCCACCGAGTGATGTTATCGACTACGGTTTTGAATCCTTGATCCTTGCAGTGGTAAGGTTGCAGTCAGCACCCTCTAACAGATGTCTTCAAAGCTTGTTCTAGTGGTGTAAGCTCATGGCAGAAGCTCAGGACCTGCCTTTTGGGTCCTGGGGACATATGTATGGGTGTGAGTGAATGCTGCCCTGCAGACACATAGCTGATATTCAAAGCAGTCATTTAAAAGGATGCTACGTAAACCCAGGAATAGAGTAATACCTACCTGGAGGAGAACAGAGGCACTGGAGCTGTGCACACATCATTAATTGAAACATTTCGCAACCCCGCTCCTTCCCAATTCCAAGACAGGTGGAAAAAAATATACCCTGGAAGCTCTTGTTGCTGCCCAGCCAGAGGTGAGCAGGAAGGACCCAAAGGCATTTCCACAGCTCCTCTTGTAGTGCAGGAGTCTTTGGGGAGGTGTTGGTAAATGCCTGTTCTGTTCACAGTGCTCGTGGCTTGCAGGTGGTCCAGCCTCAGCACTACCACCATGGCTGTTGTCCAAGCTTGTTTTGAAATGCTTCATCCCCAGCTCCTTGCAGGGCTGGCCTGGTGCCGAGTCTGAGCAGGGAATTGCCCTGGAAGCAGGTCCACGCTCTCCAGGGAGGATGGGGGCTGCTGTGCAGATCCTGGAGGAGGGAATTGCCCTTTTCAAAGCTGGTCCTGAAGATTAGTCATTGTTCTTCCAGCACCAAAATTGGTGCAAAGGAGATGAGTGTCTTGTCCTGGAAGGAGGTCAGTTGCGAGGTTTCCCTGCCATTGGGAGCCCAGGGTATGCCAGGGAAGGGCTTTCCTAGGTGAGGTTGTGTGTTTGGTGGGGATGGCCAGGATGAGCTGGCAGTCTCTGAAAGACTTGTGCTGTCCCTGGCTCTTGTGTGCTTTCCTTCGCCCATTGGCAAGGGTCTACATACCTTCTTGGAGGGATGGTCAGGGACAGACAAGGGCTAGTGGGAACCTTCGGCCTTCCTCAGGTCCCATCCCAGGGTGGAAAGCCAAGTGGTTTTTATTTTTGAAGGATCAGGTGAGTTGAGCAGGGTCAGAGCTGGCTGAGCAGTAAACTGTCTGCAAGGAAAAGGTGAAAAAGCAGCCGTTTATTCTCCCAGAGCTGCAGGGGACAGTGGCTGGACGTGCCTGGCAAGGTGGTGTGGCAATTCAGGTGCTGGCAAAGGGAAGCCAGAGAGCTGCATGGCAGCTCTGGCTGGAGGAGGACAGCCATGGGGGACTACTGGGTGCCTTTGGACAAGTGCAGTGCTGGGGACCTTGGTGCAGAGTGGAGCCGAGAAGCCCTGGTGCCCAATGGTTTCTGTGTTTCTTGCATTAAGCTGCCTTCCAAGAAGACTTGCATAGCTCCTGGAGCTGGATCTGAGTTTTCACGCTAGCCCTGTGCTCCGTCCTGCTCTTTCTGAGATAAGTGATGTGTCCCATAAGCTTGACCTTTCTCTAGAGGCTGGACTCTCAAGTGAACATGGACGTCTGGGCACCCTGCAGCCCTCCAGGCTGAGCATGGATTCAAGCAGGGTCCTGCTGCTCCACCCAGTGCTAGTGGAGCTCATGCTGATGCTGTTTGGCAGTCATCAGAAGAGGAATTTTGTTGGATCCCCTGAGACGCAAACACTTGGCTGACTGTAAACAAGCCTATTTATGCAGATGCCCCTCTGCCTGGCAGATAGCTTGGAGAATGTAGGAGCTTTGGTCCAGAAGAATTTATAGCTTGTAACTTCTAAACTACTACTCATTATGCAATCATCTACATGATAACAACGAAGGCATCTCATTATTGGCTGTTCACAGCAGCTGGCCATGATGGCTAACAACGCCCTTTTGGAGGACATGAAGAGATGGTCCGTAAGTACGATTTGATGGAGTGAGGGATAGCAGGGTGAGAATTTGAAGCCATTCTTCAGGTATTGCAGCACTAGCCTGTTGCCTAGTCCTTCCGTGGCCCAGCCAGGTGGCCTGCCCCACACCTGGGAGGCGGCATGCACCAGACCCCAGTCTCTGTGTTTGCCAGGGGGATAAAGCTGTTTGAACCATGCTCCAATGTCTTCTCTGGCCAGAAGCCACAGCTGTCCTTCAAGGAGAAGGAAGACCTGAAGCGTGCATTGACCGTGCTGATAGATATGGGCCAGCTCTGCAGTCCTCCTGCAGAAGATGAGAGGGGGGGCTGCCACTGATGGGAGATAGATCTGATACCACCCTTTTAAAGGTCCATCGGTTTCTGGACCTGGAGGAAGAGAAGGGCCAACTTGGCTTCTCACTTAAAGCTTCACCAAGAAAAGGGTCTGTGATGGTGGGGTTGTCTAAGGGCAGCAGAGTCGCTTGTCATTCACAAGGTGATGGGCTTGATACCTACCAGCCCTGGGGTGGTGAAGAGGCCCAGCTCATGATTGCGGAAGTCCTGTGCACCTGGCATAGGTGCTGTGACAAGGAAAAGTCAGACGCAAGGTTGAGAGAAGTCCTCCATTCCTCGTCTGCAAGTGACTGCCCATGGGCAGCATTAAGAAATGTCGTATTGTAGCAGGGAAATGTTCTAAAGTACCTCATTTTATTTATTAATTATTTAATGTTTGCCTTCATCTCTTTCAGATCTGCTTTGGGGATGTTTTCTGGACCATCGTTGTTGCCCTGGGAGATGGTGGGATTCCTTCCTGTCCAGCTGAGACCTGGCTAGGGCCTGAAAACTTGGGATGCCTGCTCTCCGTGGCATGACTAACAGCTCGGAGATTTTGTCCCATAACTTGTCTCATTGTCTTGGGATTTTGCTGAAGGGGTGTTTCATTTAAAACCTCTCAGGCCATAAGCCAGACCTTTACTGTGGAAGCAACATCTCTTTACTTTCTCCTGAAAGATGCCATGGGAAAAACTCTATAAAGGTACTTGGTCTCTTGATAATTTCTGGTTTTCCACAGGGCAAAAGAGGCTGCAGGGTCCACTCTGGCATGGTGTCAGCAAGGAAATAGCTTCACTTTTATGAGGCAATTCCTTGGAAAGGGACAGAGTAAGAGAGGGTGGGTTCTGCTGGGCTGACTCCTGGTGTAAGAGAAAGGAGACCTTTTTGTGCCCCAGTCCTAGAGGGGTGACAGCAGCTGTCTGCTCTGGCAGCTCTCCCAGCACCTCAGATGTGTTTGGATCAGTCATGTGCTCCAAGGGTGTCTGCTGGTTGCATGCTTTTAGATCAGCAAGTCCCAGCTGGGGCTGTGCAAGCCCTGCAGTGGATGGGAGAACACTTGAGTGAATCAGGGCAGGAGGAGGAGAAAACCCCAGCAAAACGATGGCTCCCCCAAATCCGGCTGCTAGGGAGAGCAGGAATGGCCTGGAGCAATGAGAAATGCACCCAGCACACCATGAAGTCCTTCTTCTCCCTCCCCAGGAGCCATTAGGGTGGTTTCAACCTCTCACAGTGTGTCTAGATAGAGGGGCTGGTTTGTTGTTATGGTTTACAACTGAAGATATTGCTTATGGGAATATTTTGGGAACTCATTAAAAAGAGAATTATAGAGCAGCCTGGTGTGTAAGTGTGCAGGAAACATGAACACCCTCTCAATAATTATATTCAATTACTTGTTTTACAGCTGCTCTGCAAATACCATGTGGTACAGGTGGGAAGACGCAGTGCTCCAATCCCGCAAGGTTTGGATGGAGCAGGTAAGAGACTGCGGTGTGTGGAGCGCCTGGTTTGTGTTAAGAGAGGACAGTGTTTACAAAACAGGAGCATTTGCAAAGCCGCTTTGCCAGAGAGTTGTGGGATAGTCTGCAGCTGGCACAGCAGCCACAGCCCTTGTTCTGCTGAAACAGTGCTGGGGGGCTGGAAAGGGAACGGGCTCCAGCACGTGCGAGGGAGACGTTCTGCACTGGGGGGTGAGGTGAGGTGGGAGAGAGGTTTATTGGTGCGTCTCAATAAGAGGCCCTACGACAAATGGCTTAATAAAATAGCTGCTTTAATAAGGCAGAATAAAAAGAAGGATATATACTAGCTTGAAGGACCAGAAAGGAGGAACTTCTCTCCAGGGATGGGGTATGCGCAGCTCCACAGGAGAATCCGTCCCGGGTCCATCCGGTGCTGCATGAACGCAGGGTGCCCCGCATCTGAAGGGGTGTAAGATTTACTCGCCCTCGATAGCTCTCTTTTTACTCTGCTTTATTAAAACAGCTATTTTGTCAAGCTGTTTGCTGTCGGGCCTTGCTCAGAGACCAGAGAGAGCCAGCACCACCTTCCCCAGGCCCATCCCAGACCTGCCCTGGGAAGAAGCAGGGAGCGCCCCCGAGGATGGGGGTGTGAGAGGGGCTTGGTGGGGGCTTGCAAAGGGCCGCTCCCCCAGGCCGGGGCCATGGCTCCCTGCGGGCTCTGGCTCCTGCTGGCCCTCTGGCCATGCCCGGCCTGGGGAGGCAGGAGGGACATGCGGGAGCCCCGCTCTGGAGGGGCTCTGGGAACCTCACTGGACCGCGCATGGAGAAGTCAGGACTCCTGCAAGGGGAACAGCAGGGTTTAAGAAGTGCTGCATGTTCTGTCGCAGGCAGCCAGCATCTCCCCTCCCAGTCAGGGGTGGGACACAGCCTTGCCAGACTGGTTAGAGCTCATATATCCCAGAGCCACAGAGCTCCAGAAGGGGTGGTGGGATGGGAGCCCTGAGGTGCTCCTGGCCAGTGCCTGCTTGCACCATGACTGTTGCCAGCACTAGGTCAGGATGACCACGGCCTCGCTGGGCTTAGCCTTGTTAACGCCCAACGATGGAGGACCCCTGCCCCCACGCTGTGCGTTCTCCTAGGAATACACCACCTCCTGGGAAAGAAAAATCATCTGGATGATCTAAGCATCCCAAACTGCACTGTAGGGCCTTTGCCCCTTGTGGCATGCCCCAGGGAGGAGAGTTTGGCTCTGTTGCCTTTGTATCTGCCATCAGGGTAGTTTTTGGCCACTATTAATTCAGCCCTTACCCTCCTCTCCGCCAGACTAAATGAGACCACCTCCCTTCATCCCTCCTCTTAGTCCCCGTGTCCCCAACCCAGCGAGCGTGTACGTGTGATCCCTTATTACCACCATTTCACGGGAGGGCAGAGCAAGCACTAACAGTGTCCCCTGGGCCAGGTAAGCCGTGGTGATGTCTCTACCCCATTACTCCCTTCGCGAGCAGAGACTCCCACCAAAGCCTCTATCTTGGCAGAGCTGGCCTGGCAGCCTTCCCAGACAATGAATTTTGGATGAGGAAATGCAAATTGTTGTCCCTGACTTTGCAGGGTTAATCTCGGTGCAGATGCATGTGGTGCTGCTGCCCGTGTCCTCAGCTGCAGCCAGGATGTGCACGGCAAAGGGCTGAGGAGGGAGCTACAGACCGGGAAAGACGTGTGGCCATCGCTCCAGGGATTCGTTGGGGAAAGTCGTGAAGTGCCTGTGGAGGGGGGATCCGGCGCGCGCACTGCGTGCCCACGGATCACACGAGCGAGATGCAGCAGATGCGCTGCCTTGCTCTATTTGTAACCTCCCACTGCTGTTGAACAGGCTTTGCAGGGAGAGAGGGAGCCGAAAATGGAGCTGAAAATTGAAACTTGAGGCTCAGATGCTTAGAGGGGCTTAGGAGCCCGATTCAACCCATCACTCCCCAGGGAAGCAGGAGCTCATGTCCTTCCCAGGCCCTACGTTTTGCTCTCAAGCTCAGCACAGAGTGAGACTTCCATGCTCCACCTTGGAGCAAAAATCATTTGCATTAACTCATTGAGAAAACAAGACACAAGGACACAGACTGCAAAATACAGGGTTAGGGTGTGATATGAAGCAAGGAAAGAAAGAGGGAGGAGCAGGAAAAACAACTTGGTCTTTATTTTTTAATTTTCATCCCTTTAACTGGCTGAAGGAGTGCTGGGTAAGGGCAGGGGCAGTGTCATGGTGTGCCCCTGTGCTAGGATCCAGCCTCCCTACCTGGGCATCACAGCAGGGAGGTTGCATTCAGGACCTTACTACCTAAAAGCCTGATGCCCTCAGTGGGCTGGTCCCAGGTGGTTCCAGCCTGGCCCCCCAGCAGCTGCAGGACAAGAGGCCGGTGTGCAGTGTTTTCAAACACTGAAACTTGTCCTGCGGGGAGGAGATGCGGCCGGGGAGCTGACAGAGGAGCCGGCCAAGAATTCATAGGGTAGGGAGAGAGTCCAAGGACCTGTCTGCGCCAAGGGATGTGGGATCACCAAGGTTCATCCACAGTCATGAGTAAAAAGGCCAGAGTGGTGCTTAGTGAAAATGCAGAGGCAACAGATGACTAAGCCAGGGCAGACATGCTTGTAGCAGCTGACTTGGGACAGAGCCTCCATCCCTACATGCATCTTCTTGACACTGCATCAAGCAAACTGCATGCCAGGCTGCAAGAGCAGAGCTCGCACATGGCACTCTGGGGAGGACCCAAGATGTCCAGCAGCCCTCCTCCTGCAATGGCTCTGCTCCTTCTGTGTAGTCACAGCCTGTGCCCAGGCCCAGGCTGGGGTGCTGTCCTGCCCTGGGTGTTGTCTTCAGGGATGTAGGATCTTCCTGGGAAAGTGTGTGGTGATGGGGAGGACGAGGAGCATGTGGGGAACATCCAGGTCCCATCTCCAGGTTTTCCTGCCCCTTGCATGCAACAGCCTGTGCACAGCCCACCCTTCTCCTGATCCCAGCCCTCCTGGCAAAGGGCAAGATGGCAGGGTGAGGGATGAGGCTCCAGCACCCCTTTGGTCCTTCTGGCTTCCTGCCGAAACTGCTAATTAAACAGCCAGTTTCATCAGGTGATTTTTCTGACGTGAAAACTTTTCCATAAGGAACTGGTCCCAAATCCACCAAGTCATTTCACATTTATTTTAAATCTAATCTTTATATCGTGTAATTTCCTCCAGGGCTTGATTATCTTCTCAGTGAAAGCACTGTTGTTCTGGTTTGTGAGACCTATATTTAATCTTGCTGTAAGGTCTCTGCATCTCTCAGTACAGGGCTTGGATGCTGCCACCTCAGCTCTTGGGCTTTCCTATTTATTTGAATCCATTAAACAAGTTACCACTTCTGTAATATTGAGGCCGTTCTCCAGCCACGGGGTTCCTGCAAGCATTAACTTGATGCTGCAGAAATGGTCTCCTGCATCTCAGAAGGCATTCGGAGAAGGTGTCTTGTCTAAATGGTGGCAGACAATATTTAAACAGGCAATCAAGAGCAAAGCTTGACAAGGGGCCTTGTTTGTCTCTATTATTGTGATGGCACCTCAAGTCCTCCTTTTCTGTGTTTTCTACACATGTAATAAGGTATATACCCATTCAGCATATTTTTTCATCTAAATACATGAAACAGGCAGAAGTGGGAGGGGGAAAAATTTCCTTGAATCTGCAGACAGCCCTCAGCACTCAGTCAGAGGATCTGAGCAGCCCAGTTCACCTCAATGACACGAATATTTTGCAATGCAGAGATCCATTGCTTTCATGGAAACGCTTTCACCAGCTTTTCACTGGATGCACCTACCCCACCCAGTTTCAAACTTGCCGGCATTGCCCCGTGGCCATCAGCTTCATTCGTCGTACCCCTTAGCCAGCACCCCAATCTCTGCAATGCATTGCCCATACGAAGCTCTGAGGTGCCCTGAAGCGGGGAGAAGAGGTGCTGAATACGGGTTTTTATAACATGAAACTTCCGCACTAACTGGATTAACTGCCACCTCACATTCATTAGAAGCCTCCCTTGTCATGCCTGGCTGATGCTATGGTAGCACAGAGTTTCTGCTCTGAAGAATTTGGGGTGACATTATGAGCTCGAAGCGCAATATCAAAGGAAGTTGCCACCCGTGCTGGGCCTGGCTGCCCCCGTGCCAGCGTCACAGTGGCCCTTGGTGCACGTTGTTGTGTCTCTGGCAGGAGCTTGGTGTGAAAAACACATTCACCAGTGTTGTGATACATTGCTTGTTGGTCAAAAAATGGTGGTTTCAGGTTGAGCAAAACCCACGTGTATTCACCCCTAGTTGATGTTGTTATTTTTCAATGAAAAATTGGGGTGGAGGCGGAGGTGCTCTGAGCAGAACTGGCGGGGCTGTACACGGAGAGTTTCTCTTGTCAATGCATGGTGTTGCTTCGGAGACAGGGTTCCCTACTGTCACACAGCCCTCCAGGCTACTTCCTCTGCTTTCACAGCAAAAATGTAGACAGGTGTTGTTTGAAATGCCACCTCCAAAAGCAGGGGCTGAACTGGTTTTGAATCCACGAGAAACAATCTTGCAGCAGGTGACCTGGAGCCCCCTCACCACCTAAACCACTAAAGCTCAGGACACACGCTATCACTGCGACGGCACCCATTTCTCAGTTTTGCATCCATGCCCTCCAGCATCGTTCACTCCCTAGACAAGCAGCGTCGTTAGAGTAGGCAAAACTGTATTGATGCTTTTATGACCTGCACTGTTTTTTACCTTTGCAATGGTATATTGTGTCATGGGTTTGTCTGGCAAGAGCTGGCTGCTTCAAATGTTGCATGTTTCATGGTGATTTGGAGATGTTGCTCTTCATTTTCCTTCTTCACAATACTTCTTTATGGTTCTTTCAAACAGAGGCTCTCCTGGCTCAGGATATGCACATAGCAACACATAATTGGTACGGACTTTACCTAAGAGGGGAACTCGGAGGTGCATGGACATACCTGATGCATGGTCACAACTGTAATAGTTATTTAATATGCAGGGGGGTGTAAGGAGGTTATGCAGAGAGAAAGGGAGAGAGAGAAAAAAATCGGAGTGGCTGGCAGAGAAATCCAGTCCCGGGGCAGAGTCTCTGTGATGGAGGGGTCTCTTCTCACTGGTGGCCTGGAGACTGGGGGCTGCAGTGCTCAGGAGCTGAAGATACACCATTGTGTGGGGAGCTTTGCCCCCACCGGTGCCATTTTGCATCCGTCTGTCATCTTTCTGGTGACACATCGCAGTGCCTGGCCAACACGGTCCTTCTCAGGGACAAGAAGTGTTGCCTCGCTGATCATCAGCTTTCTGCTGGTGTCAGCATCTGCCGGTCTCATGAGAGGAGTCCTGTGACCCCCAGCAGGGTGGGCAGTGGTGACAGAGCAATTGCTCTTCAGCGGCAGGCTCCCCTCTCTCTCCTCCACGCTGAGTGGTGTGAAACCCTCCCAAAGCTGGAGCTGCTGCAGACGTACGTACCTAAGAAACAGCGTGCGTGAGAGGCACAGTCAGCCAAGGCTGTATAGGCACACCATCAGAATGATCAACATGCAAAATCTGAGTACTAATGGATGGACTGAAACATCTGACTGGAAGTCTGGGAGGAAAAAGGGAAGGCTGAATTGTTTATATTTTGTTTTCATTCATCAGTCCTGCTTGTGTGGGTGGACAAGGAGTGAATGAGTTTCTTGGGGAGGGCAGCGAATCAGAGGCACACATTTCCTCGAAAGATGAGTGGCATTTTTTCTTCCTTGCACCTAGGTTAATATGCCACAGAGGGGCTGGAGGGCACCCTAATAACTTTTCTGCCACGTGAAAGAAACCACTTAGCTCTTGATTTTTCTTCCCTTCGATTGCCATGGGCCAAGAGAGAAAAGGTTTTTCAGTACGGGTTTCATCCCTCTAGTAAAGAACTGCTTTGTGTCCCAATAGCAAATATGGCCAACTTTTTTTCTTTGTACTGTTGAGCATCTCACAGAAAGACAGCAGGACAATGCTCTCACAGCTCAGGGAAAGAGGGGTAGTTGGATTAGGCTTCCAGGCCATGATGGTCTCTTTCTGGGAGGGGCAGCGCTGGTGCCTACAGCTACATCCCTCAGTTCTGGCTTCCCTTGCTGGCACTGGTCCAGAAGGTGACATTAATAGTCAGGAGATACGGAAACACAGCGGGGCAGGGGTAAGCCGAGGAAACCACTGAGACCATGACAGCATTGCTGGTAGAGAACTCCTGAGGTGGGTTTTGGTTTCCTTTGCTGCAGCCATGCTTCTTGCTGGAGCCTTTGACAAGGCCAGTGGAGTAGGAGACTTTGGAGGTCTCTTTCCATCTCAGTCCTTACCTACCTGGAAGGACTGGCAGATAGGGTTTATTTTGACCATGGGCTTGGTTAGACAATCTCCACATTGGAGTCTCAAACTGAGTGCTGGGCTTTGCTCTGTCTGTATAATTTCTGAGTTCATTCATTTATCATCTGCCTGTCTCGTTTCATCCAAGACTGTGGCAGTGTCTCCCTGGTGCCAGGAGTCTGGTATGTCCTGGTGAAGGGCTGGCTCCTGCTTGTGTGGCAGGTACTGATGCTGATGCTCTCCCCGTTGCTGGACAGCCCCAAGCTGAACAAGCCGAATCCTTGCAGAGAAGGCATTGAGGTTGGAAAATAAATGCCTGAATTGGATTTGTTTGTGTTTGGGCACGTTCCTAAGCCTTTGTAAAACACCCGGCTGTCGCAGGGAAGAAACATCCCACAGGGAAGGAAAACTACGTTCCCTTGGCTGGGGTATGGCTGGGTGTCTCCTGAGCCTGTCATGTTCACACCAGCAGCGCTCCAGGGTCACTGCAGGGGACCGGGATACAGCTGGTGCTGGGGAGGGCTGAGTGAGATGGAGGGACGTGCTTGTGATGCATGCATGCTTCTGAGGCTTGCTCAAAGCAGGGAAAAGCTCAGCATAGCCCCATGCTGGATAACACCAGCCCATCCAGAATATCCTGGGGTGGAAAGGCAGATGCTCTGTTCCTCATTATTTTCCCACAAAAGCCCCATTTCTCTGACAGGACTTACCCACATCAGATCTGCAGGGATGTGTCTTCAACTAATGCGGAGGAGGCTGAGGATCTGCAACGTGTGGAAGGTGCTGTGCTGTTGGACATCAATGTTTCTCCTCGCAGAAGAGCTGCAGAGTTTCCTGAGGTGGGGAGGGACCCTGGGACACTGCCCTTTGTGGCATCCATCACCAAGTAGGGCTCTTTATGCCAGGAGCTCCCTTGGCAGAGGGAGAGAGAGACCTGAGAAGTGCTTTGTTTTGCAGGCATCTCTGGGAAATTGCAGGAGCAAAATTAAGAGGTGAAAAGGTGAAGCCCAAAGGTTTTTGTCCGTCTCCCCATGCAGATAAAACCAATGCAAGTCCCTGACCTACAACAAGGCACAACCCTTGAGCCCCAGAATACTTGCTCTTTTGAGCTCTTTCTAGAAAGCTTTGAAAAAAGAGCATTGTGGCCAGGAGGCCACATGGTCATGTGTGGTACAGCCCAGAAGCAGAGAAAGATCCTGTGCAGATCACTGCCTAAGCCACCAGGCAATGCAAAGCCTGGGGATAGATGTCAGGAAAGGATGCAACTCAGTATCATCAGCCCATGGGCAGGCTAGAAGTAAGCCATCACTCTAACTGCACTTTCCTATGAGCAAAACCACACCACCTGCTGCCTGGCTGTGCTGTCGTCAGTGGACAATGGTTAGTCTTGTCACTGCACACTTTGGGCCGCTCCCTGCGCATCCCCAGCATGTCCCCGGGAGAAATGCCCTCCTGCCCTGTGGGATGAATTAGGACCTTCTCCCTCCAGCTGTCCCTGTAGGACCTGTAGTGAACTCAAGGGTGACTTGCAGGTGAGGATCAGCCATATGATACCAGCACATTCAAGGAGTCTTTTGGCTCCTTGCTGGTCTTCACCCTTCACCTAAACAGAACCTCTCATAGAGAGCCCACAAAACCCGCTGTATGGCCAGGGTGCAGCGAGCAGGGTGAGGGAAGGGTTCCCTCCCCTCTATGTGGCATTTGGAAATCCCAGCTGGAGCTTGGGTTGAGATTGGGACTTTCCAGCACTAGAAAGACATTGACAGCCTGGAATGAGAGCAGCAGAGGTCAGGGGCTGGAGGTCAGGAGGTATGAGGGGTGTCTCAGTGAGCTGGCTTTGTTCAGCCTGGAGGAGAGGAGATGTTGGCAGCCACCTGGGAGTGGTGGTGGAGGTGCAGAGCCTCTCGGATGGATTGGGGACAAGAGGCAACAGACACAAGCTGGAACACAGGGAATTTCCATTAGAGATAAGGAAAAACTTTTTTCACCATGAAGGTGGTCAAAACTGGAACAGGTTCACCGGGTATGTTCAAGCCTGAGCTAGGTATGACCGACCCAGAGTGACCTACCCTAGCTGGCCCTGCTGTGAGACCTCCTGAGGTCCCAGCCAACTTCAGTTATCCTGTTATTCTGTGAACGAGGGTCAAGTCTTTCCGAAGCAACTGAAGAGAGATGTTTTATATTTTACTTAGCCTTCATTCTCTCAACATTCAGACTGGACTGGTGACTGCAGCCAGGGCCTTGCCTTATTCATTTCATATAGCAAATTGCCTAAGGAGAAACAGAAAAGAACGATTTTCTATTTATATGGGAGAAGCAGCAGGGAAGTGGTGAAAGGATTTAGTGCTAAACCATTTCCCAAATGATAATAGAAATGTAAGCATCTCTGGTGATGAAGACTAGTTGTCTTCACAACAGGTAGGCTGAACAGCAGGAAAAATACCGCTAAAAGGAGACCTGGCCAGTGCCCTTTTATGAGGACAAGTGTCCTGGACTCCAAAATGCCCCAGAGACAGAGAAAAACCTCCCCTTTTCAAAATTGCCCTAGAGGCCTTACAGGTATCTTGGCCTGAATGTCTCACAGTGGTTGAACCATGGTGGTCCCACCGGGATTTCAACCTGCAAACAGGGAGAAGACAAGGATTAGCAACTCAAGTGCCTGGATATTAAGCCATCTTTTCTGGTGAGAGGCAGGGCAGAGCGGGAGAGCGCCAGATCAGGTTATGCTATCAGAGATCTCCTTCCTTCTCGGCAGAATCTGTGTTGCTGTCTGAACAAAATGATAGGGAAAGGGGTGTTTCCAGAGATTTGTGTCAAAAGCAGAGAGAAGTCAGGTGGTTTCCCTACTCCTCCAAGCAGCTTCCTGAATCCAAAATACTGTCCTTCCCTCTGCCGTGGGAAACACTTCTGCCTCTGCCTGCGTTCCTCTGCCCATGTTCCTCTGCAGTTTTGCACAGTCACCAAACAAGGGAAAAGAGAAAGCTTTCAGAAACATCTGAAAACAGAAAGCCACAGAGAATCACAGTTAGCAAGGGAAAATGCACCCAAGAAATGCTTCCCAAGCCCTGCAGTTAACACACGGTGCTGCTTCCGATGCATCTCCATCCTGCAATGGCAGCTCTTCAGAGAGCTATTAGCCTCCCTGGGGAGGGGGAAATGCAGCTGTCCCGGCTGGCAGCGTGGAGCCGCGGCCGCTCCATGGCTGCAGAGCTCTGCGTGTGTGTGCTGGGGCTGTGCCGTCGAGTGCCGGCAGTGAGACAACGCTGGCTGCCTCCCTGGGCAGCAGAGCCAGGGCCACATGAGGAAACGCAGCGCTCAGTGCCTGTGCTGGGCACAGCAGCTCTGCTCCCTTCTCATTTTTCCTGATGATTCTGGCTGCACCACGTTAAATGGAGAGCAGACCTCCATCCTGCCGTGTGCTCCTCGGCTCTCACCCATGTGCTCAAAGACCTTGCTCTTGTCATTGTTTGGGGTGTGCTCAGGGATTCAGTTGAGGTTGTCAAGCCACTGGGGTGGGTGCCGTGTCTCCATCACAGCGCAGGCAGGGCTGTGTATCTCTGCTACAGGATGTGCCCTGACCCATTGCTTCAGACAAGGCTGCGCCCAGCCTTCCTGCCTCCAGGTCACCTCCATTGCGATGGGACCATGGGCGCTTCCCCTTCAATGCAGAATCTAGTGCAACAACAAATATGAAATCCTCTGCTGCTAATTTAGCATCTCAGATCCCTCCCAGACTGTAGCATCTGGGCAGCGAGGCTTTGGGAGTATAGATGCTTCAGGATCGGCTTTGAAAATAAACGCAAATAAGCCACGCTTTGGAGATTAAACTGACTCCTCCTGGAAACCACTGCAGGGGAAGAGCACTTGTTTATTAAAAAGAGGCAGCAGGGATCAGGGCATGAAAGGAGGCTTTGTCTCCTCGGCTTATTACCTTACTCCATTTGCCTCTGTGTTAATGCCTTTTCTTCAGGTGTGCAGGGAATCGCAAGCACCAATGTCCCAGCTCCAAAAAAAACCCACCCCAAAACCAACAAAACCCCACCACCGGGCAACGGGGAAGCCCCTGGCTCCCGGGCCCTGCGCATCACAGAAGCATCTTTGGTGGCACCTTGGCGGGGGGGAGAAGGTCTGTGAGGGCTTGGGGACTTGTCGAGGGGCTGCGATGGACGCATCCCACCTCCCTCGCTCGGAGGAGGATCCGCGCGGCTCCGCGCCACGCCGCGCCGCGACGCGCCGCTCCGCTCCGCCCCGCCGCGCCCGCCGCGCCGCAGCCCCGCAGCCCGGCCGCCGCAGGGCCGGCGGGCAGCGAGCGGCAGCCGGCGGCATGAGGCGCGACCCGGCGCCCGGCTTCTCCATGCTGCTCTTCGGCGTCTCCCTCGCCTGCTACTCGCCCAGCCTTAAGTCGGTGCAGGACCAGGCGTACACGGCGGCGGTGGTGCTGGAGGGCAAGGTGCAGTCCGTGGGCCCCCCCGCCGGCGGCGGCAATGACAGCCGGGGAGCCGCCGGCCCCGCCGGGGGGGTCTTGGTCAAGGTGCTCGACCTGTGGCCCCTCAACAGCGGCGGGCTGCAGCGGGAGCAGCTCATCAGCGTGGGCTCCAAGGCGCCCTGCTTTAAAGTGAAGCGCAACCACCGCTACATCTTCTTCCTGGAGCCCACCGAGGAGCCGCTTGTCTTCCGCACTGCCTTCGCCCCGCTCGACACCAGCGGCAAGAACCTCAAGCGGGACGTGGCGCGGATCCTCTGCGCCGACTGCGGTACGGGCCGCGCCGCGGGGGCGGGGGGCGGCGGCCGGGGGGGCGGCGGGACCGGCGACGGGGGGCGATGAGTGAGCGGCGGCGGGGGGCGGCCGGCCCGCGGCCCGGGCAGCCGCGGGGCGACAGGTCCGTACCCCCTGGGCCGAGGCGGGGGAGGGACGGGGGACGACGGCAATCGCCCCCCGGCCGGCACCGGGAGCCGCGCCGGGCACCGAGGGCGACGAGCTCCGCCGGGCCCGGCCCCGGGGCCTCCCGCTCGCACGGCTGCCGGTCCCGGCCCGCCCCGGGCCCCCGGCGCCGTGCCAGCAGCGCGGTCCCGAGCCCCGCCGCGGGGCGGGCGGGGGAGGGCCCGTGGCGCGGCTGCCGGTGCGCCCGCGGCCGCGGCTTTCCGGCGCTGGAGCCCTCGGCCTCGGCGGTTTTCCAGTGCCCCCCGGGTGCCGCTGCCCGCCGTTCGCCTCCGGCAGGCAGCCCCGGCTGGCCGGGCCGCTGCCGGCGTGCGGGGCGGCCCGCGGGCTCTGTCCGCACCGTGCCGCCGGCCGCCCTCCTCCCCCAGGCGCGCTCGGTGATGCGGCGAGCGGCTCCTTGCCGGGGGCTGCGGGGCCCGGGGCAGGTGCCGGCTCTCCAGGTGTGCCCGGAGCGCCGGGAAGTTCTGCCTCCTTTGGAACAACGGCCTCGCCTGGGGAAGTTGGGTTTCTTTTGTTCGTTCAGCGCGTTTAGATGTCTCCCGTCAAGGCGGTCGCGCTGTTCCCGTGCGTGCTGCGCGCTCCTCCACCACCTTTGTGAACGCGGTTATGAAATGACTTCAGTGGGGAAAAGCCTGCCGGAGCAGGCTGGATAAAACTCCTGGATTTTCCTTGCTGTCCTCTGGCAGGGCGAATACCTGCGACGAGCTGGGCGGTGGGGGATCGGGCGAAGACAATGACTGCATTTTCCCAGGGTTGGGATCTGAGCTTACAGAAATGCGAGGCTGGCCCTTCGTCCAGCGTGAATGCTCAGATACTGTGTCACAAAATCCGGAGAAGACCGGTGTTAACCCGGAGAGCTCCGAGTGCCGCGCCATGCCATCAGAAGTAGATTTGAATCTCTCATGTTTGGTGGGTTACAAGGATATACAGGGCGTATCTCCAGGGAACCCAGGTTCCCCACTCAATGACAGCATGCTGCACTTCCTCACCAGGTTAATTGGCCTTTTGCCTCATTAAAAGCAATGTGCCATGTCAAGTTATACTTAGCTCTGTAATGAACATATGTGTGTTTTGTTGTTGTTGTGTTACCGACTAGGTGTTTCTGGGGCAAATACTTTGCCATTCGGGACTGCTGACCCCATATTTTGAAAGCTAGACCTGTCTCCTTTTTTAGTTATCCAAAAGATAAATTTAGAAGATTGTGTTTCCTGGGAGAAAGATGGAATCTTGCATATCATAATATGTTGTTGAGGAAAATGGGCTAGGACTGCATACGAGAAAACTAATTTGGGAGATGCTAATTTCATGTGCATCTGTATGTGGGCCATCGTGGACATAGAGGATTTAGTGAAATAACTGTTGCAGAGTTAAAAGAAAGGTAAATGGGGGAATTTCTCAGGGCTGTGGTCTCATCATCAGGTGAAAGCACAGCAAAAGGTATGTGGCTTTTATTTTTTTTTAAAGCAAGAAGGATTCCAAACGTGCGCATGTCTGAGCAGCAGGGT
The DNA here is from genome assembly GCF_964289735.1 of Phaethon aethereus. NCBI lineage: Eukaryota > Metazoa > Chordata > Aves > Phaethontiformes > Phaethontidae > Phaethon > Phaethon aethereus. Next base: position 372,972 of record NC_138590.1, read on the forward strand.
ATGACTTTAAGAGGAGTGGAGGCTGCTCCGTGGCTTCCTGGATCAGGCCCGAAGTGTTAACGTGTAGGCTGATGTAACAACAAGTTAAGGGATGTCATTCTGCCGGTGACACCTTCTTGGAGCTGATGCTTTTGTTTCTGTATTTTTGATGGTCTGAATAGGCTCCCTGGCTAAGGGACTCTGCAAGTTGTTGGGAGCATTGTCTCGGCAGAACTGTACGTCAGACTGCAAAAGAAAAATGAAAGCTGGTGGTTGGGAACTGTCATAACTGTGGTTTGGTTCAGTGACGAAGATTAAACGGGAGCCTCAGCCTGCTGAACTTGTGGTTCCCCAAGCACTTCATGCTCTTGGTTCGGCTGGGAGGTTACTTTTGAAGGTGACATTCCTGGCAGGATCTTCTGATTCGTAGCACCCGAGCTGCTGGAAAGGCGCATGGACTGGGAAACCAGGCCATGGTCTGCCTTCTTGCTCCTTGGTTTCTGCTGAGAGGGGAGAGCCAGAGGGGTGCAGCGCTATTTCCCATTCTTGCTGCAGATGGAGGCTTGGACAACTCCAGAACTGGCAGCGAGTGAAGTCCCCAGGCACACCGTGCGCTCGGAGGGGCAGCCAGGCTGCAGCCGTGTAAGGATATTACGGAGCCAGGGGGACAGACGCTGGGGCCGCTTCTGAGAGGGTGGATGGGGACCTCGTGGCTCTGATCCCCTCCTCTCCCAAAGATGGAGGTCTTGCAGGACCATCTTCTCCCTGCTCTGGCTCCGTGCCTGGCTCTGTTTTCAAGTGATTCATCCCCTTCTCACAGGCTAAGATGCTGTGTGTCCTCTGCTCTCGCTGCTTGCTGAGGTCCAGGATGTGCTGCAGGATTAGGCCTGTGGTCAGAGCATCTGTGTCTCTGCCCAAGGAACAGTCCCTGTGATTTGCAGAGCTCGCTCGGAAGAGAGAAAGTGGGTGGTGAGGCTCTGCACGGGACCCGGACTCTTGCCAGGCAGAGCCGGGAGGGCTGGAGGAGAGGGAAGGGGTGCAGGAGGCAGAATAGAAAACCTGTCTGTGCAGCTGGCATGTGTGTGGGGTCTTGCCTGGACTGCTTCGCGTCTGCCCCCCCATGCTGAGATCCAGGGAGGGGGATTCTCACTTTGGCCACTCCACTGCTGGGCGGGCTCTGGAGGCTGGAACTTCCCTACCTGCAGACCCCAGAGGTTTGCAGCCTCTGCATCTCTGCCCAGCCATGGGTTTGCGTCCCTCTGGCACACGCGGAGCAGCTGGTCCCTGGGCCCAGGATCCTATGAGTCTCACCACCCACTTGCCCATCTTAAAACCTCTTCTGCACTGAGAGTATTATTGTTTTTTTCATACTGTTATATAATGATTCCTGTTATTGCTTCTCCTCCTGTCTCTTTTCTTTACATCTTTTAGCTCCTTAATTTTGGATAGTCTCTTATCTTCTTCGTGCCTACGTGCACAGATCAAGGAGGAAGAAATAGGTGCATGACACCGTGCTGGCTCTCACTGGTGGGGAGGCTGTATGGCATGGTATCCCTGCTGGGACCACTCCTGATTTAAGTCCAGAAAGGGGTTTGTGGTCCTGACCCTCCTGGTCTTCAAGGGTCACTCATGTCATCATCTGCTTTCCACTCTATATGAGTCCATGCTTCCTGTGCGGAAGATGAATTTGCAGGTATTTTGTATACAGGAGAGGATCTCGCTGCCTGGGCTCTGATTTCTGCTTTCGTAGAGGAACGAATGTCTTCCTGCCTCCATATGCGGGAAGTTGCAAAGTAGCTTTAATTAGAGCTCGTACATCTCCTGGAGCACCTCACTGAAAACGCTGCAGAGTTCCAGGACTGAGTACGCGACTTGCCTGGAGGGTTAGCTAGCTTAGTCTGGGCAAGGAATCTGGTGGCGGCAGATCCCCAGCAGCATTTGCAGGCAGAAGACCTGTTGTTGCAGCAGGTACTTCTTGTGAGGTGAGGTCTTTATTTTTTCCAGTTGGAAGGTGCTTTGGTCTCGGTGGGAATCAGAACATGCTGGGGCTGTGGCACTGGACTCGGTGGCCACACGATGCCGGGAGCTGTTTATCTGTTGATTCTGGGAGCCAGGTTGGTTACAGCTGGCCTGCGAGGAGGGGAGGCAGGCCTGGTTTTGAAGTGCCCGCGGGAAAATACAGCCCTCTGGATTACAGTGTAGGTGTTGCTGCCTGAAATAGCACTGGCAACTTTGGACCAGCAGCTCATGCAAAAATATCACTCTCCACTATCCTGCAAATCACTGGGCTTGCTCCAAGCCAGGCAGGCACAGGGGAAGGGTGCGGGTGGGCTCCAGCCACCGATGCTGGTCCTCTCCCTTCATCCCAGGACAGCTGTGGAGCAGGGAGCAGCAAAGCTGGGTTTTCTCACGCACCACCCCGCTAATTAGAGCTGTCTGAAACTACTTCTCACCACCTTCAGAAAATCACACTTCCTTAGGTTCACAGAAGAGTGAAAACTCGCTTCCTTCTTGCCTTGAGTTTCTGCAGATGGGGAACGGTCACTTCGCTGCAGAAAGCTTTTACCCCTCGCAAGAATGGCACATTTCTGGGTGCTTTCTGCTCCTGGTTAGCTGGCACACAGGGTTTGGCCTGGGAGTGGACTCAGGGTAGCTGGGTCCTTGTGGTCAGGTCAGCTCCTCATCTCCCAGCTGAGCCAGCCGTGACGGGGAGCTGGCAACAAACTGTGCTTGGCTGGTGCTACAGGTCTGAGTGACTTTAGCTGTACCTGAAACAACAGAGGTTGTCCACTCCCAGGCATGTGCCGTGCGTGGAGCAAAGCCTGGCTTATTTCTCAGTCCCCCTTTCAGAAACATTTGACTAAATAAAACATCTCCCCAGGGATCTCTATGAGTGACAGGAGACTAATAAGGCTCCTGCGTGATCCCAGCAGTGCTGGTTTCTCTATCTAGGGCCTCTCCACGCACAGTCCCTGGGCACCAGCTGCTGCTCGGTGGCTGTCTTTGTGCTCTGCTGGCTAATAACCCTTAGATATGGGCCCTGAAGCATAACGCCCTTTCTAAATCACAGGCAACAGCTTGACTTGGATTTGGATCTGGATCAGAAGCTGGTGCATGCTTGGAAGCACAGAGGCAATAAACTCCATCATCAGGCAAAAAGGGAGCCATGTTCTGCCACAGCTGAGCTCCCCACTTGATCTGGGATGTGTAAGGCACCATGGTCACCAGGGCCTTGAGCCTTAAAGAATTTGGCACACGCCAAAATCTACGGCAAAGTCCCGCAAGGGATCAGTTTCGGTACTGTACTGCTGGGGTGAGGGTGCCTCTCTCAGCAGGATGGAGTGGGGTTGCCAGCTCCTGTGGCATGGCTCCTGTGAGGAGCAGCTGCTGCTTTGCCAGGTTTAAGGCATCGGATGCTGCTGCTGGAGTGCGCCTCGTCTCCCTCTCCCTTCCTGAGTCATTGCGTGACACCGCTGAGTGTAGAGGAGAGCCGTGCTGCCCTGGAACAGTGTGTAGGCTTCCCCCCGTGAGCTGTGCTGGCCTTTGGCGGGCAGGGCGGAGGTGAGTGGCGTGCTCGGCCAAGAGGAGCTACAGGAGATCGATCTGTGGTGGGCAGCAGGTTTGCGAGGCTGCGAGCCTGTGGGCAGCTCCGGTCATCTGAGAGATCGGATCTGCAGCGGAGCCTGAGCGATAAAGTGCTGGGAAGTGACAAAGTGCCTCTGGCGAGCTGGGAGGTGCTGGGTCTGTCTGGCGGCTTCTGTCGGTCCTCCTGTGCCCGCCTGGTGCCGGGTGCAGCAGCGTGGTCAGTGCTGGTTGCGCCGGTGGGGAGCTGGGCTGGGTGTAGCAAAGATGTCACTAAATCCTGCCTCTCTCTCTGCTCTCCCTGCCGATCAAAGGAGGCTGCCGGGATGCGAGCGCGCACCCTCCCAAACCCCTGGAGCACTCTTTCGTGCCCAAATGGTGCCGTTTGAATGAGAAGGCTCTGCCCTGCTCCCTGGTGAGGTGTTCTCTGCGCTGCGCGGTGCTCCGTCTGGTGCAGATGGCGGAGGATGCCTGTCCTCAGTGGCAGCTTGGGCGGACGTGTGCGGCGAGGGGAGGCTCTGGAGGAAGCTTATCTCCCTGGCAACTTTGGCAGCCAGGCATCTGCTCGCCTACTGAATTGGGTGTGCAGCAGTTGAACCCTAAAGGGTGCCTGCACCTCTCAGCCCCTGCCTTCTGAGGTCTGGGGGGAGGTAGAGAGGTCTGCCAACTGCCAGAATTTTTGGGGACAGAGTATTGAGTCTGCAAGGGTAGGCTAAAGATCAAAAGGAAGATGAATCACTGTGCTGCTCCTTCTCTGCCGAAAGACCATGCTCCCAGCGCTTGGCTGCTGCAGCTTGGTGCTGGGCTGTATCCTGCAAAGCTTGGCCAGAAGGGTCAGTGAAAAATGCCTTCATTTAATCCCCGTGGTCCAGCTCCTTCTTGGCTAAGAGGGTAACTGGTCTGGAGGAGGAAAACATGAGGTTCCCCAGAACATGGGGTACTAGAGGGGAGCAGATGATTTGCAGATTGAATGAAAATATTTTGTGTAACTCCAGGCAGGGAAACCTAGGATGTGGTCAGGTAGGGGGAGGATCTCCTCTGTGCTTGGAAGATTTGGGGAGAAGTTTTGTATGGAAGTCACAGCAGATGGCATTGAAGCTGTTCAGGGAAGGGGGAGAGTTCATATTAGGGAAGAAAAAGGAAATGAGAAAATAAGAGGTTCCGTGGGACTGAGGGGGGACAGGAGATGCTGGCTTGGAGACCAGGGTGTTCATCTGAGCAGGGGTTTCTCTTGTCTCTATGCATATTAGGGTCAGCCAGCTCTTGCTGAGTTTGTAGCCATGTCTTGGCATTGCTGGCTGATTGCCTCTGTCAGGGAATCCTCTCTGGTCTTCTTGTCTTTCCTGTCTTGGGGTCTTACCCCAAGCAATTGCTCCCTTAAGGTATCTCTGCAGTTCAAACCATGACCAAAGCATGACCTCCGAGAAGTGCTTGCCAGTATGAATCAAGGGTTGGAACTGGGCTGGGCCTCATGGTGGTGGCATGGGCTGAGCATGGCCCCGGCTGGTGTGGCACCGTGAGGATGGAGCTGGGTGGGCTGATAGGAAGAAATGTGCAGAAGAAAGGTCAGAAGATGGCAACAGTCCTGACAAGGCTGGGGGAACTGCAAACCAGAGGTATCTGCCCCTCTGCAAGGAGTTATCCCCTTGTCCCTGGTAGACTGGTTTGGAGCTGGGTGGCAGCTATCAGCAGAGTGTTTTGACAGCAGGTTGGGCAGACACCCATCAGGAATGACCCTGGTATGGGTGACCTCCTTGCAGGCAGGCAAGATAGGCTGCTCAGAGGATCTGAGACTAAGGACGAGATAGGTGCTCAGGTCCGTTCCTGCTGTCTTGTCATGTTGTAGCCCAGGGACAAGGTGCTTCTACTCACAGCATCTCTCCCTGGCCAGGGCAGTCCTTCAAGGTCTCTTGGCTGGGGTTGGTGGCTGCAGTGGTTCCCACTGGTTCCCCTACCTGCCCCATGCCCTGTTGTCTGCAGCAGGACAGTGCCATCCTTTCCTGTATTCCTGCCACTTATTGTTTGCTGGCCCATGGAGGGCAACTGAGTTAATCCTTGCAGGCTGGAGCTTGTATTCGGGTTTTGCAGGAATGCCTAATAGTTGGTGGCCTCCCAGAGGGGAGCTGGCTGCTGTTGTCTCCGGGCACAGCACCTCTCCGGGATGGGACATGCGCTCGATGAGTGGGGACATGTCAGGCCCGTGAGAGAGCGCTCAGCATGACCCCCACTCTCACCCTGTCCTGGTGTGAGGGGACTGTCCTTTGCCCTCTTGATGCAGGTGAGGACTCTGGGAAAGCCTTCCCAATGGGTTCAGGTGCTGGAAATGAGCCTGTGCGATCTGTGGGTGGGAGCAGGGCCCCAGGGCTGATAGAGAACAGGTCTTGGGTGTGATGGTTTTCTAGGGCAGGTCTGGATGAGCAGTGCTGTGCCTGATGGCTTGGTGAAACACTGAGGAGGATGGGAAGGCTTTGCAGAGCCTGTGGAAGGTCATGCCGTACTACTTAGTGGGATAGCTAGTCAGGTCCTGCCAATTTGGGATTGTAAGGTAAGTATCTGCATTCGTTATAATCAATCACTGCTCATCCACTTTTTGTAATGGCTCAGTAATGATGAAACGCTGTTCAGGATCCTCTCGGTGGTCTCGGGGCAGGCAGATGGCTTGGCAGGAGGGTGGGGACTGGAATTAGCTCTGCTTTCTGGGCTGTCTCAAAGTTGGCAGCAATGCACCAGCCCTGGCTTCTGCACTCGCGGGAGCCTGTCCCTGTCAGACCCTGGCTCCCTGCTGCTGCACCGTCCGCTTTAGCTGTTTGAGGTGGGCTGCACTGGGGTCAAGCCAAGGGAAGGTCAGGTTTGGGCATGGCCTCTACTGTTGGCCTCTGCCAGTGTAATGTGGTCTTTCCCAGCATGCAGAGGTGTGTAGGTGTGTGGAGGACAATTAGCAACACATTCGTTAGCCCTGGGAGTATGACAGGGAGTGTTAACAGGCTGTCAGCCCCCCAACTGCTTGGGGGTTGGATCTTCCCCATGGGTCTGTGGGACAGCAGTAACAGCAGTGATGGGATGGGTGCCTCTGGCCCTTGTCTGGACCCACGCTCTGGGTGTTCCCTCCTTCCTACCTCCACCCCTCCGGCCTTCCTCAGCTGCCCTTCTGCATGGCTTGGTGCAGAGGGGAGGAGCAGTGGGGATTTGAGTGTCTGACTCTCCCCTGGGCTGCTTTCAGCCTCAAGGCAGGCTGGCAGTTACTGCTGGGAGTCCAGCTGAAGTCGTCAGCATCCCTGGGACGATCCCCTGCCATGTGGGAGTCTCAGCCACCTTCTCCTTGTATCTCTGCTGGGAGAAGGAGCTGTCTTCTCATCCTGGCTGCCAGGTTGTCTCTTGTGCTGCTGGCCCTGAGCTCTGTGGGGAGCTGCCTGGTGTGGCTGGTGCAACCTAGGGAACATCAGGGCCTCTTCCCATGGGGCTGTGGGACCCTTGCTGCTTGCCCAGGCAGCTGAACATTTATCACCTGTGCTGGAATGAAGTGGAGATTCCTGTCCTCGGGGGACCTGGCGTGGCAGGGTGCTACCTGCTGTTTTTCAGGAGACCTGGAGACCCTTTCTTATAGTGCTGGAGAGCGAGTCCCACAGACATGTCCCCAAATCCGCAGAGCTGAGGCGGCAAGAAGGAGCTGGAGAAGTTTCCCTGCCAGGTCCTTCCTGCAGCTCCTGGCTTGGCTGGGCATGCTCCGTATACACGGCAGGAGGAGGCAGTGCCCACCCAGCATCCGCATACCCAGCCCTGCTCTTCTGGCCTCCGGCAGTGCTGCTGGGCCCCAGGCACATGGGGTAGACGTCAAATGAGTGTCCCACCACCCTAATGCTGCCCTGACCTTGAACACTCCCAGAAAGATACCTTGATGTCAGGAAATGGGGATGCAGCTGGGGTGGAGGTCTGTGGTACAGAGGGATTGCTCTTCTCTGGCACGCTTTCTTCCTAGGTTGGTGATTTAAGCTGGTCTTCCTTGTGTGGGGGACACAAGAGGCTGGGTCTGTAGAATGACTGTTGTTTCTTTGATTCTTGGACGTTCAGGCACAACAGCAACTGCAGGCCATGGCAAATGCCTTAGACCTGACAATGCCCTAGAGCCGAAATGGGCTCACAGGCAAGGAGGGGAAAACCTAGCGGCAATGAGGTGTTCTGGTGGGTTTGGGAGGATCAGGTGCAGGTGGGATGCTGGGAAAGACCCTGAGGTTTTTGTGCACTGGGTATGACATAGCAGTAGATGTAGGATGGTTTGGACGGAAATTAGTAATTCTGCTGTACCTACCAGAACTAGGGTGATGGGAAGCAGCAGGCATGGGGTCACCCAAAGAAGACCCTTTTTCACACAGTGCCTCGCTGCAGGGTGCTGCTGCGGCCACAGGGAGGAAGGATCACACAGGCTCCCAGGGGCCGTGCCTGTGTGCACAGCGTGGTTGGGGTGCAGCTGCTGATTCTGCATTTCCCCAAATGCCTCGTTGCCAGAAGGTGGGCTGCGGTGGGGGGAGGCAGTGTGGGGCTGCAGTATGCTCAGTGGGGCAGCACAGTATGGGGCTGAAGCAGTGCTATGGTTTTAGCCCCAGGAGGGCTGTGATCTGCAGGGAGGCAGCAACAGGTTTCTCCATTTATTGATGAGTAATTCCTCTGTGGAGCCAGATCTCCATTGCCTGGACCATGGTCCAGAGAAGGAGCTTGGTGAAGTACCTAGCACACCCCCCCGACTTTCTGGGGGGGGAGTGCAGCACAGACGCCAGCCGTGCGGGTTGGTCTCAGCCTGTCTCTGTGCAGTTGTGCTGGGTGCACCGCTGCAGAGGGGTGTGTTTGTGTGGCTTCGTGCTCTGGAGGGAACCGATGCAGTCAAGGGGGCTGTGCCTGGAGATTCGGTTCAGTTCCCATCTGTGCCACTGATCGTAGGAAAGCTGCTTAGCATCCCCACACCTTGATTCCCTGCCTTGCGAGCAGGAAGGGTGCTGCTTTGCACACTCTGCTAAGGAGGAGGCAAAAACTGGTGGTGTGCTGGGTTCATGTCAGTGTATCAGTGCCGGTAACCAGCAGAAACGGTGATGAAACCCTGCCCTCCCTCCAGTGCCTTTCACCGATGGACCTCAGAGCAGTTCACCCCCCGGGTGCAGGGCTGTCTCTGCCGCCAGCTGGTTCTCCCTGCTGAAAAGGAGGCAGACCCTGCAATGGTAGTCCGTGCAGCTGGGAGGATCTGAGTGGGCGTTTGAGGGTGGAGGAGCCCTGGCTTGTTCCTGGAATGGGTCTGCGAGGAACCTGCCTGGTACCGGCCAGCAGCGTGTTGACTCTCCTTGCGTGGCCATCTAGCTCCAAATATTTCCCATCTGAGCTCAGCTCACAGCAAAGGTGTTAGATCCACAAAGACACAAACCTGTGGTCCCCAAACCTGCGGTCCCCAAACCTGCCTCTGATCTGCAGCGGCACGCTCCGCCTGCGTGAGGGAGCTGTGACGTGTGAAGAGACGATTTCTGTCAGTCCATTGCGTGGTGACATGCAGGCTTCTGGCATCCAGGCTGTTTTTCTGGTGCTCAGAACTAGCTGGGAGTGCTGGCGGCGAGCACGGATCCCTGAGGGCACTTGATGCTGCATGATGGTGTGGAGAGAGGATTTCCCAAGCTGTTAGAGGGCTGAGCAGCTTTGTGGTGCATGCTGTGATGGAAGGATGCTTGGGTGAGGCAGGCTGAGTGGTTGGTCTGCTGATACTTGCAAACTTTTACAAATCTGTAGCTGCTGCCTGGAGCTGAGAGATTAGGGTTGTGTTTTGTGGCTTAAAATGACCCTGAGAGTTGCCATCAGGGCCCATTCCCCGGCCCTCTGGGATGCTACGTGTCAGTAGGTGTTACTGGGAGGTGATCCAAACCCAGACAGGCAGGGTTTTGTGTGCATGTTTGCTTCTGCAGACTCTTCCTGGCAAGAGGAAAGACAACTGCGCTCTCCGCCTGTGCTGAGACAGCTAATCCGGGAGCCCTCCTGCCTCGGGTCGCAGACGGTTTCAGGTCTCTTCTTCCCTCCCAGGCGCTGCGGGCTGAATCGCCTTCTGCTCCGCATCGTCAGAGCAAAAGCACAGAGACCGGAGCTGTCATGCCAGGACAGCGCAGGTGCGAGGAAGCAGGGGAAATCCTGCCCGTGGTGTTCATGCACCTGTAGAAAAAACAGATGAATTTGCCACGACAGCGCATGCCATCACTGTAATCGGACTGGTAACTGAATAAAAGTACAGCCGTTGCAGGAAGGAGGCTCTGGATGGTTCTTTGAGCAAGGAGAGAAAATACCTTTCCATGGTGAACTTTGAAACTGGCTGATGGCTGAAGAGACCAGCAAACCTCATATTTAGATGTTAAAGCATCCGGGAGAGGAGCTGGTAACTCCCAAATCATAAATACATGAAGAGGGTTCTAGCTTCAGAAGGGCAAATAGCCACGCTGGAAGGTGCCATTAGGAAACTTTGACCTTTTAAAACCTTTGCGCTGGGAGAGTGGCTGTGGTTTTCCCGCAGCGGCTGGGGCTGAGCTCTGGGCTGAGCTTTGCCAGCAGGAGCTCCGGGGGTTGGAAGTGGCTGCTCGAGTCATGGTGCTGGGCAGCTGTGCAGCTGGGAGGGAGAGGTCTTGCTCTGTCCTTTGCTCTTGATGCATGGGGAGACGTGTGGCTGTGCGTGCTCTGGTGTAGGTATGGCTCTGAGAGAGGTCACTTAGTCCCTGCCCCTGCACAGCTCCTCGCAGGGCTCGTGTCTGGGATGAGGGGTGCTGAGGCTTTGTGGATAGGGCTGATTTCCATCTGGGATGTTGCCTTATGTTGCACAAGATTTACTGAAAGCATTGTGTGAACCTGCTGGCAGGGGACGTGTCGCAGAGTTTCCTTTCCCATCATCTCTTTTGTAATTCGGTGTCCTTTCCCATCACTCTGTCTTTGGGGAATTTCCCACTCCTCACATTGGCGCGGTGGTCAGGCTGTGTCCCAGAGCCAGGAGAGCAGCACTAGCTATTGCCTCCTCTGGGTAAGCAATAAAGTCCTCGGTGCTTCACCTGCTGGGCCCGTGGGGTGCCAGGTTAAATCTGACCTGAAGCACAACACGGACCACCTCTGATTCTGGCCCAAAGAGGCTGCAGAGTCCAAGTTGTCTCACTCGCATATTTATTAAGCGAGCTGGTCCAGGGACCTTTCCAGAGGTCCCAGAAGTACAGTCAAAGCTGGTAGCAGAGCTGCTGTCTTGGTCTCCTTCAGGCTGAGGGCGTGAGGAGCAGGGTCAGCGATGGCCCACCAGGCAGCGGCTCCTGCCAGCTCTGCTGCCTGCTGTTGCCAGAGGTGGAACCTCGTGCCACGGCACAGCTTCCCAGACAGGTTTGGGGAGGGGATAGGGGACATGATAATGGGCAGTGCGTGCAAGGGAGGACCATGCACTGGGCTCCTCCTGCTAAAAACTAAGGTCAGCAACCTGCCAGGCAAATAATGTTCCTGGGGGAGTTATCAGATCAGTAGGGAGGGGTGATGTCCATGTCCCTGGGACAGGAACCTGCCCAGCAGTGGGGCTTGGAGACCTTTGCTGTAACAGACACTCACCTTCCAGCAAGTGAGGCTGGTATCAGGATTTTACGTGGAGCAGTTTTATGCTGGGCTAAACTCATCTTTTGTTGGAGGGTGGGGGAATGGCATACATGGGGGTAATCTCCCAGCTGCAGCATCTGAGAGAAAGCCCCCCTCCGTGAAGTCTTAATTTCATGGCCAGTGTTCTTCAAAATAATGTTTTTTTTTCTCCTTCTCTGTGTAATGGATGACATGGGAAACCCTTCTGCAAGGAAAGAAACTGTGCTTGTCACAGTAGCTTTCACTTGGCAGTGTTGAATTTCCTTCCATGCTGCTGTTGTCTTTCTCTTTTCCCTCTCCTCCTCTCCTCCTTCCCACACACACTCTTCTCTATCGTACATCCTCAGGTTTCAGAACGATAATTGCAGTTGAGCTAACAAAACCCTAACATGTTTTTAACGATGGCTTTGGTTCCTTTTTCTGCAGTGTTCTCTGCGTCTGCACCCTGTTTGAAAACTTGAAGGTGTTTCAATGACCTTTTTTTTTCCATTTAGACCTATTTTTGGAGGAGATTTTCTGTAAATTCAGTCTTTGGATGAGAAGTGGGGATATGAAGTTGTCTGGTGCCTCTAAATATGCATGACACATAGGTTAGACTGGCTGGGAAGGACCCTCAGCAACTCTTCTAGGTCTTTCTCTTGCAGGAGTTTGCTGGTGAGACACTTTTTGTGAGACATTTTTGTAGGAAGTTGGGTGATTTTTGAAGTGAAAAGTCACAGAAGTCTGAGACTGCCTGGAGGGAGGACCATTGTGTCGCACCTGATCACCTTCTATGATGCAATGACTGGCTTGGTAGATGAGGGCATAGCAGTAGACATTGTCTACCTGGACTTCAGGAAGGCCTTTGACACTGTCTCCCATAAGATACAGGCAAGCTGTTGATCTGTGGGCTGGATGAGCAGACAGTGAGGTGGATTAAGTCTGGCTAAACGGCCGGGTCCAGAGGGTGGAGAACAGTGGAACAAAGTTTAGCTGGAGGGCAGTAACTAGTGGTGTACCCCAGGGGTCAATACTGGGTCCAGTCCTGTTTAACATCTTCACTAACGATCTGGATGATGGGGCAGAGTGCACCCTCAGCAAGTTTGCAGCGACACCAAGCTGGGAGGAGAGGCTGATATGCCAGAGGGTCGTGCTGCCGGCCAGAGGGATCTTGTCAGGCTGGAGAAATGGGCTGACAGGAACCCCATGAAGTTCAACAAGGAGAAGTGCAAAGTCCAGCACTTGGAGAGGAATGGCCCCAGGCACCAGTATTTTCTGGGGGCTACCCAGCTGGAAAGCAGCTTGGCAGAAAAGGCCCTTGGGGGTCATAGTAACACCAAGTTGACCATGAGCCAGCAATGTGCCCTTGAGGCAGAGAAGGCTAGCAGTATCCTAGTCTGCATTAGACAAAGTATTGCCAGTAGGTCAAGGGAGGTGATCTTTCCCCTCTGCTCAGCACTGGAGTGCTGTGTCCAGTGCTGAGCTCCCCAGCACAAGAGAGTCATGGAGAGAGTCCAGTGAAGAGACACCAAGATGCTGAAGGGAATGGAGTGTCTCTCATGAGGAAAGGCTGAGAGAGCTGGGACTGTTCAACCTGGAGAAAAGAAGGCTCAGAGGGACCTTATCAGTGTATATAAATACCTGAGGGGAGGGTGCAAAGAGGACAGAGCCAGGCTCTTTTCAGGGGTGTCCAGTGACAGGACAAGAGACGATGGGCACAAACTGAAGCATAGGAGGTTCCCTTTGAACTCCAGGAAACACTTTTTTCACTGTGAGGGTGACCAAGTACTGGTATAGGTTGCCCAGGGAGGCTGTGGAATCTCCATCCTTGGTGGTATTCAAAAGCTATCTGGACATGGTCCTGGGCAACCTCTTTTGGGCGGCCCTGGTTGAGCAGGGGGTTGGACAAGATGATTTCCAGAGGTCTCCCCAGCCTCACCACTCTGTGATTTTTTGTGAAGGGCTCAGGACCTCTTGCTCATGTGATTCTCACTTGCCTGTAACTGAAAGCCTACATACAGCTGGAGACTTGGTGGATATGTGGGTCCCCCTCGTTTGCTCAGGGTTGTTGGGCTGTGAGTTAGTGTCTGTGTAACAGGGTGCCACAGACCCTTGGCCAAGGAGGCAGCTGGGGCCAGCACTGCGGTTGGGTGTCTTCCACCTCCCTCCTGGTGTATTCAGTGGAGGTTTCCCCATAAAAGAGGAGCAACGGAGTCAGGCAGCCTTGTATCTACTTGCAGAGTGTGGATCCAGAGCTGCCCCTGTGTGCTCACCATGCTCCTCTGGCCTTGGACACTGTCTCTACACTCCCCATCTCTTCAGAACGAGGGCTGTGGAGGGGTGCCATCTCCCCTGTTCAGCTTCATGGGACAGAGATCTCTCCACTGCTGTCAAAATGATGCACAAAGACACATGCACGAGCTCTTGTGCAGCCATGCCATTGACCTGGGGCTTCCTTCACCCAGGCTGCTCTGGATCAGGTCCAGAATATGCTCTCCCTTCTCCTGCTCCCTGTAGGTCTCTCACCCAGCGCTCTGTAAGGCCCTGCCTGTCCTTGCCCAAAGGTCCTGTGCACGCTCTTGAAGACTGTCCTCCTGCCATGCCCGACACCCTCCCAGGGGAGCCTCAGCTCACCACTGTCCTGGGAGGGCTGAGGACCAAAACTGCTCGGGCTGTGTCTGAAACCTGACAGCACGTGTCCTTGGGAGACATGGCTGTACCCCCAGACCCCACCCACCCTGCCCAGCCCCCCTCTGCCTGCAGCCCCCTCCTGCACGTGGCCTGTCTGCTCTTGGCTTGCTTCTCTGCGCCGCTCTGTGTGGTCCACCCCAGATGCTCCTGGGATGAGCTACGCTTTTGTTTTAAGTCTTTCTCAAGTGAATGTGCAGTGGAGGGGCCAGGCTGCGGAGAGCAGGACTGGGGGTCAGGGACCACCGGGAGCACGTGGCTGGGCGCTGCACCTGGAGAGATCAGCAGCAGTGGGCTGAGCTCTCCTGGGCAAAGCGGGAGCTGGGGTAGGATGAGGACCAGCTCTTTGCCATCTTTGCCAGACTGGATTGTATCTCATAAACTCTTTGCAAGGTGACGCCTGGTGCTGGGCTTCTTTGCAGACCTGCCTATTCCCTGCTTCTCAGGTGCCACTGCCTGCTCTCCCTGCTCTGCTTTCCTGCGCAGATCAGTGATACAGAAACGACAGGACTAGGGCGGCAGAGAACGGCTGCTGGGAAGGCTGCTGGATGGACCTTTTGCCTTTCTGCATTGCAGCTTGGGGAGCAAGCATCCTACTTGCAGTGGGACCGTGAGCACACCATGTCCAGGGGCAAGCAGGAGAGTGGAGCCCAGCAGACTGCCTGGGGCTTCTGGTCCCGCCGATGGCCTAAAGCTGCTGTTCAGACCTCTGCAAGAAGCTGCTGGACCAAAGACATTTGTGCAGGTGAGCTGTGGCTGCCCCAGCCCTGCTGACCTCTGCTGTGAGCTTGTGACCTGTTTTCCCAGATGCTCCTTTGGCCCAAGCCACGGGCCATGGGTCATCTCTGTGCTGCCTCATGCTGCGTCGTGGCCAAAGCAGCCCCTTTCCAGCCCAGCGTACTGGCTCTGCTGCAGAGAGCTACCAGACCGGCAAACCCACGCTGGCCGCTGCCCGTCCCACACTCAGCATCTGAGTCTGGCTTGGCAAAGGGTGCAAGACGGCTGGTTCGGAGGGGAGTAGGACGGGGAGCAGTGGAAGGGAAGAGGCCGTGCCAAGCAGGCGGCTATGGTTGTCTTGGTACATGAGGTCTGCCCTCCACTCGCCACTGCCACTTCTGTGCCTTGCCTCGTACAGTGTGGGCTTCCTGGGGCTGCTTGCAGCGGGAGAGCTGTGGCTGCTGCTGTGGTGTCGCATCCCTCGCAGTGGAGATTGGTCAGAGTCCTTGGAGAAGCCTTCAGAGGCACATCAGTGTCACTCTCCTGATAGCTGAGCCAGCGCGGTGCCGGGGCGGGGGGTACTCAAGAAAACAAAAAAATACCCTGAGGACAACCTGGGAAACAGAGAAGCCACCATCAGCGAGAGCCGAATGTAGGGTGACCTTCTTTCTCCCTCGAGCAGTCTTGCTCAGAAGGCAGTGGAGGACCCTTGATGTTGAGATACTGCACTGAGACACTCAGCAGCGTGCGTACTGTCTGTCAGAAGCTGCGTGCTGCATGTGCAGGTGTTTATGGCAGGGAAATGAGGCAGCTCTGCCACTACCTGTTCCTAAACCATTTCTAGTTCCTTTAGTCGGCAGAGAGGAGGGAACCCTGCCTCCTGCCCATGGATGCGGGGATATTTCCCTCCCCTCCCCCTGCAATGAGATGCTTGCAGAGCAAAGCTTGCGGCAAGCCAAGCATCACTTGCACTCCATCAGACGTGGGTGTCTATAAAAAGCCTCTCTGGGGTTGCAATTGGGTGGGTTGGCTGTGCCACGTGGTCTCTCGTAAGGCCCGTGTTGCTGAGCAAGTGGCATTCCACTTATTTTTGGCACTAATAGTCTTTAGTTAATACATAAATTCAGCTTAAATTCTGGATGGAAAATAAATCCCAAGTGGAGGCTCTGCTAATAAGACGACAGACGCTTCAGGGAGCCTGGGATGCCTGTCAGTGGAGCGGTCGTGGCTGCTGAGATCTGAGAGCGGCAACATGCACAGGCACAAGGTCCTTAAAAGTTACCATGAGTTGTCTGACTAAATTACAGAAGCATTAGAGAGATGGCCGAGGTAAGCTCTAACTTTAACTGCCAGAGCTGAACTCATTACAGCAAATGCCCCAGTGAGATCCCCAGTCCCATGCTGGCGTGGTGAGAAAAGGGAGTCGAAGCATAAGTTTAGGTCTGACCCCTGCAAAACACCCTCCTAGCCGACAGTCTGCCAAAAGACGAGGCTGGTCTGAGGTCCTCTGTTCTGCTTCTTTCTCGCTGACGCACTGCCAGACACCCCAGGATGCTTCCCCACGTCCTGGTTCATCCCAGGGAACCTTCACCCCAGATTTGGGTGTGTTGAGGGCTGCATCCAAGTGGCTATGGCCTTCCAGCAGTGTATGTGCCTCTGACACATACGCTGGGGAAATCTGGCCGTGGTGACCGAGCCACGGAGAGTGCAAGACCTTGGAGCTCTGACCTTAGGCTTTGCTCCATGGGTTGATGCTGTCACCTGCAGGAGGGTCTGGCTGGGAGAGCAGATCCCAGCAGCCTGTCAAGAGGTTTTGTGGCAGCATGCTCCCCAGCACTGTGCCATGGGGCTCTGTGAGTGTAGCAGGATGGAAGGTCCCCAAGCCTGAATTCGCCAATGCATACGATGGCTTTGAGAGTCGAGGCTGGAGCTGACCCATTTCCATGCCCTAGCAGGCAGGCCTCAGCAGCAGCACCATTGCCTCGTGGCTTGCTTGCCCTAGTGCAGTGATGCCCACCACACATACACAGGGGTCTGCCTATGGCTTTGGCTCTGGAGCCCAGCAGTGGCACAAACCCCAACACGTCCTTCACATGACCACGCTGGAGCCATTTTGTGCCCGTGGGCCAGACTGACGGGTCAAGAGGGATGTACTCACTCCTGTGTCCAACTACTTTCTGAACTCATCCCCACTTTTATCTGGCTGCTGTGAGATGAAATCCAAAATACGCTGGATGCTTTTTGCATCATCTGTACTTTTGAAGAAGCAGCTCTCTAGGGACCTTTCCAAGGGGCTGCTGTGCAGGGAATGAAAGCCACTGGTAGTATGCCAGCATGTCCCAGTCCTGCCCTGCCCCACCCCTCAGAGCTGGGGGTGCATGTGGCTAAGGGACAGCTCAGACCCTGCTTGCCACCTTCTGACAGAGACATTACTGCGTTTCATGAATCTCAACTCTTTCCAGAATTGAAAAGGGATTGGCGGTTAACCAGGGTTTAGAAGAAAGCCAGTTCATCCCCGTCTCTCCTGCTGGCCTGCCTCACCTTGTGCACAAGGTGCACTCAACATATTAGCCCCTTGTTAGGCCACAGGCAGAAAATTAAAGTCATTTAGGCATTTAGATCAATCTTTCTGGGGTGGTTCAGGTCTCTCAGTCAATCATGAAATGGGGAGAGTCTGAGGTCATTCCTTTCCCCAGGTTCCTTGCTGTGGATTTCCACCAGACCCTGCTTCTTTCCTCTGCAGTTTCCGTCTGAAAGAGTGACAAGGAAAGGCTCAGTTGTTTAGTTTTTGTGGGCAATGGCTTGCAGTCACATTGTTTTCCCATCTTCTTGCTGCAGGGGAGGGGGACTCATTCTGGAGCCCTCTGGGGCTGTATTTGTTGCGGTAGGGAAAGCCCTGGCTAGTGTTACCAGCGGGTATCCCTGATTCACACCATGAGGTGGTGAAGTCCCGGCTACAGCCTGTGGGCAAGATGTAACAGCCTTGAGGTTTTGCGGGGGAGCTGTAGGTGGATGCAGCTATTCCTCTCCTCTGATCCCCCACATCTGTCTTCTCATCTGGGACCTGCCTTGGGGACACATCATGCTGCAGTGGAAGCTGCAGCGTAAGACGATGCAGGGGCGGCCCCGGGATGCTCCTCTCTTGGAGCCTTGGGGAAGTGTGTGTATGTCCGTATGTTTGTGCCAGAGGCTTCCTTTGGAGACAGAAATGATCCGTGCTGGAGACTGGGTGGGGAAAGAAATCCCAGCATCTTTCTACCCAGTAGCCGGCAAATAAGCCCTTGGGATTGGTCGTTGCTAAGCACAGGGCTGGCCAATGAGGGAAGAGTGGTCCAGGCGTGGGCTGGGACATCCTGTCTGGGACTTGCAGTCGAGTGTGTGCCGGTGTCCGGAGTGGATGAACCATGGCAAGGGAGGAGGACAACAACACAGGAAGGAGCTTTTTGCATGCAGTGGTGAGTCCCGGCTGCCTGAGGCAGAGCTGCGTAGATTTGGCTCAGCCCTGCCAGGGGCTGCATCCCTCGGCTTCTTGTTCCCCCAACCACTCGCTTCCCTGCTCTCCTTCCGGCCCCTTTGTACTTCAGGTGCCCCCGTCCACTGGTCTTGTGTACCTTGAGCCCTTGTTTTGCGTGCTGCCTGTGCTCCCGAGGGAAGCTGTCTGTCCCCTCTGCCTCTCTGTTCTGCACCAGGCAGGGGTGAGGTGACAGCGAGTCAGTTCTCAACAGGAAAAGCCTGACAACAACTGTCTCAATAAAACAGCAGTTTTAATAAGGCAGAATAGAGTATATATAGTGAGTAAATCTTACGTCCTTTCAGATGCTGGGCACCCTGCGTTTCTGCAGCTTCAGACAGACCCTGGATAGATTTCTCCCACCCCTCAGAGCAGATCCCATCCACCAAGAGAAGCTCTCCCTTTTGGTCATTTGGAGCCACTGTATAATTTTCTTACAAGAAAACAACTCTATTCGTAAAGGATGTTCTCAGGAGAACCCTTTGCTGCACAGTTAGATAAAGGCAAGGCCGTGTGGGTGGCACTGTCGCCGGGACCAGCGGGAGCTGCCCGTGGGCTCCTCCATTGCCATGAGCTGGCTGAGTCTGTCCTGCGGCCAAGGGCTTTGTGCGGCGCTCTGGCCATCCAGTACAGCCCCACACAGCCCAGGCATGGGCGAACTCAGGTTACAGACGCATCACTACGTCCTCGGTGCGCACTGGTCTCCCGGTCAGGATCGATGACAGTCGGGCTGCTGAAGCACTCCTGAATCGTGGGGTGCCTTCCTCCAAATATTCCTGGTCACTCCATTGGCGCAGTTGGGCTCTCCAGGCTCCAGCCAAGTGTGATGCTGCTCTTGCCCATCACCAAATTTGAGGCTCCCCACATAGCTTGGGCTCATCCTGGCCTCAGCCTGTGCTCTGCTTCCAGCATAGCCCCTGAGGGCCCAAGCCTTCCTGCACTAGCAAGTGAGAAAGGGAGTTAGTCTGGCATCTTATCAGTTCTCGTTAGACTGATTTTGCTGTCACCAAAACTTGTGCTGTGTCTGTGAATCTCCCAACTACTGGAGTCACGGGACTGCAAGGGATGACTGCAAGTACCATTGTGCATTTAAGGCTGTTCTTTGGTGCTGTTCTGCCATCAGTGGAGGAGGTGTGCTGCTGTGGTCCTGCCGGAGATAGTGAGGGGGGAGGCTGATGCAGCAGTCTGGAGGAGGGAACGATGCGGAGATGGGCAAAGGGGTTGGGGATTACTGTGTGAGGAAACGGTTACTTCTGAAGGGTTGGAGCACAGGGGGCTGGAGCGATCTCTCGTCGCCTCCCGTATAAGCAATGTCAGCTCTCCTTGGTGGAGCAGCCTCTCCCTGCTGCTTGCTCCTTTCCCCCAGCAGAAGGGGTGAGCCCCCAGATCTGCCTGCAGATGCTGCATTGCAGGCTGGAGCCAGCACGTGAAAGCCCTGAGACTGCTGGGTTGCTTTCAGGCCCCCGGGTGAGACACAGTGGGGGACTGGGAGCAGGTGACTGCTGGTGTGTGGGTCTGGAAGGTGTCAAGAGGAGTAGTTTTGGCTTCCAAAGCAGGGGAAGATGGTGGCTGGGATGGGGTGGGAGACAAGCAAGGGGAGGGGAAAAGAGCTGAGATGGTCGGGAGAGAGCAGAGGAGGCTGATGCTATGGCAGACTCCGTGGTGGCCCCACTCCCAGCTTGTGATGGGTTTGGATTAGCTCTGAAATCAGAGCAGGGGCACGGAGGGAGGCGGGGAGAGGCCTGTCCACAAGGCAGGGCCAGTCCTGCTCTGCCTTCACTCTGCCTGCAGTCCCTGCTCCACAGGGCTGTGCTAATCCCTGCTGGGCAATGCAGGGAGGGAGCTGTGATGGAGACAAGGACCGATTTAGAGGGAATTAAAAGGGATTTATGGTGGTGGAGGAAATCACAGTAAGCGTGGCTGGCCTGGCTCAGGTCAGGGGCACCGGGCTGTGCAGAAGGGCTCGCTGCCTGGGCAGGCACCTGAGGAGCTGCTACGATGGCAATGGGGTTGCTCACAAGTGTTTCTCCTAAAGCCCCCGTTCCCGGAGTTGTGGGACTGCATGTGAACCTTGGTTTCCTTGTAGTTTTACAGTGACTGAGACAAGCCTGAGAATACGAGTGAACAAAGCTCATCCCACCAGATTACAGAAATCACAGGAGATCACAGATAAGTGAAAACATACCAGCATTTATTTAGTATCTTTCCTGTGTGCTTGAAATCTACCCCCCAGCTTGAGGGTGTCCAGCTCTCAGTTCTGCACTATTTTGGGCTAGCAACAAGGAGAAGCACAAAAATTTCCCTGTTTCCAGGTGTGACCCAAGGTTTCTCCAAGTTAAAGCTTGCTTCCAGTTGTTAGACCATGGTATGGTTGCTCTGGGGACCAGCATCCACCATCAGTAGCTCAGAGTCTGTTGTCCCAAGGCTTTGTTGTGCTGCATCGTCCCTCCTGGCTGGCTGACTGGTGGTGAGGCAGCAGGCAAGAAGAACAGGCTGCACTCCACCATGCTGGGAACCTCTAGGGTCTCACAGACATTGTCTGTTACTCTGGATTGCCTAGACAGGAGGCCAAGGTTGATGGACAGGGATGGTGCTGATCCCAACCGCTCTGGTTGCTGATGGTTATGGAAAACTTCCTGCCAGCCTGGGGCAGGTCCTTGGCTGTCGTCGCCAGCTGTGTCTCTCCACCAGCAGCTGGGGTGAGTTATTGAAGCAGCTTTACTTCACAGCTCCGAGGATGCCAGGACGTGGCAGCATCTGGCAAAACACAGGCAGATTTCTCCAAAGGAGCCAAGGACCTGATGGATGGGTGGAAGCTGACAGCTTCTCCAGCTGCCCTCAGCCCTCTTTCACCTTCCAGGGGAAACGAACTCCCAGCCTGTCATCGGGATGTTTCTGAGCTCCCTGTGGTGTCTGGCAGACTCACCCACTCAGAAATCACAGGGCTTGTTGGTCGTGGCAGGCAGGGATATGGGGTGCAGCTGACCTGTACCAGGTGTCTTTCACCCCGGTGGTGTAATGCAGAGGCAGAAGCCGTGGGGTGGGTGTCCCATGGCCCAGATGCTCAGCAGGGGTGCACTGGCATCGTTTCCCTCATGCACAATAAGGGATAGAGTGGGGAAGGCTAGAAACCTGTCATCAGGGGGAAAACATCTCATTGCTCATCAGGGGGGTTTGCAGTGAGAACTCTGGCAAGGTGCTTGCTGGACTTCTGCCTGGAGGTGGTCCTGTGCTCTGCTCGTAGCACTGGGAATGTCTCTGCTCTGTGTCCTGCTGCTTTTCAGGCAGCATCTTTGGGAGGAGATCGCAAGGCAGGAGGGAAGGGGACAGGGGCAGCCCATGTGAAGAAGTAGCATAGAGAGCAGCGTAGGAGAGCTGGTGGAGACATGGTGGGGGAAAGACCTGTGAACCCTTTGATTATTTAATTTATGATAATGATTTCCCCCGATTCCACAGAAGGGTCAGCCACGCAGTCTGAATGGCTGGAGTGGCCTCACCTCAAGGTTATGAAGCAAAGGCTGCTTTGGAGGAAGGGCTGGAGTCAGTGCAGTCCCAATGTGCTTCTGGGCATCTTTTGCCGAGCCCAATGCAAAGGAGCCTTTGCTTCTCCATGCAGGCTCCACCAAAGACTTGTGTCCAGCAAAGACAGCCTCTGACAAAGCTCCAAGGTGACAGAGCAATTTGTCAGTGGCCTTGTCAGATGCTGAGGCCTCATTCCACTGAGTAAGGATTTGAGGCTGTGACATGCATTCAGATAGACACTCATTTAACTGCCAGCTCCCTCCAGCTGTTGTTTTCCTGCTGTTGGAGGATAGCGTGAGGGATGGACTGACCTGCATTTCGTTGGATCTGCTTAATTTTTAATGCTTTATTTGCTGGACGTAAAACAAACCGAGGTGGAATCGGGCTGCTCAGATAGGCAGTTCTTACTTCCCTTGCACGCTAGCACTGTTGTGTGTCTGTAGCACGTGTGGTTTGCAGTACTGTGGGACAATGAGGAAAACCTGGCTCTCCTGTCCCACCATGCTGGCTCATCTCAAAATCCCTTGGCTGCATTGATACGAGGTTGTTCTCTGACACAGATACCAATGTGCAGCCTGTGTCCATGCTACCGAGCACCACTGAAACCAGGTGGCTACCTATAGCGAAGGGTTCTCAGTCATGCCACCTGTTGAACTGCGACCAGGAGTTGTTTCGTCCCAGATAAAACAGTGTCAAGTAGACTGCAACAGCATGAGAGTGCAGGTGTTATCCTCATGCAGTTTAATATACTGATACTGCTATATCTTAGTGTCTGGTTTTCAAGGAACCACAGCTAATAGCAGCAGCAAGACTCCAGTGGTGCTCAGTGATGTAAATACTGAGTCTTAGGACTTGGATGAACATTTCTTTAGTGGTCAGCCTTTGCTGTCCTATGGTGCTTTTAACACAGCAAAACCCCCAAACCCCCAAGGTATTCTTTTGGGAAGGCAGGGGCAGCCCATAGTGGGATGGCTGTCTCGGAAGGAGCGTTTATCAAACTGTGCACTTCTAATCCCATTGCAGGAGATGATGGGTGCTGAGAAGGAGCAATATCCTCTCCCAGCACAAGTCTCTTCTGGGGTTCCTGAGAGAGGTGTGGGAAAGCTGTGGAACCCTCAGACTAGGTCTGCTCTCTGCCCTTCATGGGACAGAGCTGCAGGAGGTCAGGAAGCTGTAGCAGGTCAAGGTGCATCAGAGGGTTTTCATGACATGACTCCTCCAAGGTGAGGGCCTTCAGAGTCCTTCCCTTCCCACGGGTCTGGAGGAAGGAGAGCATCCTTGGGAGGGACCAAGCTCTGCCAACAGGCTCTGCAGGAGTGGTTTGCTGTGGCCAAGACAGAGCAGGGGCCTAAAGCTGACTTTGGTGGTGCTACAGACTGCCCCTCGGGCAGGAGCTGGTTCTCCATTGCGATCAACATGCTCTTTGGAGCTCACAACCAGAACACACTGTCCTAGAAAACTGCATATGTTAGTTCCAGAGTCTCCAAGGCCCACACTCCCATGTAGTGACATCCAGTCGCAGGAAAGTGGAACAGGAGAGACCTGGTGACAGCTCTGACATGGTGCCAGCTCAGCTGGGGAGGGAATGACGAGGTCTGCCAGCTCCCGTACTGTTGCTGGTCTGAGCCTGATATGGCCTTTCCCTATGGGCTTGGAAAAATGTGGAAGGGAAACCAAGGTAGAGAAGATGAAGGCTGGTATCTCAAGCTGGGCCAAATGGCTTTTTTTTCTATGCCAAAAATTTTTTCAGATCCTAACTAAGGATTGATTAAGTGATTAGTGTCACCTGTGTCTTAAGGTTAATAGGCAGCACCTGTTACTAATGATGGGCCATGATGGGCCTCTGAAATGATCTATATCAGCTCTAACCTGCTTATGGTGAAGCTTGTTCTTGCCATAGTGTTGTGGAGAAATCTGCCTGAGATGAGATATTCAGCTGTAACACCACCACCACTTCTTGTTGAAAGGGACTCTCAGACTAAATTCATGACTGGAAATAATAATGCGTTCCCTTGTTTTTGTTTCTAATAGGACAGCTGATGAGGTGAAGTCAGGGGACATTGAGAAATCAAGTGCACGTGTCCTTGTTCCAGCCCTGTGGTACTCCCTCCTCTCCCCAGTTTGGAGGAGGTGAGAGAAGCTGTCAGTTTTGGTGCTGCCCCGTTAGTTTGCTGCTGGTTCCTGGCTCCTGTGGAGCCAGTTCTCCCTGTCAGAGCTGTCTCGCTCCTGCAGAGCCTGGCCGGTGCGGCATCTCCTGAGGCCCCAGTTGCATCTAGGAAACTGGTCTGGGACGCAGGAGCAGCCTGGGAACAAGTTTAGGGCCTCCTACATGTCCTGTTCTTACTCTGCAAGCTGAAACAACCAGGATACATTTCAGTTGTGGTAAAAGTATACATCCCTAACTCCTTTGATTCTTAAAGGATTATTTAAGTTTTACAAATGCATGGGAAATAGAAATGGCTCTTCTGCAATTTGGATGGTGTATTTGTGCACAGTACTGTTCATTCCATCACATTTAGCCCAACTCTACTTTGCAAAGCTGACACCAAGAAACCAATGCTTTTTTTTTGGCTTGCCACAGGAAATGGCTGGACACACAGCCATCTGCTTTGTGATCATGCCTGTGTAGACCCCATAAATATATATATTTTAATAATCATAAGCAATGTCTTCAGGGAAAGCTGCTGCCACTTTCCCTTCTAAAACTATATTTTTTGCTCCTTCTCTGATTCCAAAGCATTTCCCATGGGATTGTTTTCCAGGGGCAGGGAAGCCAATGATGGGCAGCTATCACTGTGCAGCATTGTCAAGAGCTTGCTGCAACTTCCAGCTGATTTCTTGCGCACCTGCCATACAAAGTGGTCTTTGCTTGTCTTGACTGCAGAGATATCCCATGCAGGGATGCTAGTAAGTGGCTCGATAAAAGATGGTGCTCAAATAAGTTGTAACAGCAGTGCATCTGGACACAGGCCTGGGGGCTTGCAAGGGCTCTGCAAGAGCAGACCAGTTCTGTAGCCTTCCAGGTCCCCACTTTCACCCAGATGCATGGAGGCTCCATATGCTTTAAGCTGCTACGAGGTGAGGAACCTTGTTAAAAGCTAGCTGTATCATCTTATATGAACACCAGTGCTAGGAATTGCAAGAGGTCATGGAGGATTCAGAATGACGAACTGAGAGAAGCGATGAGCTGTGCCCTGGGATGGGGACATGCAGGGACAAAGGGCTGGAGGGACCTGAAAAGGCAGCATCTCTTACAAGAGACTGCCCCATACCTCCCTGGAAGCAGTCCTGTGAGCAGTGCTGGGAGTTTTTGGATGGCATTCAAGATCTCCCAGCAGGCAAGAGACTACTCCCTAAACTCATGTTCAGGGAGGTGGATAATCTGCAAAATAGGTGTGGAAGGGGATCTGCAAGGCTTCAGTCCAACCTCCCACTCATAGTTGCCTGGTGCAAGGTGCAGCACCAAATGTAATGCAGGAGATCCTGGAGCAGGTCCTGGGCTGGGGGGTGTCATAGTTGATGAAGACATTCACATTGGTAGCCGTAGCTGTAGCGTTTGTGCAAAGTCATTTGTACAACCTGAGGATTTGGTCTGTTAAATCAGGGGAGACTTTGGGCATGCAGCAATAGCAGGTTCTGATCTGAGCGAAGCATTTTCCAGACACAAAATGAGCTTTGGGATAGGGACCCAAAGGTAGAAGCTACCAGGCAGGCTGGAAGTGTCTTGAGGTGTGGGGTGGTGATGGAGGTAATGAGGCCGTTGCCTGGGACACCCTATCTCCCTCACTAGGATGGAAGAGGGTTTGGAGACACGAGTGGCTGGGGGTCCTGCATACCTAATTTCTGCATCTCAGCAGCAGCTTTAACACCCAAGCTGGAACAAGGCTGCCGAACCCCTGCCAGGTCCACGTGAGAAAGCACACTCCTTAACTCCAGCAGCCTGACAGGAGGGTAAATCCAGGGCCCTAGCAGACTTGCCCACTTTGGAGGCACAATCCCTCACCAGTCCCTCTTGTAGGGCACCTGCTGAGTCTGTCAGACGCCGTGAAGGAGGGGGATCAGAAGGTCTCAGCTATCTGGAACTGTTGGGTCTGATCCCGTTCCAGACCCGTCCTGGGGAATGGACTCCACCCTCCTTTCCCCTCTCTGCTGCCAGTCCCTCGTGGCCAGAGTTCCTCTGCTCTGGCTGCTCAGCACAGTCAGGAATTGCCTGGGTGGCAAGGCGACTGGACGTGGCAGCCTTCCCTGCCTGTTGCCTGCCTGCAGTTGCCAGACACTGAGCAGATGGTTTCATCCGCACCCAGACGAGGCTCTGTCTGTAGACAGAGGGCTGACATGGGAGGCAGAAGAGATGTGTGAACAGCTACACATACCCTCTGTCATTGCCTGCTTCCCCACCGCCGTGCTGTGGCCGGTTAGGACTTCTGAGGAATACAGAGAGAGGTCGACATGTGGGATGGCTGAGCATACAGAGCCCCTAGGTCCTCGTCCAGGTCTGTGGAGGTCAAGCACCAGCAG
Source organism: Phaethon aethereus (assembly GCF_964289735.1). Classification (NCBI taxonomy): domain Eukaryota; kingdom Metazoa; phylum Chordata; class Aves; order Phaethontiformes; family Phaethontidae; genus Phaethon; species Phaethon aethereus. Next base: position 399,085 of record NC_138590.1, read on the forward strand.
AGGAAGGAGAGGGCTCAGCTGCTGTGTGTAATGGGGGCTCTTTTTGCAGGGGTTGCCAGTTACACACTGACCATGGTGTTTGCCAGCTCCCGAGGGAGGAAGCAATCTGTGTCATCTCACAGCGGGCTTCCTTAAATCTCGGCCTGATTAAGCAGTGGCAATATGGGCTGCCCAATATGAAAGAGCCTTCCCCAAAAAGGGCCGATCGTTAGTGCAGAAATAGCCTGTTAAATTGTTTGCGCTGCCCTGCAGTCAGAGGCTGGTAGCACACGAAATCACCAGATTCTGACTCCAGTTGAGTAGGAAAGTGGAGATGAATAGTATCCATCAGCTACCGGCGCTGGTTGGGGTACAGACTGACTCTGTTTGCCATATGCCTGGGAAAGCTGCATTTGAACACTCTGGGTTTTTTTTCAACCTCAAGACGTCTGAGGGATTTTGGGAATATCCACTCAGCTTTTGACCTCATCTGTCCTTGAAGAGGCAGTATTTGTGCTTTCCATGGTGAGGCTACGGGCTAAAACACCCACGGAGTGCACAGAGAGATGCTGAGGCTTGCAAGGTGGCATTGCTATAGGAAGAGGAGGTGGTGTGGTAGGTTGTTGGAACAGTTTCTCCCGAATTTATGTGATAGATTTTAGACACATTTGTGAATGTGGCCAGTGGTTTTCCATCAGCAGATTTGCCAAGAGCTGTATCAGAGTAGGTCTGGAAAGGGAGTTCAGTACTCAGGCATCTGATGAAGAACTGCTGTGTGTAGTTACGTCAGAGTTATTTATTCATTGCATAAAGATAAAAGCTTTTTTGATAGAGTGCAGTCATCTTAGCTTGTGGCTGTTGTTTTTCTTAGTTTCTTGTGTATTTTAGGGATCTAATTAATTACAGGGAGTGACTGATGCTCAGAAAAAATACTGTTCAAGCTGAGCTGCTGTTTTCTTCATGTTTCTTTGCCTTCATACCCAGAAAGCAGTGAGCTGGGGCCTACCTTGGTAGCAGTTCCTCAGTATTCATCAGGCAAGAATAAAATATTGTCAACTGCAAGTTGTCTGAGGTGGTGTGTTTGTGCTGATATACAGGCAAACATTGGTGCTTCTCTGATTTTCAGAGCAGAGAGGTATTGAGGTAGTGTAAAAGCCAGCATTTATGCTTTTCGTCTGGTGGTCACTATGTAGAAGACATAAATTAAGAGTTGTATGCTGGTATCCCCTGGAATATCCATGACGAGTTTGCAGCATGTTCATTTGGAGGACATCAGCCTCAGGTTTTGCTACTCTGCTGCCCATCTGGAGGTGGTCTACTCTTTGGCTGCAGGTTCCCAGTAACGCAGAGAGAAAGGTGGGACAGTCTGGCACATAGTTTGTTTCAGCATGCCTGTTAGAAGTAACATTATACTTGGAGATACTTACATGCAACTTCACTTTGAAAAGCTTTCAAGGAGGCCTTGCCATCCTTTCAGATGAGATATGTAGGGATTACTCACTCCCTGTCGCAAGGCAACAGTCAGAATGTGTCGTAACCTCTTGAGCAGGGCTGTTAGGCATCACAGGGCAACTACAATCTCTATCTCAGGAGCTGGGCTGAGGAGCAGTTTGCAGGCAGCTGCGAAGGCACTGTTAGGGGTGGGATCAGTCTATACTCACCTTGTTTCTCGTGGCCTTTACCAAGTGGCCTGGGGAAGAGCACTCGTCTTGGCAGACTGTTGCTCTGACCCAGTACGACTTGTTCCATGGCCAGGTACAGATGCCTGAGCTTCTACCAGTGGTGGGAACAGAGCTTCAGCATCTACTACCAAGGGAGTTTTTTCTATGAGCAGTCCCCGACTCCCATGCCACATGATGAAAAGTGGATTAAGTCCACAGTGCTTGGGGATGACCAGTTCCACACTGTGTAGTCTTTGGCCCAGGTTTCTTCTGGGCCCCTCATAGTGCTCATTGGTTCTGAGACACCATCAGTAATTGCTGGGGTTTCAGCAGTCCCAGATTGCTGTGATCAAAAAGAGGTATGGCAGCCCAAGCATGATCTATCTTAATCATAGAATGATTAAGATTGGAAAGGACCTCTAAGATGATCAAGTCAACGCAACACCACCATGCCCACGAAACCATGTCCTGAAAAGCCACAACTACTATGTTTTTTGAACACCTGCAGTGATGGTGACCACCACTTCCCTGGGCAGCCTGTTCCAATGCCTGACCACTCTTTCAGTAAAGAAGTTTTTCCTAATATCCAATCTAAACCTCTCCTGGCGCAACTTGAGGCCATGCTGTCACATTCAAGAATGGTGGGGCCAGCCCTCTGCGTTTTTTGCTGAGGGAAGCAGGGCTTTCCTGAGTATGCAGCACTGAAGGCCAGCTGGTCTACCTGGCCTGGAGGTAGCGTAAAGCCTTTCTGGCCTCACGTATTTCTTATCATTCTCTTTGCCTTGGAAACAGGCCACCCACCAGCAGGAGCTTGATTGCTGTGACCATTTGGGCTGTTCAGAATCTGATGGGTCTGACTATCCCTGGGCTCTTCTAGGATCTGATAATCCCACCCTCAAACACACCTTTCTCCAGTCTTCTCCCCTCTCCTAGTAACAGTGTTAGTCCTGCTATGTTCATGTCTCTCCCAGTCTCCTCCTTCCTTCCTCACAACATATTGACCATCGTCGCCTGTGCCAAGCCTAGCTCCCCTCACTGCCTGCCCAAATCTGTCTGCAGCTTATCACCACCAGCGTGTCCTGACAGGTTGGCAAAATTTGCAAAATGAAAATATCTTCTACCACATTTTTCAGTTTTGCCACCAAATTTTGACAGAGCCAAGAGCCTGGAGCTGCTTCTGCTGCCCTGCGTGTGCTCAGTGACCTGGAGGGGACCTAGCCAAGTGTCTCCTTAGCAGTTCCCAAGCTATTCTTTCTCTCATGTAAGTGCTCTTAAAATAATGATCTGGTCCTGAGCAGCTGCAGAAGTTCAGCTTTGAGACTGATGTTTGCCCCCATCTCTTTCCTTTCTTTCAGACTGTGCTCCTCTGGGAGGAGAGGGCAGCTCTTGGAGGACACTAGTTGTGAGGAAGCCTGTTGGACCACCACAGCTCACTTGACTACTCCGATCCCAGATTCTGCTTTTAAAATAGGCAGTAGGCTGGCAGCTGGGACGTGTGAGAGCAGAGGAGGTGAGTTCATGGGAAGAAGACCAGCCTTCAGTTTAAGTGCTTGGGACCAGATGGTGTTTCATTGGGATCCTGCAGGGTTTTTGCTGTAGGTAAGAAGGAGCAGGTGCTCAGGAGAGTGTGACCCTGTGGGGATGTCATTTGCCTTTCTGGACATACCTGAGCGGTTCATGAGGTGTCCTGGCTTTGTGTTGGGTTCGTGTTTGGAGAGATGTGCCCAACCCGTTAGCTTGCCTAGGCCCTGGGTTGTACTGATAGCCTTCTTAATGACAGGGCTTTTTGTTAGCTCCTTCCCTCTTGTTGCCTTGAACTCTGTGGCCATCTCTTTTTGAATGTATTTCCTCTCTCCCCGTTTCTAGACTTGTCACATGTATTACTGCAGAAGTGTTTTGGATCCAGCCTAGCTGAGATCATCACCATGATGGGCCTGATTTTCTAGCCTCACCCTTTGCCTTAATTTCAGTGTGGATCATGAGGATAATAGAGCATCTTGCAGCTGATTTAATTTTTGCAGGGATTTGTGTTCCCTGGAAAAATTCCCTGGAGAGACGCTCAGCTTAATCATTGATTAAGGCCAACAAAAATCTGGTAGCTGATCATCTGAGCAAAGAGAGGCTGCGTTTGATCAGTAGGTGAACGTGGGGCATCTACTGGAAACTGATATTTTTGGGGGGCCTTACTTGGTCTGTTTTCACTGTCTGGGCTGTAGTACACTGGGCAGACCTGCTGGGTGACACACCGGTATTCATGAGGGTGCCTTTATCTGGAGAAGGCTCCATCTGTTCCACAAGGTGTCATGGTTTTCTCTTTAATATCCTAGGGATTGTTTTCAGGCTGAGGACATGTGAGGAAGGAAGAGACTGAGGATACAGATGGAATGGAAGAAAATGCCAAGTGATTAAACGGCTGTAGATGAGTGGAGATGCGGCTTAAGAGATTGATGGTCGCCTGCTGGGTGGAGAGATGGAAGGAAAGATTGCATTCACGTGCACCAGGATTGCAAATCCACTCACCCCCCCATGCTAAATTGCATTTGTTACTCGTTTTTAGCCTTCCCATGTGTAAACTTTCACACAGCTCTGTACTGCACCTTTATGGCCCCATCTGCTATTTCCATCTCCCAGAACCTCTGGTCTATTTTTGGGGGAGAAAGCCTATAAAATAAAACTTGTGCAGTCACACAAACTGTTTGCTGTGCCAGTGTTTTCTTTGGCTGATGTGTCTGCAATGCATTCTTGTATATGCATGACCCTGTGTGTCAGAGTTAATGTGCACAGATGAGGGATAATTTGCAGGTAGCTGTGCAGGTAAAAAATGCATCTATCATCAGTGTGTGCCTCAGAAGATGTAATACTTTTTGGGGGCTTTCTTGAAACATCCTTTTAGGAGAGTGGCTCTAATGCTTTCTGGACACTGCAGCTCATGGGCAGAAGCTATGGTTTCTCTGTGCTCACCCTGTGCAGGATGGAAACCCAGCGCCTCGACAGGACTGTACTTGATAAGATTAACAAACTGCACCTGGAGTAAATTCCTCTGACCCTCCCATGGTGGTGCTTTATACAATCTCCAGGGCCCAGGGCGAGCAAGTGTGGGAGGAGAGCTGGCAGGACATCCTGGCCTGCTGCAGGGCAGCATGTGGACTTGGGGTGGCTGCTGGAGGCAGGCAGGTCTGGCAAGGTGGTGGAAGAGGCTGGCCTGGCTGAGGAAGGTCTGCTGTGCCCAGCAGCACCCAGGTCTCAGGGATGGGTGGTCCCTGAGCCCTTCCTGTCCCCACTAGGTGGCACTGGGAGCCCTGCTATGGTGTCCCTGTCCCCCCAGCCACACAGCCTGGCCTGCCCCTTCTTGGCCAGGACAGTACCCACGGCTCTCCTGGACAAGGAGCAGGGCACAGAGGGGCCTGTGCATTGCACATCAGCCCTTTTCACTGGGAGCTGGCGTGTCATTTGGGAACTGGTGTCTCACACACAGTGCCTGTCATCCTAGGAGCTAGTGCTTCATATGTGTTATTCCAGAAGCCTGTGCCTCACGCGCTGACCTGGTCACACTAGGAGCCATTGCACTGCATGTGTCTCACTGGGAATTGGTGCTGTGTGAGCGTCCTGGTGGGAGTCAGTGCATCGCATGTGTCCTGCTGAGAGTCAGTGCATTGCATGTCTCACCGGGAGCTGGTGCAGCGTATGTGTCGCACTGGGAGTCACTGCACTGCACGTCTCCTGCTGGTGCATCACAGGTGTCCTGCTGCGAGCTGGTGTGTCACCGGCAGGCCTTGCCCTGCTGGGAGTTGGTGCGTTACGTGTGTCCTGATGGGAGTCAGCGCAGCATGCATGCTCTGGTGGGAGTCTGTGTGTCACATACTGGCTCTGCCTTGCTGCCATTTGTGTGTTTTGTACATGCTCTGCGAGTAGCTGGTACCTTGCACACCAGCTCTGCCCTCCTAGGAGTTGTTGTGTTGCCTGTGTCCTGCTGGGAGTTGGTGTGTGTGTCCCACTGAGAGTCCTGGCACTGCACGTATCCTGCCGGCAATCAGTCAGTCCCTTGTGTCCTACTGGGAGCTGGTGTATCTTACGGGGCTCAGCCCCACCGGGAGGCAGTGGATCACAAGTGTCCTGCTGGGGGTCAGTTCATCACACGCATCCGGCTGGCATCAGCTGGGAGCTAGTGCATCACATGTTAGCCCTGTCTGGCCGGGAGTCAGTATCTCACGTGCGTCCTGCTGGAAGCTAACGGGTCCCACGTGCCCCTCTAGAAGTGTATGCGTTGCCCTCCAGCCCTGCCCTGCCAGGAGCCAGTGCAGCGCATGCTGACCATTCCTCAGGAGTCAGTGAGTCTCACAGCTGGCAGCTGGTGCATCGCAGGTGTGCGAGGACTCTTGCCCCCCTGCTCTGCCTCGCTAGGAGTCAGCATGTCACATGCTGGCGCTGTCACTAGAGCAGCCAGCGCACTGCACACAGTGTCACCTCCTCTCGGTGCCGGTCTGTTGCACAGCAGCCCATTCCCCGTTTGGTCTCCTCTCACTCAGTCCAGCAGACGTGATCTCCTGCTCCCATGACGAGGATCAAGGATACCTGCCACAGCTTCCTCTGCTGAAAACTTCCTGCTGCCGTGGACACAGGGGTGCTATGGCACTGTGATTATTTTAAATACCCGTAGTGCTGAGAGTCTCCCACCCACTGTGCCCTGTCCTCCGGGATCTGCCCCAACAGCCTTGCTGTCTCAGCGCTGCCTGCCGCATCCCACGGCCCAGCACCCTGCCCGGCGGAAGCCATGGTGGCGGGGGAGGGAACGGCTGTCAGTGGCACGTCTGGGCTCAAAGCTGCTGGTCTCTGCCTTGTCACTTCGGAGCGGGGGTGTGCAGTGAAGCAGGGGTCCCAGCCGTGTGGCAAGGAGGGATGGCCTTAGTGGGACAGACCCTCTCCACTCAGGGTCGCTTGCAGTGCTAAGTGAGGTTTTGTGGTAGCTGCTCCCTCCCCGTGTGTGTGCCATTCCAATGCAAGACAGGAAGATGTCCTGCCCTTCCTCTACAACTCCCCAGGTTCCATGGCCTTCTCTCAGGGCTGCAGAGACTTCTCTCAGGCTCCATGGCTTCCCTCGGGCTCCATGCCCTTCCCTCGGGCCCCATGCTCTTCCCTCAGGTCCTATGCCCTTTCCTCAGGCCCCATCACCACCTCTCAGGTCCCATGGCGATCTCTCAGGCTCCATACCCTTCCCTGAGGCTCCATGGCCTTTCTTGGGCTCCATGGTTTCCCTTGGGCCTCATGGCTTCTCCCAGGATCCATGCCTTTTCCTCAGTTCCATACCCTTCCCTCAGGCTCCATGTCCTTTCTTGGGCTCCATGGTTTCCCTCGGGCCTCATGGCTTCTCCCAGGATCCATGCCTTTTCCTCAGTTCCATACCCTTCCCTCAGGCTCCATGGCCTTTCTTGGGCTCCATGGTTTCCCTCGGGCCTTATGGCTTCTCCCAGGATCTATGCCCTTTCCTCAGTTCCATACCCTTCCCTCAGGCTCCATGGCCTTCCTAAGGCCCCATGGCTTCCCTAAGGGCTGTGGGACCTTCCTACTGATTCCCATTGCTAGCTCCCCATTGCTGTGTCCTGTGTCCACACCCCCACCTGCTCACTCTGCACCTCTAATCTTCCCTCTTCTCCGTGTCCAGGCCTCTGCTACTCTCAGTGCCTTTCTGATTATCCGGCCTGTCCCCCAGCACCCTGGCTGGTGGCTGTTTTTCTGGGGGACGTGGGAATAAGATGGCCATCATGTGGGCAGCATGCAGAGAGAGATGCTTGGGGAAGGACGATGCGATGGGGACTGAGGGAGAGTTCAACCATTTTGCGGTTCTGGGATTCTTTGGTATGAGGCAGATAACATGAACTGAAGCAGCCAGCATTGCTGAACTGGTGAGAGCTGGCAGCAGTTATGTGATGCTTCCCTCCTTCCCACTTGCCCTGAGCAGCCATGATGTGGGTAAGATAGGGGCTCAAGCCCTGTTAGTATGGCTCTCCCCCTTAAGAGCAGCTTTTTCAGGCTCCTTGCACACTCAGGAAGAGGTGTCAGTGCTTTGGGGCCATTCCTAGACTTTCTGGAACTGGAGGGAGGGGGAAAAAAAAGAGAAAAATCTCATTTTTATCCTGCTGGTGGTTGTCATTTGACTGTAGTAGGGTGTGGCTGTGTGATGGGGTCCCTCCCAGGGGTCCTGGCAAGCCTCTCTGATAAAGTCCAAGCACGTGTCTTTGCCATACAGGCACGTGCAGGGCCTGAGGACACAGAGTCATCCAAGGTTAGGCGTTTGCATGTGGCTGATCATGGGCTAGGGAATGCCAGCACCCTGCCTGCCTGCCTGCCCGCAGCACGCCTTGCCAGCGAGTCACTGCATGACGGTCATCCCAGTGCCTGCATCTTCCTCTCTGTGAGTCAGTGCTGGCTTGGGCTCTGGTGTGAGTAGGAACAGAGTTAGTGTTTCCCATGCAGGGGAAAGTAAGTTGCTTGCTTCAGGTCGGTGTTTGGAAGGACATGACCTAGAGCTCGTGAAAGGGACTAGCAAGATGTGCAGGTAGTTGGGTGCATGTGTATGCACCAGCCAGCCCTGAAAGGGGCTGCCAGACTTTGCTTCTCCATGCAAGGCTGAGTTCCTGGGCCCGTGGAGTTTCGTACCTTGGCAGATTATTGGCTTGCAATGGGAGAGACAGGTAAACCAGGAAACTTGGTGGTGTGGTTTCACCCCAGTGTGCAACTCAGCACCACCAGCGGCTCAATCACTCCGTCACAGCGGGATGGGGGAGAGAATCGGAAGGCTAAAAGTGCAATAACTCATGGGCTGAGATGAAGACAGTGTAAACTGTAAACTGCAGACAGGTAAAGCAAAAGCAGCACGTGCAAGCAAAGCAATATAAGGAATTCATTCACTCCTTCCCATCAGCGGGCAGGTGTTTAGCCATTGCCAGGAAAGCAGGGCTCCATCACGCATAACGGTGACTTGGGAAAACAAACACCATAACTGTGACCGTCACCCCTTCCTTCTTCTTCCGCTGCCTTTTATTGCTGAGCATGATGTCATATGGCATGGAATATCCCTTTGGTCAGTTGGAGTCAGCTGTCCCAGCTGTGTCCTCTCTCAACTGCTTGTGCATTCCTAGCCTGTTCACCGGTGGGGCAGTGGGATAAACAGAAAATGCCTTGACACTGTGTAAGTACTCTTCAGCAATAACTGAAACAGCCCTATGTTATCAAAACTGTTTCCATCACAAATACATAGCACCATAGAAGCTACTATGAAGAAAATTAACTCTATCCCAGCCGAAACCAGTACACTGGGGAATTTCAAGAACTAAGTGACCCCTATCCTCTTCAGCTATCTGTTTATGTTTCTTCTTGATTGCAAAACAAGTATGAAGGACTTGTGCAGAGCTGTTATGCTGCCTGCATCAGGGTTTGCAATGTCTTGGTGTACATGCTACTCCTGTTCAGCTGGAGCCCTGAGTCTTCTATTTGATGGTCTAGAATTAGTAGAAAGGCAATGGTTATTTTAACTTCAACCTCCCTTCATTTGTTTTCTTTGCCCAGTGCAGTTTGCTTTTATCCATGAAGCTGTAATATCCATTTTTCTTTCTAGCTTACGTGACTAGACCTGGATTTAACAACCTTCTGCTGTCCCTGGAATGAATGCAGGAGCTGGAATGCTGGTTTGAGCTGTGGCTGTTCTCTGTTGCGTAGCTGCTTTTAATTCCCGAACTTGCTTTTATTTGATCAACGAGTGCCAATTGCAGAGTGCACACGTGATGACCTTACTCAGGTGACCGTGGCCGCCCGGTGCTTTTACCTTGAGGTCACTTTCAGCTCAGACTGGATTTTAACTGAGGACTGGTGAAGCTCTGCAGATCCTGTTAGCAGCCTCTTGAGCTTGGCGAGACCTGTGCTTGCAGGCCAGCAGCCTCAGAGCAACTAAGGTAGGTTTGGGTATGCCAAAGGCATGAGAGAAAGACTATAGATGCCAGAGAGTGGGTCCTGTGTAAGAATGTTGCCTGTTGTGCCTGAAAAGAACTATTGCAGTGGTGCTGCAAGTCCTGGCCAGAATGCTTAAATATGCTCAGGTGTCACTAGAGGGAGCAGCATGTGATTTTTCCTTAATCCTGAAAAAAATTACATGATGCAGAGACCCAGCTAGTGGAGCAGTTTGGCAGCAGGGATGTAGGAGAGATGCTGCAGCCTCTTTGGCTTCGTAAACATAGATGTTTCTCTATCTGCCAGGGAATCTCTTGCCCTGCACAGCCAGACAGGTCTCGGAGAAGAGGGAGGAGCTAAGCACCTTAAAAAGGTCAGTTTGCTAAGCGGGAATCACTTTCTTGACTCTCCTTTTGAAGTGCAAAGTTCTGAAGGTGGCCAGAGCCCTGTCAAGTGCAGTATGATCTGCAGGGGAGATGGCTGGAATAGGAGAGATGTTGGATTTAGTTGGCTTTGCTGCTACTGCGGATTAACTGGGCTTGCTCTGTCTGCAAGGGGCCTAGTATGACACACAGAGAGATCTGCTGGACATCTCCTTCAAGAGCTTTCTCTTACTCAGATTCTGGTACCATTGCTGCTTGCATGGCTGTACTGAGTAGTACTAGGTTCATAGACTCATAGAATCGTTAAGATTGGAAAAGACCTCTAGGATCACCAAGTCCAGCCGCCAACCCAAGTTGCATCTCTGTGCCATGTTGTGCTGCAGTGGACACATTCAGAGGTACTCCTCCAGGCCTAGAATCTAAATACAAGATGAGGAGCAAGGGAATAGAGGCAATGCAAGGAAACAAAGAGACCATAATGGTATCCTGCCTTGCCTTGAATTGGATAATTCCCCTATGACTAGTTGGTGGGCAGTGGATTACTCAGTGGGAGGAAAGGGGTCTGGAGTCAGTCCTGTGAACTTCGTTCTCTCATTTGTAAAATGATGTTGTGAACATCTGGCTTACACATGGAGCATGACACTTGGCTCACAGAGGCATATAAATGTTTTCAGATCCTTGAATGGCTGTTGCTGAAATGCGAAGGATCATCATTAATGAAGTCTGCAATAACACTGACGGAGCATTTGTGTTTGCTGCAATTTGTAACTATGTTCTAACACTTGTTAACGAATGCTATTGTGGGTTGCAATGCAACCAAGGAACACTTGAGGATAAACATGACCAAGTGGTTGTTCCTGGTTTGTGCTACTATTTATCACTGCAGGTGTTGAAACATACCATGTTGTGCAGCAAGGCTTTAAATGGGTGAATAGGGTAAGAGGGCAGACTCAGCTACCGCTACTTCCTTTGTGGTATTTCTATCTGCTACACTTACATAGCAAACAGGCAAATGCCACAGTTGGCTGATACAAGAAGATACGTTGTGATGAGGAGCTGAATAGCCATATAAGCCATCAGCAATCCCAAACCTCTGAGATGAGGGGAAAAATCTGGAGCAAGGAAGACTTACACTCATGTTAGGGAGCACTTGAGCAAACTGGATGCATGAGTGCTTAAGAAACTGGAGCATCTCTCATATGAGGAGAGGCTGAGAAGCCGGAACTGTTCAGCCTGTAGAAGAAAAGGCTCCAGAGGACCTTATCCATGTGTATACCTAGTGGGAGGGAATGAAGAAGAGGGAGCTGGACCCTTTTCATTAGTGTCCAGTGAGAGGACCAGCAGCAATGGGCACCCAGGAGGTTCCATCTGAACAAATAAAACCCCTTTTCTACTGTGAAAGTGATCAAACACTGGCACAGGTTGCCCAGAGAGAATGTGGAGTCTTCATCTGTGGAGATATTAAAAGCCCTTGGGATTCATGCCCCCTCCCCACCATGCCCATCAGTGGGCATGGACTCCTGTGCAGACTGTAACCCACAATATCTTCCGGATCATTCTCTGTACCTTCCTCTGCTTGTGGGGCTGACTGCCCTGCTGAGGTCTGGCATGGTGTATTCACACTGACTCAGTTGTTTCTTATTTCTTTTCTGACTGCATCTCCCAAGTTCTTGAGATTGGTTTGAATCCAGAGCCTGCCCTGTGATATACTGGCAGCCTCTTCTGTGCTGGCATCATCTGCATGATGAATAAACCTGCTTCCTTTTCTGTTATCTGTCTATACGTAAAAAGGCTAATTAGGATCGACCCAAAATCCCTATCTGAATCCTCACTGGATTGGCTGTGAGACCACAGACCAAGCTGGGTTGGTCTGAAGAGGTTGTGTTAGTTCCTGCACCTTTCCTTGCTTGCCTTTAGTGCTTATGGTAATGGAAACTAAGATGGTGGGTCTGTAATTGCCAGATTTTCTTTTCGTCCATTTTGTAAAGCACCACTTCATTTGCCCTTTCTGCAGCCTTCTAAAGCTACTTAGCTGTCTCTGGAGCCCAAAACCCAGCAACCTGCATCAGTACCTTGAGATAAGGCTTATCAGGCACATCTCATTGGAAACCCTTCACATAGAAAAGTACTCCTTACTCTGCTCTTGCTTTATCTGAGGGTTAAATCTTGTCCTCTTGTAGTTGATAATAGCTGTGCTGCATCAGTTGCTGCTTTTTTCTCACACTGGTCTTTGTGACCTTCAACATGTATCCCAAGACAACTGATAGCTTTCCAGCTCTGAGCAGTGGACATGCCACGTCTCCCTGTCATGACTCATGGACTTAGAACAGTTTCTCACCCTCACTATTCCTCTAAAACGAAGTGCCTTGGCTTTTCAGCTTTGTCCTTGTGTGCTTGTGAGATTGCTTTTAACTCTTGCCTGTTGTAATCTAGCCTAGTGTCAATTCCTCCTTCTGATCCACAAGGATCTCATGATTCGGTTGTATTGGTCCCTTCCTTTTTTGCCTGCCTTTTCCCTGGCAGCAAGAGAGCTTGTTCAAGGCCCGCTTCTTCAACAAGCTAGCAGATCTGTTGCTGCTCTTTGTTTCTGTCGTTCAGCCTTCCAAGATATTCATACCAAAGCTCAGAGCTTATGGTGGCTTGCCTTTCTGAAATGAGCATTTCAACTTTCCTGGTGCCCCTCTAAAGGCTCCCCAACCCTTTTGGGTCAGTAACCCTCACCCATGTTGCTTTCCATGTTTGTGTTCTCCCCAGTCCTCCACACTGAGCCACTCCTAAGAGTAAGCCTATCAGTCACCTGCACTATTCCTGTCCCAGCAAATTGTCCTCACTATGTTCCAGTTTGCCCTTGTGTGCCCAAAGCTGCATCTCTGCACTGCTGGGACTTTCTGTAGGTGTGAGTTTTCCATTCGCCTGGAATGGACCCTGCATCCAGTGCCTACGTCCTTGAAGCACACAAATAGTGTCACTTGTACTTCCAGAACAGGCTGATACTCTTCTGGGTTCAATCTGAGTTCTCCCAGACAATCTGTTGTGCCTAGTAAATCATAATTCTGGTCACTTATAAAGCCTTCCTTTTTATTTTAAGTTAGCCTCTCCAGGGCAGTTGGTGAACTGAGGCAAGGTTCCTTGTGCTCCTCCTATGACAACTGTGACGACTCTGTTATTCTCTTCCTGAATACTGTTGTCTGGTCCTGTTGTGCTTCTGCTATAGCCACCCCTGCAAAGTTACACGGCTGTTTTTATAGAAAGAAGGTTCTTCAACTCTTTTTTTTGTCTCTTATTATCACTTGAATGTGGGATGAATAAACATTTTCTCCATCCTGGTTTACCCTGTGGTATGTAGTGGCTAGCTATAGAGTTGATACGCATCGCAGAGCAAAGATGGCCTTGCAAGTACTCATTGTTGTAGTCTTGCTACATCTTCCAGAAGCATGGTTAAACTCAACAAAATTATGGTTCTTCCACTATATCGACCAGATGACCTGCAGGGTATTTGTGCCCTTCATATGTATCTTCTTATTGCCCAAGAGGATGTTGATACTTAGCTTGTGGCAATGAAGGCTTCTCAGAGTCCCTCTAACCGAGCTAGAGGATTGCAGGACACTTAACATGGAGATGTCTAGATCATGTAGCACAAGTAGCTATTACTCCTAGCTGGTATGGGGGAGCTGTGGTGAAACACTGTGAGATTAGCAAAGACACTAACTACTCTGCTGGTGTTAGTGGATCAGAAAGGCTGCTTTATTGTATGTGGAATGAGTAGAGGTAATCTTCTATTGAAGGGCTGGACAAAATTCTTCTCTTTCTCCTGTCTGTATAGTTTTCTTTGAAAGCCTGCTGATGCTTGGCTGGGCCAGGCCAGGATACACTGTGAGAGGATATCCAGGACAGTATCCTAGCTGCAGTGGTGATTATAGGGCATCTAGTAATTTGCATCTTGGATACAGTAGAGGCTGAAATAGTGGTGGTGACTCTTGTGCTACCAGGATGCTACTATGTGCAGTTCCTGTGTGACAGCAACTCATTTTGGAAGTCCAATTTCCATTACCATAGCAAAAGACACAGAGGAGCAGGAGCTGACTGTCCCATGGATGTCCATCTTCCTGCCACTATGTTCCTTTTGCCAGAAGGCTTTCCTTCCCTTGAAATTCTTTGGCAGACTTTGTCTGCTTGCTGTAAGTTTCCTGTTTCATGATCACTCAATAACATTCTCCTTTTTAGTATGCCAAATGAGCTTTAAAGCATGCCCTTTTTGCTTGCTATGATGATTCAATCCAATAGATTTTTCTCTTATTCCATTAGAGCATTTTTCTCTTTTGCCCTTTTCCTTTTCCTTGATTGAAAGCTTCTGAACTCTTCTTGTAGTTTTCAGTCCTTCACTTGCTTCATCTCTGTGTGGTATCCTGTTCTTTGTGAAGGTGCTAAGCACTAGGAAATATGGTCCTCTAGATCCATAGACCATGGGCTGATGAATCTGACCTTGATCGAACTCTAGCATAAAGAGAATTTCTGGCATTTTATTACTTGCTCTTCTTCTATGGTATCCAGTTACTTTCAGTGCCACTTTGGCTGCATACAGTCACTAACTTCCTGGGTATGAGATCATTTAATGATGACACTGAATGTGTAAAACAGGGGTAGTATTTTAGTGTTGGTATAAGCAATGAACATTTGTTTGGCTCTTAAGACTGCTAAGTAGGAGATGTAAAGTGCTGTTCTACCACAAGCCATAGAAGTCTACAGAAATATCTGCCCAGGGCCAGAGAGGTGGATGTAGTTGCAGAGGAGACTGTATCTGATGAAAAGAGGCCACTGGCCTGTAAGGCCCCGGCTGGGATAGCAATAGAACAGGCACTTCCCAGTGCATCTGCAGCTCTCCTCACTGTGCGCTTCAGGGCAGATGCTCTTTACAGCACGTCTTGAGCTTGAGGGGTTAATATGATAATGTGAGCTACCCTAAAGCAGTATGCATGATAATACAGTTAGCTCTTCTCCCAACATATATAATCATAGACCTGAGATCAGGGCACCTTCTCTTCAGGCAGACATAGCGATTGCTGGTACCAGTCACAGGTTATAAACTAATTTTGGCAGTTGGCCATAAAACTGCTCCTTTCAGTGAGACACAGAGGCGTCTGGTGTCAGCCTGACACAAACCATTTGACCAGGGAAAGGCCTCTCTCCTGGTGGGATTGCAGAAGGGCTGATGCTGTTAGTGAAGGTAGAACTGTAGGGAGAGGGGCTCATAACCCTGCACTAATAAATATTAAATGCCTCTTATCAGGCCTGGCGTTTGCTTTGTGGCCCCAGCTTTCTAGCCTGCTTTGGTGTTTATCCACTGAAGGCAACAGGTTTATCAGCAAGTTCAAGCATGTTTGGACTGCAAGGTCTCTCTTGGTGTCTGGCATGTGAAATTATCCTAATCTGCCTTTAACATCCCACTCTGTACTCCGGGTGCCATGACACACAATCTCTGCCCTGCACCTCTGGTTTGGGTTACCAGCTGCTCACAAAAGGCTTTAATCCTCTTTCCATCTCTGTAACACTGCAGTGTACTTACTTTCCCCCCTCATCAATGCTAAAGTTTGGCAGGGTGCCAGAGCCTGTGGGCTCACGGCGCAGAAGAGACTGCCGCTGCTTTTCGAGGGAGCAGGGTGGGCTATGCTTTCGTGGTGAACAGCAGTCCAGAAGTGAGCACGGTGGTTGTTTTCCCCTCCGCTGCCCAGGCTACTGTTCAGTGCTAGTGGCTAGTGCTTAGAGGCACGTGGAGCTGTGTCCTTTCAGCCTGTCGGCTCCCTACGCCTTCGATGGCTCTTTGCCCAGGAGGGTGGTGCCGCCCGGCAATGGGTCACCAGTGTCACCAGGGGGATGGGGGATCTCCATCATTGGAGATTCCTGGGTAAGGGGTGCGGGAGGTGCAATAAAACCGCTGCAATGTTGAGGAATCTGAAATTAAATGAGCAGTTGTTTTAACAACCTTCTCTCAAATGGGCTCTCTATGTCCCTGAATCACCACGTGTTTGTTGATAATGATAGCAGTTTTGCCAGGATAGAAAATGGAAGATCAACCTCCTTCTGATCAGTTGGCTTTCAAAAGGTAAGTGTGCACTCTGCTCAGATAGTTAATTTAACTGTGTGCTCCCAGGGAGTTCAGTTTCCCTTCCCATATCGAAACCAGGGATTAAGAACAGGGTAGTAATTGCTGTTGGTCCACCTCATTTCAGCAGCTTTAAAAAAGGAAACGAGGGGAAAAAGATCATATTTTTAATAAGGTTTTGGGTTTTTTTCTTGGTTCACTGTCACAGGAAGCCAAAACAAACCAGTCTGGAAAGAGGCAATGTGTCTTACTAAAAAACAAAACAAATCACAGAACCCTACCAAATCTAACAGGTTGCTAATGAAGCTTCCTGTCTGAACGCGATTGTGCTTGTCTGTAGTAGGGCACCTGGAAAGTATTTTCATTGTTTTTTCTTCTTCTCTCTGTCAGAGAAGATGGTATTTTTGTTTCTCTTCATTTCAGGGTGTGAAGCTCTAGGAACGCTTGGGAGATCTCTCCCTCTGCTGCTAATGTAATAGTGGTTGTTTCCATCTCAGCCCAGAGCTGCTGGACTTGCCCTGTTGAGAGTATCACTGGCTTCTAGGACACTTCACCAGAAGAAAATGCTTCCAGATAGCGTCAGTAGCCCACTGGGAGCAGACTGAGCCAGTTAAGAAGTGATGCTGTTCTCTGCCAGAAGAGTTCATTTTGGATAATTACAGCAGGTCATTAGAGAACAATAGGAGTGGAAAGTACAGATTAAGCCACTGGTATTTCTACTGTATATATGTTATGCAAGGAAGGAATATAACAGTATCATAGAGACTCAGGTAGAAAAGACATTTCAGGCTGGCTGTGGGCATAAGAAAATTTGGACAGAACTGCTCAGAGATGGCCTGAGCTCAACGAAGGGTTATTTTGGAGCTGGGGAGGTGGGAAGGGATGTCTTTCTTTTCTCCCAAGACTGACAAACTTTACCATTGCTCTTTATTCCAGGAGGCAAACTTGAGTTGTATGAAGCATTACAGATACAGTTTCTTGGTTGTTTAGCTAGACATCCATTCCCAGTCCGGTAGATCAGTGCAAGGTGTCTACAAGCTGGTTGTCACTGTGCTCGGAGTATTTGCTTTAGTCCCCTCCTGTGAGGTTCTCCACCACAACACGTTCTGGGATCTTCACTGGTTGTGTGAGGATCTGAGGAGGGGCTTTGGGTCCTGTGACTCTCTCTGGGGAGGAACTTTTAACTGTGTGGACTGAAGCAGGGTGTGGTTCTCTTGAACGTAAAATGGCAGGACCAGTATTAAGCTCTTTATAGCCCTCCAGCAAGCCTTCTTGCAAGGAAGCTTAGGTTTATACCAAGTTAAAGCATAGCTCAGCCATTAAATTATATACCAGAAACACAGTCAAGGTCCTGAGGAATGTGTGATTTGATGAATCAAGGTCCTGAGGAATGTGTGATTTGATGAATGTGATTTGATTTGAGGGGCATGGTATTGGTGCTCAGGTAGAAAGCTTAGGTATGCAGGCTGCTATCTGTGCTTCAAACCTACCAGCTCACCCTTACGAAGACACATGCGCCTGCCATGGTGTAAAACACTTTGATAGTCCTTAGTCCCTGTTTCCAGGCCTGTCGTTGGTTTCTGGCTTCTCCCTGTATCCTGTATCCTGCAGCTTGGAGGAAAACACATATCTCTTTGCCTGGTGTGGTATCTCCAGGAGAGCTCAGGTTCCTGACTACTTACTAGGCCCCTGACCTGCAATGTTGACATGCCCAGTCATCATCTTCTTGTAATGCCTGTTTAGCCTTGTTTGCTGTCTAGGACTTTCTGAGCTCATGGTGGCATCTCCTGGGGCCAGTGCTGGCAGACCATAGTGTTCAAGTTGCCTCTTTCCATCAGACTTTCCAGGCAGTCTGCAGGAGACCTGTGCAGAGAAGGAGCCTCGGTGCATTGGCAGAGGTGTAGATAGAAAGAAAACCATGTGCATGTTCTGCTGAGCTGGGACATGTCTCGGGGGTCTGTCTGTTGTCTCAGATGCTGCTGCTCAGTAAGATGTGTCTGCTTGTCAAGTAGCACATGGGTACACAGTTTGAAGGAGGTCAGTGATAAGCAATACAGCAGGATGTGTCCTTTTAGGCCAGCCCAAGGGCACAATTAGTTCTAGAAACTCCCAAGGAATTACGGTGAAGGGAATCTGTACTCCTGAGAGGTGGATAAACGATTTCTTACAATGCATTATCTCAGTTTGGGAGTCTTTTGCTCAGACCAGAAGAAGGTATTGCTTCCTGTATAAACAAAGACCTTGGTCAGTCTCTTATTCCAAGGCAAATAGTGGGTCAGCTGTGAAGAGGGAATGTCTGTTGATTTGGACTCTGGTACAGCAGGATGAACTGAGGCTCGGTTTGCCAGAAAGAGGAAGCATGGGGAAAACTAGCAGTACCTTTCTAGGACCAAAATCAATGCCAGTGAGAGTGTGACAGGAGAAGGGACACAGGCTCACCCCTGTCGATTCTTCAGTCCATTTGGTCCTGAGATTTTTAGCTACTTTCAATTGGCCTATGAGCACAAAAATGATATCATGGTAAAGGAATTGCTAAGCCAGAACTGCCGCCTCATGTGAAGTTATTTAAGCATATCTCATGATATATTTTTATGCCTCGGTAATTATCATCCATACCCAGATTGCCCTACTTATGCTCTCCTCTTGTGTTGTTACTTGTTCATGCAGGAGTGTTTTCCCTGGAGGGGTGTCATCAAATACATTATAAAAGTAGAAGACACTGAAATGTGTCATATATAACCTTTTGCATTTCTTTTTATAACTGGCTTGTATGCAATTAGCGTAAAATACTTTAGCATCAGAAGTTTCCTAGCGGAAGAGATCAAGTCAACTTGAACAGGCTCCGAGTCCCATTGTCCCAGGTAGAAATTTCACCAGAGGAGTTCACACCAGCGCTGCAGGCAAGGCTGAGCAAGCAAATTAAGGAGAGCAAGCAAGGGAATGTTGTAGTTTTCAGAAGATTGTAAGAAAAGCACTGAACTGAATTCAGCTCCGGAGTGGATTGACCAGGTCCTAGCATATCGGTCAGGAGATAGTAAGAGGCTGCTTCCTAGACTGCTCTCTCAGCAGTGCTGATGATTTCTTTCTGCTTTCTCAGATATTGTTAGGTCCAAACAGTCTCCTTCTGCACAAACCTGGCTGTCTAGCAAGTGCATGCATACAGGTGCCTGGCTCTGAAAAGTGTTACCCCATCTGGGTAGAAAGAGATCCTCCCCTTGAGCCTAGAACCAGAAAGAAGCAGAAGACACCACAGGGGAGCAGAGTTTCTGCTCTGGGGACTGCAGGTATTCCTAGGTCCTTCAAGATGGAGGAGATGCTGTTACCTGTCCTGCAGGCCCCATGAAGACTCTCTGGAAACAGACGTGGTTTGTGGAGAGATGCTGTAATTCTGTAGGTTTCTGCTCTGTCAGGGCGCAGATTTGGCCACCAGTTCCCCCAGGCCATCAGCTTGTCTAGGAAGGGTAATGGAGTTTGTGTGGACTCTGCAGAGGCCTGGTAGTACTGAGGTCAGTACTGAGGCAAGTAATGCAGCTGTGAGCTGCCCCAAGGAGTGGCGGAGTGGACCATCTCATTGTGTTGCAGTTCTGGGCTGCCAGGTTTGCACTGACCACACTGATATCTCTGTCACCCCAGCTGTGAGCCCAACCCAACATCTAAATGGCATTCACTCTTCCTTGCCCCACCATCCCTCTCCCTGTGCCTGCAGGTCTGTCTCATTGGCACATCTTCCAGCTGGCTGCATGGAGTTGCAATGGTTACACTAGCATCTGAGATACTGAAAACTTGCTCTGTAGGGTTGGGCACAAGTCCCTCCTTCTGTAGCTCTATTGACTTTGGTGTGTTGTGTAGGTGGTGGCTGTGGGAAGAAAGTGACCTAGAAATTTGTCCTAGAAGAAACTGTTCATGAGTATTGGGGCCAGTAGACCCTGGCTTGCTTCAGGAAGGTCTGATTTGCGACAAGCACTGCAATTGGTCTTCAAGAAAGTTTCCCCACCAGGTAGAGAGTTGTTTAGGGCTTTATTGGACAGCGGTGTCACAGTTAACAGCTGCAGCAGCTTTCGTCTCTCTGCTCTCTCTTGTTCCTCTCCAGGACACTCCCAGGCTTCTGTGCTGTCTCTCTTACTCTTCCTCCATCTGCTTTTTCCTGACCTTAGCTTGTTCTTCTCTCTAACATACCCTTTTCTCTGGCATTAGGTAGCTGCTTTTTGGAGGAAAATCATCACCCACAAGGCTTGTGGGCATTTCTGCATCCTTTGGAGCTTTGTGGAGGCATCATTTCTTTCTCTTCTGGAACATCCTGGAGACATCCTTCAGGCAGTTGCACTTACTCCAGGGAGTAGTAAGGTTAGAGGCTCCCTGGGCACACGAGAGCCTTTGGGCCTGGCTGTCTACCTCTGCAGTTGCTCACATTGCAGACCTTTCTGACTGTCATGATCTCTGCATTTCTGCCTGTCTGCTTAAATGGAGTTGAAATCAGACAGGAGACTCAGAAGTTTCTAGGAGGAGAAATACAGATTCATGCACAAGTCAAGCAGTTTAATTAGACCTGTTTCTTGGGTAAGAAGGCTGAAATGTTTTCTTCTGGTTTCTAGAAATGCGAAGTTCTTCCTTATATGAATGTAGGTCTAACCACCAAAGCTGCTGTTCACCAATGTACAGCAGTTCTGCCAGAGAGGGGGAGGCTTGAAGAGAACTAAAGGAGTGGGGAGAGGTTTGAGAAGACCTATAAGAGTGTCCAGGTGAAGGCACTGGTCTGCTATTGGCCTGCATGGTCTAACAGTGGCAACCTTGCTACTGCAGGGAGTAGTCCTGCATGGATCCTGGCCCACATGGGATTGCTTGAGTTGGTTTTGCTTCCACACTGACTGAATCTTGCAGCCTCCAAGACCTGGTGTCTAGATTAATCAAATGTTTAATCTTGGGGCTCCCTACTTCACACCCAAATGTCTGTGGCAACAAGCCTGAGTAAGGATTTAAGTTCCTGGCCAATTCCCCTCAGTGATGTGCTTTGGGTAGCACTTGGCCTGTTGTCGGTGGATCCTTGCTCACCTGTTGGCTACTGGAGTCACGTCAACCCTCGCTTTCCTGCTGCAGGGATCTGCTGTAGGGCCACGTGGGCTAATTTGAATCAACTTTGCAGCTGCTCCAGACACTGACCACAAAACAAAAAGCTTTCCCTGCCTGTGGAAGAAAACTGCTTTTCTGGCTGCAGATCGCTGGGGCTGGCCTCAATATTGCTGTTAACGATGCCCTATGTGTGGCAGAGCATGGTACTCCCATAGTCGTCTGGGAGGAGCAGGCCTGGGCTTCCAGAACAGCTCCATGACACCTACCTGGCACTGGTTTTTGGCTGCCGTGTTCCCTAGCTGAGACGGCACAGCGTGTGCTCTGGCCTGGGCCCTGCCAGCAGCTGGCTGAGAAAACAAGGTGGGGGGAGTGGGTAACGTGGGGCATCTGCCAGCTTCCTGGCAGGGACGTGCTACAAGCGTTAACTCTCCCTGCCGCTCTGCTGAACCTTCGGCACAAACTCCACGATTGTCAGTTAGTTTTGCTGGGGCCAGGCTGTCCCTGTGGTGAGGAACCCAGCCTAGGGGGAATTCGGAGCTGTCGTGTGACCTGCAAAGAGAGGCAGTCCTGATGCAGGCTGGAGGAAGGCAGTGAGGACACGTTGTATGCATGTGTGCATTGGAAAGTTTGGCCCTTCATTTCCCTTTGGATTTCTCTGGAAAAACGAGACGTCTTGCCCTGTGGGTTCTGCAGATGAGGGATCATCTCTGTCAGCTACTTCTGCACTAGTGAATACCATGGTTTGGGTGCAGGGCGCTGGCTGAATTTGGGGTGAGGAACCTAGAGGTGAGAATGGAGGTAGGCGCGTCATCTCCAGGGAAAGCTCGTAACTAACAGCAGACCCTACCAGGTTGGCACAACACAATCTTTGCTTTCAGATGGTTCAATAAATACCGTGCCATTGTATGATTTGGAAAACCTCCTCTGGCTTTTTTTTCTTAGTCCCCTTAAGTTATTAACTTACATAACAGTGAGCCTATGCAAACTCCAGAAGCGGGAGGAGTATATTCACCACTGGCTCTCCTGTAATGGCTTTCTACTCACAAAGGGTATCTGATCCACGTTGGGAGTTTTTACCTGTAGGAGGTACAGAGAAAAGAAAACACCACTGCTTTGGCTTCCTACACTAGCTTAGAAGGTAAAAAATGGCAGGAAGGCTTTTGCCGCGGTTGTTGACTGCCTCCCAAAAACGAGCCTGTGTACCCCGCTTGGCTTGCTGTTGTGGTGTCCTGAGTGTCCACATGGGAGTGCTTAAGTGGTCCTAGCCTAGATGGGCTAGTGACACTCCATTTCACCTGCCAAGTTCGTTCCCCACCTCACAGCACACAGGCTATGTGGAAGAGCTGCAGCGGGTGATGGGACCTCAGGATGGTTCTCTGAATTTGAATGGTGTGACCACTTGTTCGAGACCCCTGTGGGTGACCTCTGGGGGCCTGTAGGAGAGGAAGGCATGAGTGGGAAAAGATAAGGGGGGTGCCAGAAGAGATTCTGAAGTAAATTGGCCTTCAGGGAAAAGAACCTAAACTGGACAGTAGGAATCTCATGCTGTATAGAAAGTGATGTGACTGCACTTTTCTCTGGTTGCTGGACAGTAAATGGAGTGAACTGAAGGGGGCAAGCTTAGAGCTTGACTTCACAGTATGAAGAGAAAGCAAAGTCCTGGCTGGAGAAGGGGCCTGGGAAAGAGCCTTATAGAAACTTGCCATGCTGAGTTGTGCTGTGGAAGAGAGCCAATGTTTTGAGGAAATCTTTAACGCATTTCCGATTTGATAATGCAAATTATCTTTTTCTTTTTTTTTTAAATTTAAATTTTAAGTGGTCCCTATTTAAGTATCCAGGCCTTGGATAATCTCTTTCCTTAGTTTTGAAAAGCCTTTTATACCACCACCTGGAGACTTCGCTTCCCAAATCTCTTCCTGGAGATTCCCAACTGAGTCTAGAACATCTTCCTGCTCTGTTCCTAGTGACCTGAAATCTGACCATGGAAGACCTCTATTCATACCTGGAGAGTGCTAGTGACTCTCTGATAGAAGACTGAGTTGGATTTTACTGCCAGGTCTAATAATTTCAGTGGTAGACATTAATAGAGATTTCCCTTTGGGATGATCCCTTTTACACAGGGTTCTGTTTTGCTGCATTAGCTACATGGGTAGCTGTAGTCTGGGCTGCAGAGGTCCTGGCTGTCACAATCCTGACACTGTCAGCCCAATGACATGCACTTCAGCAGTGCCAAGGTGCTTTGCTCCATCAGAGCAAGTGGCTGAAGCACTCTAAAAGGTCTAACTATGTAACCACAGTTCTCCCCAGACTGGCCCCACAGCTTAGGCTCTGGGACCTGAACTGAGGTCCCAGATTTGCTGAGGGCAGATTTTTGGGCCTACGTCATAGGGTGCTGGTGTGCCAAGCAGAGCTGAGATCTGATGCAGAACTGACTCAGTATTTGTCTAGGGCATCACATGAACCTTAATGTTACAGTGCCACAAGACATAAGGGGCGAATCCTGCCACCCTCACTGCAGGAGCAGCATCTTGTCACTATGGCTGTTGACCTGAAGGAAAAAGTTTTGCTGGTACCTCCACCTGCACTCAGTTAGCACTGACAAGGCTTTTCCAGGCACCTGTTACAGAGGGTCTCTAACTCCTAAGGAATTCCTTTTGTTCATAATTCTCTCCCAAAGGAGCCTGTTAAAAAAAGGAAAAAGCTACAAACAGGTAATGCTGATGAGCAGAGTTGTGAAAAAAAACCAGATCTAAGCTAACAGTTGTATTCTCCCCTTGATATAGCAGAATTTTGTGCCATCAACCTCTAAAAGTCTAGTACAAACCTTCCCAAACCTCTGCAAAAGCTACTCATCCTCTGCACACAAATGATTCATCTAAAGCAAGGCAGAGGCGGTATTTTTCTTGGATGGTTGGATAAATCCAGTCCTAAGTCCTTTGAGGGCTAGGAAGTGATCTTGTTTTTGCACTCTGTATGCAGGTAATGGGGATAGAAGTAGCAGGACAAAATCCAGCAAGAACCTGGCAAAGGAAGGAGAGGTCTCAGCACATGTATGACCAATGCATTGTAGTGCTAAGGGTGAACAGTTGTGGCTAACGTCTATGCACACCTGGATCATGTTCAGCAACATACTTTGAGAGCAGTAAATAGATCTTGGCAATCTGCTTTATTTAGCTGCAGCATGCAAACGTGAGGCTGTTCCTGCCTTTCACTCCTCATATGTCAGTGTGAATTTGAAGTGACAGATTTCCCTAAGATAAGAAAGCATCAGCATGCCATGAGCAACAGCCCAGAGCTCAGATGAAGCTGGAGGTGGTGGTTTTTCCCTGCATGCATTTATCTGACTGCAGAGAAGCATTTTTTACCCTGTTCAGCGGATGCTTTTGAAACAAAGGCTGAGCATGATGCTTTGGGAAATCCCCTCCTTAGACCTCTCCCATGCAGATAATAGTCTCTGCTCCTTTATTTTTTAAATCTCCTGTGCCAAAGGTTCTTTTTTGTCTTCTAGAGTCCCCTGACAGTGCTGCTAGCAGTTATAATCCATCAGCTTTGCTATTGCAAGGTTACAAATTCTGTGATTGGGGGTCCTGACCAATGGAGGCAGAGATTTTTAGCCTGGTTGCTCTGGCTGGAGAGGGGAAGGAGCTAGACCTCCCCCAGGTTTAGTCTTTGGGCGGTTTACTCCCCAGGATGGGAGCCGCAGTTCACCAGCAGCACTGACTCTGCTCGCGTTGCTAAGCTGGCGCGTGCGGGGGCAAGGAGGCACACACGCTCTGCTACGTTAGCGAGGCAGGCTGGATGGGACACGCGCTTCTAGGCACAAGCTCCTGCTTGCTTCAAGGCACGGGAATGTTTCTCTGTGTGGAAATGGCCCTTCTTTGATTTCCCAGCCCTCCCCTGCTGCCTGTCACAATGGCTGCCAGCTCCTCCCGGCTGCCTTGCTCCAAGGAGCCCGCTGGAGGAGGCGGCCTGGGTAGCTTGGCACCAAGGCAGCAGGGTTAGCAGTTGCCTTGCCAAGTGCTTTGCTTTTGTCTCCGTGGCTTGGGGAGGTAGTGTGATTTGTGCTCTCGGTCACTGACAGGTCTCAGCTGACAGCTCCCTCCTTCTTTTGTAAAAATTACTTGCAGAGCAGCTAGTTGAGACATGACAAAGTTTTGAAAGAGGGAATTTCGTTTCCCATACGGTTTCATGAGAAAGGTCACTGTTCCACCCCCCGTGCCACTCTGGGTAAACTAAACACACACAGCTGCGCTTGCCGCACAGGGTGAGACAGCCTGATGCAGCCCAGCATACGCACGCCAAGGAAAGGTTGGGCTGGCACCAGGGGCTGGGGAGAGCGAGCCGGGGTTGGGGCTGCCTTGCGTCGCAGCTCTGGGCAGGGCTGCGGCAGCACATCAGCTCTGCACGGCATGGTGTACCTCTGGAAAGGGTCTAGGCTACAGACTGAATTGCACTAGATCTGTGTGGTGCCCTGGCTGTGTGCAGTGAAGACTTCACCTGTCCAGTGTCTGAGTATCAGCAAAGAGCCCTGCTGCTTCTCTCACCTGGATGATTTGGCACCAGCATCAACCCTTAGTTTCCGTAAAAGCACGCACATTTTGAACGGTTGTAGCAAAAAAGGAGAAATGGGCTCTGATGGTGTTTGGCCTCTATACCTGGCTCGTTTTCTGATTCTTTACTGGAGCAGATGTCTGTCAGTGTAAATTGAGAAGTGCCTTCAATTTGCACTTGCAAACAGTCCCACTTGCAGGGCTACTTGTAGGTCAGCTGGGACTGCTCTGCCCCACCATGACTCACAGGTAAGCAGATCCTTACCTTGTGCATAGCTGAACTGGCTCCCAGAGATCAATTTGACATCAACAGCAGTTGTTACTCAGAGTGACTCAGTCCGGCATGGAGTGAGTGATGGCTGCAGCACTGGGCTCAGCAACCACATGGGAGGATTTCCATTTGCTAGCAGAAGTGATTCCAGCAGCACGTATGCATGACATCTCCCTGGATGCAACAAGGGCATCCACCCAAGGCAGCAGAGAGGCTTTGAGTTGAGGTGCTCTCTAGACAGGAGACCATTGCTACAGAGACCTCAGGGTTACGGCAGTGAAGTCTGACAAGCTTGGGTCTGGGAAAGACCCGTTTCCTTTGCTACCCTGCTTGGGGGAGGAGGGAATTTTTGTAGCAAGCTGCTACCTCCATTGCAAACCTCCAATGGCTGCAGTGCTCTGCGCTGTTTTTGGACTCATGAATGCTGCTTTTTCTGGTGGTGGCACCAAGAACAACCACATTAACTCCAGAATAACTGCAATGTGCCTGCCTGCCAAGCCCCATCCTCTAATACTTTGCTACAAGCCTGTGGTCTCTGTGATGGTGTGGTTTTGGGCCCATGGTGCTTTTGTGTTCATTGTACTCAGCAGCATTTAGATTCTGTTTGGCTGGAACATGGGGAATAACATCACAGTCTCTGCTTGTGAATTTCGTTAAGATGGTGGTTCTCAGATGCTTGTCTGCTCATTGCTGCTGACTTCCTCTTGCTTCCAGTTGCTTAATTGCCTTAAAAGGCAGCAGAAAATTCTCCATGCTTTTCCAATGGCACATTTTCCAGGTAAGGTGTGCCCAGAGCACTGTTAACTTTCCGTGAATGAAAGCAAAGGGATCTGCTTCAATAGGAAGCAGATGTTCTCTGGGAAGTCCCATCGATTCAAGAGAGGCTGATCTGAGAGACAGTCACTGGTGTGCGTGTGTGCATGTGTGCGTGTGTGCCCTTTGCATGGTTCACTTAGTTGTTTGAGGAGCAGGAGCTGAGATGAGCATCAAGGCTCCGACACTCTGAGCATCAGTCGTGTTCCACAGCTGGATATTTAGGTGCGGCAATGAGAAATCTGTTTGTCTTGTGTGCTTTGATGATCCACAGTCAACTGAATGCAGCTGTGTGGCTGATCCCAACCCACATTATCCAAGGTCATTTCTGTCTTTTGGTGTATGCAGCAGCTCACCTTCCCTTCTGGGGAAATTTTTGTGAGGAGAGGAAGGAGGAGGTGAAATCTGAACAAAATGTAGCTTGTCTCCTTTAGCAAGACCGGAGCTAAGGGATCGCAGTGCTCAGAGATTCGGTGACTGCAAAGGGTATGTGTGTGAATCAGAGAGCTCTGCCCAGGGTGTTGGGATTGGAAGTGATTTTTATGCAAAGGAGAAGATGACTCAGGTATATTTGAATGATCAGTTAAAAATTGTTTTTTCTTCCTTACTGAGTACTGGTGTTAAAATGTAGCAGGACTTTAATGCTGTCATTCGTGAGCTGTAGAAACACGCAACCCATACTACATTTTTATTCTTCTCACTGGAAAAGCCTCTCAGCTTACATGCTCTTAGGACCCAAGGGTTGTTAGAACTCGAATGCAGGTCTGAGACCAACATTGGCTTCTTTCTTTCAGGAAGAAAAGGCTTTGTTAAGACTTCTGAGCCAGAGTGGCACAACTGTTGTGTCTCTGGGTTGGAGAGGCAGACAGCTCGCAGCGTGGAGGCTGCTGAGGTGCTCTGCAAGCCCTGCTGGCTGTTCTCTGCTTCTGGAGCTGCTCCCATGGTTTTTAGGCCCGGACAAATGAGATCAAAACCTGGGTATCTGACTCTACGTGTCCCCCTTTCTCGCTGAAACTTAGCTCTGTTGAGTAAAGACCTAGGAGGGGTGTCTGCTTTGGATGGTGGCAGAGAGATCTCCGTGTTTAGCTGGCTGTGCGGAAGGCGCAGGGCTGCGCCGGGGGAGCTGAAGGAGCAATGCCCACTGGAGGCATTGCTTAGCAATGGAGGCATTATCCATCTTAGCACTGGAGGCAGGGCTTAGCGCTGCGAGCTGCGTGTCCTCCTCAAGCATGGCAAGTGGGCACACACACACACACAGTCCCGGGTGCGGAGGCAAAGGCCCATCGGCCGCTGCCAGCCAAGCAGAAGCAGGATGGGAGGTGGCTGGGCAAAGCTGTGGGTATTGTCACTCAGGTGTAACGTTACGAGAATTGTGTGGGCATCTTCAGCTCCCACTGGGCATGTTTAGACAGATGGAAAATTCAACCAAAGACAAATGAAATTCCACAAGACCGTATAAATCGCAGCATGATCCTCATAAAATGAGCTCAGCAGCACTCGGCAGAAATGCCCCCGAACCCTGCTGTTGCATGGCTGGTTATGTTAAGGCTTTGTATCGGGAGCCTTGTGGAAGACATTGTCTTGGAGGAGCCAGAGATCTTCAGTGTGCCATGTGCGCTCTATTGCGCCTCGTACTTAGGGCATGGGAAGCCTGTATATTATTAACATAATCTGTAACTTATCGTTCCTCTGGAAAGGAAAACTGTATGTGGATCAAGGGGTGAATGCAGTGATCCTGACTGGGAGCCGCTGTGCATGGAGAAGTCAGTGATCCACGTCGGAGTGACCCTGAGAAGGCCCAGGCTCGTGCTGTGCTGGGCGGGGCTGTGCTGGGTGTCCAGCGTGGCCTTCAGACCGCGCCGCGCCGCACAAACCCCGTGGCTGCAGGACAGACTCAGCCAGCTCAGGGTGGTGGAGGAGCCCGCGGGCAGCTCCCGCTCGGTACCAGCTGCCTGGCCTTGCCTTTATCTAACCGTGCAGCCAGAAGTTATCATGTGAACATCCTTTCTGTCTGACAGAACACATAGTGCATAGAGTTTTTTACTTGTAAGAAAATTAGATAAGCAAAAAGAGGGACAGAATCTGTGCAGCCTTGTAGGAAAATTCATCTGGGTCTGCCCGGTGCTGCGTGAATGCAGGGCTCCCAGCATCTGAAGGGATGTAAGATTTACTCACTGTCAATATTTCTGTTTAATTCTATTTTACTAAAGCAGCTGTTTAATTACAGGATTTGCTGTTGGACTTTTCTTACTAAGATCAAGAGCGAGCCCTGCACCAGTTCTCCCTCTCTCACCTCACCTGGTGCAGAACAGGTTTTATAAAAACCCAGACGAGGACCCTATCTTTATATTTTTCCATGTGATCTGAAAGGTGTTCGCTAAGAAGCCTGGGGGGTTAGCATGCACAAAGGGACTGGGGGTGGCTCAGCTCTGGAAAATATGTGTTAAGAGTCCTGGCTTTTCAGAGGATTTGGCCGTGCAAATGGTGGAAAGGGAAACTAGGTGAGTTTGGGTGAATTTGGGCCTGGCATTGCCCTTTGCGTAGGGTGAACGTCATCAAGCTGGAGGAGACATCAGCAAGCCTCTTAGGGCCAGGGAGTGTTCAGCAGCACAGGCCTAAGCTCAAAGCAGTACCCAGATGAGGAGAGGACAGCCAAGTTGTGATCCCTTGCGGAATAGAGAAGGGATGCTCTCCTGGTTGTCTGCTAAACTGACTGGGAGCTTCAGAACCTGATGGGAGGGAAGATGGGCCCTTTGCTAGCTCTAAGAAGTTCTCATTGGAACTAGGAAGCTCCTCAGTTTCATTTAGTGAAAGGGAATGGCCTCAAGGTCTGTTCACAGGTTGCAACGCATGTATCTCCCTGGGCCACCCAGCCTGGCCACCCTCCTACCCGTACAAATCACTTGGCCTCTTGCTGTGGTATCCAGCATTTCCACTGCCACTTACACTGGAAAGCTGTGCCCTGCTTTGACTGACCAGGCTGGGGTTTTACTCTCAGTCATTTCAACTGCAGAGGGGTCAGGAGAGCCGGGGTGAGGATTCTGGGAGAGGTCTGATCGCCAAACTGTCTCCAGCCGCTCCTTGCTGGAGCCACTTACAAACTCCCCTCTGTGTGCCTGGGGGAATAAGGCCAGAAGTGACACAGGTCCAGAGAAGCAATATAGCAATCCCCCAGACATACATGACGGCCATACCTTCAACTCACGCATGCGTAGGAGTGTTTCAAACTGGCACGCAAGTCTTTTCAGGCTCTAGAGAAACGAGCCTGCAGGACCACCTGAGTCAGCACTGCTTGCTCAGCCTCGTACTTAAGTGGAGGGACCATTAACTTCTCTGTCTAGAGAAAGGCTTTGTTCATGCCACAGCTCCCTAGATAACGTGCCTCTGGCAGTAGAGCTGGGTCTGGAAACTTCCCGGGTTGCTGGTGTGAGTGTCCAGTGCTGCTGTTGCTGGTTACCCAGAGTTTGACTGGCTGGCTGCTCTCAGAGTGGCTGTCCTGTTAGTTAGCGATTTCACCTCTGTGGTGGCTGGACATCTTTTTGGTGTTTGTAGGCTGCCCTACAGGGAGAAAGTGCTGGCACCACTCTAAGTCAAGCTTGATTTGATTTACAAAAAATTCCAGATTGACTCTGTAGCTGATAGGGACTGAAAATGGATTGTGCTTCCCTCGTGGTTCTACACAGCCCACCTGAAATCAGAGCTCCTTTGGAGCTGTTAGATGTTCCCATGATAAACCAGTACCCCGATAACAATATAGCTCTCCCCAGAAATTATTGCTGTGCCCCCATGCTCTTTCCAGCAGTTGTATCTCCAATCCCGGGGATTGGCTGACTTTAAATCTTTTTCTTAAGGCCAGGTTTCTGAGTCATCTTGTGCTGTAGCAAAATGGAAGTCCAGGAAGGTACCTTCTCCCTGTGATGGTTAGGAATGTATGCTGCTCTGGGATCTAAGCAGGTGCTTAACCCCTATGTGAATAGAGACCAAGGGCAGATAAAAGGGTGTTTTCGACTGTTTTGCTCTCAGTGGATGCAGCCCTCAAAACCTGACCCCACGTGACAATATTTCAACTTGCACTGGTTGCTGTTACTGCTTTTTGTCACAGAGAAATGTGATAGAAAAGAGAGCAGCAGGCTTCTTTCTGTGACTTCTTCATAGTTTAATCTCCATAATGCTATTGCGTCTTCCAGAATATATTGTTAAAATTACCCCTGACAATTGGTTTACCCATTATCATAATCCAGGGTTTGATGAAGGGGAGCTTTGCAATCACTTGTTGCATCTGAAATTCATTAGAAGGTCTCATCTTTTTGGATAATGGAATTACCTTGGTAATTCTGAAGCAAGGTGCTTCAGAAGAGACAAAATCCTTAAGGTTTATGAGGCATAATAAGGTCCTTGATTCCCAGTGTTTTCAGAGAGCTGCAAACCCTGCAAGACTGGAGAGGGGACTGGCAAATTCCCAGCACCAGTCAAAAATCACCCGTTCAGACATTCCTTCTGCCCTTTGTCTGCCAGTGCTGAGTGCTCCAGGGGCTCTGCAGCCCTTGGTTTCATGCGGGGTGGTGAGAGGGATGGCAGAAAGGCTATCCCTTTTTAGTAGGGACTTACGTAATATATTCAAGTTCGTCTCATGTATTTCCCACCCTTTGCCCAAGTAACTTCATGCTCAGAGAACAAGTGCACAAGTGCAGAACCTCTAGGAAGATGCTTTGGACGAGATCGCTCTCTTTTAGGGTTAGTCTGCACTGGGGAACAATTAGATGTGCTCTCTATCGGTCTTTATTTCATAACCTTCCCTGGGATGACTCGTTCTTCAATCCTGTTGTTTTTGCATCCTGCAACTGGTGGTGCAGCAAAGAATTGTTGTGTGACTTGCAGGTATCACGTCTTATGGTTTTTCCCTGCTCCTGGGGTTGATGACTTTGTGGAAAGATGGATCTTAGATCCTCATCCCCAGTGAATCTCAGCAATTTCTAAAGTGCTGGTTGAAAGGTGAAACCAAGTTGCATGAAATTTCCTGGCAGAAACCTAGGTAGGGTTTTTTTCTTAATCTTGGCCAGAGCTGATCTTTGGCTTTGTAGGGTTGAAGCAGGAACTCAGCTTTCCAAAAGTGTTCATAAAGTACTAAATGAGCCCCACTGGGCTTTGCCTTGCACTAGCATTCCAGAATTACCCATGCCTCCTCATGGGGATTAATGGAGATGATCCAATGATGCTGCCAATAATCCAGCAGGACAATCTGGCTTAGCACCATCTGTGAAGAGACAAAGATGTAAGTTTCTGAATGCTTTTGATAAAAGAGAAATAAATCAGCCTCTTGAATCCAGCATATGCACTTGCTGCTCTTCATTTTCTAATGCTCTGTGCTTCTTTCGGTCCTCTGTTCACTGTCACTAAGAGCCTAACTCAGCCTTTCGGTTAGGAAAACTGTCTTGTTCTCTTTCTAGGTGAATGAAGACAGAGTGTTTGTTGTCAATATTTTAAAAATATTTAGCTACATAAATTGAAGTGGCCTGGCTGTCAAATGCTGAAAATGCTGGTTACAGTTACTGCACTTCAACACCTCTGAAAACCAGGTTGTGTTGATATATGTTAAAGTGAAATTTGCTTTAGGTGCTTGGTCTGATGGAGACCAAATCCCAGGATGCTTGGCTGCTGCAAAGCTGTTTGCGAAGTCTGGCAGAAGTGGGAGGTGAATGCAGGGACCATGGTCCTCCTCCTTTTCTCTGTGATACTGCTGTGCATTACAGCACTGGGGAAAGGAGGTAATGTTTACTTATGTTTATATCTGCAGAACCCGTACAATTTTACGTAAGAATAAAATAAATATTGTTTGTTTGAACAACGCAGAATGTCTGTTATTCTGGGAATTCGAGGTGGGGGGGAGTGAAAAGTGCTATGGTCAGTTTAAGTGGCTGGAGCCGTGTCTGGTCTATTTGTCATTGGACTGAATCACACTGCGCATATCTGGACATGTTTAGGGATTGTTTGTTTACCTGAGTGAATTCCTGTAATTTGATTGTACTTTCTGATAGGGGCAGATTTGTAGATCTTCGTCCTATCAGATCCCTTCAAGTGTTTTAGTGCTGGACTGCTCATCTTAGCCTTATCTCAGACCCTGCCCAGATGAGAGCCTTGAGAAAGCAACAGATCAAGAAATCCTCTGAGATCCATTTGTCATTGCTTCTCTTTGTGCGGAAGTTTTGTGTAAGGGGGAATTTCCAATACATTTTCCCCATAAAAGCAGATGAAGGAGATATTAAGCTGCAATAATCAAAACCTTCCCCATAAAGCAAAGCAACAAGGAAAGCCAAATTGGCTGGGAGAAACTATGAAGTAGCTGGACTGTGCAAGAGTCAAGTGACAATGAGCAATCTTAACCATACTACTTCACACGTCATTTTCTCTGGTCTAGATTTTCTGGCTGGGACTCTGTGGAGATCCACAGAGTTCACTGAGAACTGATTTGGATTTGTTTGCATTACTTATTTTGCAAAGGCTCCTAAGGTAATATACAATAACAAAGGAATTGAAAAATTACTAGTAATTTTTGGGTTGTCTTTCCTCAGCTTCAAGGGGAATCTGATTTCCATAAGTTGGTGGGGCTGGAGCAGATCTCGTTCCAAAACAGAGTGGTAGGATGGTGCATCTCTTTGGAACCCCCAGCTCTAACACATAATGTAGTCAAGGATGTCATGTGGATGAACACCTCTGCTTCTCTTCATGGAACTGGCAGAAGTGCTTGGGATGATGATAAAACATCCCTCACCCATCTGGTAAATGATCTCTGCCAATGAGTCTGCAGTTGATCTTAGCCCATGGAAAGAACAGCTGCTTAGCAAGGAATCGAAGGATGAACTGTACCAGAAAGGAGAGATGACACCTTCTTACACTCAGTGCAGCGGCACTGTGGGCACGTCTGTGGACACAGAGGCAGGGTGTGGTGTAGAGAGGCAGAGAAAGGTGATTGCTCCAGTCTTGTTTTGAGCTCACTGCAGGAGAAGGAAGCCAGCAGTGCTTTGATAGGCAGGTGTGTCTGTTCTCCTTGGAACAACCCGGGGAGCCCAACAGTGCTGGGAGGCCAGAGAGAAGTGGTTTATGTAGTACGTAGATCTGTTGAGGTCCTATTATGTGGGTAGCTCTAACGAGCAATGAGAAGACAGTATTTGGTCATCAACATTGGCATTTAGTCTTTGTGTGTTCCTCCTTTGCTGGATGCAGTTTTGTGCCCCTTGGGATGGGACAAGTGCATAATTTCATACCGCTAAAAGTCTTCATGCAGCCCAAATGTCTCCCCAGCCCAAACTCTTCCCCTTGCTCTTCTGCTTACTGTAGCACCATAGAAAAGGTTTTTCAGGCTTACAGAGATGAAGCTGGTGCCCAGGGCTGCACATGGAGTACCTGAGCATCCTAGCATTCCTCACCTCCTAAGGCAGTGCTGTCAAGAGCTCATTCCCTGCCACAGCTGCGAATGAGGGCAGAGAAGGGCCAGCTGCATCCTTGGGGGACTGAAGCAAGAATTAAGACCACATTAGCAGAGAGACCAGATCAGGAGGAGGAACTTCTATTGGCAGCCCTACCAAAAAAGAGATGTGGGCCTGGTCTTTCAAGTTGGTCATGACTGGTTTGGGAATTCTGGTATATGTAAGAGCAAAAGAGCTATACACCCAAGAGATTAGAGACATTGCAGAGATGACAACAAAGATCCAGGCCTTGTCTTGGTGTGAACTTGAGTGAATGCTAATTGGGCTAGAGAGTAGGGTCATTTTAGAGGGTGGGAGAGCGGGATGGAAAGGCGCCCACTTGTCTCAGAAACGACAATTTTTATGAAGACATCAGCTTCTTACTTAATTGCCTTCCCACATGTTTGAGGACTGGGTGTCCTGCAGAGCCTGGTGCAGCAGCAGGGTGGGAGGGTGCTGGCTAGGAGGGCACTTGGGCGTAGGAAATGCCCATTTTGCCTTAGGGACAGGGCTGTTTACAAGCTGCCGGTGTTGGTGGATTGTTTCTTTAGGTCATGGCGTGCCAAGTATTGTTTAGTTTAATAGCCCTGTTAATAGGATTATATTTGCCTGGACTATTACGTGAAGGAAAATGATTCCTACTTTGAAAGGAAAAGACACTTCAGTAGCGATGTTGCAAGACACACATCTGTCGTCAAATGCTGCTACTAAGCTCAGATGTCTCTGGGCTAGCGCCAAGGTTTCTTCTCATGCTTTACCACTTGGACCAGGGAGGAACACACACGCGCACAACAGGCATGCCTAGCAAGCCTGTTGGTAGCTTTGCATGCAGAGATGGTGCTATGAGTGTTCGGGGTCTGTGCTCTCTGTGGAGATGTTCTTGAGCAGGAGATATCAAACTGGCATAACAAGGCTACAGCCAGCAGGTACCACAGCTGGGGTCCATCCACATGGCACTGGCTTCCCAGATAAAGCTGAGCCACCCCATACTGGTGAGCTTTGTGGATCAAGGGCTAGAGCATGGTCTTTGTCAGAGGTCCTCCAGGGTGTGAATTTTCTAGTCCTTCTGGGAAGGTCCAAGGAGTGCTGCTGGGACCTTGGTGTAGTGCACATCTCTCTAGCTTGAAGGCTGCCAGTCTTGTGTTCTTCCCTCGTCTCTGCCAAGAACATCTCTCTTCCTTTAAACACTTGGCTCCATGTTTCTTCTGCTTTACTCCTGCCACCACCCAAGCAGGGTCAGGCAACTGCTGGCAAATGTGAATTGTGACAACTTGACATATGGGGTAGAAAGTGCTGTTAGCAGAATAAGAGCCTGAGAGAAGTGGTTTTCAATTGTGGAGCTCTAAAAATTTTTTCCCCATAGGACTGTAGACTACTGAGCAGCTTAGCTGCTCAGCCATCAAGTCTGGCTTTCTGGGATATCTGCAACAGTTCAGAAATCAAACATGGATAATTCCTCAGAGCAAGCAGCTAGAAGAATAATGCACCCTGGGACTTAGTCATTGGTTATGTCTAACCCTTTTAGCCAGGGCATGTGCGGAAGTCATTACCAGGTCCTCAGCAGAGGTGAGCCACTGAGAAACGTGGCTTCTCAGCATGAGGTTGACCTGTTACTGTCTCTGTCCAGGCGGCCAAGAAAGCCAGATAGGAAGTACAAAAAAAAACCCAGAAGAAAAAAAGAAAACCCACTGTAGGTGCACTACCCAGCCTTATTCTATAGAAAGGGACTAACATGCAGCACAGTAAAGTGCTGGCAAGTGGCTGGTGATTCCAGATGGGTGAGAGTCTGTTAGTTCCCAGAGAAGCATAGGGCATGCAAATAAAGAACGCAAAAAATATATCCATGCCCCTTTTTACTAAGTTCTTTTCCTTCTGGAAGCTGGAGAGGGGTAACAGGCAGAGAGGCTTTTAAACCCAAGCTTGTTCATCCTTTGCAATTTACCTGAGCAGTCTCAGATGGCATAACCATTGCGGTGACTGTTCAAACACTGCAGTGGTGGAATGAGACCAGGTGCCTTGGGTGTGGGCACCCAGAACTGGCTTCCACTTTTGAAAATACTGTAACTGGACTGTGGGCATAATCAGATATACCTGTGCCATGCATAAATCCTCCATGTAGGCTAACATGTATATGGTTTAATCTCTTCCTCACTGTCCTCCACCCAACACCTGAGTTTTCTCCAGCACAGACGTCCCTGATGCCCCTTCTGTCATTTCCAGTTGCTCTGCTTGAGCCAGTGAATGTGAGTGCTAGGTGACTTGTGTTCTTCATGCCTGCCAAGGAGTGCTGCTGGCACTGCTGGCCTTTCCCCTGCTGAACTTTGTGTGGAATAATGTCACATTTGTGATTTTCTCCTGGTATCACCTTGGTTCCCTGGACTGTGAGCCGGACTGCTGTGATAGAAGTGTGGGCAAGCATTGCCTCCAAAATGTCATGAGCGGGGAACTCTGTCTCTAACCCTAACTCTGTCACAGAGATGGTGGTTAAGTACTTCATTTCACCACATCGTCTAAGAAGGTTCTGTCCTAGGCCCTTGCTACAGGCAAGAGAGACTAGTATGTCCAGAGGATGATGTGGATTGAAGTGGGTTGACTTGCCCTTTGGAGTGGCCAGTGTGGACTTCGCACCACCTTGGCCAGCTGGAGTGACTCCAAGCTCATGTGTCCAGAGGACACTCATCATCCTTTGACTTCCACACTGGTTTCCAGCTGGCATGCTGTGTGTCATATCACTTTATGTGGCAAAGGTCGTTGTGATTCAAGGTGTAGAGGTGATAGTGCACAGCACTCCCACAGAAGACCTCCTGTGAGAAAAATTCAACTGGGAAGCACAAGTCCTGGATGTAGCAGATGTGAGGGGGCTCTGAGGTCTAGGCTCAGTGGCCTGTCCAAGGAGTAGCAGAGGCAGCTGCTGGGAGGCAGAACCTGACAGACAGGGAGAGCTGTTGATGTCTCCAAGACCAGGGCCAATGGGAGATGGATTGCTTGTCAGACGTTTCTGAATGCGGGAGTGCTGGGGGAGAAGGCCAAAGGGCTGGGGGGTGCAGGGGCTGGTCCATCTGGCTCCATTTCTTTACAGGGACTGGAAGAGCCAAGGGGGACAGAGACTGCTCTGAGCAGTCTCCTGTCACCCTGTGCCTCTGAACCGTGGGAATCTCGCTTATGGTTTGGGACACTGAGGGAACACATGGGACTCTGCTTTTCTCTGTGCGATGTGTGATGTCTCAGAGCAGGATGGGGCCTTGGGTTATTTATGGCCATTACTAACTTAGTCATCTGCACTGAATTTGCCTTTGACATTCAGCTTACCTTTGGGGAACCCAAAGGACAGGACTGAGTGGTGGGGTCACTCTAAGTTTTATGCCTTAACTGAGAAGAGAAGCAGAACACCTTGGCTGTGCTCTAAACAAAGGCAGATGGGACAAGCATTTCCATTGCTTATGGATCAAATTATTCAGGGTCGAATGATTGCCAGAGAAGGTCATTATTGTTTCATTGTGGCACAGAAGGCAGAAAAAACACTTCATTATGTTCGACCAAAGGATTGCAGACAGAGTGCTAAAGCAAAGACTCTGACTGGGAATGGTGGAAAGGGAAAGAATTTTCTCCCTACTAGTGGGGGAATATATGGGATCAAAACCTGTTATTTTGCCAGAAATTCTGCCATGTCTGCTTGTGTGCTTTATAGAGGAAGGCACTAATTTCTGTGTACACTTACCTGATTTAACAGAAGTCTCTGAGACAGAGAAAAGACTCTTTCGTCGGGATAAGGGGCATTTAACACCGTAGAGAGGGATGCACCATAGAAGGGTGCAAACACTGCCCTGTACCTTCTTAATCTCCACTATGCCAGTCTAAGGTCCTCACTAGTCCATATGCAGCTCTTTTCCACTGCTGAGCACTTGAATCACACCTGTGGTGCATTGTAGGCTTTCAGTTGAGACTCTGTTCCTCTCCCTAGGGTTCCCTCCTCCTTGCTTCAAATTTAGCTGTGCTCATGGAGGTATATTGCAAAGGGCCTCCATCGTGAGACTTCCCTTGGAGCTGAATGAGGCCAATGGAGATCAGTCAGACTTGTCAACCAGCTTGTTTTTCTGCAGTGCTATCAAAGGCTTGGTCTAAGACAGCTTGTCAGCAAAGGCTGAACAGGGTTGGCTGGGCTCTTGGATACCTCCTCCAATTTTTTGTGCATTGCATTTGCCAGAGCTGTAAGTCATCATTAATGGGACGGTGCTTAGTGGTTAGGGGAACTGCTGGGACTTGCGACCTTGCTTTGTCTGGCACACGGGCATCCTGAGTAGGAGAGATGCCAAAGTGCTACATTATATAATGCAAGTTTATATATATAAAAATGATAGCTGCAGGGGAGTCAGTGTGAGTCTCCTGTTCGGTGCATAAGAGCAGATACATTTTGTGTACTTGGGTTTCTGGCTTGTCCTGAGCTCTCTCTTCAATGATGCACTTACCTGTGCTAGTCAGATAAAAGCCCACAGGGTTATGTGCGTGATTGCAACAACCGTGTCTTTGATTGCCGTGTGGACATAATGCAGACCATAACACATGACCTGCGTCACAGCCTGACATTTCTTCCTGTAAACTATTCAGCAAATGTTTATAAATGTATTTGTAATCTTTAGCTGGTAAGATCAGCGAAGAAACATTTTACAAACAGGAAGGAATATCTAGTTCTTCAGTGAATTTATTTGCAATGTGTAATTCATCCAGGTGTATCTGTAAATGGTTTCCTAGCCTGAGAAGCCTAAGATATGGCAGCTTTCAGACTAGTTCTAAGAAGTTCATCCTGTTAATTGACATGGCATTCCAGAAAAAACTCTTTTCTTTTTGTGGTTTGCTATGAGAAGGACTTTTCTCAGCTTTAATATCTGCAGGGGGTAGTAACAAAAGCAGTTGGTCTGTCATTAAAGGAGGATGGAGGAGTCCTGTCTGACTGAGCAGCATGTTCATTCTCCTCCATTAACTCTCTGCTGAGATCTACAACTGAACTGACCAAATGGTGTCAAATTGTTATTTTTCCGGTGTATTCTCCTCTTCTCCTTTTGTGAAGTCTTATCAACTCTTGGCTTACAATAAGGAAGCCAAAACAGTAAAAGGCAAGACTGCTTTATGAAATGTCTAGACTTAATGAAAGCAGAGAGCACCAGGTCTCTCATGGGAGACCCCCTTTCAGAAATATGTAGGAGAAAGATGGTTACAATTAAATTTTATAGGGACATTTAAATTCTCTTGTGGAATACTATGCCAGAGATAACCCTGTGTGAGGCTTAGTGACACACTTGGTCTATTATCATGATCAACAGTTGTAACAGTTCTTTTCTTATTGCACTGTGTCTGTGGCACAAGTCAAATAAGCCAAAAGCTATACTGGAAATTCAAGATGGAAATTAAGCCTGACTCAAGTTTCCTCTGAATATCACCAATAGTCAGACTGCCCAGGGCATCCAGCTTTGCAGTAAACTCCAATTTATTCTTGCAGAAAGGTCCTTAGGCCTCTTCTGAGCACCTTCCCTGGGTTGTTGCTGATAAGGGCAGATGATCAACTTGGGACTATTGCCATGAGCTCTTGCCTGCATGGTCTGCTGCATAGCTCTGGGGGTGAGTGAGAAGTCCAAGTTACATAGGCACTGTGACTGGCAGAGAGGGAGAGATCAAAGATGTATGTGCCAAATGACCACCGAGGCTTGTTAGAGCCTGTCTGTTGCATGACCATCCCTGTTCTGCTGTGCTCTGCTAACCTATGCTAACTGAGGTGTGATGCACAAGGCACAACAACTGTGCCTGTAGGGCTGTTCCAACTCCTATGTTGAGTGTTGGGCAACAGGCCAAACTTTGTGCCCCAGCTCACTCCAACCTCATTGCTGATTTACACCAGCCTGGCCTGGCGTCCTGCAGCCAACCCCCACCTCCAGCATAGCCCTAGAGGAACCACAGTCCTTGGTCCGGAGCCTCCCCAGCCTGCTTCCAATGCCCTGTCTGCAAAAAGGTGTGGCTCACATCTGCTACTTGCCCTTGCTGTGCCACCTTGAGGCATACCAGGATCTCCAGCCAGGTTTCCGGCCATTAGCGTTCCTCTAGCTCAGAAGGTCTGGGCTGGGGAGGAGTGGTGCTGACCTTGCCCAGGCGTGCTGCTAGCCACATCAGGAAGATGAAAGCAGGGGATGGTGGTTGCATCCTAACGTGCGTAGGCTCCTTCTCTCTGGAGGGGACGTGCTCTGAGCTCAGACCTAGTGCATGCTTGTGGCAAGAAGCTGATTCTGAAGAACAGGCCTTAGTCGGTGTTTAATTGCACAGACAAATGAGTCTGGCACCAGGCAGAAATCCTGTATTTCGAAGCAAAGAGCCTGCCCGTCTCTTCCTGGCGGGGTGGCCTGAGTAGCAAAGAGCTAGCAGTGTGCACCCACAGCAGAGGGTGAGGTGTGTGGACCCTGCAGGCAGCCAGCGTGGGACGGCACCCCTCCCGTTGCTCCACACGCCGCGCTCCTGCGCTGCCTATCCTCACGGGCCTGGCGGAGGAGCGAATCGCATGGGAGAGGCTCCAGAGCAAAGGCGCCTTCGCTGAACTGAGGCAGCAGGGCAGCCTGAGCCAGCCTGGAGACAGCGCTAGGTCTGCTCCTGCCCAGGAAGGAGGGAGCAGCTGAGAAAATGAATACAGTGTTTGCAAGGACTTCAGGAATTGTTCCCTTGTTAATACAACTGCAATTTGTGGAAATATGATGGAGGGTGAAGGTCTGCAAATACTTAGAGGAATAATGAGCATTGTAAGCAACAAGCACCACAGGGGAGTATGAGAAATAGATTCTACCAGACAGGCCATTTCTGCATAATTACACAATTAGTGGACTGAGGAAGACAGCAGATAACC
This sequence comes from Phaethon aethereus, assembly GCF_964289735.1. Taxonomy (NCBI): domain Eukaryota; kingdom Metazoa; phylum Chordata; class Aves; order Phaethontiformes; family Phaethontidae; genus Phaethon; species Phaethon aethereus. Next base: position 440,193 of record NC_138590.1, read on the forward strand.
CTTCGCAGTGTGCTGTGGTGCAGCGTAGACCTTGTTGGGGACTGGAGCACCAATTAACTGGATTAGCTTGCAATATGTGGAAAGGATTGATAGAGGGAGGAGCGGCCATGCCGAGCACTCTCTGGCAAGGGCAAAGGGGGAGATGCTGCCCAGGCAAATAGTCACTCCCCTCACTACATAGCGTACTGGTGGCCGCACGGGCAGACCGGCGTGGAAAAGCCCCATGTTGGGCTCTGGAAAGGCGTAATGCAAATGAGAGGAGAGAGCAAAGAATAAAAGGTGAGATGGAGAGTTTTGACGGTGAGCAGAAAAGGATAATCCTGGTTATAACCTGTGAGAAACACAGCTATTGCCTTTGGGCAACAACAATTATAGGCAGAATTATGTAATGAGAAGGAGGTGTTTGGAAAGCAGCGATTCTGAGAGCGCCCTGGCTGCGTGAGCAGATGACGAGTTTGACAGCGGGCTGTAATGCAAAGCTCCCAGGCGTCTGCAGCGGGCGGCGGCAGTAGGTGCTGCCTCCTTGGGCCAGCCATGGCCTCAGCTGTGCGTTAGTGAACAAGGCAGAGGTGAATCGGCAGTGGCCCAAAAAGGGGATGGTGAAGGCCTTCCTTTGGCCCAGAGGAGCCAAATATATGGAGTGGCTGTGAGAAGAGGAAGTGAATCAAAGTCTGGAGATGGCTTCTCCTGTGCTTTGTGCCCTCACACCTGCACAAGAGGCAGCCTGTTGGGGAGGAGAAAAATAATTATGTGGATTTGCTGCTGCTTCTTCCCTGCTGCTAAGTCACAAGCCATTCCCCCAGGCTCTTCTGCCTCTGGATTAGAGAAGTTATGCAAAGAAAATGCTCTCTGCATAGCCCTGATCCTAAGGCAGCCTAGAGCAAGGTACATATTAGCTCCTCCATGTCCCTGTGGGACAGAGGGCTGCCTAAAATCCACGCAGGCTGTTCTTACCTGGCTGAGTAGCTGCTGCTGTCAATTCATGCCTTTCCATGCTGAGTTATTTCTGGGAATCACCAGGGACTCCCCTCTCCGCCTTCTTCCCCACACATCCTGGAGGAATCCCCTCGGCAGCCTGCTTTCTGTGCTGAGCATCACCTGGCTTCTCTGGTCCCCATCCAGGGAGAGTATGTCAATATTCTAGTGGCTGCCTGAGCTCCCCCTCTCTTTTCTCCCACAGGCAGAGATGGCAGCAGATGCTTCAACTGCCCATCTTGCTCCCTGGAGCAGGAGGAGGGGAGCTGGCATCTGTGGCCCTGCTCCATCGCTGTCCCCTGGCCACCTGAAGCACATAAGGGCGCAGATGGTCCTGGTGTCAGCGCCAGCAGAGCCTGCCCGGGGCAGCGTGTTCCCCAGCGTTGCACAGGCATGGGAGGTGACGTGAACATCAGTACCCTCCCTGAATGGATTCTTTGATGAAGGGCTTGTTTTTCTCTCCTGTACTGGTCGTGGCTAGGATAGAGTTAATTTTCTTCATAGCAGCTCATATGGTGCTGCGTTTTAAATTTTTCACCAAAACAATACTGATAACAAACTAATGTTCTAACTTTTGCTGAACACTGTTTGCACAGCATCAGAGCCTTCTGTGTTTCTCACTCTGCCCCACCAGTGATTAGATTGGGTGTGTGTGCAATAGGCTGTGAGGGGACACCAGCGGGCAGATGACCTGAACAAAGAGATATTTCATACCGTGTAACGTCATGCTCAGCAATAGAAGTTTTAGCCATCTTTTGCTTGGGAACAGACTGGGTATTGGTCTATCTGTGGGAGGTGGTGAGTTATTGCCTTTGCATCCCTTTTTGTTTTATTTTCTTCTCTTCTCTCTTCTTCTTCTTATCCATGACTTATAAAACAATTATTATTTTATTTTTGTCTTGACCCCCAAGTTTTCTTGCTTTTATTTTTCCTTTCCTCTTCCCTCATCCCACTGGGCATGGGAGGGAGTGAGCGAGTAGCTGTGTAGTGTTTAGCTGCCCACAGGGGTTAACCCACAGCATCTCCTCCGTTGAATCAAATGCAGCAGATCCAATTACTCTGTTGCTTCAGGTGTATTTTAACCATGCAAGTGCAACCACCTGCCCTGCGTAATGTACTTTTCCACCTGCAGTCAGTGGTGCTGTATCTGCTTTTCTTGTTTTTTTAAGGTTCCAGAAGGGGTTTCTGGGAAAGAACCCTTTCATTTAGGTAGAGATGTGATCTCTAATTGCTTTTTTAAACAGTTCTGTAAAGCAGAGCTCAGGTATTTTAGTCAATATCCTTGCAGAGCCTTTCCAAGTAGTGAGATCTGATGGGTATGTCACTGGTGGGACCTCGCAGCTGCACTGCCTGATGCGCGCACAGAACCAGAGGTAAGCCGGACCCATAGTGAGATAAGCCTGGGAATCCCTTTGCTTCATGGAGCCTTATGAGCTCTTACACATCTGAGATGTCCTACATGCAGCCTCTTGCCCAAGATCAGATCTCTAGAAACTACAAGAGCAGCTTCTGATTATTCTTGCTCCAGATGGTCTCGGTTTCTCCTGTCCAGCCGTTCTTCTGGTCAAGTTCTCTTCTGAATGGGGGAACTAACACATCAAATGTGCCTTTTCTGTCCGTGGCCATGTGACTGTGGCTTTAAATGCATTTTATCTTTGCAGAACATCCCCTGGGTCTGGGCAGCAGCCTTTAGGCTGTAGTTCTGAGGAACTAACGTATATAACGTTGTGATGGGGAGGGGTAATGATGGATCAGGGGATGCACGAGTTAGAGCGATCGCATGTAAGTAGTACCTCCTATAGACTTCTCTAGGTTGTGCATTGGCTTAGGAGAGGATCACTCTTGGATCCACTCAGACAAGCAACTGAGGTGTTAGAGTGCCTCTCATTACAGGGTCCACACACGCACGGGCTCTGCCTCTGCTTCCACTCCTCCAGAGCAAGACTGACCCTGCGAGCAGGCGAACGGCTGAGGGGGAGAGGCTTCATGCTATCACTTAAATATAAACATTCCTAAAAGCAACTTTCTGATTTCTTTGTGGGAGGCTATAACCTGCTGGGGCCTTCAGCACGTCAGCAGAGTTGCATTGAGAGAAAAAGAGCCCATAAGAATTCATGGAATTTTCCCCAAAACCTCTTGGCCTTTTCTGGCCAGATGCATTTGAAAGGTTTAGGATGGAAGCATGAATGGAGGATGCTCTGTTCATTGGTTTCATGTGAAAATTGCTGTTGGTTGCAGGAGGAGGAAATGGAAATAAGGGGGAAGTTTTGAGGGAAATGGCAGATGTGTCTAGCTGGGATGAAAAGTGTCCAGGAGGGTTTCAGAGACTCTGAGGGCAGGGGCAGCTGGGTCAGCAAGGAGTCGACTTCTGCTTTCAGGGTGTCAGGGCTGGCTCATGGGCACAGATAATGTGACTGCAGCTGTGTGAGGGCACCCAAACATCAAAGGGCACCTGTGTGAGGCACCCCACAGAGACACCCCACAGCACCCATCTTCGCCAGCAGTGCAGCCTTGTCTAGCCCTGCTTCGGACCCACACGGAGCAGTTGCAAAGAAGGACTGGGATTTATCTAAGTTGGCAGTGACTCTGCTGTCATCAGCATCCAGGAGATGGGCTTGCTGAATGTGTCAGGAGTGGGGAGAGGCCATCTTCAGGAGGCAAGTCAGCACTGGCTTCCCTGCGTTCCTGCCCCCGTTCAGAAGCAAGTTCAGCTGGGCTTCAATAAGAGTTGGTAACATACGCTCACCTCTGTGAGCAAAAATGTACATGGTTATAAGATACAACTGCTACATGATAAATCATGTCAAGATGAGGATTTCATTCCTTAAGGATGAAAAGGAAAAAAAGATGTAATGTGAAGTATCCCACTCAGGCTGGCTGGGTCGGGTCGCTATCAATCATCCACAAGACCTGTTCCATTTCAGAGCTGCATTTGAATGTGCAGTGGGGGGTAAGGCTGGACTTGGGACCATGCAGATGTGAAACATGAGCACGGAAAAATGCTATTTGTGCAACAGAGGAACATCAGGTGATGGTCAGATGGAACTTATCGGGGCCCTTATTGGACAAATAAATAGCTGTACTTGTTGCGTGGTTTTTCTTTTTTCCTGCATGGCAACAAAAGATGTGGCAGCAAGGGCTGCAAAAAGAAGGATGGTATTTTCAGTTTAAAAATACCTTTCCCAGCTTGGCAGTTCCAGCAGACAAACCTATAGCACAGCTTTTGTTGAGCTGATGATCCAGCATGTGCCAACATCTTTTCTTCTGGGACAAGATGCTTATTGTGATGGAGAGAACCCCTATGATCTGATTTTTACCCTGGTCCTGGAGATGCTGCCCACAGGAAGGCTGTGCTGCTTTTCAATAGTTTCACTTCAGAGAACCCGCTGGTAGGATTCTGTGTATTTCCAGGTCAGGGTGGGTCAAGAGCCTGAGCTTTGCTGCTTTCACGATGCCGTAGTCTTTCTGTCAAGCCTGCAGTATTTTGTAGGAACATGGTCATGAAGAAATGGTGTCCAGCAGACTGCCTTGATAAGCCAATGGGATGCTGACAGGTACAGTCCTACAGTGCCTTCTTTTATTCTTCTCTAGAAATAACATGTAAGTATTTCTGGCTACCATCAATTTTGGGTCGACTCCACTGTTAAAACAGGAGCTGACAGTTCTAGGACAGACCATGTAATGTGACACAGAGGTTCCCCAGAAGCTGATGGCCACCTCCTGGTGATGCCAGTGAGAGCAGAGTTAAGCCAATACTGAGAGCTTTTGAAAATGCCACAATTTAAAATGGGTCATTGTGCTCCCAAGATTGCTGCCATAAATACAGCCTCAGAAGTTTGTGGAGTGTGTGCGCCTGCCTTTGCTTCTGAAATTTGGAGACTGGAGGAGCTGGAGTGGGCTTGCCGTCTGGGTTTCAGTGAATACCAAGCATCACTGATAGATCAGTGTGTTTTTTTTAAATCTCCATCAGACTGGGGGGTGTTGTATTAGTAATTTTTTTCCAGACGCAGACCTTGCTGTTGCAAACTACGCTGTTTTCCCCTGGAGAGCACACTGCTGTTCTGCATGGGAGTGGTGCCTTATATCCTCCCAGAAAAGAAGCCAGAATGCAATGCAGCAGCGTGACTCTTAGCTGCGGACTCCGTTCTCCATCAAGCCGATCTGGAATTTTTGTTTGAAGAAGTAATTTTACAGCTGCTGACTGCAATGGATACTGTGTGGGGGAAGAGGTAGGGAGGTTCTCTTTCACCTGATCTCGGTTCTGACCTCCTGGGGATTATTAAGGAGCCCAATTTATTAGGTTGGTGTATAGGCAAATTCTAATGAGGGTAAGGACGCTCTGCCTGGTAAACTCACCCTGCTGCTCACAGTGTGGCAGTGTGTTGTAAAAGCAATATGCTGGATTTCATGCAGGAATTAGCTGTGCTTAAGACATGGCTCACTCTCTTTATATAGTTACATGCCTCCTGTTTGTTAAGCTTAAAGCTGTACAGGAATTGCAAAGATGACAAAAAACACAGGTTGATAGTGTTTTAGGTTATAACTCTCCATGAGACTGTTTAAAGCAGTAAGCATTAAATGCTATTTTAGAATGCAGTATTAAATGACTTGCGAGAGCACAGCCATTAAAATACATGCCGGCCGCCAGATGAGGCACCTGGGACACCAAACTGGAATACCCTTCCCATTGGTAGGTTTTATTATATCAGTGTAGCCACATGAGGACTGAGGTCACTCCTGTGTTTGCACATTGGGGTTGTTCAGGAGAGAGCGTATTCCATACACCTGTGATGCTACAGCTGCATCTAGAGGGGTGCATCCCTGCCCTGGGACAGGGGCCAACCAGTTGGATAAGATAACAGGATGTACAAGATGTACACCTGCCAAGGCAAAAATTAATCTGCATATAATATTCCTTGTCTGTCACAGGTGAGACTGTCATTGCTGTCAAGGTACAAAAATACTCATGTTGGGTGTTGGGAGTGCTGTTTCTTCCCATCACATATCCCAGGCTGTTTAGGACAGCGCGGCCAAGCCAGACACTGCACTTTCGCTTCTTAGACTTTGTAATTTTCATTTTCTCATGCTGAAGCTGAATCTGTGTGCTGTTGTGCACAGCTTCACCCTCCGAGCACTGTTTAGCAGTAGGGAATCTTTGATTATTCATTAATTTGAAAAAAGGGGGGAAAAAGGGTATAATCTTAGCTGCACTTGCTAACTTTAACAAAGCTCTGCTAAACACAAGCACTTTGGAAAGATGATCCCAAGAAAACATAGACTTTGTATCTTTAACAGGTACGAAGGTACTGATTTGCTGGAGTAGAGGAACAGCCATAGTTTATCTTCAGAAATGACAGTGGAGAGGAAAAAACCACAGCCTTCATGTGAAGGAACCCATGGTACAAGATATTTCAAGATGAAAATAGAATTGCAGAAGAAAGGAGGGAGGGAAATGTGTTTTTTATGAGACACATCCATTCAGGAGATGTGCTGGCAAGAGAGCTATTGTTAGCAGTAAAACATCAAAGTCTCTCAAAACTCTGTAGATCTAACACTAAGTTATCACACTAAAGCAAGGGAACTCTGTTTGGGCCTCATTATGTCTGGTGAGTGCTGAATTATTGATTTTGATGGCTGAATTAATCACTGGTGGTTGACATGAGGCCAGTGACCATGATGGGTTTTCATTCATACAGGCTGGCAGATGAGAGTCCTAATCATAAATATATAAAAGACACTCCTGAGGATTCAAAGGAACTGATTTCCCATGGCTGAGGAAAACTGAGTGAAGTTGATTGGGTGGTAAAACATTCACAGAAAAATGTGAGTAAGAACCGGGAGCTCTTTGAGCAGAGGCCAAGAAAGTTGAGATTTCAGAGTCAAGAAAGAGGACAAGGTTTAGCTAAGAGCCATCCTAGCTTGGAAGCAATGAAAGCAACAACTGGAAACAATAATAAGATTAACAAATTTAGAAAAGAGAAAAATAGGTAGTAATCCATATGCATCTGGAGTTATGGTGTGTAGACAACAAGCTGAAGACATGTGGAGGGAAACCGTCTATTGAGTACAGCTACAGAAATAATGCACTCTAGAAACATATTAGCAAAGAGGACTATGGTTATGAGCCAAATAGTGAAATAACCATATGGAAATTGTCATTCATAATGACTTAGAAGACACTAACTGGTCAGTAACCACTGTTATCTTGCATTTGGAAAAGAAATAGTACGATGGACTACTACTGTCCCGTGACCAAGAAACCACGGAGGATGTTAAAACAATGTATATTAGGCTTAAACTCCAAATCAGCAGGCTTGGTAGCTTTTATCTAATAGTTCAAAGCCACTTTGCTTAGGTGCTCTCCAGTGTATACCTCAGCTTTTTGCAGGGCTGTACACAAGGTATTCAGTGTGGTGATGTTCTCTGCTCAAAGCGGAAAATTAGTTTTGTAAGTTCTCTAATGTACTTCACATATAGGTGAAGAAGTGATCGACTAGTGCATACCAAAAAGTCCTTGCTGGCAGGCAGTCACTGCTCTGTGAAGTGTTTCTAGTGAGACCATTGTCACCAGCAACCTGGAGGTAAACATGCTCATAAAATTAGCAAGGTGACACAGAGACTGATGGGGTTTCAAGCATCAGTGGGAAGATGGAAGCTAGAAAGGGTAGTCTGAGTGGCTTAGCACATTGGCTTTTTTAAAATAAAATGAAGCTTCACCACAGAGAGTGGTGCTGTGAAGGAGCAAGAAATGCCTCCTAGTTAGAGAGCAGGGGACTATGTCTGGCAGAGCAGGGACTTGGTAGGAGCTGCAGTAGAAACACAACAGAACAGATCTTCCTTGTGAAGCCCGATGACCGAATGTGACTCTTGGGGGTTAAAGTGGCTGGGAAGAGATGGCAGTAGGGTTTTGCCTCTGTATTTGCCTCTGTACACAAGAGACAATGGAATAGCGCCTGGTTTTTGTGTTCTTAGCTTAAGTAGAACATTGCAAAATGGGATAGCCACAGATATGATCCTTGAGCTGGAGAAAATGCCATACAGCAAGCAATGGAAAAAAGCTTGATCTGTTTAGCTTATCAAAAAGAAGATTGAGGGATAACTTGATTACAGTGTGTAAGTACTTCCATGGGAGAAAATACCAGTTGCTGAAGGGCTTTTTAATCTAGAGGAGAAAACAAGAGAAAGAAACAATGGCTGGACAGTGAAGCCAGATATTCCACTTCAGAGCAGGCAGACATTTTTAACAATGAGGGTGATTAACCACTGGGAGAAGATCCCAAGGGGGCTGATAGCTCGTTCATTTCTTGATGTCCGTACACCAGGCGGGAGTGCTTCTCTGGAGGACATGCTTCACGCACAGCCGTGGAATTGGATTTAATTCATGGATAACTGGATCGAATGTGCTACCCAGTGCCTCACAGCTTATGGCCCCTTTAGGCCTTTGAAGCCCTTAGCTGCATCTGAGAATGATTTGGCAGAACTCTGGGGCTTTCCAGCTGGGGATCCGATGGACTTTTGAGGCGATGTCAGCATGGCCGGCCCTACAGAAGGGGATTGGGCTGAGTATCTCATCATATGTTGGACCTGTGGAAAAGGGCCTTGTTAACCCTCAAGCAGATGAGACATGGGCTTAATCAATCACCTAGAGCTCCCAGAGCTGGAGGACAGATACAAGAAGTGCAGGTAAGGGATCTCAAGCTATTCCTAGCTTTTAGAAAGACCTCCTGGGACAACAAAGAGCTGGGTGCAAGGGCAGGTGAAGTCACTCTGATTTATGGTGGGAACAACAATATGAGGAGAAAGGCCAACTTAATGCCTCTGCAGGGTCGAAGCAGGACAAGAATGTGTTGCAAGCCTCTACCCTTTTCTTTAGACTCCACTGCCTCTCACGTAACACTGAGGTCTGAACCTCAGCAGTTGCCCAAAACACTTATTTCTACGATGCTCCAAAAGCTGTTGAGAAGTTATCTGAGCCAGGGACAGAATCAGCAAGTGGAAAACCACCTCTAGACTTCATGTGTCCAAGATAGTCTCAGGAAAGCTACTGCCATCCTCTAGCACCGCTCCCCTTGACCTCCCACTGTAACCCAGTGCATCTTTTCAGACAACTGGGAGCAGTGAGCAAACGGTTAAAGTTTTGCTTCTCCACCCAGTGGTGGGTGTTGTCTGTGTCAGAAACAATATAAGAACAGTCGGAAGTTGCAGCTGGCAAGTAACATTTGGAGTAGCAGTCGTGGGGCATATAGATCTGGTGTGGACTGTCTTTTCCTGAGACTGTAAACACTTGTGCAGAATGTCCGAGAACAAGAAAAAAGGGAAAGGGAAGAGCAAAAAGAACAAAGAAGGGAAAAAGGGGGAAAGAGAACCTGACCCAGGAAAAGGTACTTCCCATTTTTAACAAATTTTACTTAAAGGAAGAAGAGAGAAGCCAGAAAGCCAGCAGGAAAGTACTTGTGGGTTGCATGAGGGTGCAAATGATAGGGAGCATTTGCCAGGCAAGTGTGCAAATCTCTGCATCTCATTCATATTTCATGCTGTTTCTTCTTGATCTTCTCCTTTTTTTTTTAATACCCAAAGTCCCAAGAATTCAGGGCAATGTACTCTTTCAAAAAACGGCAGCACTCGGTTCCTGTCACAGTGATATGGTAATTGAGGGGGTTTCTGCTAATTCTCTGGGAGTTCTGATGTGTCATGTTTTGCTGTTTGGTAGGTTGTTTTCTTGCTTCTTCCTGAGGCAAATATCGAAAGCCACTATTTCAGAGGATCACAGAGACTGCTCCTTGGGACAGACCAACTCTCAGAGATCAGATTTAGGTTATAGCCTCACTTTTGAGGTAACTGCATTGAGTTGTAGTTAAAGACACCTGACTGTAAACCTTCACTCTTTGCTGATATGCTTATTACTGAAATCAGGCTGTTTAGATTGCCTTTAACTGATAAAGTTTGATTCCTGAGTAAATGGGGAGTATGCGCCGGGGCAATGAGAGAACTGTCTTGGAAAGATACAGAAGGTTTGGTGGTAATGCAGCACAGTGGTATTTCGTTCTCTGTCATGGTATCAGGGAGGGATTATCCCTGGCTGTTTCTTATCTGTGGTTTATCTGGAAATGTATTTGGACAGAGCGGCAACTCTGTCAGACTTTGTGTTTTCTCGGTGTTAAGAGAGGCTACAAGCTGGACCAGGTCCTGGAGGAGTCTGTCAGTTTAGCACTTCACTTGGATGCAGTTCTCCTCTTGATGCCGCTACTATGATGCTAGTGAGTGCTCTTGATCTAAAGAGATTGGGTTTGGCTTTGCACCAGCATCACTGGTGGCAGGATTTGCCCCTACCCTTTTTCATCCCTTTAATCTGAGCACCCCACCACCACCACACCACCCTGCTGTGCCCCAGGGCATGGGCTCCTCCACCGGCTCTGCTCCAGAGCTGCTGGGGTGGCAGCGGGTGCTGATGCCGTGGCAGGCTGGCTGCATGCATGGTCTCCTGCTTATGACATCAGAACATAGCTGTTGCTGTGGGATCTGGGAGGAGACTTTTGGGATAGCTTCAGGACAAGGAGCTTGAAACCACCAAGCAGAGGCAGCAGCTGCTTGAATATGACTGGATCTGCCCAAGAGGCTTTGGAGTGTGCAGGGACTGGAGGCTATCTCACAGCCATCGGCAGGACGACCCTGCCTCCTAAGTGCACAGACAGGACAAGGCAATGCCTACATCGTGGGTGTCTCCTCTACTGGGAGCAGGATGGAGGGGCTGGTGGGACTGAGAGGCAGTGGCTTGGGCACAGCGAGGTCATGAGGCACACCGGGACTGCTGAGGGAGCAACCACCTGCCTTGAGCCATGTGGACTGTGGTGGAGCCATGGGGGCTGCATGTGGGTAGAAGGACTGGGATTGAGCTGAGGGGTCAGACCACACTCTGTTTTCTAGTGCCACATCAAAGCCCTGCGGTAGCTCACTGCTCTAGAGGGAACATGTAAAAACCCTGTACCTGTAGTTACTCATACTGACAACCTAGTCCTCTGCTAAGATGTACTGTAGGGGTATTTTATCACATATAAATCCCACAACTGGAGACTTTGGCCCTGTGGATCCAGAGCAGAATTGGAGATGGTTGCATTCATCTTGTCTGTACCTCAACCAAAGAAAAGAAAGGCTCTGTGTTTGGTTTGCACAGCACAAACAGTCCTTTTATTGCACTCCTTACTAACTAGATTGCTTAGATCCAGGTCACTCGTTTGCCTTGTATAGCTGCAGAGGTTGCCCATTGTTTGCTCTGTGGGTCCATCAGAGAAAGACACTTGCTCGTTTGTGGTGTCTCTGAACTGAATCCCACTCTGGGTTGGGTTGGCTGGGATCGGTGGAACCTGTGAACACCTTTTCCCATCATGGGTCACCTTTGCCATGTGGTCTAAGGGGCACCACAGCAGTGCTTCCCCCAAAGGACTTTCAGCAGAGAAGAGTTCCTCCCCCAATCACTTCTAAGCAGATGCCCCAGTCCTGGTACATGGACCCTCACTCCAGGCAGCAGATTATCCTGTGGACTCTATTTCTTCAGCTTGTGTCTGGACCTCAGACTGCCTCTCCAGCATGCTCGGACTGATGCAAAAACCCAGCCTTGGCACAAATCAGGCAACTGGCAGGGCACTGCAAGGGGAATTTGTGTTCTCTGTTTTTCCCAGGTTGTAGTATTTCCAGGCAAATGGGTTGTGCTGATCCCTCTGTAAACCAGAAGGCAGAAGAGGAACATACGAAAATCTTAAACAGACTCTAAGGAGATCCAGACAGGAACATTTGTTTGATTGACAGTGTAGGGGAGACTCAGGGAATGATGACAGGGTGGAAAGACTTCCTTCTTCACACTGCATCCTTGACTAGTCTCTGGCTGCTGAGGGCCAAACTTTGTTACATTCTGATAGTCTTGATCTACCCTCATGCTTATAGGCGTCTGCATGGGAAATTACCCTTAGACACCCCTTCATGGTGTGCCCTGTAGAGAGCCCCAGGAGAGCTCTGGCATGCCAAAACACTCCAGCTTCCAGAGATGATCTCCCCAGCCCTGCCAGCTGGTCTGGAGGAACAGCCCTATGCAGTTCAGCTATTCGCTGCCAGTCCATCGGAAGAGCAGAAAAACCTCTTAGAGGAAGAGGGAGCTGAAACAGTAGTTTCAGGAAAGAGCATCAATGTGCCATGGGGAATGCTGGATTTCCCCTGAGGTCTGTCAAACTCAGGGGAGGAGAGGATTCTTTCACTGCGGCTTTTAACACAATTGTTTGGGCTTCTGTGAATATGCAAAAGAGGAATGCTGATCTCATGTGACGTGCTAGCTTTGTTCTGAGGACAAGGGCTATCTTTAACTTAGACTCGCATTTTTTATGCCTCCAATGTTGCAGCAGTCCTAAAGTAGACTGCCTTGGCTGCAGATCTAGCCAGTGGAACAGCATGTGAAGGCCTCCAGAGGGAGATGGTGTCCACCTATGAAGAACCATCAGAATCCCTCTTACAGATGTTTGTAACATGCATTGAAAGATAGACAGTGTCTCACCCAACATGGGTGGAAGGTACACCCTGCAGGGACTACGTGAATGGCAGAACGTAGCAACAGACCAGAAAATAAATGTATAATGCTCCCACAATGCTGGCAAAGTTCAGGTATGGAAGAAAACTTCCTCAATGCAAGAGAAGATGGTATTTTATCAGACATTGGATGGCTTGGGGCAATGAAATACTGGACACTGAGGCAAGACCATGGGTTTAATAGAAGCTGCTCTTTCACTCTCTGAAAGATTTGGGGTAGACTTTGGAGAAGTGGGACAAACGGACCGGTGCCAATGCAAAAGTTCAGAGCATAACAGGGTGAGCAAACCCCAGAGCTCTGGCAGTGGATTAGGAGGCCAGTGTACCCGCCTCACAGGGAGACAGGCAGGAGGAGAAACAAAAGGGCTGGAGAAAGCTCTGATAGTGGATTAGGGGAGGAGCAAGTTGGAAAGGGAAGGGCTATGAGACTGGAAACAGTCTGTGTTTCATCCGTACTTCTGTGAGGTCGCTTGGGGAGAAAAGACTAGAGAAATGTAAAGCATTTGGTTGGTTAAATTCCCCGGCAATTCCAGGCATTCTCTCTTATTTTTGCTTGGCGGTGAGGAAAACATTGCGTGTGCTTAAGGTTTTTGTTGTTTGTCAGTGCTAATAAGGCTAGCAACACAGGAATTGTGCCTTTCACTTGAACTGCCCATGGCAAATGCTAACGCTGGAAAACTACTTGGAGAGCAGGTAAAGAGTCTCTGCAGAGAGAGTATCTCATGTTTTAGGAGGAACCAGCTTGACCTCAGTTCCCAGATGAGTCAGGATTTGGTAGAAAGGTTGTGCAGAAGGGTATTGCAATTGAAACTCCAGAGGTCTTAAGGAGGAAGGTGCCCCTGGGCGTTAGCCAGCGGTGGGATCGCAGCGAATCCAGGCGCTCGTTAGCCAGATCTACCAGCCCGGGGTGCTTTAGAGTGCTGCCACGTTGACTCAGAGTTTGGTGAGGGATGTGAAAGTCCTTTGAAGATGCTAGATGCAGGCTTTGTGGTGGAAGCTCATGCTATCAGAGATACTCAACAGTAGTGCAACCAAAACAGCTACTTCACTGATGACTAAGATACCTCTGTGTGAGCTATGTCGACATTGCAGGGTGAACATGCTCTTGATTTGTTCTCAGTCTTCTGTTCATAGGAAAGACTCCAGTTCTGAGGAGCTTGTAGAAACACTAGCCAAAAGGTTTGTTTACAAGGATAACCCACAGTGGATATCCTACAGTAGCAGTTTTGTTTCTATAAACACCCAGACACATGAGGTACCAGATGTCAGCGATGCTCCAGGATCTGTCCACATGCATGTTTTCACCAGATCATTTCAACTGGCTAAACAAATGGACTGCTGTTGCCATTGCCATGTAGCTGAGAGCACGCGTGTGGACAGTTACCACGGCTCAGCAAACGTGCAGTAACTTGCTCAGCTTTGGGAACGGAGGGGATCTGACTCACCAGCTCCAGTGATTCATGCTGGGCTAAAGGAAGAGGTTATATGTCCCAGCTGCTTTCTGGTCTTTTTGCTGGAGCTCGCTAGCTCTACAGAAGGAGGGATTGATAAATGAGTATGCAGCTCTGTTCCTCCACTGTACGTGGCTCATAGTCTCAGGTGTTAATACAAACAGAAGGGTTATGGGACGGACACCCAGCAGGGCTGAGGAATAACCCGTCTCTCCATTCAGGCAGACTAGGGGGCTAGGAACTCCTGGCAGAGGGGCAGGATGGAGCAGAGTAATCCCAGTATGGATCCAAAAGCTGGTGAGTCAGAGCCGTGGGCATCCCATTTTTGATCCCTTTTTGGAGGTGGGTGTAAGTAACCTGGGAAAGACAGTCTCTGGTGAGAGGAGGAACATCTGGAAGGGAGCTGAGCACATCCTGGCTGCTGACATTTGAGGTCCTGCCCTCGACTCATTCTCCTGCCTTTGTTAATGTGATGGGCTCCAGCTGCAAAGCGGCTGAAGGAAAGCTGTGTTGCCATGAACAGCATGGCTCTGTCATCCTTCTTCCTGCATCGGGACTGCCAGCCTCCTTCTCTGAGTGCTGCCCTGACCTCCATCTCAGCACTGAGGTGTAATGGGACTGCAGCAGTGCTTGAACTCAAAACCAGCTGGAGAAGATGCGATGAGACTAGAGCAGGGTGACCGTGTGGTCCTACATCCCGCTTCTGTTGCGTAACTCCAGAGGCAGCGAGAGGAGGGTGAACGAGCCTCTTGTTCCTCCGACCCCTCCTCATTTTCCCTTGGACTCTAGCGAACACTTTCAGTTGCATAAGGGGAGTTCAGCATGGGAGTTGTATGACCCTGTGCTTTTTTCAGTGCCTGGGAGCTTTGTTATAGTGGGGCCCTGCTCTTGCAAAAAGCAATGAGTGGAGCTGTGGATCACACATGGCTCTTGCTTGGATGTGCTTGGTTTCTTCTGTGAGCAAAGCTCCATAAAAAACAAAGTGTTTCTTGAAGAGAACTTGAAGAACCTAAGTTCAAGAGCAGCTGAGCTTGCAGCTCATGACTAGGACTGTAAATCCAGGCTATTTTCTTTGGCTGAGAAGTCGCAGGACTGTGAAGTCCCAACAAAGGCTGACTGTCCACTCTGTGCTGGACATCGTGTTCAGGGCAGAGGCTGTTGGGCAGTGAGATAACCTGGAGCTTTCCTTTGGGAAAACTGCATCTCATGTCACTGAGGATGAGGCTGGTGGGGAGTGGAAGGCTGGGTAGGAGCGACCCACCGCTCCTGGTTCACCCAGAAGTTTGCTCAGTGCTGTGTCAAGCTACTTGCGCTGGTTTCTGTCAGCGCGCGCTGTCCTGGCGGCTGGTCACCCTCCACGGATCTGCCAGCACCGGTGAGGTGGAGGGACGTGCTGGCAGCAGAGGCGGTTTTGGGAGGGCAAAGGCCTCTCCACCCGGTCTGGAGCTCAGACATGCATCACCTGCTGCACCGAGCTCCTGTCTGGGGCAGGATAACGAAACTCGCGTGGTGGGGAAATGTGGCTCTGCCCCAGAGGGAAGCGCTCGCTGGACCCGCAAGGGCCTGAGCAGAGCAAAACTGCAGGTTCCCTCAGCGTCCCGTGGGAGTGTCCAGAGCAGCGCGAGATGTGCGTGGCCTCCTGGCCAGGACATGGCCCCGGCTCCCGTGCTGTGCTCCAGACAGAAATCTGTGTTTTGAACTGATGTGACCTGGGATTGTCTCCTCTCTGACAAGGGCAGTGATATATTGCTGCATTTTTGAGATGTTCCAAATTGTAACAAGAAATAGAAGTAATAATGGTAAAAATTAAACATTTAGGTAACTAATAACTCTGGTAATTAGGCTTGGCAGACTCAGTCATGAGTCCTTATAAAGGTTTTTAGTTCAGGCATGTCTGGAAGATAAGAGCTCCTTAATATGAGGGAGAGCTGCTTTGCAGAGAAGAGCAATAAGACACACAAGGCTGTCTGCATGCAGTAATGGTGATGATCATACTTCTGAGGAGTCCAATGGTCCTGGAGCTCTTCCACAGCTTGTCTCATCCTTACTATCCCCTTAAATTTTTGACTACACATGGAAGTCAGAGCACAGTTTTTCTTGCTGAATTTTCATGCCAGGTGAGGATGGGGAGGGGAAGGGAACTGCATTTGCTCTCCAAGTCTGAGACTCGGTGGCTGGCAGCTCAGCAAAAGAAAGACAGCTACAGATGTGTGAGATGGACAGAAAAAGTGTTCCTTAGGGAAGCAGTGAAACTTTAATTTACCTTAAAACTACACTAAAGTCAGGTGCCTTAGTGTTTTGTTTTAAAAAAACACACCCCAAAAATTTGAAGCAGATTTCCTACATCATTGGCTGGTGTTTGGAAGCCCTTCAGAGAAACCTCTTTGTGGTGTCAGAATTTGCACATTTGCTTAATTTGAGGATAAAATCAGGTTAAAATCCATCAGCCAGGTTCTCAGCAGATGTTTCTCTGACCTGTCTCCTCTGGCTTTGTTGGTGTGTGTGTGATATGTACCAGCTGAGCATCCAAACCTCTTGCTTTCAACAGCTTTTTGATTTGAAGACTGGGACTTTATTCCAACTCCAAAACTATGTCTGTGTGCATGTGTACATATGTTTGTGCTCACATTAATTTTTTATTCCACTTTGAAGTCCATGGCACTTTGCAAGAGTCCCCTGGTTCCTGATGCTCTCCAGCCCTCCGGGTGGGGTGGGTATGCAGTTTTGGCTAGCACACTATGGCAAAACCTGTACTGATCCTGTTGCTCCTTCTATGCCTCTTGTACATCTCTTCCTCCAGTCAAACCATTGACAAAACCACCATGCTCAGCAGCTATGTCTCCGGTTCAAAGCACACCAAAAGAGCTCTTTGTGTTCAAGCTGTTTCCCACCTCTTGGCTTGACCTAAGTACTCCCGGAGAGAAGCCTCTGG
The DNA here is from genome assembly GCF_964289735.1 of Phaethon aethereus. Classification (NCBI taxonomy): domain Eukaryota; kingdom Metazoa; phylum Chordata; class Aves; order Phaethontiformes; family Phaethontidae; genus Phaethon; species Phaethon aethereus. The sequence continues at coordinate 457,122 of NC_138590.1, forward strand.
GGGCAAACTGGTGCTTACTCCAGGCGTGGTGGTGCGTGTGCAGGTGTGGGTTTATGCAGTCTACTCAAGAGCACCTGGTGTTGGCCTGGTTATTGATAGTGCTCCCACATTCATGATGTGAGAAGTCACATCAGCAAATGAGCTCAGCTCCCAGCAGGGAAGTGGCTGCTGGTGCTCTTGGGGGAAAAACTGGCCAGGGAGCTGCCGGCACCCTTGAACCTGGCCATGTCCCCCTTGTCGGCACTTCATGGGTGTTCAGATGCCTGTATCCTGTGTCCGTTTCCAAGCTCTGGCGAGTGGGGTAGGGCTGGCAGAGAGGAATGCTGAGTTTGGGCCAGGCAGAGGGAGGGAGGCTCTTTCAGCTGCTAGCACAGTTGTTCTGCAGGGCAAGGTAACCAGCTTCAGCTGTGCCCATGCTAACTTGCTGCTCTCTGCAGGAGAGAAGCCTGAGCTGCACGGCAAAGCAAAAAAAAAAAAAAAAAACCAAAATCACCTGCCTTACTTCTATTGCAGAGTTTGCAAGCAAGAGGAATACTGGTGGGGGAAGAGGCTTGGGAGACGCTCCAGTGGCTACTGCTGCTGGTACATTGCTCCATTTTGGGTAGACAGCTGGCAATGCAAGGCAGGGCTTTCTCAGCCAGCGGGTTTTCAGAGCCAGCCTGTACCGCTGCTACGCCTGCTCCGTCATGCCGTCACTGATGGATACAGCAGCTTGCGCAGCAGCACCAGTTCTCCGTCACACCAGATCCCAGCACTGGGCTGTGAGACTCCTGCCATGAGCAGGGCAAATTGCAGGTATTGTGCTATGAATCTTGGTTGCCCGAAAATGACTGAGGTGTTAAAGTGATTCAGATCCAGAAAGTCTTGCTAACAGGTCCTGGATCCATAGGCTGAGGTGCTGGAGCTGGGCAGGCTGCCTCATTGCTGCTACACAAGCAGCGGTTTGTTTCCGTTGCAGAGATCATGCGTGTTGCATCTGCTCATTCAGGCTTTTGCCTGAAGGGCAAGGACAAGGAATGTGATGAACTTCTCTTTGGCATGGAAGTGTATTTTGCTTCACATTTGTCAATAAATGAGATTAGGTTTCTGTATTTGTGCTGAGAGTCTGCGTGAGAGGCACGCTTAATGAATGCTAAAATAAACTCTCTGGATAGCTGTTGGGTAACAAATACAGCTAAAAGTTGCATTGCAGAAGAGGTCCTAACATTGCAGAGATGCCAGTTATATGATCAAGAAAAAGAGATTCAGCCCAAAACAGAAATTATCCTGGATCTTACATGAAATAATGACTCAGCACCGAAAGCAGCGTGTGTCTAATAACGTCCATGCTTCTTCTCTACTTGAAAGAATATTTCCCAGTCAGTCCTGGGTTACCTCTCCCAATCCTTGCAGGTATGAATAGTCTTTGTCTAGAATCTGAACCTCTTTCCCTAAAAAGGTCATCTCAGGAAGATGGGAGGCAGCACGAATTACCTGTTTCTGGCTTCTTCTGCAGTCCTTCCCACTGCTCACCTTGATGAGCCCTGGGCACCCCCTTTCTGTCCAGCATGGCCAGTGAGACCATTTAGGAATAAAGAAACCTTTCTGCCATCTGAAGTGGACACCTTTAGATCAAGGGAGACATCTGGTAAACTCCTGTGTATGTTGGTTTGGGACTCCTTGAAGAAATGTCAGTGGTGGATTTCATTAGGGACATCTTAGCAAATCATGCTGGTAGTTGGGGGAGAGAATGGTAAAAATTTGGAGGAATGATTGAGGATGATGAACGAACACTTGAGTTTCCTGCAGGAGGTGAAGAACAGTGCCCATCCCATGCTCCAGTGGTGGCTTGTGGGCGCCCGTGCTGCACTGCGACGGCTCGTCCCTTAACGACAAGGCTGAGGGTCCTGAGGGTCTGGCTCAGCTCTCCTGGTTCACAGGCCTGCACTTTCAGGTGTGAGGATGGAGAGATTTGCTGATAAGCAAAGAGCTGTCAAGTGAAAAAGGTTGCCGTGGGCAAACAGTCTTTGCCCAGCCAGCGTGATGTCTGCACTGCAGTCAGGAAGGAACATTGCTACATGAAGACATCCTGAGCAAGCTTTTACATCCCTTGCTTGGATACCAGTACTGGTAAAGCAGTAGTAAAGGCATGCTACAATTTTGGGCTGGGTAGCCCTAGCACCTAGCCCTTACATACTGGTTACAGCGCATGCTTCTGCCTCTTCAGCGCTCCTCTCCCTCAGCTGATTTGTCAAGGCAGGCTCATGGATGCTGACCTGCCCAGCTGATGACAGTGTAGTTGCTGCAGACTTCGGCTTCCACAGACCTCCCAAGCTTTAATTTTTTTCAGGAATACTTCTAGCTCTTTTACTGGCAAACCTCCAGGTGTAAGACTGCCTTCCTGAACCTGCAGGAAAGCAGCTGCAATGCTGCTGTTGCTTAGGACTTTCCTGAGCTGCATTTCAGGGAATTGTCCCTTTCTGTGGTTGAGCTTATCCTTCCTACCTGCTGCTGATGGGCAGAAGAGGAAGCAGGAGTGGCAAAGAAATGTTGTACAATGGAAGTATGTTGACAACAGCTTCCAAAACCACCTCTGTCCCCATAGCATGTATTTGGTTGGTTGTTTCAATTATTAGTGCTTCTGGAGAGGTTTCCTTGTCTATCCTATATTTAGAAAATGTGGGCAGGCCATGCAATTTTAAGAACAAGCCTTGTGTTAGCAGGGCCGTTGCTCATTTTATGTGTTGTAACATTTTGTCTTGGTAATGTTTTGAGTCAGTGTTTGAGAGAGATGGCATGAGTCACAGCTCTGGTTTTCTTACAGGGTTAGGTAGGTGTCTTGTTCATTTTGGGGGATTAGAAAGGAAAGAAGAAGCAGTAGTAAACTGAAGCATTGCCAACAGTTTTAGTTTTATTGGCAGAGCTGTGATAATCTGGTATTTCCCGTAAAGCCCCAGGTGTTGTACTTGGTTTATTTTCTGGGAATCTCCAATTTCTCTTATCCTTTGTCATTGCAGGGCAAAGCCAGGCAGTCTGTCCTTTCTGGTGCCTAAATGTTCACAATATCAAAGATAGTAACAAGCCTCAAACACACATCCAGATGGATAGCTTGTTATATTTAGTCCAGTATCACCATTTTTGAGAAGGAGAAGAGGCCCAATTAATGATTTCCAAGTGAGCTGAGCATGTGGCATCTGTCTGTCCTCTCTTCCTTTCTCCTTCTTCTCTTTGTGGTCTTTTTTGCAGGTCGGAAGGGACACCGAGCCTCTCTTGTATGTACTTGCTGTCTTTCCGTGCTAATGCAGAGCCACCGGTTTCTGAGCCTGCCCCATCTCTTCTGCCACGTGCAGGCTTAGCAGCCGCCTCATTGTAATACTGGAGCCCTGGCCTGGAAATGGCTCGGGTGCTTCCCCCAGCAGGGGCGTTTTTCTGCATTGAAGCCTCGGGGCTTGTCTGCACAGGGAGGCTCTTGCAAAACATGCTTGGCCTAGGGTGTGAATTTAAAGGGAAAGAACTGTTCTGCACCAGATTCCTGCCTTAAACCCTCCTATTCTGCAGAAAAAGGCTGGTATTTTTTCCATGCTGCTGGCTGACTTGGTTGACCAGCTGCGCTTGACCTGAGCAGCTGAAGGCTGTTGTGGCAGCTCTGTTCTGAGCTGGCCTTGGGTTCTCGATGCTGGCTCCGGTTAGCACTGTGGATGAAGCGAGCGGTTGGCAGGGAGGAGGCTGGTGCCCTCGGGCTGTCTGTGTACCCAAAGAAGGGGGACCACTTCGGAGCAGAGCCTACCTCAGGGGTTCTTGCTACCCTCTGGAGAAGCCACCCTGAACAGGGAGGCTGTGCAGACCAACCCGAGTTGACAGTCCCCCTTCCTCAGGTTTGGGCTTGGATTAGCTGCTCGAGTCCAAACCTGTCAGAGCTGCCTGGGACTCAACTTGATGAATTACCCTGAGTCAGCAGCCCTTTCACGCTGCGCTCGCAGTCCATGTGAGCTGGCTGAGTTGCTGGGGCGGTGTGCTACAGGAGTTAGGTGTAGGTATGGTATTTTGCTTTGTAGACTGCAAATATGGTCCTCACCGAGAGCTATTGGACTGGCTCCGCTAGCTGGCATCGGTGGCCTTCATGTGCCAAAGCATGAAGCTTGCTGAAGCCTTCTCCTCCAATCCACCCTCCAGTGCTGTCTCAGCCCCACCGTGCCAGACCTGAGATGCTGGGGAAATGGTCCTGTGGGGAGCGGTCCACAGGTGGACCGTGCCTGCCGAGCTGGTGTCAGAGGCTTGGTGGTGGTCCCCAGCCCAGCTCCTGGTGGTGGATGGATGGAGGTCCCATGGCCCCAGTCACACTGGTGCAAGGCTGCGAGTGCTTTCTGTGTGAAGCATTACTGGGGCTCTTGCAAGGATGGTGTGTGAGTAGGGAAGGACCTTTGCATTTGTGGGGGGGAAGGGACCCTGGAAACAGCTTGCACCCCACAGGATTGAAACCTGAGGTATTCAAAAGAGAAGGGACAGCGTGACAGTACAGAAAGTCATGTAAACGAAGCACTCTTTCTTTATGTCTCCACTGAGGCCAAAGGTGGAAGCCCAGACATCCCTAAACTGCTCCTGGCCAGTTTTCCCTCAGTGCATCAGTGTCCCCTTGGAAGTTGTTGTCACTGCAGTGACTGAAGGCAAGAGCATAGCGGGACTGGCAGGAAGGGAGAGACGTTTACTTGAAGCATAGGCATGCTGTCAGCTGGATTAACTAGGGTAAAAATGCATGCGGGGGTTATAAGCCCTTGGGCATCAGGGCAGAAAAACAGCTCTGTCCTTGAGAGAACGCAGAAGACTTCCCTACTGGGAAGTTATTCAAAAGGAGTAAGTGATACTTGCTGCCATGAAGTGGAGGTCCCTGTCTAGCAAAGAGCATGGTCTAACCCAACATGGCAGCCTCTCTGCAGCATGGTGGTCTTTTCTGGCTGCTTTCTGTGCCTGTCACAAGTCCCCATGCGTCACCAAAGCCTTCTCCTGTTCTTCGCTGCTGGAGTTGCCCTGCTAACAGAGTTGGCTGCCATCAGGGCTGAAATGATTTATTCCTCAGCCATTTATTGCAAATGAACCATTGGAAGTCTTTCAAAAGCCATCTTCTCTTGACCTAAGTTCAGCTAAATGTTTTAGCAGCATCAGCTTTACATAACAAGTTAGAGGTAGAGGGGAGTTCAGGGAGAATAAGGTTTATGTTGAAAACAGTCCTTGCTCACCAGGATCGCCCTCTCAAAGTTACCTGGTTATTCAGGGGATCACTGAGCGAGCCAGGAATTACAAGCCAGCTGCCCCAGAATACTGTGATGGCTTGCTTGTTTACTCTGGGTGCCTGATAAAAGGCCAAAATATCCGTATGAAAGCAGGTAATACTTTGCCAGCATTTAGATTGCACTAAAGTCTCTTGATAGAGTCCTAGCACCCCAAATTAATTCCAGTTGGTAGGGACAGGAGAGCATCACATGGGCTGAAAACTGGGTGGGGAGGACCACGAACAATGGATTAGGATAAACAGCAGTGTGTCAAATTGTCAGGGCAGTGAAGGAGAGTGCAGTGTTGGGAGCTAAAGTCTTGCCAGTTGCTGCCCTTCATGGTGAGCCGTGTGCAGTTAACCTCTGCTGCGTCTCCTCGGGGCTTGTACAGCAATTAAGGGGAGTCTGTGGGTGTACTTGGGAAGTTGGATCTGTTCCTCTTTAGTTACCTGGCAAGATTTTTCAGAATATGCTTCCTATGGAAGGGCTGGTGTGTGATCCTGTCTGAGGTGTCCGTTTAGCTTTTGTTCATGTTTGAAAAGACGCTCCCAGTTAATTATCTGATACATCAACCAGACATTTATTTAGCACTACATTACAAAGGGAGGGGTACAAATTGAAAAATGGGATGAAAAGCATGATAGGGTAGGCTACACTTGACCGTGATGTTCAGCCTTCATGATCCCCCGGCGTTGTGTGAAACCCGGGTACTGCTGGCATGGGTCCTTGCTCAGAAGCACCATTATAAAAGCAGATCTGGGACGGATCCTTCCTCTGTGTGCGTACAGGGTCCTGTAGCTACAAACAGCAGCATCTAGGTGAGCAGGAAGGCTCTCTCCTCTTGGTGTTTCAGGCTTGACCATTACACAGAGGAACTGCCACTGCAGGGACAGACAGGGCAAGAGGGTGAAGAGCAGCCACCTTTCACCGAGTGCAAGTGGAAGTTCAGCTTCTGCATCCTGCAGCCAGGGGGAGAGTGTGACCAGAAAGCGACACAGCCTCGAAGCAGCACTGAAGTATTTCTGAGCTGTGTGTGATAGTGGAGCACCAGATGCACCATCCTAAACTGGCAGAAAAACAGAAAAGCAACACCAATATTCAGGTGTGTGTCTGAGAGAATGATTCAGGCCCTCTTGATTTCATGAAGACAAGGCTTCCTGGAGCTCTTCAGTGAGATATGGGAGGTAGACACCATCTCCAGAAATAAGAGTAGGATGAGGCTGGCGCTTAAGAGTGATGTTCAAGGTTTTCAAGATCATTGATTTTGCAAAGGAAAGAAAAAAAACATGCATCTCACAGCTAAGGTGAATTGAGACGGGAAGGACAAAGATGAGTGATTTTGGTTACTTGTGATTGGTGGCAGCTGTCATGGGAAAGGAGAAGAAAACAGAAAGAAGGTGCAGTACAAAGGACTGGAAGTCAAAAGGAGAGATGGGCTACATCTTTGGGAATAGGTGGAACATGTCTTCTGCACCTGGAGACCAAAAGAGCCTCACAGGTCTCAATAGTTGATAATGTGGCTGGATTCCCTATCACGCGCTAAACTAGTGTGCTGTTTTACTGGCAGCCTTTCTTTCAGGGACCCTGGGTCTTTTCCCAGAGGGGATCTAGTGTTGCCTGTTGGAGAGGTTGTGAGGCTGGGATCAGGTATGTCCTCGAAGTCAGCCAGGTCCTGGAGCACTCTGTGGGATGCAGTGTAGATGTGTAGTACTAAACTGTTTATGTGTCTGGATCCTGGTGAGCTGGATGGATGTTGCTGGGCTGATCCCACCTCAGGGTAGGGATGTGGTCTGCTCAACTTCTGAAGGGTTCTTCCAAGCTTATTCTTGCAATCCTGTGATTTGTTGTCCCCCTGAACCCTGTCTCTGGACCTTTTCAGGTTGGTTCTGTAGATGCTGAAGGTGGTAAAGGTCTATCCAGACCTTTCCAGGGCAGCTACTGAGCACCACTGCACCTTCTACATGTTTATCAGAAAGTGACATGCACAGGGTATTTATCATAGAATCGTAGAATCTTTGGGTTGGAAGGGACCTTTAAAGGACATCTAGTCCAACCTCCCTGCAATGGGCAGGGACATCTTCAATTACAGCAGGTTGCTCAGAGCCTCGTCCAACCTGACCTTGAACACCTCCAGGGATGGAGCATCTACCACCTCTCTGGGCAACCTGGGCCAGGGCTTCACCAATCTCAGTGTCAGAAATTTCTTCCTTATACCTTGTCAAAATCTGCCCTCTTGTAGTTTGAAACTGTTACCCCTTGTCCTATTGCAACAGGCCCTTCTAAAAAGTCTGTCCCCATTTTTCTTCTAAGCCCCTTTTAAGTACTGGAAGGCTGCAATAAGGTCTCCCCGGAGTCTTCTTTTCTCCAGGCTGAACATCCCCAAATCTCTCTCTCTGTCCTCAGAGGAGAGGTGTTCCATTTAGACTGTTTCCTACAAAAATGTTCCCCAGCAGAGGAGACCCCACTCTTTCCATCAAGGTTTTCATACTGTGTCTCAGACCTCTGAACATCCCTTTTTTGGGTGGTTGCATTCCTCTGCATGGAGCTATTCAAGAATGGCTTGGGGAGACAGTGAAGTGAGAAGGGGTGGTGAAGTGAGAAGGGACAGTGAGAGTGCAAGGAGTGAAGGAGCAGCTCTGGAGGATTTGTGCTTAAGCTGGAGTGGCTGCGCAGAGAGTCGCCTTCCTTCTTGTCTAGCTCAGCTGCTTCCTTGCTTTTCCCTGTCACACTTGCATGGAGATGAGAACTATCCATGTTTATAAGACAAGATGAATCCCACATTGTGCCCTGTCTTTTCTCAGGTCTTGCTTGGATCCCAAACTCCTTCCGCTTGTTGTCACTGCTTCTTAAAATTGGCATTTGTGGTGGCATCCAGAGGTCCCGACTGCAGCATTGTTCCCCTTGTGCTATTCACAGCACAGAGTCATAACAAGAGGCAGTCCCTGCCCCAAATATATTAAGTGGGATCTTTGAGAGAGGAAATGGAATCACAGAGAAGGGATGTGAATTGTCCCACTTTACGCAACATTTCTGGGATAAAACCCAGCACTATTAATAGCTTTTTGCTCAACAACCATCTTTTGTTCAGAACTCTGGTTTTCACCTTAAGTTGTTTGTGTTGTGCAGGATCTGTTGGCCAGTTGGGCAAAAGTTCCCACCTGGTGATCTACAGCTAGATGTAAAGCAGGTCTAATAAACCCCTATCCATTTTGAACTCAGAATAGTCTTTCTGCCTGGGCCACCACTGTGTTGCCTTTTGTCTTTTCTTCACCTACATTTCATTGCTGCATCACTAGTCTTTGGTTTTGGTTGCTTGCATTCTGCAATATCTCCTAGAAAATTACTTCTGTTACACCTTCCTTTGCTGTTCTTCCCTAAATCCTTCGGTGGAGTAGCTGGACAACCAGCAAGGCTTTGCTCACATCAAAAACTCAAATTTGCTTTACCTTCCTTCTTATTTGTTGCCCATGAATATTCAATAAAGTGAACTTTCTGCCGGAAACATTTGTGGAAGCAGAAACTGTTGATTAAATTTTAACGAAGAGTCACAGGAAGCAAATTTTAAAATTGCAACTGAATGTTTGTGATAATAAGAGCTCTGTCACTGCTGTCAGGGACTAGAATTGATGGAGGCCACAAAATCTCTTTATCCAACCAAAATAAACCAGAGTTGCTTGATTTTTTTTTTTTTTAAAACACAAGCCACAAACTGCTCATGAGCAATTTACAAGCCAAAAATTAGCCAGTATGGCTTTCCAGAGAATAGTTCTGAAGAATATTGCAATAAGCAATATTCAAATATAAAACAAGGGAAAATAAGGATAAAAAAATTAATCAAGAAGAGCTGACATCCTTGAGACTCCTGGCAGCCATAAATCAGCCTGGTTGGGGGACATTTCAGTGTAAGCCACCCATCACTGTGCTTCAGTGGGGGTCCGGAGCTATTCAGAACAATGCTGGGAAGCCGCACTCTGGACAAGGCAGGAGACACGCTGTGTTAGTGTCTCCACTGGGCAGTGCCCAGAGTCCCAAATGGAATTTACAGCTAGCTGCTTCCCTGCAGCCCCCGGAGGAGGGTGGCCCCTTCTCCATGGGGCTCGGGCGCTCCCTCAGCTCGGACAGCGCGCGGGTGCTGCCGGCCCCTCTCTGCCGATCATGTTCCCTTGTGCAAAGGGTCCTGCTCATTTCAACAGGGAGGTCAACGCACGAGAAGAGAGCCTGACGTGGGCCGATGCTCCAGCAGTGGCGGAGACCCATCCTAGGCGTTGGGACAATATGGTAGTATAGGGTGGTAATTCCACCCGCACTTGGGGTTTGAGCATCTATGGCGGCCCTGAAAAAGCTGTCTCAGGGATGATCTTTATTTTCCTTCCTTTTCCTGTGTTTGGATGAAAAACAGACCTGCGGTGACTGTCTGAGGTTCTTTTGGTACCAGCGCTTTAAAGCATTTCTTGAACTAACAGAAAAACTTTTAATCTTTCTAATATAACATTACAGAGAACAAACAAGTCTTTAATGCAAGCCCCAGGGTCTCTTGTGGGGAGATCCTGATAAAAACACGGCTTTCTGTTTTGGAAATACCCTCTGGTGCATTTGTCAAAACCCTACCAGAGACAATGGTGAACTTTCAAAGTAAGCAGAGACATGGAAAAAAAATACTGTAATTAAGACTGCAAGTGGTTGGCTTTTGTCACGGAATGCTGGTGAATTTGATTTTATATGTTAGAAGTTAAAAATCCCCCATTTCAGTGTTAGAGACTGCTAATCAAATTTATTTGTCCACATTAAAGTGCTTTCTTCTTTGAATGCCTGCTTTGTGCAGTGTTTCCACCTGGTCGTGTATGAAACGCGGGGATGTCCTCTGGCCCAGGACTTCCTGGGAGGTTGAAATATCCAAAAAGTCTTGCAAGCTGGGCTGCTGCATCTGATCTCCACTTGACCTCTGCCTGCCCTGAATTAACATCGTTGTAACTGGTTCCAAGTTTGGCTGATTTTTCCCTACTTGCCGATGTTAAGCATGTTTAAAAACACTTGTTAAAACTGACTCTCACCTGTAAGTCTGCTGGGGCAGGGGAGGAAGCAGATGCTGCGCTGGGATTTCGCTGCTGCGGGCTGGGTTTGAGCAGTCCCTGGTGCTGCAGACAGTACTCTGTGTTCATGGTCTTCCTGACCTGAGACTTCCCATCTCAGTCATTTAACACTTCTGGGGTCCTTATTCTATTTAAATACAATATATTGAGAGAGGAGGACAGAGATGTCCAGAAGTGCTGTGCTATCTAAAGCTAAGAGTGCATCCCTGGTCCTTCGCTTTTACACCTGACTTTGATGGGCACGTAGGCAGAGAAAGGCTTACTTGGTAAAGCCTGTGCCTACTCAGACACTCGGTCGCGTTTGTCTGTTTGCAGTGGCCCTTCTTGCTGTTTTACCTGCAGGACTGGGTGGGTGGAGTCTGGGGTTGTTCTGTACCCATGGCATTGCAGCGGCTCTTGTTTTTGCAAGTTTACCTGCAATGCTCCCACCAGTCCATGATGCTGTGTCTTCTGTTCTCTTGTCATTGGGGGAGCCCGGGCAGTGCAGGCAGTCTCTGTCAAAAGAGTTTTATCTCCACCAAATACTTTCTTTTCATCCCTTTCCAGAACTGATGATATTCCACTAATGGCCATTTTACATCAGCAAATCCTTCCCTGTAACCTGAAACATAGCCTTTAGCTTTGCCATGACCATAAGCGGTCTATATATGGTTTCATGTACAGATTTCATACCAAAAATTTAACAAGACAAGGTTTTTTACTTAGATTGTTTTTTCTCCTGGGGTGAGGGTTACACTTTCCTTTGGTGACTGAAAGATGACGGATGCCACCCAGGTCTTTACCGGAGTACTAGGGCAAGTAATTTGTGCTTAGTGTTCAGTGGCTGAAACAAAGAATTAATGTATTTTAAAGTTTTGGATGCTCTGGGTAATTCGCTTGTTGGCTGGGTCTTGACTGGCAGTCCACAGAGTATGGGTGGGCCATTTTTCTAGCTGATTGTGGAGATAGAGATAAAGCTATATTTTATGAATTGCTGTTTCCAAGGTCATCTGGAAATTGAGCAGTTCATAAAATATATCTTTGTTCAAAGATATATTTGATTATATAAAATATGATCCCAAAATCAATTGGGTACAAACAAGATGTTGCCTTTAGGGTTGAAAACACATTGTTAGAGGCATGAAGAGCAGAAATTGTCGCTGCTGTCTTTGTGTGGCTATTGTTTTTGGTTTTAATAGGAACAGAATGAATGACATTTTTCCACCAGACCACTTATGCTCAACTATACCTCCAGGACAACTTCCTGGCCAAAAATATTCAAAACAAACAAACACAATAGCAATTCTACTCCAATTACATTGTTTGCAAACCAGCTAGTGTTCATAGAGTACTAGGTTTGGCAAATGCAAGCACTTCAGCCCTGGATTTTGATACTGGATATTTGTATGTCAATTACTTGTAGCTGTTGGGCTAGTCAGGTAAGCGTTTGAGTGGCCATGCGCATGGGCATTTCTGCCCAATCTGTGATAAAAGCATACTCTAGCTGTCTTAACAATTTGGGTGAAAAGCCTGAGTATTGGGAAGACATCCTTGCCCAGTGGCCAAATGCTCATTGATTTCAATGGAGTTGAGATTTCAGCCTAGGGCTCTGGACCAAATCATACACCAATTTCAAAACTTTCACTTGAAAGAAGAATAACTAAATATTAAGTGTGGGAAAGAGAAAGACAGAGGAGGAGGAATTTATCAGTTGCTCTTTTATTTAAGTGGAGCCAGTATTTGTAAGAGGACAGTGAACTTGCTGGCTTTGTGGTACCTTTTCCTGTGGTTTGAGCTGCCAGAGGGATCCTACAGAGAGCAAACCTAAATCAGCAAACCTGCTTGTGACTTTCCAGTCAATTTTCTTTGGCCACTGGGAATGGTCATGGAAATTCTGACTGTTGTAACTCATAGTTTTAAATATATAGAGTACTGTGGATTGGCACTGTAGTCATTTCTCCTCCCTCAGATAGAGGGCTACAGGAACCTAGTTAAGGGAAAAGAACTTGTATGGTAGGGATGCTATGGGACACATAGGGAGGAATAATGCAGTCGTTCTGGCTCCAGCAAGGTTTCCAAGTTTCATTCCAACCTCAGGTCTGCTGATCTCAGTCTTTTCAGCATCTTCACACTTCCATCTGGGTCCTCTCCACATCACTGTCTGTCCTCTGTGAGTCAGCTGGGTGGATGTCCTCAGCAGACCCTCTAGGACCTGGAGGAATGGCTCCTGCATTGTCATACCTAGTGTTTCCAGCTGTCAAAGTGGGACCTCTCCCAGGAAGAGAAAGCTGTGTCTCTGGCCTCTGCAGCACAGCAGCTGAAGGGATGGAGAGCAGCCCTGCCTAGAAGGATTTGGGGACACTGGTGAGTGAAAAGCTGAACATGAGCCGGCAACGTGCGCTTGCAGCCCGGAAGCCAACCACATCCTGGGCTGCCCCCAAAGCCGTGTGGCCAGCAGGGCGAGGGAGGGGGTTCTGCCCCTCTGCCCCGCTCTGGGGAGACCCCCCTGCAGGGCTGCGTCCAGCTCTGGGGCCCTCGGCACAGGAGAGACATGGACCTGCTGGAGCGGGGCCAGAGGAGGCCCCAGCAATGCTCCGAGGGCTGGAACAGCTCTGCTGGGAGGTCAGGCTGGGAGAGCTGGGAGGGCTCATCGTGGAGCAGAGAAGGCTCCGGGGAGACCTTAGTGCAGCTGCCAGGGATGAGAGGGGCTGGTAAGAAAGATGGGGAGAGACTTTTTAGCAGGGCCTGTAGCGATAGGACAAGGGTAATGGTTTTAAACTACAAGAGGGCAGACTTCGACTAGGTATAAGTAAGAAATTTTTGACACTGAGATTGGTGAAGCCCTGGCCCAAGTTGCCCAGAGAGGTGGTAGATGCCCCATCCCTGGAAGTGTTCAAGGTCAGGTTGGACGGGGCTCTGAACACCCTACTCTAGTTGAAGATGTCCCTGCTCATTGCAGGGGGTTTGGACTAGATGTCCTTTAAAGGTCCCTTCCAACCCAAAGATTCTATGATTCTATGATTCTATCTCCTGTCTTCTTGGAGAGCTTTGGGTTATTAACCCTTGCTGAAGCCTATGTCTTTGCAGTTACTGCACAGGTAGACCTCTGGAGAATGGAGGTGAGGTGTAAATGCCCAAAGTGAGTCACGTCGTCTAGTGCTGGCTCCCACAGTGGAGTCCCTGCCATCACAGTAAGAGAAACATGGCTCTGTATTAATTAAAAGGCCTATTAGTGGCTACAGTAGAATGCTGCCCCTTGGAAATTTAAATGTGACATTGTGGTTTAGCTGCCATGTACCCCTGCCCTGGATGCAGAGATCTGAGTGAGCTGATGCAGTGTGCAAAGACAGTCACGTTAACAGCTGTGAGAAAGTCTGATCATCTTTTTTGTATAAACTTGAAATATAAGTTGCCTAAAGCATAAAGCGTATTACAGATACTATATTATATTTTATATTCTCAACCTGGAGCCTGTAGTTACCCACCAGTGGGTTGTGGCAGAGGCGGGGATAGGGCGGTATATGTCAGTTTGACATCAAGGTTTTTTCTCTGCAGGCTCTGGACCGTGTGTGGTTTGTGGAGGTTGTGTCCATCCGTTGAATAAAGCTGGGGTCTTTCACTCCCTGCCGTGTTTCAGACACGGGTCACAAACCCAGAGGAGTTCTTGCAACCCTGCCACCAAAGAGTTGAACTTCATTCAGAGTCCCAGCTGCAGATGCCACAGCCTGCCTAGGTGCACAGCAGAGACTGCATTTTAACCTCTCTATAAAAACCCAGAAAAAAGGAGGAGAAACACTTAGAGTGGGTAAAGTGTTAAGCAAAGGTTTTTTTTCAAGTGGACCCCATGTTTCCATTCCTTCTGATTGGAGGGAGCTTTCTTCAGAGCAGGTCTCTCTTTGACACATTGGCATTTTCAGCCAGTATTGAAATGGTGAAAAAGTCAAGGTGGGCAGGAGCTGCTGCTACTGCTGAGATTCAGTCTTGTCTCCTTGTCAAATAAAGGCCAAAGCAAACACAGGCCAAAGGAACATCAACTCTGATAAAAACAGTAGAGGCAGCAAACATACCAGAAGCAGTAGGACTGCATTAGCCGAGAAGTAAGAGGCATTAGCCCAGTGCAGAGCATGCTGACCCACCAAAGACACGTCTGGTCTCCAGACCTGCATGGTGATGCCTTGTGCCAGGGACATGTGTCCTCACCTTGTAGTAGAGATGACAAAATGGGAAAAATTCTGTTTGGTAAGGAGTCGCCATCTTTGTAAAAGTTTGTGTTTGAATTTGGAGCAAGTCGAGGCTGCAAAACATTTCCTATGGAAAGATAAGTTCTGGAATTTTCTGTCTGAGACAACATTGGAACTCTCACATCTGAAGTATCCTACCTAAAAGGGAAGGCCTGTACTCCTGCAGGTGAGACTTTGAACAGCAATGTGGTGAGGACACTCCAGAAGGAGTTTAGGGAATAGCAACCTTTGAGACGTGGCTTCGGTGGGTGTCATGACTCCAGATCTTGTACTTCAATCGCAAGGAGCTTGGAAGTCTCAAGGACTGTGCCTGTAGCATCCTTAGGGTGTCCAGATTTCCCTGGTGAGAACTGGGAGTGCAGACCCCTGGAGGCACTGCTGGACCTGCAGCTTCTCCACCACAGAAGCCCAGAGGCTGGAAGCCCCGGCACCTGTGTGGAAGGGCTGTTCTGGGGCCAGTGGCTTGGGCAGTCTGAGAAACACAGCCCATTTCCAAGAGATGGCCTGTGCAGTTCCATCCCCTCCGGCAGAGGAGGGGTGTCCTGACCTGAGGGTTACAGTCAGGTGGGGCAGTGTGCTGAAAGCTGCTGCTCTGCTGTAGGCATGTCAAGGCATCACCTGTGAGTTTGTAAGTCCTAACTCTCCTTGCATCTTCCTCCATTCCTGTGAGAAAGCATTTTTCAGCCTCCCTTTTCTGTGGCCATGGGAATTCAAGCTACGTTTCCTCCTTCCTCAGCTGCCGAGAGAGACACAGAAGGATCTTGTCCTCCCAGTTCTCCAGATCCACCTACCTAAATATTTTGCCACCCCCCACATGCCAGGCAGTGTGAGGGAGCCTCCAGTGGTTGGCAGTGCATCCTCTGGAGGAGGCCAGGAAGATAATTCACGTCTACTCGTGATGTCTGTTGCCTGGAGACCCCAGATGTGTCTGTAGATTGTCCACTCTGGAGGGTCTCCCACGGTGAGCAAGACACAGCTCTAGGAGCAGTGTTTGTGGCTAGTGTTGCTGGCTGTTAACGAGTTCACTAAGAACCTTTCCCAGGATGACTTGCTTCTGCTTTATGCTGCCGAGGGGTTGTTTATGTACGATGCTTTGTGGGTGGGATGTGGTTTTGTTCCTGCGCCGTTGTTGGACTCTGTTTGGGCACTCTGCCTGCTTATGATTAACGATGTTTTGAGTTGAGGCTCTAAGGTGCTTTCAGGCATACTCCAGGTACCAGAAGTAAAAGAGGTGTTGTTATCATCAAGGTACTTCAATGTAATATCAAATGTAATCAAAAGTGAATCAATTAAAGCAATGTGTACATATAGCTCCTTTTATGGTGGATGTTCAAGCAACTCACATGGCATAATTTAGAGCTCAATTTTTTAGACTTTTGTAACCCTCTCCTCTCCATGAGAAGGTGGTAACTTGGCAGTAGATGCCAGGACTGCTGTCAGAGGGCAAACCTCTCCTGCAAAGGCTTCTTAGTGAAACATGACTCTTGAAACCGGTTAGGAAATTGTGTGCATTTGTTGATCCCGGCCCCGGCACGTTTTAGGGTCAATTCTTACGGCTTACACAACTAGTGTAGGCTGGGATCTAATGATTGCTTGGGTTTCATCTGACCTTGGAGTGAGCAAAAACCTCTAGAAAAGGTGTATTTATTGTTGGTCTTAGCTCTACCAGGATTAAACCTTCCTTTCTGTAGCACAGCATACCCTTGATGTGGTTGTCTGTTAGAAAAATTGCCTGGGGCGTGGCTGCCTCTTCTGTCCAACACCTCAGCCTTTGGGAGGCTGGTGGGTCTTCAATCCCGTGGAGAGGAGACACGAATTCGGGTAGAGGAGGGGTTGACAGGATTGCAAGTTTACAAGAGGTATGGATCCTAAATGATTGCCTGAAGCTCCCTGTAGCCTCAGTCCGACAAGCACAGCCAGAAACCTCCTCCCATTTTCGTGAACCCAGCAGCAGTGGTGGCTGAGCGGTGTGTTGCTAAACTGGCGGTGGAGGAGACCATGAGTGGGCAGACCAGAGCCGTCAGATCAAGACAATGAGGAGCTGAAAACACAGCTTCAGCTCAGCCTGCACCAGGATGATGGGGTGACTTGGCTGTCCCTGGTTTGGTGTTTTGCCTCTGATGAAAGCCGTACTGGCCACATCTGAACAGCAGTAACTGGTGCGGAGGAGGCTGGGAAGCTGGGAGCTGGTGGAAACATCTGGAAATTGGGCCCAGACCCCACTTGGTATGCATCTGAGACTGTTTGCCAAGGATAGTATGTTATCTTGATATGTATGAAGTTAGTGACTTCGTTTTCCCAATGTGTTTGAAAAAGTAACAAACAGGGAGGCGATTAAAATGACCCAAAATGTTCAGAGCACTAAAGAAAAGGGGACACTTTTAAAATCCCCACGTCTGTTTGAACCAAGGTTGGGACTTTCTGAGCTGCAACTCTGTGATTCGGACAGGGCAGAGGTAGGAAATGTGTCAGTGTTGAAGCTGAAAATGAACCAAAATGTTAAACTTTGTCTTTGATGTACTCCAGTATTAGCATTCTGTGTGCTACTTTGGTCCCTCAAGCTACTTCAGTTTACTGCTGGAGAAGGTTGAAAGGTGATTCATTCATAGTTTACAAGTACCTAAAAAGGGAAGAGGTTTCTGGTTGCTAGATGAGATTCAAATTTACCAGAGAAAGGCAGAGAGATGTCTTGGCTGGAAGCCAAAGTTAGAGATATTCAGGCTAGGAGCAGTTTAAACAATACGAATGAAAACCAGTGGAAGGTCTTTGGCTGGCATTAGGCAGACTCATCAGCAGTTAATGGCTCTAAATGAGGATTTCTGTGTTTTTCTAAAAGACGCAGGAATTACGCAGAAAGACTTTCCAGCCCAGAGCAGTCCCTCCAGGAGACCACGGCTGGACTTCCCCTTCGGCCGGAGCCGCCCGTGCATGGCTCTGGATGCTGCGTCCCCAGGCGCGGGGCTCTGCCTGCTCATCCCGTGCTGTTGTCCAAGCACAAGCCACGCTTGCAGTGTGGCAGCAGGAAGGCACACAGATGTGCTGGGTGTCAGGGAGCATAGCTCTGTTTCTTTGTGCACAGGGCTTTTCCCAGACGCAGTCCAAAATATTTCTGGATTGGATTCCCCTTTCATTGGCCTGTCTGATTCAGCTGGGGAATTACAGTCCACGAACTGTGGCTTGTGAGCTGAGTGCACAGTCCCTTTCTCTCCTGTAGTAAGACAGCTGAAGGCATGCAATCTGGGGAGGAAACGTTCTCCTTTCTTCTGGGCAGGACCCTCTGCTTGGAGGCGTGCGATGCAGGCAGAGCCCCTGCCCTCTGTGAGTGTCTGCTCCATCTCCGCCACGCTTGGCATATGCCTCTTTGGACCTGCCTATTTAGGAATGTCTTGTAATTTATCACTGGTGACCAGGAGCACAGGGTGCAAGAAGTGCATAGGTTTGGGTGAGAGGTGATTCACGTCGGTGGGGAGGAACTGGGGAATAGAGATCTTGGAAGGTTTCTTGCTTGTCCTTGACCCTCTCCTTTCAACGACCTCCAGGTTTCTAGGCTTTGCTCTGCTCTTGCCAGCATTTTCTGGGGAGAGAGGCAGGGCTGACACATCTTTCTCCCAGGCCATAGTGCCTGCTTCATAATTCTGCAGACCACAAGCCTGGAAATAATATGAAGCAGATGCACCAATGCCAAGGTCAGGACCTGCCCAGTATTTAAGGCATATGTATACTGTTGGCATGGTACAGGGTGACCTCAGTGTATAATAGGAGCCAAGTGACACACGCATTCAGACAGAATAAATATTTGACAGAGTCTATTTCTCTATTCCCCAAAATGACCCCTATAAAAGCAAGGTCCTCTTTATCTTCCCAGCTCTCTGTGCACAGTGTTCTGAGAAGAGGCGAGCTCTCTTCTCCATCATTGCCTTTCCTGCTCTTCTGGGTGACCCATTTCCAGGCAATGATCAGGGATATTGACTTTGCAAAACCCAGGACACCTTGGATTTTCATGGAACTCCTAAAATCTGGGGAAAGCTGAGATCATTTTTGTTCAGGTGGCTCTCTGTCTGTGCCAAAGCACGGTGACCTGGGACGCAGTGCGAGACGTCAGTGTGTGCAGCCTGCAGCAATAGCCTGCAGCTCTCCAAGCCGTTTTTTGTGCTGACCCTGCCCCATTAGCACATGTGCAGCCCGCCCCATCCTGTTGCCTGTGGCCCAGGTTTCTAGGGAGCCTGCAGCGGGCTTGGGTGTGCAAAAATAACAGTCGGCAAGGATATTTGGTGGGGTTTATTCTTTTTCCCTTGGCGTGCTAAACACGCTTCCTTTGCAGTCCTGGATCTGAAGTTTGCTTCTGCGCCTCGGCGCCAGCGTAGCTGTGCGGCTCGGAGTCAGCGGGAGGTCTGGAGCACGGGGGACCAGACCTGCTGCGTTACCCAACCGTGTGCTGCCAGGCACCTCTCCTCCCAGGCTCCCAGATGGCTCTGGGTTTGCCTCTCGGTCACCGTGAGCTTTGCCCAGCCAGTTCGTGTTACCTTGAGCTGTTCCATTTCTGTCCGTGTTTGTATCTTTTCGATTAAGGACAATTTAGCTTCTCATGCCCTTGCACATACAACAAAGAAATATGAGAGTTCTCAGAGCTTCCTACCACAGGAGCGTATGCCTGACGACGGCTGTGCTTTTTATTTTGTATAAGATCACTTTCAGTGAAAACAGTCTTTGAATAAAACCAACCTACGATGACTTAGCTTGGCATGAAGAATGAGTGGAGATGTACAAAGGTCTATAAAATAGCGATTGCTCTACTGAAACTCATCCAGTTCCTCCTCCTTTGATTGCTCTTCCATATCGCAAAATCAGAATGCATTAGGCAATTAAAAGATGGCTTGTGCATATTAGACAGAGGAAATACTTTATCTGTAACACATCTTAGACAAGTGGAAACCATTGTTACCAATATTCTTAAGGCAAAACCAGCAACTTGCTATTTTCTTTTTTAAGGTTAATGCTGGGAGTGAAAAAGGGAGCTAGAAGCGCGCAGACCTGTTAGTGAAAGAAAGATAGCAAGCCTGCTAATCCTTTCTTGTCAGGTTTAATATAAAGCCTGGCAGAGATGGATAAGAAGTGTCTCCCTCTCTGCCCGACGTGCCAGATACACAGTAAAATCACTTCTCTTAAAAACCCAGGAAAGCTCAGATGCTGGCCAGCCTGACATTGCAGGTCCTAAGACCATTTTAAATAGCTTCATTCTTTCACTTCCCTAACTGCAACCTGCAGAACAGCGGTCCCTCCCCTGCTTTTATACATGCAGGTTTTCACTGCAGCCCCTCTCAGGGGCCGCTGCTCCGCTGCTGATCCTGTCGTGCTGAACGACTGCCCGTCTCAGCAGTCAGGCACCGAGCATCTGTGGCACGCGCTGCCGGGGGACGAGGGACGGCTCCCTGTGACCTGCCTCCGCTCCTTCTGCAGCGAAGCGCGCTGGCTGCGACTGGCGGGGCTGTGGGATTGGCAGCATGCCCGTCGGCAGCGGCAGCAGTCGTGTAGGCGTTGGTAATCATCGGCAGCAATGGCAGGATGCAGGGAAAAATAGTCTCCAAAGAGCCTGAGCTCCTGCGTCCCTGCTCTAGCCGTGGGAGACCCCGGTGAGCAGAGCAAACCCCTGCGCTAGCAGCAGCCCTGCAGGTCCTGCCCGCATGAGCACGGGCAGCCGTGGAGCCGCCGCGTCTGGCCGCGTGGAGCGGGGAGAAGAGCGAGCCCGACCCAGGGTTCCCTCTGTTCCCCATGCGAACGTTTCTGACACTGTGCCCCCTCCCTGCCTTGTGTGCTGGTAAAACCTGGGGAGCCGAGCTGGCGTGCAGCCCTTCTCCAGCCGTCGCGTGGCAGCAAGCGCTTCTCCAAGGGGAAGGGGCTTGGTGGGCTACAGCGCTTGTGCGCAGACTCTGAAAGAGGCAGGTTTCATGTTGTCTGGTTTCTCTCTTTGTAGCTGTCCCTCCCAAACTGAAGAAACTGAAAAGCCCGAATGTTCATGTCGGTGAAAAGATTTCACTGAAATGTGAGGCGACTGCTGGAAACCCTCAGCCGTCCTACAAATGGTTTAAAGATGGCAAAGAGCTGAAGAAGAGCAAAGACATCCGGATCAAGTATGGGAATGGGAAGTAAGTATGCTACGGGGCTGCTCTGCCTCTGCTCTCTTGACGTTGAATGTCTGGGGCTGGGAGACTGTCTAGAAGCGGTGCTGTGCTCTCCAGGTCACCGCTGAGCGGTACCGAGATGCTTCCTCGGAGTCACAGGACCATGCACGGCCCTTTTACCATGCCCCGGAGACGGAGCAAGATTCCCAGTTTCCTCAAAGAGTAGTGGAGAGAGAGGAGCAAGGCGTGTACAGGATAGGTGCTGGGTGTGTAGATGGGTCTTTCCTTGGGTAACTGTGTCCTTGGATATCTGGGACGGGTGTCCAGTGACCTGGGGAGGTAGCTCTTTCCCCGCTAGCTGTAGACTGGTTGTCGGCAGCTCCGGTTGCCCGGGGTGAATCCTGCTCTGCGGTTTGGGGGTTGAAGGCAGAAGCTATCCACACTCAGCAGCCGCCCCGCCGGCCAGCAGCAGGCTTGCATAAATGTGGGAGGAATTGCTCTTTAATTCTCTCCAGAACTAAGGTGGACTCAAAAGCATCTAAAAGCAACTGCAAGGGTGCAAGAGCACACGACGATCCTGTCTGACTAGGGCCTGTAGCCACGCAAGACCCCGTGTCGCTGCACCCGGGGCGAGCTCCGCCGTGGCTGCCCCAAGCTCCCCAGGCAGCAAAGCTCTCGGGCAGCTGCGCTCCATCAGCGTCATCCTCGGGGCCACCTCGTTCGGGCAGTGCAAACACACCCGGGGAAGCAGGCCACAGTGACTATGCTAAGGGGTTCTCACCGGGGATTGATTTAAATGGATCCATGTTGGTATTTTTCAAGGCCAAATATTTACATATGAAGTATCTTAAAATTATTCCGTAATAGTGACTATGCTTACATCCATATATCCTGACCTAGCCAGCAACAAAGTCAGCTTGCAACCGCCCAACTCCTTGGAAAACTTGAAACTAATTCTTTGCTAACATATGTTATGTCTGAGTGTGTGAAAAATAGCTCACCTCTTCCCATTATGGACTTGACAGAGTATTAATTTTTAAAATCGGGAGCCACTAAAAAAATCAGTTAGAAAAATCAGTTAGTGCTCAAATGGGTCGTTGTCAATCGCTCTAATTTAATTTCAGTCCTGTTGGTTTTGATTTCAAAGTCATACCCAAAACGGCTGACGTCCTTCGTGAGAACGGTGGGATTCGTGGCTGTTTTGGGATGGGGCGGAGAGGTGGTCAGTGGAAGGCTTAGGCTAGAAACACCAGCGGATCCAGGGTAACTGGCTTGTGTCTAGTGGATGCCATCTGCTCAGGAAGGACTGTCTGGGCTTGCAGGCAGCAAGGTACGGCAGAGCTGTGCCTGCCTCTTTGCTCCGTTGCCCTCAGTATTGCTGTGGCCCTTGTCAGCCTCATGGCCCCAGCTGTTTACCGATGGGTACTGGGGCTGGGATGCCCTGGAGCAATGTCCGCACCACCCACTGCTGCCTGGCGTGGGAGGTCTGCGGGTCTGCCCCATGTGGATGCTGCATCTCCGTGGGCAAGCAGCTTGTGGGACCCTGAGCTTGCTGGCTCTGGGGTCTCGCCGGGATATTGGGGAGCTATTTCCCTCAGAGCTAGAGAGCAACCAGACCCAGACCAAACACCCAGCAAAACTCTCTGGGGAGGGAGCCTGGCGATGGCGAGAAGCGCCTCTTGCAGCATTTCCCTGCTGTGCTCCCAGAGACCATAGTCCTTCCTTGCCTCCTGGCACCCCGTGTCCAGCACAAAGCTGTGACAGGATGGCATCCCACCCACAGCGGTGCAGCGGGGGCACGCGCTCCCTGGCTTAGGGAAATAAGCATATGGAAGAAGGTTGATCCTCTTTCCTCAGGACACTGCTGTCAAGTCCTAATTTTGCATTTACCAGTTTCCATGGCAACACGTTGGCTCACAGCCTGCCAGTGACAGACCAAAGACATGTGCGTGCTAGAAGTGCTTCCTGCTGGCAAAATAAGCCCAAGGATAAACATCTTAAAGAAAGCTGAGCACCTGCCTCCTGCAGCGTCTGAGGTTGAGGGAGCCTCAGCAGAGGTGTGAACCCAAAGCATCCCCCGCTGATGTGCCCCTAGAATCGCTTCCCATCCCTGCTTCTGCTCCCTGCTGCCATTGAAACATGCCATTAAGTGGAGAGGTTGCCTGTCTGGGGCTGAGGCCTGGCTGCAGAGGCTAGAGGCTAGGCTCAAGCAGCTGCTGAGCTCGGACAGCTCTGAGATGATAACCCCTCGATGACCGTTTGCCCCTTGTTGAGCAGTCAGCAGTGCGGGAACACTTCTCCAAGCAGATCTGGATAAGTCTGTGCACAGCCGGTCTGGCATCCTCAGCTTTCAGGCTCTCCTCTCCACTGAGTTTCCCAGGTCTTAGCGCTTGAAAACACCTTGAGGGCAGAGTGCTCACTGGCATTGGACCTGCCTTCTTCTGGTCTTGACCGCCTGCAATAAACATTAAAAATTGCTCTGTGCATGCAGGCTGAGGATCAAGGGAGTCCTCATGACTTTGCATATCTCCATTAAATAGCTAGTGGGACTGAGTTTAGCAGAGAGACACAAAACTGGACATGGGATATGGGTGTACATCATTACTTCCAGCATGTTAGGAAAGGACTCCAGGGAAGGATAAGCATCCTAAACTGTAAAGCTCAGAAAGGAAGTCTTATTCTATGATGATTAATTCAAGAATAATGGGGTTTATACATCTGGCTCCACTTAGAGATAACACACTGGTCTCCAGATAGTCTTCTGCTCTTCCTTTCAGTTCAGAGTGGGGTTTCCAGAGGGCTAGAAATAGAGCATTGGGGAGGGACTTCCGCAGAGACTGTACACAAGGCAAAAAGCTTCACAGACTATGTAGCACCTGGCCAGGTGCACACGATCATTTCTTTAAAAGTTTGATCCAAAGACCTTATAGAGTTGTCTGCTGGAGCCAGGCAAAATGAGCCCTGACAGGGTGTGGAGGTGTTGTCCATAGTGTTTCCCTTGGCCCTGTGAGCCCCCGGCAGAGCTGCGCACAGCGCTGCGTCGGACTCTGCCTGCGACGCTGTGGTCCTTAGGCAACGTGTAGAGGATTAGGACGGGAGGCAAGAAGAACATGGTTGCCCTCTGTGACTCACTCCTCTCCCGCTCTGTGCCTGGCTTTCCTCCCTGTTGTATTTAAAGAGCCTGGAGATCTCTGACTAGAAAGTGTGACTGAAGCCCTTTTTTTGTGATCAGGTTTTCGTCTGATCCCACTGGCCTTCCTAGAGTAGGAGATCTCTTTGAAAATAAGGGAAGCATATGTTGTGAGGAGGAGAGGAGCGGTTAAGCGCGTATCAGCTCTTCAGCTTTTCCATCAATCATCTTCCCTCTTGTTTTTTAAACTTACCAGCAAAGCTTCTGGTGTCATTAGGCAAAGGAGTTGGTTTTTTTCAATGGGTATTTTGCTGGAGGGAGGGGAACAATTCTGATTCCTCCTTTCTGCACTGCATGTTCCATCTGTAATTACTAACAGGCTGGGGCAAGCCTGGTTTGCATGAAGAGGAAACTTCTCTTTAAGGTGGAAGAAATTATTGGCTGGAATTTTATCTCTCTCTCAATTTAAATAAAACACAGCCGATGGGGAACCTAGAGAAATTACCCGGAAAGTATTGCATGCCGTAGTGGAAGTTCAGCACAGTGAGTGGCTCTTCCTCTGAACCGCCAAAACGATACCGTTTTCTGCTGAGTGTGTTTCAGATCTGATGGCAGCCGCTGGCTCCCAAGAAGTTAAGGTTGGGTTTTGACTCTCTGACTGTCCTGGCAAATGGTCAAATGCCAATTGTGGAGAAAGCCAAGGGAGTTTCTGTTTGCAGAGGTGTAGAGAACCTTCCCCACTTCAGGCTGTGCTCAGGGATTAGCCCTGAGACACACAGATCTTAGCTGGAGTCAGAAGGGGTCCAGGAGCCTGGGAGTCTCCTAGCTGTGGCTGTCCTTACAGCCTCTTTGTGTGCTCTTTTACCAAGGGAGATTGCTGGGGTGATGCAGTAGGCGTACCATTAGATTGGAGAGGGTTGGCAGTTCAGTTTGGGACAGACTGACCAGATGACATCCCTTGGGAGTAGTGTCCTACTTTCAGTATCACCAGGAATCCCTATTGTTAGCCTGTAAGTGGAGCCAAGGGATACCCTCCTCTCCTGTTGCTGTACAGTAGTCCCTCAGGCGGTGCTAGTTGGGGCAGATTCATTGCTGGGGTCTTCCTTGTAGAGCTCCCTGCTGTAGATTATTCCCCACCCACAATGAATGGGGCTGTGGTCTTCCCTGTACAGCTCACTGCTCTGGAATGAAGGCAAAAAAAAAATAATAATGCCAAAGCAGCAGGGGAAAGAGAGTGCCAATAAAGATAAATGATTTCCTAATTAAGCCTGGAGACAAGGAGGGGCAAAGAGAACTGTTGAAGCCTTGTGGGAGCCAGAGTGAACCCAAGCAGGCTATACCACCACTCTGGCAGGGGTCTTCAGGCTGACATTTTTAAACAAAGGAAAAAGCTCATTTGACAATGGATCTTGCAAGAGCCATTCCAGATGCCTTGAAGCTAAGGCTCTTCTCAAGCACCGGTGTTGTTATAATCACCAGGGGAGCTTCTGCCTTGCTAACTCTCACGATGTCATTATAAGTCTCCGATATTTGGGATTTGGTTTTAGCTGCTGAAGGCACTTTATTGGAGGGGAGGCTGTGAAGGAGAGCATCTCCTTTGTTTGTCTGTTTGTTGTTTTAAAGGGGATGATGGACATCATCTTGGCCAATGCACCTGGGACTGAACCAGGGAATTTGAGAACTGAAAGGAGAAGCAGTTGGGTCTTGAGCTAGAACAATCCACAAACTTTGCAAGTTGGGGCTCCTAAGAGATTCAGGGAATGGGCATTTAATCAAACTTGACTGAGTTATAGTGGCTAACAAGTTACAGTCAGATGCTGGGTGGCTTCAACTGATGGTGTGTGCAAACTTAGAGGTGGAAGGGGCTTTATGTGCCTGAAATTTCATGTGGTTTTTCCAGTGATGTTGTCTGCTCAAAAACAAAAAAAATCTCTCCCTACAGACCTTAGCCCACTGCAGTTGCAAAATGTCAAAGATTAGGTTGAAGGACTCATTGAGCTGAAATCCCATTCATCCAGTTTAAGTTAAAACGCTTTGCCTTGGGAGAGGAGGGCTGGGGTGAGGGCTGAAGCTGCAGGAAGTTCATCTGGGACAGCACATTATATACCTACAGGCGTGAATTTGCCAGGTCCCCCTTATGCTTCATGGATCAGGGACTGGTGAGGATATGTGACACATACCAGCTGCAGAAAAATTCCTTAGGAAGAAAAGAATGAAGTGCATCCCAAAGGGTCCAAACTCAGGAGCCCCAAAACTGTAACTGAATCTCTTGCACAACCCTGTGTACCACCATCATGATGCGTTTTGTGGAGGTTTTGGAGGGGCAGTTGTCTGTCCATCTGAAGGTGCCATCCCTTTCCCACAAATGCTTTTACCTGATCTGAATATTTGCAGTCTGGCTCCGCTCATCTCCATTCCTGTGCTCTGCACAGGGCTCTCCCCCAGACAGCTGCTTTTAGTATGGCACCTCCCTCTCCTCCTCCCCTCATTCTTTAAAACTAATTGGCTTTGCTTTAAAGGCCCTCTCAGGCCTCCCTCCACCAGGGCAATCCCTGAAGTTTTGGTCCTGCCTCTGATTTGCCCAGCATACCAGCCTCCATCTAATAAGTGATACGCTTCCAGACTAGGACCTCTGTGCTTTCTCCTCAGCAGCACCGACCCTCTCTTCCCCACGCGTGCGGCTTGGTTGCTGAGATAGCGAGGCCTCTGCACACTGTCCTGGCTGCACACCTACGGGGGTGTCTCGTCTCCGTACTGCGGTCATACGCGCTTTGGGACAGGGAGGTGTCTGTTCTGGGTGCTGGAGGTCCCGGGCTCTTGGGAGGCTGCTAGCCTGCTCCTGTGGGATGTCACAGTAAGGAGGGAAAGAACTTGCTCTGAGCTGGCCTCGGAGTACAGCTTCCAGGATCTATGTTTTCTCAGAGAAATTCAAATCCTGGCATTGGGGTTGGAGGAAACATTCGTGGGGTGGATCAATTGCCCTGAACTCCAGGACAAGTGGTACACGGGACCCTGCACTGACATCGGCTCTCTGCATCAGCCTTAACCCAAAGCTGAGATTTACGTATGTATTGATCTCATGCCCTGGCAGCTGCCACAGACTCGCCTGGTGCAAAGAGCAGCAGCACACGGGGGTTTGCCTCTCAACGGAGCGGCCCCGAAGTCCACTCCAGGGACGGGTGTGTGGTTGCATTACGCTGCCGCTGTTGCCCTACACCTCCTCCCGCTGCAGGAACGTCCATGGCAGTTCAGTGATGCGGCCCCAGGCTGAATTGGAGGATGGAGAGGGGTTGCACAAGTGACCCTGCTCTTTGGAGCGTACTTATCGATCTTTTCCCCTTTTGTTGACGCTTTTGTTGAGGGACTCCAGCTCTCTCACTCTGAGACCAGTGTCAGTGTCAGCTCTGCAGAGTGAGGAGTCTTCCTTTTAAAATCAGCCTATCCTAAGCCTGGGTACAGAGCGACAACAGCACTGCTGATCAGAGAAGGGGCAAATCTGCTTTTCAGGTTAGAACAGCACTTTAATGTCGGGGGACAGGGGTAGGAGAGAGCAGGCAGAGGGGGCCAGGGGGTGGTTGGTCCTGTCCTGGGCACCTGCAAGGACTTTAGCTGTCTCCCACGCATGCTTCTCCCACAGTCCCAGCAGGTCAAACACTGAGCGGGGCAGATGATGGTGTGAGGTGAGGAGGAAGGAGGACTTTGCCCACTGCAAAAGGGATGACGGCCGAGCTGAAAAGTCTGAACCTTCCTCTCCTTACCCCTCTTATTTGTTTGCTTTGCTTGAGGGCATTTTTTTTTCCCCTTTCCCATTTGCTCTTTCTGTAGCTAATTCTGAGCTAGCCAGATCATGCTGCACAGTGCACAGCAGCCAGCACAGGGCCACTTGTTTTTCTCAAGCACTGCAAGGCACAGGCGGCTTGGTCAGCTCTGTCATGCTGGTCTGTAACTGAAGGGCAAGGAAGAGACTGGGGTGGTTTCCATCTGGCTGTGCAGAGGAGAGGATGCTCCTGGCATCTTCTGCCACTCGGCCCTGCCAGATGGAGGTCTGCCACGGCCAAACCCACTCTGCTTTGCAGTGCAGTGATCTCTTCTGCCTGATTCTACCCCACCGTGTGCTGGGGAAGGTGAATGTGTTCCCTGAGGCCAGGGCACTGGCAGCCCCTGCTCCAGCCGGTGGGGCTGCCCGATGTTTGACGGTTGCTGGACAACACTTCTGGACTGTAAGCTGGAGAACTGGATATTCTGAATCTTCTTGCCAATCATTAACCTGCTCTCTCAGGGCAAACGCAGCACCGTGCAGAGTGCCAGGACAGCACACAGACACCAATTAGATCTTTGGCAGGAGTGTAAGCAGGACACGTTACAGCAATTGCTGGCCTTTCTGCTCCCTGCAATACCGGTGTGCTTCCTGCCGCTGGCTCTCTGTGCAGACAGAGAGGAATGGAGTTAACAGGTAACCACAGCAGTGTATTCAGTGTCTCCTTTGCAAGGTTTGGGAATTTCCTTTTCCGAGGATCTCAGGTGTGTTTACTATATGTGCAGTGTTCTTCATTGACAATTTAGGGGCCAGATACGGTGTAGTCTTCAAATTCATCAGCCAATTCCTTGACTTCTTTATTGCTTATGTGTTAGCTACCCTATTTTTAGAAGACTAATAAAATACTACAACAGTAGGAATCCTAGAGCTATTTTTGTCCTGAATGATGCAGAAGCGGCTGAACTCACATGGGGAAGACTGAGTCCTCGGTGAAACATAGGTGTCTGGGAGGCAGCTCATTGCAGCTGCTCTCCTGTTCACACGCTCTGAGATGAATGGCTTTGCAAGGAGGTGACCTGGGAAGTTGATCCCATTTCCACTTGGCAGTAGGGAAGAGGAGAAAAATGGTTCAAGCTTGACCAAAGTGCTGGTGGGAACATGACTCCTGTCATGAAAAGTTCCTCCTTGGCTGAGATGAAGTGCCTGTTTCTTTTCCTCTGACTATACTGGAGGCCGCAGGGCCCAAGCTCACATTTAGATGTCTACCATTGAGATGTCTGAATTACAGCAGATGAGGCCACCCTTCCCGGCCAGAATTTGCCAGGATCTTTGTGTAGGTCCCAGCCAAGGCCTGATGTCCCTGTTTCTCATTGTAGTCTGGAGATTGGCACTGCAGAGGGTGATATACTCATCACTCCAAACTGCCCTCTGGGGGACTCTTCTCTTGGCCAGAAAGGTATTTTGGGGGATCTTCTTCTGGCCAGGCTGAAGGTCTCCTTGTGAATCCTATCCCCCAGAGCTTGCAGACAACATATTCCCCATGGCTTATTCCTCCACTGGCACTACAGGAGATAATTAGTGCGTGGCTAAGTCATATGTGCTGAGGGTCAGAAAAGACAATGAGGCAGATTTTCCCCTGGAGTAAAGAAATGTCAGCAGAGTTGCACTGCAGTGAAAAGACGGGATCTGTCAGTGTCCCTGGCCCTTTCACTGAACAAACAGCCCGGGGCAGTGCCTTCCTCCAGAAGAATGGCATCGTCTGGCAGCCAGGCACCCTTGTGAACACACATGGTAGGGCTTTCCCAGGGGCCGGCATCCCCAGGAGACACGCTGCCCAGAAGGGCAGCAGGGGACCTGATAGAAAACTCCTGTGCACAACGCAATCCCTCGTATGCTACTACTTGGTGTTTCTGTAAAAACACGCCTCAGCCCTCAAGTGAACAAAGTACCTGCCCTTGGGGGCAGCAGGAGGAGGAACACAAACTTGAAAAACCAATTTCCTAGGCAGTTTTGAGATATTTCAGTAGCGCTTGGAGATAGTAAAATAGAACAGAGGCAGACTGATCAACTGTGTCTTTGCGAGACACAGATCAAGCAAGGTCTGGTCTCTTCTACATCCTTCAGTTCAGTTCTAGTGCACAGGCATTATCCATGTGAATTAAAAGGCGCGTGTCTGATGCTGTGAAACAAGGTATATCTCTGGCTGTTTCAGTGCTTCTTGGAATAGGGAAATTCTGTTTGCTGTGGCTAGGCACCACATTAAAACTGATCCTCATCTGTACCTTTCATCTCTCTCTCCAAGTCTGTTGCCTGACATTATACAGCATGGTGTGGAGACCAAGAGTAGCTACACCACTGGCCTCAGGTATGAAAAGCAAGAAGCAGCTCTTGATTTTTCAAGGGGATCTTACAATCCAGGAGAATTTCAACAGACTGTGATGGAAAGTAAAAATAAGCTCTTTTGACAGCATAACCGTCTTGTGCTTTAAAACAGAATAACCCTCTTGTTATCAAGTTTCACCTTGATGCTGATATGCTATAAATGCCAACATTGCTTTTTATTCTGCTCACATTCCTCTCCAGTTCCAGGTAAAAGACCAAACGTCTCTCATCCTGTTCTTGGAGATGAATCTGTCAAGTGTGCCCCTTTTCATTAGCCTGTTGTGTCACTAATAACTTACTAATTTGTATCTTTGGGACTTAAAACCCTTTATCTGTAAAAGACCATGTACATAGGTGATATTGTAATGCTGTAGTGGATTTTTCCAGTTACTACACACAGTGAAATGTGCTATGCATATGAGATTGCAACGCAGACAGTTATCATTAGAATATCTGTCCTCCGGCAGCTGAAGGCAGCGTGTTCGTTAGTGCTTTCAGCGCTGCACTGGCAGGTAGCCTCAGCATGCTGGTGTGCCAGGGTGGTGTTTTCTACAGGACTTTAAGTTAGAGCCTCACTCTTCCAAGCTGCTTTCAACATGTGCTGCCTGCCTTTTTCACCCTGCATTGCAGCAATAGCTGCAAGCCTGTCACAGGGGTGGTTTATAAAACAAATGGTGTATTTTGTCAGTGAGGGTTGAGACAGCTGAGAGAAAGTAATGGCTGGGCTGTGCTGGGGGCAGTCTCGTTGGAGTTGCACGCGGTAGTACCAGGAGCCCACCTCACCCCTTGCCCAGTGTTCCTACACCTGCCTCTGTGGAGAGAGCGGGGAACGTGGTCCCGTACTGGGCACTACAGCCCAACAAAGCCAACCCCCTTCATCAGGCACCCATCATACCTCCCCAGCAAGATGCAGAACTCAACTGCCACCAGGTAGCAACAGACCTTGGAGGCTCTTAAATGCTTTGCTGTCTCTTGGGTGCTGCTTGACTCCTAAGGCATCACAGCAGTGAGGACCATGATGCCCAGGACTGTCACAGGTTTCTCTAAGAGACTTGAGAAAATTCAGAGAAGTGTACAGCACTGGGAGTCAAGGCAGCTTAGCACCACTTTGAATCAGCCTGCTTGTTTAGGTGCCCATGTTGGGACATGTTGGCCCAAATAACTGACTTTGCACAGTGGATTAGGGGAGATTGAGGATTAGAGGGATTCAAGAGATCTTTGCATACTGTCAACATTCATTTAAAAATTGCTCCACATGGGGCTTAAACTCGTGCAATTGAACACTCAACCGCATCCTGTATAACAAGGCAGCGCCTGTATCCTGGGAGCCGTACCAAGTTGTCTCCAAGTGCTTTTAATTTACTAATATAACTAGTGAGATGTTCATGCTGCGTCCTTGCGCCGTGCCTCCCAGTAGAACAGCATGTCAGGGTGTTAAAAAGATGCCAGTGTGCTTCTGTGAAGGACTTCCTATGGACAATAATTTGCACAGCCCAAAGAAAAGTCCTTCTCAGATGACACATGTAACATTGCAAATATGTCCAAAGCTAATGATTGTTTTCCACATAAAAGGAATTTTATTTGCCTTCAGCGACATAGGCCACTGGGACCTCTTTCTAAAGCTGACAGTGTTTCCAAGTCTCTAAATAAAGCAACTGTATGACACAGACCTGAGATAAAAGCTTGGGGTAGAAAGCAGAGGTATGTTCTCACGAGAAGAGTACACAGGGTGGTTTTTGATAAGGTGGCTAAAATGGAAAGAACTGTAGTAAAACAGAGGGCCTAGTGTGGGAGTCCCACTGTGGTCTCATGAGTGGTATTCAGTGTGTGTTGAAGGCTCCTATATATCTCTCTTTAAGTGGTCAGCGAAAGGTTTTGCCTATTAGTCAGAGAGACATCCCAGAGGATGAGACAGCCGTCACAGCCGGTGGGAAAGGCGATGCCTGTCCGTCCCGGAGCGCCGCAGAGCTCTGCCGCGGAGCTGCTCCCTCTCCTGTGAATCACGCAGCACAGGTCGTTGGGTGACACGGGCAATCTTCACGTACATCGTCTTCTGCTCTGGCTGATAAGATGATTGTGTGCAGTTCAGCCCCACATGTTTGTAGTACAGTGCAGTGTGTGTTTTGGGGGGAGACAAAGTGCTTGCCCTATTTGTTGGCCTGGATAAAGCTACAGGCTATCTATCTGCCTAGGTGAAACCACTGGCTTTTGATCTGCAGGCTGGAAAGGGACGAGTCCCCCCTGGCCCCGTGGGTGTTTCCGTTTGAGTGTGTGGCACTGCTGAACGCAGCCGGTGAAGCACCGGAGCGCTCACCCCCCTGCTGAGGAAGGTGCAGAACATGCATCTCACCTCCGCACCCCGTCTACACAGGCAGATCCCGCTGCCCATCAGTATAGTGCCTTTTCTCCACTGCAGAAAGTGTGTGTGCTGGGATGCTGGGACTCTTGGGCTCAACCCCTCGCAAGACTTTGTGCAAATGAGAGCAGGAGTCAGACTAAACCGTGGCAACATGCGAAGAGCAGCGGGTTCAGAGGGAGATGGTCGTTCAGGAAGTCATGGTGGTTGTGATTCTTGGGAAGGGTCTCATCTAAATCCTGACCAGGCTTGAGCGCCTACTCAGCCCGTGAGGTCAGGCAGCCCGTCCTCTCAAGAAGGGGTGATGTACCAGGCAGCGTACCAGGGCCAGGAATGGTTATCAATTCTTGAGGGTGGTTAGCAATCGAGTAAGAAATGTCTGCTGTACTTTTCAACAGAAAGATTTCCAGACTGCAGTTCAACAAGGTGAAGCTGGAAGATGCTGGGGAGTACAGCTGCGAAGCGGAGAACGTTTTAGGGAAAGACACCGCAAAAGGCAGCCTGAATGTGAAAAGTGGTAAGTGAAGAAGCCAGCAAATGTCTTGAGCTGTCTGCCATTCAAGCAGAAAGCGGGAGCTTCTGCACATGATGTCTTGTATTTCGTTTCATGCTTTCAGGATACCGAGTAAAACAATCTTGGGAGATAAGAAAGATGCAGCTTAGCATAAATGCTTATCTTTGTTATCTGTCACTGGCAATGTGGTTAATCTACATTTTAAATAAACTTACAGTCTATGTATTTTTTTAAAAGGGGTAAGGAGGAAAGAAAGCTCGTGGGCTTGATGTTTTCTTTTTTTAAATAATTTCTGAGAAGCAAAACTCACCAGAAGACAAGTAATTAAACAATGGCTTTGTGATGAGTGAAGTTGCTTCTGGTTTTCATCCTAGAATGTGTGCTCCATCTCTTAGAGCTCAGCGGATGGAGTCTGAGGTTAGGTGGTTTTATTATTATCTTGGTCATAATAATTATATTGCTTAACATGATGGTTTGGATGCACCCTCCAGCTCAGAAAGTCCCTGCAGTGGTTGCCAGAAGCCGGGAGGGTGTGACTAGGGGAGGGATGACTGTACCAGCTCTGTTTCCTAAGCTCTTCCTCCTGCCATTCACAACGGGCCACTGCAGGAGCCTGGGCTCTGCGCTCGGCAGCCCTGCGGGGTGATCCCGTTCCTCTGCTGTGCTCTTGCTAGCATTAGTCAGATGTGAAGGAAGGTAGCTCTCTCCTGCTGCTTTCTGGCATGGTTTTCCCTATTAACCTCTGCCTCAGCAGTGTTTGCAGTCCTGAATCTTTTATTCTGTGAAGCTGCAGTATCACATAGCCTCCCCCTCAGTTACCCTGCCTGTAAAAATCCAGTGCTTGCAGACTCTGGAGGGAGGTCACCCATGCTCAGACCTCCGTGCCTTCATGCTTCATGCCTGTGAAGTTAGCCCTACTGCTCTACTGTGTTTCTTTCCGATCACGGTAGGAAAGATGACCAGAGTATGCTAACTGAGGCAGTGCTGCTCCTTTTCTCTGACCCATGCTCTGGCTGTCCCATGGCGATGCGAACTGCGCCTGCTTTGGCTGGGAGCTGCACGTGCAATCCCCCCTCCCCAGGTGCAACGTGCAGGGGCAGCGGGTGCCCGCCACCAGCGCCCTTGTCTGCCTCCTCCACTTGCCCTTCCCGGTCACTAGCAACCTCCTTTCACAAGAGCAGCACGGCTGAGCGGTGCCCGCTACAAGGCTCTGATCCTGCACGCTGCTTCTGGCACCGGGAAGATGCACATCAGGCCACCTTCAGCTTCCAGCTGCCCCTGCCAGCACGCACCGGTAATGGCAGCATTTGTCGGGGTTTCACTCTCGCAGGAAGGCACGCTGTCTGGCCAGGACGGGTGGTTGCTCTCATTCAGGTCACTGGGGGTATGAGGACACACCTGAGTTGCCCAGAAATGGGTTGAGATCTGAAAAGCAAACTAAGAGACCCAAAGATCTGGCCTGTACCTTCTCCGAGTGGGAGCTGCAGGCTGCAAGGTGCTGAAGACCCAGCCGGCTGCCTGCTCTGCCCCGCTCTGGCTGTGCCTTCACTAATCCATTTTCTAAGCTGCCTTCCAAATCTGCCTTTGGCTCGCCACTCCCAGCTGCATGCACACCTTGCTGCTCTGTTTGCAGGTCACCCGGCAGGACAGCAGTTGAATGCTAGTTGAATGTCCCTGGAAAAGGTAAAGAAGATGATGGTGACTGCTGTAGGCGTTGCAGCTCTGTCACTCGCTTTGCAGGCTTTTTTCACTTCCCCCTGGAGCTACCCAGAGCTGAGCAGCCTTCGTCTGCACCCCGGCACGTGCTGTCCTGGAGTATCCCTCTTCCCTTACTGGTGGGCCTTCTTGGGACCTTGACAGCTTTCCTCACTTCTGCAAGCTCCCTTCTCCTGTGGTATCTTTCAGTAGAAAACTCCTCAGGGCATCTGCTTGTCTCTGAATCCATGCATGTGCTGTCTTCTGTCCCTGCCTGCGTTCTTCTCCAGGCTCCTTAGCACTGATCCTGTTGTGGCTAAATCCCAACACGGTGCTCTGTGAAGTTCTAGTAGTTTATGACAATTAACTGGAGCAGACGCGTGAGCCGGCCTCGCCTTGGAGCCTTCCTCTCTTTCTCAGAAGCTCACTCCAGCTACTGTTGTTTCTATATGTTCTGCTGCTTTATATTCTGCTTCTTTACTGCTGCCCTGTCCCTGGGGACGTGGTGCATCTGCCTGTCCCGGTCAGGCTGGCTGGGACTGACGCTCTGGGACGGTCTGCTGGAAGCACACTTTCTGACCTGTCACTTAGCACTATTGTTGGAGGTCCTGTAATGTTGCTGTGATGAAAAAGTCCAGAACTAACCCTCCGTCTTGTGATACAGAGACACGAGGGTTGGGGACATCTCTGGGTGCCTCTGTAGAGAGGTGGCATTGCAAGAGGTGGCCTGAGCTGTTGAGGCTTGAGATGAACGTTGTGGAGGAAGGAGGTCTGCCCAGCCCAACACGCCTTTCCCCTCCAGGGGTGCAGAGGCCGGAGACGGAGGCTCCTGAGCCCACCTGAGTCCTGGCTGGCAGAGAAGGCCCACAGATGTGAAGGTCTGAGATTTAATCTGTGCTGGTAACAATTTCTCAGCCTGATAAGGCACTGTTGACATTGCAAAGTACTCTTTGCTCTATTCCACTACCACTTTTCAGTTTACACCTGTTTCAAAAGAGCGCCTTTTCAACCATGCAGATCTGTTGCAAATCACTGAAAACACCACACTGAAGAAAGACACAAAAATGTCTGTACTGAGCGAGCCAAACTGCAAAATTGAGTATGTCCAGTGACTGCTCCGACAAGGAAGGTCCCAGGAATAGAATACACTTGCTGGACTTCTCTTTGCAGCTCTCTCACAGCCAAACCAGCTCCCGCGCTCTCTGCTTCTGTAGCCTCCAAACTACAACTACACAAACTGGCACTAGTGACGCAGCCAAGCTGCAAAATTGAAGATGTCCAGTGCCTGCTCCCACACTGAAGGTGCCAGGAACGAATGCTGTTGCTGGCCTTCACCTTCCCTTAGCAGAGATGGTCTCTTAGAAAGAGAGAGGCTGCAGTGCAGCAACCCCTTGTCACTTAGAAAATGCCCATCTGCCCAACTCCCCTCTGCAATTCTGGTATTTCCACAAAATGTCCGGCTCAGAAATAAATGCTTTCGCATTGAAGAGCCTTGGGAGGGTGTCAGTTTCCAAGGAAATGCTTCTGGGCTTAGCCAAAACGTGTTGTACTTTAGTGCTATTTTCAGATTTTTATTAGAGGTAAATTAGATGCTTTCTTAGAAAAATGTCGCATTTCCCTGTTCTCTTTAATGAGTAGTCTAATATTGGTATCACATGGGCATGAGGGCACAGCTGAGATGTGACTGTTTCAGACTCTGTTTTTCCTCAGAAAATTTCTAGACACCTCCTTAACTGACACCCACCCACCCCTTGCTAAACACTGGAGGAAAAATCAAACTTCTATAAAAAATTCTTTCTGCTTTTGCCTTTTCGTGGTGGTCTCACCCCCTGCCTCTGACAGAGTGCTGCGCGCACAGCGTAGGCTCCTGGTGCTTTCTCCTTTGTGCATTTGGAGGGTGGTGAGGGGCTTTGATCCCGAAGGGGCTCTTGCTGCCAGCAGGCTTGAGTAGAGATGGTGACTGTGGATGTTGGACTTTCCCAGTATCCTGGTTTATAAAAAGGAAATCCCTACATGTGCTCGGCCTCCGTATTGCCTTGGGCCATGACCTTCATCTGGTTCATGTTCCTCCATCTCTTGCACGAGCATTACTTTGTGCCGCAGAACAGCACGCACTTGTGGGATGGAGGCTCTTCAGATGATCTCACCTTTCTTAAACTCTACATGTTCCTCACTGTCGTGTTCTGTGATCCCATCTTTGCACTCCCGTGGCCATCAGGGCTGAGAAAACCTCCCACAGTTTCACTCATCACCTGCCGGGTGAATCCTGAGCCATTTCTGCCTTTTTATCACGACAAAGAACCCAAAGGCACGAGGCCCTTTACAGTGGGGGGACCGGCGTGCCCCGTGCTGTCCCGGCAAGGGCGCTCCCGCCCCCGCTGCCCGGGTACTCGTCCGAGCGTACCGGACCAGTACCAACACGCTGCCAGCCGCGTCAGCCCGCGCCCACCGGCAGCGCCTGCTCCTCTCCTCCTCCTGCAGCAGCTAAGCCCACTCTTCTCTGCTCAAAACAGATATTTTGTTTACTACTTTCTTACCTTAATTTCCCCAGGAACAACGAAAGCACCACAAGTCTTACCAGCCTCAGAAACTAAAATAGTTGTTATGGAAGAAGAGTGTAAGTACCTATTCCCCTGCTCCCTCCATATAGCTCCTTTCCCCTTATTTGTTTTGTTTTTTATGGGATATTTTGCATAAGTAAGTGCTTTATTGCCTCCTGGAATCTTCTTTAATCGCTGCTTCTCTTTGATTTCTCCCAAAGCCACGGATCTTTCCCTACATCTTTCAAAAAATATGATTTGTAATGTTGGTGTCTGTCTTAGAGAGGGAGAGGTTGATAACTATTGCAATGGTGACTTGAAGAACATGCTACTTAAAACTGCAGCTGGATTTTAGGCATTCCAAGTTTTTTCAATACATGGGTTTATTCATACTCATAAGATATGCTTGTCACAGCCTTTGATTTAGCTCTGGTTTTTGGGGTTTTTTTTTGAGGATAAGTGAGAAAACCAAAAGAGGCTATAGGAAATACAAGAAAAAAGACGTGAGTCTTTGAAGTCAGAAGAAAATCGCAGAAAATACATCTGTGCCCTGCCATCACATTTTTCCTTGAGTCTCCAGAAAGCAAGAACAGACTTCCCAAAATGTTTAATTTGATTCAATATAGTAGAAGTGCTTTTTAGTATTCCCTCCTATTCAGCTGTCACAAACGCGGTAGAAAATGGGCACACAAAAATAAAAATCAAAGTATGTATACAAGTGTAGATCTAGACGGCCGGTGCCTGGCCACGGGTTCAGCTCTTTCTGGTGGAGGGCCTTATTTCTGTGTCGGAGAGTCTCTCCCCGACACCGGGATGCTGATCCCCCAGGATCCCGTCCCAACGAGCAGGCACCCAGAGACCGAGGACCAGGTGGTTATTTTGGGATCTGTGCCCTATTTCCATTAACGAGCTGCTCAAGCCTAAACCTGACAGCACAGCTGGCTGCGCCTCTCTGTTGACAATTCTGCTTTGCAGATTTTATGGGGATGTTTCCTTCTTGGAACACTCAGTCTTTTCGGATTTTAAAGGAAATCTGATTGTAGCCACAGCAGGGACTGGCCAGGCATCCTTTAAAAGCTTTTCTGATTAGAAACTGTACTCAGAATTTGCTCTTGTGTTGTGCTTAGCCTTCCGCTGCACTGGGGACATCGTGCTGAGGTGCAGCACCGTCAAGGCAATGACCATTCCACCCTTCCCCAGGATTTTCCTTTGTGTTCACCATCCATGCTACATGTTTGCATTGCATTAGATACATGCTATTTTCACTAAAAGCCAAATTTCAACAATAGAAAGGAAACTGGAAAAATGGGGCGACCCCCGGTATCAGCACAGGCTGGGGGTGAAGGGATGGAGAGCAGCCCTGCTGAGAAGGACTTGGGGGTCCTGGTGAGTGGAAAGCTGGACGTGAGCCGGCAACGTGCGCTCACAGCCCAGAAGCCACGCGTGTCCTGGGCTGCCCCCAAAGCCGCGTGGCCAGCAGGGCGAGGGGGGGGATTCTGCCCCTCTGCCCCGCTCTGGGGAGACCCCCCTGCAGGGCTGCATCCAGCTCTGGAGCCCTCGGCACAGGAGAGACATGGACCTACTGGAGCGGGGCCAGAGGAGGCCCCAGCAATGATCCGAGGGCTGGAACAGCTCTGCTGGGAGGACAGGCTGGGAGAGCTGGGGGGGCTCAGCCTGGAGCACAGAAGGCTCCGGGGAGACCTTAGTGCAGCTGCCAGGGCTGAGAGGGGCTGATGAGAAAGACGGGGAGAGACTTTTTATCAAGGCGTGTTGCGATAGGACAAAGGGTAATGGCTTTAAACTACAAGAGGGCAGACTTCGACTAGGTATAAGGAAGAAATTTTTGACACTGAGATTGGTGAAGCCCTGGCCCAGGTTGCCCAGAGAGGTGGTAGATGCCCCATCCCTGGAAGTGTTCAAGGTCAGGTTGAACGGGGCTCTGAGCAACCTGCTCTAGTTGAAGATGTCCCTGCTCATTGCAGGGGGTGTGGACTAAGATGACCAAGATGGACTAGATGGAAGGTCCCTTCCAACCCAAACTGTTCTATGATTCTATGATCCTATGCCTTGTGGCTTGCACAGAAGTTTCTCCTTTTGAAAACCTCTTTCCTCTGTGGGAACATCATTCCTGACTGATTTTTCTTCATGATGTGCAGAGATGGTAAAGTCTCCAGAGTTAAAGTTGTAATTGACTTTTTCCCTCACATTCCTTTTTTATGATCTCTCTCAATTTTTATCTAAATAACACATAGTCCCCCTGATTTTTATGGTTACTGATGATCTGTCATAGAATTGCACATGTGTATAGCATATGGGGAGGTAATGAAGATGTTGTGAGGTGTGATGATCTGGAAAGCTGACAAGTATCTCATTCTTACAAAATTCTTGCATTTCTTTTAAATACCTGTATTAAAAAGCTTGTCTGGCACCTGTAGGTTGTCCCACCTCTCATTGTTCACTGAAAGGTTGTAAATGATCCACTGGATTTTAAACATCATGTTGAGAAACCACCATGCAAACTTGGTGGTAGTTGCAGTTCCTTGGGAAAGGAGAGACTGCCTTGCACAGGCATCTTGGTCACTTCTGTTGGCCCATGGTGCGAGGCAGGCATCTTACCAGGTAGGCTGGGCAAGGGTGTTAGACCTTACACCTCGAGAAGCTCACCATGGCCCAGGCAGTCCCTATGGGCAAGGTGCTAAAACCCCATTGCTCCGTGTAGCCCCACGTGCCTCACCCCCTGTAGCCCTGTTGCTCCTGGCTTATACGTTTTTAGCCTAGTGTTTTTTCCTGAAGGTCACAGTTCCTTCCTGGGTGGTCTGGCCTTCCTTTCTACACCTGCCTTGGGAAAAGGAATGGGATATCACATATTTCCTCATATTTCCCCCTTGGATCACTGTTGAAGCCTTTCTTACCACCTCTAAGCGTACCTACTAGCAAATCCTGCCACATTCTGAGTCACCCCTGCCTTCCTCCTCCTCTTCTCCAGTGGCCACAGACCTCTAGGCACTGCTGCATCCTTGAAACAAGGCAGGTTTACACAACACAGGACTCAAAATGCAGCCCAGGTGTCCAAGGTGTTCTGTCTTCATTCTTGAGTAACTTTTTTCTCTGGAAGCGTGTATTTTGCCCTGCTGCTTTCCACCTTCCCATGCCTAGCTGGCACCTGACATGAGGCCACAAAGTGCAAGGAGGCAGATTGACACCATAGGTTCTTGGAAATATCTGCATTGTTACAATGATGTGCATGGGGTCTCTTCCCCAGCTGCTGTTCCCCTTGCCTACATGCTGGTTGGAGCAGGATGTCTAGTTCTCTTTGACAGGGGCACTGTTTATTATGGGCCTCACAGATCTCATGACAGTATGGAGAAACCCAAGGATCTCATGGTGCTTCTGGTGTAGAGACAACCCTGATACCAGTCTGGATCTGAGACCAAAGACAGCACACTTGGGAGATCTGGGATCTGGTGGTGCTGCATTTTGAGAGTTGTCTGGATTCAAATCTGCCTTGCATCCTTGTCCAGCCTATGTGGAGGGTGAGTACTGGGATCTGCTAGACAGAGAGTTGGGTTTGCTGATGCCCCCACTACATGGTATGTGCATGGCAAGGGGTACCATTCATCTTCATTCAGTGGTGTGGACGCATTCAGATGAGCTAGAGCCATTTCGCAGATGTAACAAGCTGGAACATGGAGTGTGACGAGTGCTAGCCTAGTCATAGGGGTGTAGTGTCAATCTTAATACCAGCTTTGGTCCACGTGGTCAAGCTAGACTCCGAGGGCCAGATTCAGAAAGGAAATCTGGTGTCTGGGAAAGTCTTTCCATGATGCTGCGTACTTTGACATGGTGCCACACTCTTACACCTTCCTCTGAGTATATGGTTTTGTTTGAGCATTGTCAAACTAGACCAGCCCTAGAGATGCTTTCTTCAGAAAGCACTGGGGCTCAAAACAGAAGACATGCCTACTACTCTTATCAAGAATTCTTCCTGTTGAGCCCGATAAGCATGATATAGTTGAAGTAGCCTCATCTACCGTGGAAAAGTGTTAAATAAGACATGTTGTCTTATGTTTGTCACAGGCTAAGATTCTGCAGTTGGGTGGTCACAGTGGTTCAGCTCACAGGCCGGAACTTGCAGGAATGGTGTAACTTGATCATGTGCCTTGATGCAGAGAGAAAGGTCCTTTATGCTCGTTTCAACATCCAGAGAACTCAAAATGGTAATGTGATCCTGTCACTGTGCAGCTTGAAGCAGCTGAACAAGGTTCTGTGGCTGCAGACCTGCTTGGTAAACAGAATAGGAATCAGTGTCAAAGTTTAGAAACATTTTGATGGAGGCAAAAATGGAAGAAGGTTCAGAGCAATCTGTAGAGCATTCTGAGATGAAAGGTTTATGCAGGACAAGGATACTAAAATCTTCTCAAAGTTTCATTTTTAAAAGGTAAGATAACGTTTGAAATCTCTGAAAAGGTCGGGTAATCCCTTTTGCTTGTTCTCTGCTGTTGAGTTCTCCTCTAGTTTATTTCCTCAACTTCAACAAACAGATAAAGTCTTGAGGATAAAAAGAGAATACAGGCTGGGTAGAGGAAACGTGGTTTGGACACCGTCAGGATATGAGAGTATCCACCAGTGATGGGCAGATGCTGTAAACCAACATGTGGATCATTGCAGCTGCTCACCTGGTCTGTGCTCATGCCCTTTGTCTGGGTCACCACCTAGCTAATCTGGTTGAGTGCCTTTACTTTAACCACCTATGTAGGCTGGCAGTGCTGGCTGGGCTGTCTAAGCTCACTCTAGGAGATTAGAGGAGAGAGAGATTTGGGATCTCCAAACCTCCACAAGCTCCTCAGGAGAGAGAGGTTTGGGATCAGATGAGAAGATGAAAGAGGGAGAAAGAGCAGAAGAGGCAGAGCTGAGTTCTGCTGGGAACATTGAGAACTGGGTGATAATGTGAGGCACCTGAATGAAAGCTAGGCATTCTGGATTGATTTTTGGGGACTTTATTTCAACTGCTGGGAATCATAAGCCCTTCCTGAAGTCCTTTCAGAGATCCCTGTGGGAGGGTAAGTGAAACAGTCTTTCTTTCTTCAGTTAAGTCTAACTCACCACACACCAGTTTGGGTCCACAGCTTTCATAGCTGTCATCTTGGTGATGTCATCAGACTTAAGTTTGTAGACTCATTGGTTTAGACTCATTCAGGCTCTCCCTCTCCCATTTAACACCTTCCCCAATGCTTAGCATGGCTGGTTGTTGGAAATGTTTT
Organism: Phaethon aethereus; assembly: GCF_964289735.1. Classification (NCBI taxonomy): domain Eukaryota; kingdom Metazoa; phylum Chordata; class Aves; order Phaethontiformes; family Phaethontidae; genus Phaethon; species Phaethon aethereus. The sequence continues at coordinate 499,432 of NC_138590.1, forward strand.
CCTTACTTTCTCTCTCCCAGGTGAGATAGGCCTGGTGGACTTGCATGATTACAATGGCTCAGTGATGTCTTTACTATGATGTGCTTTGTAAGTCAGAGCTAGTTGAATCAAAGCTTCAGCATATACCCCAGTAAGATGTGCCATGTAATTAAGGTTCAGCCAATTCCCCCAAACCTTGTCTCAAGTTCAGTCTGGCATGGCCTTTACTGGGTGACTGTGGCAGACCTGCACGTTAATTGGCTGGTCAACCTGTGGTCACTCCAGTCTGAAGGCACTGTGCTCTCCTGGAGCCAGCAATGCTACAAACATGAGCGTGGTACTGTTGGTTTGGAGTTGAAGAGTGTCCAGCCAGCCCAGGGCACAGGTAGAACAGACAGAAGTCAGTCCACCAAGGGCCATGTGGACAGACCAGTTTTCAATATTAGACTAAAAATAAGTCCTGGTGTGGCCTTTGCTCAGATAATTTAAAAGCCACAGCTGGAGGTGTGGTTGATAATTGAGTGAAGCCTGCACGCACGCAAGCATGGTACCTTGAGGTGTACGTGTTGGAGATCTCGCCATCAGTCCGCAGAGAGAAATATGTCGTGCCTGTCTGCTGTCAGGTCCCGGTCATTGTTTATTTTGCACACTGTGTATTTTTCAAGTAGCCATCACATCTACTACTCTAGATGCGATGTAAAGACAGGATGTTGTGACTCTAAAGGCAAAGACGGGCAGTATGGAGTGAAGCACAGGATGAAGCTGATGTCCCCTGGAAGAACTGAGGCTCTAAGCCCAGCATTCAAAGCAGGAGGCTGTGTGTCGGGAGATCTGCTCTCTCTAACTCCAGCTCCTGGCATGTTGCTTCACTTCTCAGGCTTCAGCTGTCCCGTCTGCAAAGCATTCATGCTGGCACTGGCCCTGCAAAAGGCTTTTTAGGTTGTTGAACAAATCCCCTCATTGAAGTATCATGTTGCTGCTATTACAATTGATGATGGGGATTTGGGAAAATAAAATGCTGCAATGTTAACATGCATTCTGGGACCCTTGTGGTAAGGAAAAGCGTAAGAAGGGCTCCTTCATAAAGCTGGAGAGATCAGCCTGGAGTAGCAACTAGAAGCCTCATAATATCGCAGGACTTTGCCCCTACAGTAGCTACCTGTCCTGTTGAAACAGGCAGTCCCTTGGTGCTCAGAAACCTTTACATTTGCCCCTCAGTGAAACACCTGAACAGTGCAGATGGGAGACGTGGGGAGTGCTGTCCGTGTTGTTTTAATCAGCAATATCTGATGCTCTGAGATGAGTGTCCTGCAGTCTGGCATTTGTATTTTGTGAGAACTTTTAGTCTGCAGCCATTGATCCTCATGATCCCCTCAGGAACTGAGGACATAATTCCAGCAGGATCTATTTCAATAAAATGCAGGGGTAAATATTGGGTCATTTCCAAACAAACAAACACACAGGAGCAGAATTTTTATGAGCTTCAGAGTTCCCAGTCTGTTGCCAGTCGAGCCCCAGTCTGCACAGGCCCTTCTGATTTTATGTACAGATAGCGGCAGTGGGCCTCCAGCCTTTGTGCAGGTTTGTTAAGAGAGTGTCGTATCAGACATACTGAAATCTGCCACAGAGAGAGTGGTTAGGATCAACAGCCCTCAGCGTATTAATCAGTGTAAATCATGGCTTTAGTGTGGCTTGTGCCAGGATTACAGTGCTACAACTAAGGAATAGCTTGGCCAGACACCTTCTCAGCCATGTTCCTCTGACAAGCAGTTGGATGAACTCGGCTGAGAGGAACCTCAGCAATTCTGTGTTTTATCAGTAAGTACATGAGGCATATACAGAGCACGCAATTTGTATACACTCTCCGACCAGCTGAGTTCATCTGTCTAACTGAATGTCTAAATATTGAGAGAATAAAGTGTCTGTACTCTATGAACCCACCAGTCAAAGTTATTTATAAAAAAAAGGAGCCGCAAAACTATCGCTGCCTCCCTACTTTCCTCGACAGTAGCTGTAGTTTGTGAAAAATTAACAATAATTTATAGTCCAAGCTGCGTTAATTAACTCTTTGCAGGGGGAGTGTTTCACCAGGTTTCTGAGAACAGGCTGGGTAGATGACATGCAGGGCAGGAACTGCGTAAGAACCCCCGCACAATCACTAATGGCCTTTCTGCGCAGACGGGTTGTGTGAAGGGAAGCCCACATGGCCAGGTCGGTGCCCGTGGCTCTCCTCTCTGCTGCCCTGCCTCGGATGTTACTCCCAAATAACCGAGGCGTGCAGTGGAAAACAGATGCTCTGAATGACCATGGTGCTCTGACTCTCTCGTGCGTCTATGCTGCACCATCCTCGCTGGCTGGGACAGCGACAGTAAAACGTGGCTTCAGCTCGTTTGCTATCACACCCATCAAAAGGCAGCCCTGTCCTCACCTCCCGACTGCCTTCTGCTTTGTCCTCAGCCCCAGAACTGAGGCCAGCTGGAGAGCCGACTTGCTGGTGGGTGAGCTGCTCCAGGTCTTCTTCCAGCTTGCAGGAGCTTTGTGACCAGTTTGCCCGCGTGTTTGCAGAGGCCCCTGTCTCAAGGGCACCTTGCTTACTCCCGCTGGTCTAATGTCACCATTCTTTTCTGTAGCTTGCCCCATGCACACTCCCTGTTTCTTGCTCTTAATTCACTGAAGTACTTGGGGACACAGCTGGTAGACAACTGACGCTGTCCACAAACCCCCGCATCATCTCCCGCTGCCTTCATGCAGTGAGGAGACCCGGATTTCCATCCAGATTGCAGCTAGCACCCAAAACTGCTCTCTCGCTTATTCAGATCTCCATTTATCTCAGTAATTTTACAACTTTACAAGTCATTTGGGATAGATGGAGTTGTGTTGGAGGCTGAATGAAGGACTTCTACCACACCAGCCAATCGGGAGTAAAATCCGCCTGGAACCGTGTGGCAGTTAAGGTAAGGTAGCTGTGGGAAGTAATTTCTGGATCACCAGGCATACCTGAGTGGTGTTTGGAGTGGAGGTGAATGAACATGCATGATTGCAAATAAACTGTACGTGAGGCTTACTTTTACCAACATCAGTCATCGAACTGCAGATGACTCGGGACCAGGCAGATATTTGTTAAGGTATTTCCAGTGGCCCAGGCTGATGGGAGAATACAGCTAAACATGAAGTAACTGAATGGAGTCACGTGTGAATCTGGGAATTACCCTGCTAGTGTGGTGGAAACCTGCTGAAACCTCCCTTGGCCCCATACTTCAAGGTGCTTCTCTGTGATCTGCAGCCACATGGTGTCAAACGGGGCCACATTTCAACCCGGGCACAGTTCACATTTTCTAAGCGAGACATTTCGCTTCCCTCTGTCCCCCCACCAGAGCTGCTCTCTGAATTGGCAGGTCTCTCCATCCTTCCTCCCAAACTAGTTGCAGCTACTGCCCTCACGAACATGAAGTCCCAGCTGCAGCAACATCCCAGAGCAATCAGGCACCTTGGGAGGCTCTGGACTCCATGTTGCCATGTAGGAGTGAGATTTCAGGGTTAAAACAGGTAAAGATCTGTATTCTGTACATCAAAACTGAAAATGAACATTAAGAATTACTATGAATGGAATAGAGAACAAACAAGGGTGACATCAACGTCGTGTGTGTGCAGGAGGGCCTCGCCATCTCGAAAGGGAAAAGCAGAACCAGAGATGGCACAAAAAAGGACTGCAGCCAGGTCAACCGCTGTATGGGAAGCTACTAAAGAGATCATTGCTTTCCAGCTAGGGAAGGAGGTCCTGACTGTGCCTGTAAAGCCACAGGTAGCACAGGGGAAATGAGTGGGGGTGGTGACTTTTTCTTCTAATACAAGAGCCAGGAAGAGGCAGGTTTAAAAGAAGTAAATGGAGATGTGTCTTTGCACACTGTGTACATAACACTGGAAGTCTTGTCACAAACGTTGTGGCTGCTGCAAGATCAGATTTGTTCAAACAGCAACTAGACACGTTCGTGGAAGAGAAAGCCATCAAAGGCTATTAAATGTAAAGACACTGCAGCTGACTTAGGTAGTCTCTGAGCTGCTCATCCTAGATGGCCAGAAGAAAATTATCACTGCATGCTCGTGCTGGCCTGTTGGCCACTGTTAGAGACAAGGCAGGGCTTTGGTTTGGCCAGTGCTGCTCTGCTTATGGTCTTATAATGGCCTGTATTTCATGACACTCTCTTCTCAACAGGGAACTGGGCTGACTGCCTCTTTTCGTAGCCCTTGCTAGAGCTCTGCTGCTAGCAAATGGACCATAGTAATATGATTCTGTGATTCAGTTTTAAAACACTTTGTGCTTCTTCGGGAGAAGAGGCATGGTACTGGCAGAAAACAGGATTTAAAAGATAAGAACTTTAACAAGGTGCTTCTAGGAGAACTGATCAACCACTATTTTTCTGACAGGCATAGCTCTGTTGACAGCCGTCTTTCAAGAAGTGCACAACATGCATGACCCAAGCCTCATTCTTGTCAGTCTCTTTGTTTAAAAGGAGCAAAATTGTTTATATGGGATGAAAATCCCATGCAATCTCTTGGCGGTCAGCACTGTAACCCACTCTGGTATCACAGCGTCACACAGCACTGCATCTTCCTGTCCACCTTCTCTGGTGGAAAGGGCACCTTTTTATCTGAGGTGTTTTCTACGGGGAGGTTTCTGGGCTCTCTTTTTATTTCTCCCTCTCTTCAACTCCCTTACTGTGGGAAGGCTCACTCCAGAATCCTTTCCTGTAGGATTTAGGATGTGAGACTTTGCCAGACGGATCGTTTTGCTTGCTGGCAACCGGTACATTTGGTGGTTGCAGGGGTGGCGGCTTCCTGCAGGCTGTGCTTGTTCTTCACCCACGTGCCTTTCAGTTTGCGCCAGTGCTTTGGCTCGTGAGGTTTCAGTGCTCCCTGACCTGACGGCACGCTCGCAGCTTTGAGAGAGACCTGTCCCTTCTGCGGTTTTGAGGTACTTCAGTGGAAGCCTGCAAGGGCTCCAAATCGAAGGCCGCCCTGTGAGCGGCTTTCAGCAGCTCCCGTGCTGCGTGCTGGCCAGGCAGCGCTCGGGCAGGGTTTGAAGGGGCAGTGGCTGCTGCGTGCCTGCTCCCCTGCGGTTCTCGCACCGCCCCGGCAGGCCCCTGCCTGCTCTGCCGCCGCCGCTGCCGCCGCGAGACCGGCGCAGCCAGCGCCGAGCGCACGGCAGCGGCCAGCGGGCAGCTCCTGCCAGCCCTGCGCAACCTGCCGCTTCCCGTGCACGGGCACCGCGCAGCCCGTGCGCAGCCCGGCTCCGGCTGCGGTTTGGGACACAGCTGCATGCTGCCAGGCTAGGTTTTCTTTTCATGCTCATTTTTGAAGTGGCATTCGGTGTTAAGACTTGGTTTAAGCGGCCGGATCAAACATTAGCTGAAGGAGAGGCCTTGCAAAGACAGCCCAGGTGCTATTACACACGGTTAGAGCTCCTCTGTCCTGAACCCAGAGCTCTCCACTGGCCTTAGAAGAAATGTGCTACTATCTCGTAAAGGTATAAATTATACAGGCTTGTTACAAAGCCATTGCGATGGCTTTGCCTCCTAATTCCCGTTAATCTTAACTGGAAGGGAGCGCTGAATTTCCCTATAGAAGTTTGGGCGTTTTCATAATTGAGGGTTTTTTGCAGGACTCCTTTGGTGGCGTGGTCAAATCATCATCTGTTCTAAAACCCAGCGTACACTCTAGTATGTGTACACTACATTTGGCTCTGCACATTTGGCTCCCAGCTGTCTGGTGTTACGTGCCCTAGGAGGGGAGCAGCTATTTGCTGTCCCAGGGCCACGTGCGTTTTCAGTCTTTGCTGAAGTATTTGCCATGTCTGGTTTGCAGAGCACTTTGGGACAACTCGCTCTGCCCTGGATAGCTGTGAAAAGACAACCCCGGAGGCAATGGTTATTCGGGGCAAAGCATAGAAATAGCTCTGCTTGCTGCACAACCCTGGCGTTGTCAGACAGTGGAAGGCGTTGACTCCCCTGTGGGAGCAGAAAACAATGGGGTTGGACAACGCATCGGTTCAAACAAAATTAACAGTAAGCTTGGCTCTGCCTTGAGCTGGGTGCAGGTAACAGTGCGGGGTACTCCTGCTGTGCACAGCCCGATGAGCAAACTCCCCATTCGGAGAGGCATGGACCTCATGCAGCCAGAGATAGTCCTAAAAGCGAGAGAGCCAGCACAAGCTTTTTCGGTTGCTCATGTGCCAAGCATCACCCAAATGTGAGCGGCTTCATAGGACGCTGGGAGCCCTCCTTTACCTGTGAGAGCCTGGACCTGCCCCGGAGCCGGGGCGTGGGAGCGGAGGCTGGCAGGCTGCAGCTGGAGGCAGCAGCGCAGGCACCGCGGCAGCCGCTGAGCCTGCTGCCGAGGCGGGACGGGCACGGGGGCTGCCCCGGGCGTGGGGAGCAGCACCGGCGTCCTCGGGGCAGGCTCTGGCATGCCTCACTGGTTGTCTTGTGGTTCTGACTAGCTCCTGCCTGGGGCTCTGGCTCCAGCCTTCTTCCTCGAATCCTGTGTCAATGAAGTGTTCAGTCTTCAGCGGCTGGTCTGAAGTCACTAACCTCGCCATGAGGTTCGTTCATGCTTTGGAAAACAGGATGGAGGAGGTTGTCGCCTCGGAAACCTCGAGTACAGCATAGAAGGTGCTGGAAAGTAGATAGTAGCCACACTGCTGGAGACGTGACTGTGTTAGGGTACAAGTGTTAGGGTATAAGCAAGGTGAGTAGTCTGAGAAGGGGGACTATCTTTAATGAGATTAAGTATACAGTTGGAAAAAGAGCTTTTGAGTGCCCAGCCCTTTTCTCAGTTATGTGAAGATGGATCTGTATTCCCCAAAGCTGGTCTTGCTTTTGTAACCTGTATCAGTTGCTCTGAGGAAAGATTTTTTGGTTTCTAGAAGCCTTTGTCTTGCCTATGGAGACTCTCTGTTTTGGACTGTAAGTTTGTCTGAGTCATCCAGAGATAGGAATTGCACTGAAATTCTGCAGAGTACCATCAGTTTTGTTTGTACCTTATGGGGCTGGAAAGCTTTTCTCCAGAAAGAAATTCCGATTTGGAAGAGCATCTGTATCCCAGGAAACTTGAATAATGCTGGCTGCCTCCCTTTTAGCACAGACTGGGGCTGACTGACTTCTGCTTTGCCCATTGGGGCATGGCAGAGAAGTGCTCAGAAATAGGGGAGGGAGAGAGGAAGCTGTTCTTGCTTGCGCTGGACCTGCTCTGGGGACAATGAGGGCACCTGCTTCTGGCTCTGAAAACTTATTTCCTCCCAGCGATGTGGAGCAATGAAATACCCCCTGCAGTGCTGCTGGATCTCGGTCCAGTGTCGTGATGCACATCAGGCCTCAGCAGCACGCCCCTGGGACTCCGTGACTCTGCAGCACACGCTCCTTCGAACCGCCCGCCTGCCCGCTGGCGCAGGGTCGCATGCACGTATAAGGGGAGGGCAAGGAGAAGTGAGAAAGGGGCACTTTTCCCTACAGCTTGCTAAAAAGATGGTCTTGTCCTGACATGTTGGCTGCTTAGAGGAGGGCATGTCCTCAGCTCCTCACTCGGCCACTTTTGCTGGGAAAGGAAAGGTCAAGTTTGCATCCCTAGGTCCTGGAGAGGTGAAGGTGGGTCTGAAGGCACAGGCTGAGGTTTGTAGCTCTGGGGTTTTTATCTTGGCAAATAAGCTAGTTGAAAATCAACTAAGAAAACAGAATTGCCCAACAAAGGAAATAACAATATATCCTTTTTGTGTGTGTGTTGTTTTTTTTTTTTCCCTGCAGTAACCACAACTCTCTCCTCCTGGTCCGGGCATGCTAGAAAATGCAACGAAACAGCCAAGTCCTATTGTGTCAATGGTGGGGTATGCTACTACATCGAGGGGATTAATCAGCTGTCTTGCAAGTAAGTGAGTGTAGTTCTTGTGACAATATGGAAATTACTTGGCTGGGGCAGAGGAGACCGCTGTGCAACTGCTGGAGGAGGGGTAGCTCTGAAATTCTCCTGGCAATCGCAGTTTGAGCTGTGCAGGTTCAGAAAAGGAGACTAGAGGGGCAGGGGTGGGGGAGGAGGGTTCATATTTTCTTTTTTGTGTGAGTGCCACTGTTCACTTTTCCTGACTCTTCCTCTCAGAATTTGTTTGTCCTGACTGTTTCCTTTCCCTTTCTCCCCTTTCTCCTCTGCAGCTTCAGGGAAGGTCAGGTCCCTTTTGCTCTCCCTGACCTAGGTCAAAGCTCCGCATCCCCCGCTGACACGTCCTCCCCGCCGAGCAGGGGGGCTTTCCCCACGGCACAGCCCCTGGAGGGGTCCCTTGCTAAGACCTGCCTCTTACCTCTCCTGTCCGCGCTTCACTGGCCCAGAGCGGGTTTACCACTCAGCTGCTCACCACCCTGTGCCACTTCGTGGCAGCCTGTGGGTTGTTTATTTCTCCCCTTCAAATGTTAAAACCTGCAAAAAAACCCAGGGAGGCATACTAAGTTACCCTTAAAATGAAATTTCTTGGTGAGGTTAAAGTGAGGCTGCACAGTCTGAGGGATGTGGAATGGGATGTGAGACCTTTTCACCTCTGGTTCAAACCTGTCGCCGCGGGCTATCGGGATAGCGCCTCACCGCTCAGCCCCTGCTCCTAATGGGGCCTGAATGCAAAGTGCCAGTGCTGGCGATGCGGGAACCCAAAGCACGCCCGTACCTGCCCCGCGGCTCCAGCGCAGTGAGCGTCTGCTGGTGCCCTGGGTGCGCAGTCGCTGAGCAGACGCGGGCAGCTCTGAGCTCACCGCGGCATCCAGGTGTCACAGTGCCCAGCCTGGAGAAGCCCAGCGCTGACTGTCTTCTCCCTGTGGAGACACGCAGCTAAAGGTATTTACATCCGTGGATGTCAACCTAGTACCCCTGCCACTGCATGGTGTGTTGCCCACTAGACAACCTCAGCTCCTCAGGCCTTGAAGGACGCATCTGAACAGAACCATCACCGCTCCTGGAAGGGCTGTGAGGTGGATTGTGCTTAGCACAACTCCTCGCTTCTCCCAGTAGTCCTTTGTCTTGGCAAGGAGCAGTAGGAAAGACCATGTGGAAATGCATTCTGCTCAACTCCTGTGCTCCCACTTTCCAATGCAGGATCAACTGTGGCGGGGAGGACACAGGATGAACAGCATCTTCCAGTTCTCCCAGGCTTGCCACTTCAGATGTGAAAAGAGACGGGTAGGACCGAAACCAGATGCTGTGGTCCTCCACTTTTCCCATGTGTGTGAAGTGAGAGCAGCCCTTGTACACTACAGACCTGTGCTTTAGGGTAGTTGTCTCTGCCATTGGCTTCTTGGTGGCACTGTAAGATCATCTCACCAGTGTGTCCCATAGGAAACATGGGAGAGGCCCCATATGATGAATCAAAGTCACAGCCACCATTCTGGCGTAGCTGTAGCCCCAGGAAGCCACAGCAGTTCCAGTCTTTTCACGCTGGGAAGGGCTCAACCCCTGAAGCTTGGAGAAGTGTATGAATCAATATCTCTATCTGTAAGCAACATGATGGTGACAAAAGCATAGATTTCAAGTCTATTTCTTCTGGGAAGAACCTGAATCCAGATCAAGACTTTGCAAATCAGACTGATTTCTAATTACAGCAAGAGTTACCTGAACTCCTGCCATATGCAGCTATAATGGTAAGGCTCCACTTTTCCTGATGAAGGATACATGTGGTAGTTATCAAGTGTCTTCAGCAGACAGTCTGTTTTAACCAAAGTAATTCCAGCCTTGCGAAGAAACAGTCTACCTTCAAACCAGGCTGCTATGATAGCTGATGAAGAGAGAGGAAGCTCAGTGATGGATTCCATTAAGATTTCATGTGCCATATGAAAGAGACCTAATTATTTCATATCATTTGAAAGCCTTAATTCCTTACTTGCAGATGGTAAAATTATTTCCTTTTCTGATGAGTCCCAAGATACCAATTGCTAAAACCAGACGAGAATTGAATGGATGTGTATGGAAGGGCAGGAGAGTGTTAACCAAAAGAGAGTGCTTTGAAGGTCTGCACTGTCACTATTCATCTGCCAGAAAAGACAGTTCTGTGATAACAGGAACCCAGAGGACCCAAGTGCCTTCCACACAGTACAGTCATTTCTGATCTTACTGCTTGAGGAGATATCTGGATGTTCGTTCTTCTTCGCTGTTTTTATCATTAAATCATAGAATGAAGATAAGAATTCCTGGCTTTTGAAGTGGTGTAATTTTAGAGTTTCTGGACTCCAGAAGGCAATAGTTAGTTATTGAGGAATGCAGAAGCATTTGAACTGAACATAGTATTTCCCATAAAATGGCTTTCCCAATAAACACGGACCATTCATGCAGAAGGCTGATGATGGATAAATGGACTTCACATTTGCCTGCCTGCAAAATAGCAAAATATTGAAATGTTTCGCAGCTTCCTTGCTGCATCAAGACAGATCTGCTGCTGTGGTTTGTGAAAGATAAAAATGATACAGATTCGGAGGAGAAACTGGAGGAGGCAAAGATGCAGGCTTTGACCTGCATTTCTGAACTCTGTAACATGGGAGCCAGCCTTGGTCCTCCAGCCATGCCATGCCTCTGAGACATGAGCATGGAGGAGATCAATAGGTCCTTCTGCACACAACCTCTTCAAATGCCTTGGAGATCAAACAAGAGCTGCATGAGCATCCTGAGCCAGGAAAAACACATGTGTCTGTGTGCTGTTCCCACTTTACTATTCTGAGTCAGCAGGGCTGACTCTTGTGGGGGTCTTCTGGCACCGTGTGCCAGCTTGCAGCCCTCCTTCACTGAGTGCTAAGGAGATTCTAGCACCTCGGCACCCATGTGATGTTACCAGCCTTTCCAATACCATCTATCAGAAAACAGAGTTTTAGTGTGTTCTTGTTCACTACCTGCCACCATGCTGTAATCAGCTTCTTGGAATGGATGTCATTGTTTGCAGCGGTCCACAAGCATAGGAGATCCTTCCTGTAGATGTTACCCCTGGCACTCTGGAGCAAAAAGAGCAACTGGGTTCTCCAATTATTTTTTCTCCTGAAGTGGCTCATACTTGATTTGTTACAGATATCACCTGAATTGGCAGCTGGCCTTTTATTATTTTTTAACAGGCTTCCAGAAATGTATTCCTCTTGGTCTTTTAAATTCTGGGGAGCAAACTGCCTGTAAACCCACCTCCTCCATCCCTTTTCAATACACTTCAGCTAGACCTTGGACAATGCGTTTTCTTCACTGGGGAAGAGCTCAGAACAGACTTGGAGCTGTTCCAGAAATTGTGTCTTTTTTGGACTGTGTGCTTGCATAATTTTTTCCTTAATTTGAAGCAAATTCTACACATGCTAGTGTCAAAGGAAACCTGAACATGATACAATCTGTGCTGTTATCCTGACTCTGCAAACAGACCACCTGGAAGTTAGATGGGAGAAGTGTGATCTGCCTCAGATATTCTGCAAATTTTCGGCATAAACCCAGGAAACGACTAAGCCACACACATACAGAATTGACTCAACAGCCCTCGTAAATTAAAAAGCCCCAGGCTGTTGTTGACAGGAAGAATTTCTCGACCCTCCTCCAGACCATTTTGCTCAGAGAGGCCTTACAAGTTGGACTGGTTTCTCACCATAATGGTAGGGAAATGGCAAGTTTGAGTAGAGCAAATTCCAGTGCCTGCAGAAGGGATGCACACAAGCAAGTCTCAAGGCCTTGAGCTGGGCTGGGACACAGAAGGGCGGTGACTGGTTTGTTGTGTCCAGTTGAACACAGCGTGGGATGGCTAGCAGCCTCTGATCTTGGGTCTGCCTTGGTCCTGGAGCCCATTGGGTTCTTGGCAAAACTTGGAGCAGTTTGAGGCGGCACTAATCTTTTATTGCTGGGTGCCATGACCCACGGGTTTGTGCTAGGATGTGTATCACAGCAGAAATACTCTTTTTCTCAGTTAGGTCTTGGCACACATTATCTACAATTGGGGTCTTCCCAGCCAAAGAAATAAACAAAGCCAAGTCTCATTGCTGCACAGTCCTTCTCTGCCCACTTAAACGCACTTTGTGACTCTTTTGTGTGGTTGGTGTCATCAAAGGGTCTGGTACCCTGGGCCAGGATCTTCCTAAATTGCATGGGATCAGAAGACTTAAAGAGCTTTACAGAGCAACACCCCCCATCATGTTGGACTGGTTGTGCTTGCAAGAGTCGGGCTGAAGGATTTACAAATGCTGACAGATAAACAGACTCTCTGGGTTTGGGCTGAGAGAATTGTGTTACTTGAGAGAGTGGGGTCAGAGGCCTGGAGGACCTCAGACAAAAAGTGAAACTCATGGAGAGAATATAAACCAAAACAAAGCAAAAGAGAAAAGATCAATTCATTTTTAAACTAGCTGATGTATGCAAATCACCAATTTAGAAAATTACATGTTCGCTTCCTATAAGCCCGTTTGCTTACCTCCTCCATGTATATTGTTTCCTGCAGATTTTCCCAGGAAAGGGGAAAGATCATTCTGAAGGCTTAGCCACTTTGCCAGCTCCCCTGTGCTTTTCCAGAGCACCTTTCAAAGGGGTGAACATCAGGCTGATCTCCTATGATCGTGGTCCTCCTTGCAGCACGGCTTGCTCAGCCCCCCTGTGGTGTCAGGAGCTATGCCATCCTTCTCAATGAGTCTGCTGATTTGGTCAGCACAAGCTGCACATTGCACAACCACAAGGATGTCACTTTGCCAGGATATATGAGCAGTTCTGTGGGGAGGTGTTGCAACGTCCTTGGAAATGAAGAGCCCATAGTGTTGAGCTAGGGGTGAAAATTTCCACATCCTGTTCCAGATCTCCTGAACCAGCCAGGACTCATTCTTTGGGGTTTGCATGCTGTTTATCTTGGGCAATGAGATCAGGTACCTTTTTGGGTTCAAGTGGCCTGTCTATGCATCCTGTTCAATGCGTCCTTTTTAACACACGTATACCTGTAGCAGACCCTTGAGAGCCATCAGAGTGTGGAAGCTGATCCTGCAACAGCAAGGCTCAGTGAAGACAACAGCAGAGATCCTGCTGAGCTCCCACAACTCAATCGGAGCTGTGCTGTTGCCTTCACTGAGTCCAGCAGTGGGTGTCCCTGCAGTTTGGACTCTACTATACAGCAAACATGCCTTGATTAGCTGCTCTGGATAAGGCCTATGCATTTATTCTGGATGCCTTCTTTTCTTCCCATCAGCGATTTTGTGGAGTCCAGCCTTTTGTGGCTCTCCAGAGCTTGATCATCTCGGACTGGTCAGGGGACAATGACAGAACTGTCTTCTTTTTCACCCTTCACACAAATAAGCAACATGCTTGAAACATTTCTCCATTTGCTTATATCAGTGCATTGTGTCCTTCTGCTACAGCTTCTCCTTATCCCGTTATTTTAAAGCACCTGCTCGTTGACATTCTTCTGTAACAGGGATTGCATTATGAGAGCTACCGAATTTGGCATACGTTAATTAAGATCTGGGGGAGCAAAGAAAATGTGCCAACCCTTGTAAGATATAGATCAACCGCTGGGCAGAAAAAGTTTTGCTTCCAGCAGCAACATCATGATAATGATCTTATTAATTAATAGTTGCAAATAATTAACAATGATTATTGCTCTGGGCAAAAGGTCAAAGTTTCTCAATTTTCATAAATAGCTGCTCTGCAAACAACATAGAAATGGGTCATTCAAACCATTTTGGTTTGTACTTTTTGAGATGCTTTATTTGGCTGTTCATCTTACTGCATTTTTTTTTTGCCACATAAATATGTAACTGCAATTCATCCTGAACCCGAGAGCAGAACTTTGTGGATGTTTTCGAAATGGGGTAAAAAAAAAAAAGTCTTAAGGAATTGGTCAAAACTGAAAGAATCGGACATTTTCCAGCAACAACAGAATCTGGACAGAAAAATCCCTAACCAGTTTTCTCAATGGCATTTGCAAGCAGCAAATTTTCAGATGTGGCAATTTTTTGAAGTTTTCATCCACAGAAGGAAGGAGTTAAGCAAGGGCAGTCTTGGGGGTTCTCCACACAGGCTAGAGAGGGGTCAAGGTACTGTCTACAAGAGGTTGGTGCAGCCTTGTACTTCCCCAAGACTGTTCCTACAGATACAGCTTTGTCCGCTTCCCTTGGCCTTTGAGGAGAGACATGTTGGGCCTCCTTGACACCAGTGAGTGGACCAGGAAGTCCAAAGGTAGTATTTGCAGGAATAGTCCACCATCTGTGTAGTCCCTGCAAGACTTTCAAAAGGAGGGATTCCATTTTCCTGGGATGTTTTAGCCAGCTGAAACCTCTTGACTAGGGTCAAATGTGCAGGAAGGATGATCAAAGACCATCTCATGGCTCTCGACCTTAGTGAGCCTTAACTTTCAGGTATGTCCCTCAGGCCACATGCATGGCCACTGAAGAAGAGCTGCCCAGAAGCCCTTCCCACAGGCAGCAGATTCGTCATGCAGAAGGGGTGCTTTCTATTGCTCTTCCTCTCCAAACTGGGAGACTCGTGCCATGCATGCTGGAAATTTCTTTCCTAGAAGTCACATTTGTAGCCATAGCGACAAATAACAAATCATCTTCACCAGCCTAGAAGTATAAGATGGCTGAAAAAAAAGGAACGATGAGCACTGCATGTTTTCAAAGGTCTCCTGGTCACTGTTGCTGCCAGCAGCCTTGCTTAGGAGGAACCAGGACCCAGGGATGCCCAAGTGGCACATGTGTCTTGACAGCTTGTACACTGGCTTGGGAGGTGACAGAACGTGCTCATGTTCATGAGGGCTTCTTTTCTGTCACTTTTTCCTGTGCGGATTCACTAGTAACTAAAGATGAAGATAAAGACAGCCTGAGCTGTCCTAGACACAGAGAAGACCGTTATCTACTGCCTTCTGTGTAGAAAGCTCTTCTCCCCACCCATGCTAGGCTGACTGCAGAGGTCTGAAGGTGGGCTATATGGTAGCTGTCATAGCATCAAAGCTTCTTTGACACTTTTCTGTTATGCTTTTTCACTTCTCACCAATTTCTTTCTCTGAGTTTTTATTTTATTTCCTTCCACCAATTCTCACCCGATTTTCAGTCTTTCCTTAATGGCATGCAGCTTCAGTCACACTCAAGTTCCAGCCTTGGCTGACCTCTTGCAGATGTGTGGCTGAGACAGTTTTAGCTCCTTTCAGACAAAGTGCCCCTCTTTGAGGTGGGTTTTGCTTCATTCAGCAGCACCCTTGAGGCCCTTCAGTGTGCTCACAACATACATGAAGTCTCAGATCCCAGACAAATGGGCAGCACATTGCAAGCTAAACTGGATACCCTTGAAGACTCTCAATAAGTGGTGATGAATAAACTTCATAAGGACTGGGAAGACACCTTCTATTTTGGATGCCTTGTTCAAACCCCGGTGCAATCTCTTAAAGGTTTCTCCAAAGTCATGCTTCCCTAGGGCTGACCCTGTGAGTCTGCATCACTCAGCTGCCTCAGGTTTGTGCTCTTTGATTGCTAACAGGGCATGTTCTTCACGCCACTTCCCAGCACCAGCTTCCATTGCTTCATCATGGGGAAGGTCAACAGGCCTCATGACTGATGGTAACCCCTTGGGCTGGGCTTTCCTTGGGAGCTAGCTGGGCTCCCTGGTATTGAAATGTCATTACTGGTATGTCTCCTTTTCCTGTGCTCCAAGATAAATGTCCAAGAATGAGAAAAGAGGGTGAGTTCTTCAAAGACACTTGCCTGACCAGGGAGTCAGATTTCCAGTTTCAAAAGTGACTTGGATACTGAGAAACTTAAGTGTATGACTGGGGAGTTCAGTGAAGCCTCATGCAGAGCCATGCCCTTAAGTTCTCCCCAAGCAGTTTGGGATGCACAAATATCCCAGCACACTCCCACATGGAGGTGTTAGCACAGGTCCCAAAAAGCAGATGCTATGTAGCACAGAAAACAGGTTTGCTCGTGGGCAGTGAGGGTGCACCATCTTTTTTGCTCAGTGCAGACCTACCAAAACTGCAGTGAAAACCAGCAAGAAATCAAGTGCCAAAAGCCACGTCAATCATGCAGGGCCTTCCAAAGCTAAGAAAGGCAGAAGAACTGTTGAGAGGGACAGCAGGTGAAATGTCCCCTGGACGTGGGGCACCCTGCCTTGGAGAACTGGGAAATGCATTCTTTAGGGGGAAAGTCGGGCAGGTTTGGAGCTGTGAAGGTGTTGAAGTGGAGAAGGACAGTAGATGGGATGGAGAGATTATGCAGCCTTTTATTGGCTATAGCTTTTTGTTGGATCGTGCTGGATTCAGAGGTGTATCTGCAGGTCCCCTGTAGGCATCCAGCATCCAGCATTGAGGCTCAGACTCCCTCTGAAGTGCCAGCAGGTTGTCCCACCGGTGGATGACCTCCTTTAGGAGCTTGTGGCAGTGGTGTATCAGTGTGTCAGCAGATGCCTCAGCCTTCCCCCCGGGAGTATTAATGCAGGTCTCCAGGCAGGGATTAGACATCTGTGCACTGGGGGAATGGCACCAGCCATGTCCATCACCATAGCTGGGAAATCTTTACACCTTGTCCTGCCTTGCACCCGGCCACCTGGTACCTCCTCAAGTCCTCCCCCAGAACTCAGCTGAATCTCACCTCTCCCATTTGGAGAGGAGCCCTCCCTCTCGGAGAAGTCCGTACCCTTGCAGACCTGTCAGATGGGCTGGTGTACCCTTGATCTGTACAGATGGTGCAGATGCTGAGAGCCCCTAGTGCTCCCTCACATGCTGTGATTCCCACCTTCTGAACCAGTGTATGTCCATGATGAGGGAGAACTATTAAAAATCAAGGTTTTCTGGTCATAATGAGTAGGGAGGACTTCTCTAATTTCTACCTCTTCCCCCCAAGGGAACAAAATAGTTGCTGAAAAAAACTCTGTGTTCCCTTAAGCAAGTAGAGAGAAGCAGGAATTCATCTCTCTTCTTGACTTTTTTTAATTGCCACTAGAGTTGCGTATCTGTAACATACCTTCTAAACATAAATCTGTCAAGAACAACAAATGCTGCCATAGCCCTTGAGCAACAGTACAGAACTAATCTGCAAACAAGTTTTGGAACTACAAAGCTTTGGTCACATTAAACATCAAAGCCATCCCTTCCTCATCCCCTTCGCTGTGTCTGCAGACTGGGAGCAGGCGTTAGTGTACCTTTGGGAGGCACGAAAGGGTCAGATCTGCACTGCGCACACGGGGCTGGCAGTAAGCATGTGGCACCTGGACCTGGACCTGGACCTGGACCTGCCCCACTCCACCCTACCATATGCGCAGGTTGGGACCAGTCGTCTGACACTGTGCCGAGCCTGCTCTGGCTGCTTGCTGTCCTTCACAGTGGACCGACAGGGAGCTAAGCCACTGACCTCAGGCTCAGGACTCTGGTCCGTATCCTTTTTGCTGAGGTGTCTTTGAGTCCCTCCTTTGTTGACCAGCTGGGGCCTGCTGAACACTGAGGGACAGTGCGACCTTGTGGGTGGCAGCTGAGAGCAAGGAAGGCCTGACACGTACAGGGCACAGAGCCTGCAGCCCTGTTTAGCCCAGGAAGCTGGAAACCCGATGTTAAGATGCTAACTATAATGATAAAACCATCTTAAGCTCAGAGGAGGGAGAGTTTCGTTGGGGAGAGAGGAAAGGAGTTGTGGGACAGCCAGGTAGGAGCTGGGGCTTCAAGAAAGCTAGGAATGACTTTGAGGGACTATCCAAGGAGGCCAGAAGAAAAGATGTGAAGGAGAGAAATAAGTGCCTGGGGGAGAAGCATTTGACCGCCCGCAGCTGAGCTCCCATCGCTTCCCAGGTTCACCCACATCTGTGGCAGGTCACAACATAGAGTGTCTGGGTGTTGCTGCACTGTGAGTGGTTCAGCAGCTCCCACTGCACCCCTGCCCACGTCCCTGTGCTCCCCAAACCTGGATCAACCTGGGACCTGCTCCGGGGAGATTACTCATGAGCTGGTGCCCATGCCTGGTGGCCCTCGTCCGCAGGGTGCCACCCCTGCCGCTGCAGCATCATGCTAATGTATAACTGGTGCTCCGCGAGCTGGCACGTCCCCGCTCACCACTTAACGTTGACCGGGATAGCCTGAGAGAGCCTTGCAGCATGTGAGACCTGTTCGGTTCAGCTTTCTTCTCTGTCCCTTTCTCTCTGTTAACACAGAGACTCCGCACACGCTTTCTCTCTAACCGCAATGTAACCCCTTTCCCTGGAATGTCCTGTGGGTACTTCTGGGGTGACAATGGGAAGACGCTTGCCGTACACAAGGCTCACTGTCGCCTGGGCAGCTGCTCACTGCTCTGGTGCCTCTTGCCAGTCTTGTCTAGATAACAGCTTCAAGGAGAGCCTCTGAAAGTAGCATCCAGCCCATCTCAATCTTCCTGCCAGCTGGTGCTTCTAGCAGGTGAGAAGGAAGGAGGCAGGCAGAGGAGGAGAGGAGGCTGGCTGCTTCAAGACCCAGGCCAAAAATAGAGCTGAAATGCTGATGTTGCAGGTGCCTGGTTAAAGCAACGCGAAGAGTAAATACGCGCGTAAAGCCTTTATTTTTTCCATTCATCACAATGCACTTTTTATTTCTGACCTTAGCCTCAAGAATGGTGCCAGACATGTTCTGTGATTTCTCCCCTTTTCCCCTCCAGATGTCCAAATGGATTCTTCGGACAGAGATGTTTGGAGAAACTGCCTTTGCGATTGTACATGCCAGATCCTAAGCAAAGTATGTTTGAAGACAAAAAATGCACCACACTACTTAAAACCTCCCGGGCACAGCGGTGGATGTAGAGTGGTCTAGTCAGGGAAGGCTCTTGGTGTCAGCTTTGGGCTAGGGCTTAGGGATGCAGGTAAGGGTGAAGGCTGAGAGCAGACGGATAGGAGTTGTGGAAGGGATCAGAAGGGGCCTCAGTTCAGTCTGTTTGGGTGTCATTTTGCTATCTTGTTTCTCTCTTTCTGGTTTTCTTTCTTCCGGTAGGTGTCCGATCGAATTCACAGGAGACCGGTGTCAGCATTTCGCAATGGTCAGCTTCTCCAGTATGTCTCTTTCTACTTCTCTCTCTCCCTGGTTATTGTAGCTCTGTGTCGTGTCCTTAAAGCAGGTTCTTCTGTTCTCCAAGAAACCTCTTCTTGTCTTGTGCACTCCCAGCTCTGCTTGGCCGTAAGAGGAGCTGTGATTGTGTCCAAGAGGAGAATTGGGGCTCTTGTTATCTCCCCATTTCTTAGAATGGGTTCTGCTTTCATTTCTGATTGAACTTAATGCTGCTTGCTCTTTTCATGCAAAATGCAAGTAAGGCACAAGGTTATGTGGTGTGCTGTGTGAGAACAGTCTGTGTGATAAGCTGTATCTGCTAGAGTTACTGTCTCGAGATGGACGATGTTGTGCAGCGTGAGAGGTGCATGTTTTCCCACGACTCTTGCGAGGGGATGTGCGAGTCTCTCTGTACCAGACGAGGAAATCACAGCGAGGGCTGTAATGAAACTCCCCTGAGGTGAGGTTGCGTTTTTGTTTCCAAAGCTAAACCAAGCGTTAGTTGCTGTTCAGGTGAGATGGTTGCAGGCTGGCTCACATGCATGCCTGGAGCCCCAGAGGTCACGCTGGTGGCTGCCACTGTCTCAGGGCTTCCCACACCTCAGCGCCATGCAGGATATGGGCTAAATGTGCTGACTGGGCTTCTCAGACTATAACCCTCCTGGACACAGAGATGTTCCTGTCTCTTCTAGGGGGTTGGACAGCCTTGCATATTGGGTTGTGTCTAACTACAGTGACCGATCCTTTAACCTCGTATTCAGCAGGCGTACATATCCCCGAGCCCTTGCGCTTAGTGCTTCCCCGTCTCCAGTTTGCAGTTCCTGCAGGCTGCCGGTCTCTAGAGATGCCTCGCTTACAGTCATCATCAGCTTGCTTTGTTCAAGGCAGATAATCTTCCCGGGTCCATGTTCAGACGGTGTCCCCGCACCGGTGGGGTCCTCGTTTGTGTAAGGGCTGACCTGGAAGGAGGCGCAGTCGCAGCGCTGGACATCAGCCACAGTGACCCTCTATGGGACCCATCCTGCCTCCACGCTCGCTGTTTGGACCTAAAAAGAGGCTTTTGAAAAAGAGCCGCAAAAGAGGCTTTAGTTAGTGGGAACCAGAGGAGAAATGCCTCTCCATGTGACCCCCTGATTGCCAGTGCCCCCTCTCCCACCGCTCTGTAAGAAATGCTGCAGTCCTCACCCTGAGCTGGCGATAGCAGCAGGCTCATCAGCGCTTGCTCGTGGCTGGCAAGCGCTCGCGTTAGGCTCCCTTCTGCCGAGCGTACAGACAGATGCGAACGGGCTTTGTGAGGCCCGTGGGACGGCGTGATGTTTATACGTTGCCTTTTGTTCCAAATTGGCTTCCGAAGTTGAAACCTCCATCGATTTATTCTTTCAGACTAAAACATACAAGGAAGCTCTTTTTAAAATGACAAAACAAGATGTTCTGTTTTGACCTTTAACCTGATGCAAAGGAGTTTCCTTTCTGCTTTAAAGCCCCTGGTGTCAGGGTCCCCGGCTGCACACAGCAGTGGGATGCTCACTCAATGGAGGTGATTTGTAGCATGTTTCATGAGGTCGTGTCCAACAGGCTTAAACATCATTGCTACCATGCTGCAAAAACAAAACGGGTGAAAATGAGTTTTATGTCAGGAAAATGCCTTTTCAGAACATTAATGGCAAGAGTAAACAGCGCGTATTTTTTTCCCCAGCCTACAAAATCCAGCTTTTTATGGGAATGAGATTTGTTTAAATTTTACTCATGTGTTAGAGGAACAATGCCAACTTTAAAACCAACAGATGTACATTTCCTTACCTCAATTCTGCTTCAACCACAGGATAGTAAGGTAAAAACAGGTTAACAATCAAGGCTACCTGTCTGAACTTGGATGAAAATCATCTAAGAAGATGATTCATATGTGTTTATGGCTGTTTTCACTTTCAGGTCACAGTTGGGTAATATACGTAGCGGCAACACTGCAAAAAAGCATGCACTTAACTTGCTGTTCTTCGGAATAAGAAAGGCATTTCACTTGAGTCTGGACTGTGCAAATGCTTACTTTCTACTTTAATCAATAATTAGGGCACAGTAGAAGTTGCTGTTGCTTTATAATTCACTCAGTGCTTCATCCCATATGCGTTCTGATGGGTAAATGAGGTTCAGGCTTTTCCACTGGAAATAAAATAGCTCTGTCCTGATTCATGTTTTGGGAACTTTTGCCAGCACTTGACAGATACTTAAATAGTAAATAATGACACCTACACTGGTATTGTTTTGAATGCATTTGTGGTATTTTAGGTTTTCAGGCCTAGATCAGAGCCTTCTGATCCTTTACATAAATATTAAATATTACAATATGACTTTTAGTAGGTATATCCCAGCACTGAGTGAGAGTCTCTGCAGAGTGGACTAAATTTAATTATTTGCTGAATTTGGGCCAGAGATGGAGATGGTGCAGCATCCCAGCATCATGCCAGATGTTTATCTTCATTCTGGAAGCAGTTTCCTATCTATCTCACCAGTTTAAACCCTTATTCAGTTTTTGCTCAGGTGAAACTCCCCATGTTCTCTAGGAGTTCAGGCTATCTTTGTCTATTTGACAGGTAGCTCTGGAGGTTTGTTTTTCTCTGGTTGTTTGAAATACCTGCAGTTATGAAGATGAAAATCAGATGTATTTAGATAGGTTTTCTTGGCTGTGATGCTTTTTTATGTTGCTGTTACAACCGTATGACCAAGTGCCTACTGCCAGACATTCTGGGTATATACCCCACTGCTTGAAAATGAAGACGAAATGTTGAAGATGGAGGTTTTTTCTATGTTGTGCTCACACTGTTGCTATTTTCTAACAGATTGGTACAGAGGAACTCACCAGGAATTGTATTACTGGGCTAGCTTGGAGACCTCCCAGTCTGTCTCGGCTCAGCCCTTATTTGAATGAATAGCGTTTGCTTTTGGTAGGAATTTGCAACAGTAGAACTCAAGCAAGTATCTGTCTCAGCGGTTGATTCCTACCTGGTTATAAGGAGTTTACATTTTATTTTGCTTGCATTGTAACGCAAATGTAATGGGAAATGTGTTGAGATACTGGAGAAAAAAAGCAAAGCACGCTAAAACAGCTACTTATCTGAGGAAGTGGAGGCATAGTGCAAGCAGACAACATCGCTCTGGCCTCCTAAGGTGCCACTTCTGAGCAGGGCGGGGGTACCTGACTGTGTCAGCTCTCCAAGCCTGCCTTTATGCTAAACCTGTGTTAGTCTAAGCCACCATGGTGGTCTGTTTTCTAGCAAGGCTCATACCATAAGGAGATCTAAGGCAGCACGTTTATTTTGCACAGCAGTGGCTGGGTCTGTGCAGACAGTTGGCTACCACCAGGCAGCAGACCAACAGCAACCTGCTAAGTGGCAGCAACACAGATGAGAGCCTTTGAGACATTGATGCATAGTAATCCCACATCCAGTAACTACGGGCAAAGTCTCACAGGGAAAATGAAAAGCTTTATCCTGTTTATCGTAGGTCAGTTTTAGGACAGTATGACAGATGGCTTTCCAACATTCATCAAAACAGAAAACCTACCAAAAGGAAGGACGAAGAGATGTCAGAGCAGACAACTGCACATTCACTGAGATTAAAATAGTTGAAAGGTACATATCTGAGAAGAAAAAGATGTTCTGACTTCAGATGTGCTGACTTCAGCCTGGTTAGATCCCTTTGTCTGCATGAAATTTCACTGATCTCAGCTGGTCTCTGTGCACGGTCCTCCATTCACGCATAAGGAATTGGCTGATGGATCAAGGTTAGAAGATCATGTTGTCTAGGCTCTAACTAACCTTTAAGAGGAAAGCCTTACAGAGGTTGTAGAATATAACTGAGGGGCATTAAAGAAACATTTGAAGCAGTTTTAATTTAGACTGAAAGAGAATTAATGGCAGTGAACAGAGGGGACAGTGGTTGTCTGCAATTTCTGTATAAAACAGAGGAACAGCCTGGTAGATGAGAATACAGAGATTTATTACCATGGGTGATGAGTCATTAAATCATCTTACTACAACGTTTTTCACATCAAGGTCTTCATATTTCTATGTCTCCATACAATTATAGTTGCAGATGTAATTAATATACATACTACATGGTACATATGACAGTAAAGTCATACTGTCTGCTAGTTTCAGGAGTTGGATCTTGCAGTTATGATGCAACTCTGATGAAAGCAGAGGGCTGGGAGATCCCAACTCCAAAATGTGACCTAAAGCAGGAATCCTCCCTGACCCTGGTCATGAGGAATGTAATGTCTGGGCAAGGAGTAACCAGCTGTACTGGCAGTTTGAGTTCACATCATGAACTCATCTTCTGACCCCTGTTCTTCCTGCCCCCCTCTTTGCAGCAATAGTGCAGCCAGACCTTCATTGTTTTTTCAGTAGTCTTTCAGACATCTGTTCTAGAGGACTGAGTCCAAATTCATACCCCAGGCTCCCTTCATAGTCACTGCAGAGGGTTTGGCTCTCAAGGAAGAGCATTTGGCTAATTGAACTCCAATGCTGCCATCAGGATGAGATGTCTCATCCTCCAGAGATGCTGCGGGTGATGAATACAAACTCATAGGTTTAGCTGCCGGATGTCCCTCCCGGAGCCCTGATACAGATACCTGCAGCATCACAGATGACAGCTGTCTGGCTGTCCATGCACTAGTGAGAATAGAAGTTTAACGCATCAAACTGTTGATCCACAGCCTGAATGGATCAATAGCGTTAGTACCCCGGGACCATTTTGCCTTTGCAGTCAGACCTTCATCTCTGCTGACTTTCTTGAAAAGCTGTGCTGGCACATGTATTTCATGGCTGCCTATTCTACATCAGATTAAGATCTACCTCTGTCTTCTGTCTTCTACAAGACACTTTTCAGGTCTTTGAAAAACCCTGATGGAAGTTTACTAATAAATTTCCAGGCTTTGGGCTGTCTGGTTCTAAAGGTTTTATAAAACACATTGGCAGCTATTCCACTCCTGGTGGGGCTGAGGTACTGAAAGTTAAACATTGTGAGCATGAACATTTATACCTTTCCTACGTCTGCACATCTGGATTCTTTCCACTTGCGATTTATGGAACAATTTAGAAATTTGGGATGAAGTTTTATTTTTATGCTTGTCTCTTGTCTGTGGAATCTGAAGTTTCATCTTAACTTTGCTATTTATTCACCTCCCAAAATAATTGTCACTGATCTGGAGGATAAATGTCATACCATTCATCTTCTTGTTTAGTGAAATATTTTCATTTTCTGCTTTGCGGCCTAATTAAAGCTGAAGTCTGTAGCCTGCCTGTAATTATCCTGGAATAGAGCTGACATTCATATACGATGTAATCTAGCATATTCTCCATTTTTACCCTATATTTCATTCTTGGTTTCTTTACAAATTGAATTCTAATTCATTGGGAGTCTTCCTACTGGTCTGCTTTGGAAGCACAGAGCAGTATTTCCTGCTATCCGTTGGGAGAGCAGGCTTTCTCTTCAACTTTGGGCTCCCCTAAGAGTCCGTTATTCAGGCATCAAATGCCTTTTTTGAAAGGGAGAGACACAGCTACTCTTGTTGCATGGTACTCAGTGCAGTCATCTGGAAACATGGAAGAGAAGAGCTTGAGCTGAGAAATCAGTCTTGCAGTCACAGACTATCTATCTGGTCGATTCTGCTTGCCGTAATGGGAAAGCATATCCTGAGTTCCCAGCTTGGTACGTCTCCCAGGACGCCCTAACTGTAGCCAACAAAAGTTTAGTGTGATGGGTCTGGCTCCTGATCGATTTGCTGTGTGGCAGGACATTTCCCTTGCGTAGCCATTACAGATTCCTTCCAACAACAGATGACAAGCACGGGGTATTTCCGAGTTGAGAACCACCATCTGCTCTTGAGCATCCACTGCACTGTCACTGGGTGTGATCTGTGTAACGATCTCAGCAGCACGATTCCTGCCCTACCATAACACATCTCCTGTAGAACGGAAGTCTGGGTCTCCCCATTCTTTCCAAGGAAAGAATTTCCACACATCATTCTTTCCAAGCAAATTGCTTTCATGGAGCCTTTCCAGCCAGAAAAGCAGGAGTTGTTTCTACTTGCAGTGTCTGTATCAGGCTTTCTGGCCTGGAAACAGAATCGCATGTTCCCACAGTGGCACACAAACTGGCTCCAAGGCTGCCAACTAAACCGTTGTAGAAGCAGAGCAGTGTAGGTTTATCGGGTGAAGAGGCTTCTTATTTTTCTGAGGGATGGTGCCATTCACTCCGAAGTCACCAGGCTGCAGCCGGAGCAGTGCTGGTCATCACCCTGACACGTAAAAGTGACCATTCTCACAGGTGGGTTTTGGGCGCTTGCTCCTCACACTGACGTGAGGTGTCCCCGTGAGCAGAGGGATAAATGTACGGCTTCAAGCTCTTCTGGGAAGGTCTAGATCTGAATTTCAGCGTCTCTGTTCACTTCAATTCCCTTATTCAGCAGTAGTTTCCTACTTGTTGTTTGTGATATAGAAATGGTAAGTGGCCGAATACTGCTCTTTTTTTAACCTCCCTCTCTGTTTTCTCCTCCACCTCTTACTCATCTGAACCCTAAAACAATATTTAGCAGCATTTCAAAGTCCACAAACATTCTACAGCTTCCTTTCAATGACACAATAACGACTGGCCACTTAATTACAGGGTGGTGACTATTCTGTGGTGTGTCTGGGTAACTACAGGGCATTTGTATTTTGTCGTAACAGGGTTGTTCCTCTCCCCTGGACGGCAGTCCAGGTTACCCTTTGGGATCTCCTACAGTTGATTGCATGCTAATCCACATCAGCTTGCTAATACTCTATCATTAGGTATCTGGACCCTTGAGGCCTACCAAATTATTTTTATCGATACGGGACTGGACAAGCTAAACGGCTGTGCAGTTTATGGAGAGTTTGCAGGCTTTGTGTACTTGGAGATCCCATGTACTGCCCAGCCCTTAACGCGAGCACAGTGTCCGCTGTTCCCAGCCCCACAGGACTGTCTTGCATTGCTCCCTGTACTCCCTGGGGGAAGCCTGGACCAGGCTGCAAGTATTACTCTTGTCAGTACAATTTATTATCAATAGTCTGTCTTGCTGGTCCTCAGATGTTAACTCTCCACTTCGCTTCATGCCTTGGAGCATGCTCTGTGACCCAGATAGCCCGCTGGGGGACCCAGCAATGTTTGGGGGGGAATAATGCGTGCAGTAACTAAATGTTCTTGGGCAACCTGAAGTCCATGTGAGCCCAGGCCTAGTTTTCGCAGCTGTTTGCTAAGGCTTTTATCCTTCTTAATCATCCAATAAATCTACACTTCAGTGCGAGCCATCTTGTCTTGAGGTGTTACTCTTATAAGGATATTTTAGATTAAATGTTTTTGTCTGTTCGTCTTTTAAAACAGGTAAGATACATTATGGAGAAAAACAGAGTCACAAAGTCACTGCAGATCAAGACAGTATAGGACTTTGTCTTCTGTCCAATGATGAGAAAAAAATCCACCAGAAAATTTGTGACAGTGGGTCCACAGAGTACCCACCCTACTGGTAGCATCTGAATCCAACTGAATTTTTTCTTTCAGTCCATTGCTGAAGTGATGAATGTCAACCTTTGGGGGACTTGAGTGTAAGATCCATGCATCGCTTGACTCTCCTGCAAGCCCTGCTTTGAACATCTGAGTGGCACCAATTTGGGTGGTGGGATCTACCCTGAATCCCACGCAGATATGCTGCAGCTGAGACGAAGAGTGTGAAAATGAAACATTTTTGTCATCTCTCTTGTATTTTTTCCCCTTTTCCCTTCTTCCCTTCCTCAGCTCTCTCATGCTCGCTGCCTTTCTCTGTTGGACAGCGTTGTCATACATACAGTAGTTAGGTGTTTGAACATTTCCAAATTACTGGTCCAGTCTCCTTCGGGATCTACACAGAAGAGCCTAGCTTAGCTTTTAGGTGCAAGAAATAACGTAAATACTGCAAAGTAATGCATTAAAGAGGCCAGTAGATACGGTTTCCTTAACACTGGTGGCTGCATTAGGAAGAATGGGTTCTATCTTAACTCCAACATTTTCGGAGAGGTTTGGCATGCACATTTGGAATAAGATTTTCCAGAAAACATGTCCCCACTTCAAATAGTTTGGGGAGTCTCACAGCAGTTCAGGGTGCTTAGCCCTAGCTCCCTGCTGTGACGGGGGAGCATGTGTGGAGTTCAGACAGAAGGTTGATGATGTGAGAAATGTAATACACCCATCTCCTCAGCCTAGAGCTACGATCTCAGTGCTGTCTCACTGTAATTTATTTGCGTGGTAGCCTCTGGATATATTGCTTCCCATGGAGCTTGTCCCGTGGGAGTTGGAGAGTACTGCTGCACTCTGTCAGCACTCCTGGCATGTATCAGTTTATCTCTACAGACAGGATTCATCCATTTAATTTTAGCTATCCCAAAGGCTCCTTCTGCCACAGGCCTGGGATACAGTGCACCTCCCCATTGCAACCACCTCTGTCAGCGTGGAGTGAATCACCATCTGGAGGAGCTGGAAGACTTCTCTGGACCTCATGCTTCCCTCTGTGAGGCTAATGGCGGCAGAGGGGACTGTTGCCCAAAGGTTTCTAGGCATCCCCAGAGCCAGGTCTGCCAGACTGCCAGTCTAACTGGGAGGGTGAGTAAAATGTGGGTTGACTGAACTGTTGCAGGACACAGTGCAGGTGCTACGTCATGCTGAGCGTCTTTTCCACCTAGCAGCAAATATAACGCAAAGCTTTTAAAGATGTATAACTTTTCCAGATCAACCTTTTAAAAAAGCAAAGGAGACTTTTTTCAAACATGCTACACAAGTCAGAAATATCTTTTGCTCCAGACCAAAATAAGTTGTTGCCTCCAGGAGAAATTCTGATTTCTCAAACATGTTTGCTAGCAGGTGGTATATTGTTGGTATAAAGTAGGCATGCACTGTGTGCTAAGACATGTTTGTGAAGATGATACATTCTGCTGAATGCAGAATACATTTTGAAGCAATGTTTTTCCTGGAGCTGGGGTCGTCTTGTTGGCCTCTGGATGGTAACATGCTGAATAATTTTGAGCAGCCTCTTCTCAGAGAAGAGACAGACCCTCCAAATCCCAGCCTACTCTTGAAGTGTCTCCTCCTTCACTGTCCCAGCACAGAAGGCAATACCTGCCCAGGCTGGGAGGAACTCCCGAGCCGGGGAAGGGGAGAGTGGCTCCTTATTCGATGGGTGGTACAGAAGCAATGTCTGTAGACTGAAATGGTGGTAGAGAAGTGTTGAGTAGCCATGGACGTCGGATGCAGGAGCATAGGCTGGGGTAAGGCTTCCTCTATCTGCAAAGCTGCCAGTGGGTTTATAGGCATAGGGAGGCACGCTCGTTCCAGCTGCTGCGTGGTTGCATGGTTTCTCTCCTGCTCGTGGAACCTGTAGCTAAAATCCAGTGGTCCAGCTGGCTGTATCTGCTCCATGGGGTTAGGGAGCCAAAACCAACGGCAGTTCTGATGTGAGCAGGACGGTGGGAAGGCTAAAGTTCCTCAGCTCCTGCCCACTGCCTCTGCTTGCACAGGCATTTCTGAGTTTGAAAAAAACCAGGGAAATGTTTTGAATTGCATCCATTTGTGGCTGTAGATGTTGCAGCAAATCCTGGAACAGGGAGGAAATGTGGCAGTGTAGGCAGTATGCAGCTATCAAATGGATCTATAGCGTAGATAGAGGGATGAAATTTGTCATAGTGTCAGGTGAAACAGTGTGTGTAATGGTAGCACGCCTTAGGAAAAGGTCAAGGCTAGATGTGGTAACCAAGGTGTTTAGGATGAATGTATTCTGTCCAGTTCTCTGCTGCCCACCACATTGTGTCCACGTCACTGCAACTTGCACAAAATGACTGTGAAACGCGTGGTAGAGTTTGCCGTTCCTTTTGCACAAATGTGAGATGTGAAGCAGAGAGCAGCCAGGTTTTGTGGCCTTTAAATTATACAAAATTTAATAAAAATCGACCCCACCCAACTCCCGCCACCCCCCAAAAAACCCCCAAGCATCAGCATTGATTTGAAGAGAAGAACCTGCTTTAGAAAACGTGTTTACGTGTTCCATAACGATTAGTGCCGATTTCCCCCCTGCCTAAATTTTGAACAGCATTGCAAAAGAAAGCCCATATTTCGGTGCAGCAAAAAGCAGTTCCTACGGAAAATATAGTAAATAAATCCGGACATCGCCAAGCTGCAAATAATCTTGTGTGTATGGTGACCGGGAACAGCAAAGCTCACTTTTGTGTACGATGATAAATACGGAGAACCTTAATGTTTATGTAAGAAATACTGTCGTTAGGTGAGGCCTGTGCCAGGAAAATTGCTAAAGTTCAGGATACCTGTTTTGGGTAACTGTGGTGTTGATTCGTTAGGTCAACTACTTCGCTCAGCACTCTCTCTGCAAGACGAACTGCAATCTTGCCTGTAACGAATACGAATCTGAAAGCAGATGCTCCAATGTGCGCTTTCTTTCAGCATGCTTGTTGTTTCTAAAACAATGCAGAGCCGCAGCAGACGTGACATGTGGAAGATCACAGACTTGAGGGGAGCTTTCAGTGCAGTTTGCGCTTTTAGATCTGCAAGGGATTCACCGCCTGCCCCGGGCAGCTGGTCGCTTGCAGCGTCGGCGGTTCGGCCGCAGGTCTGCGCCTCCAAGAGCGGCGCTTGCACGACGGACGTGCCGTCGGGTGATGTACAGGCAACGCTGCCAGACGACTCCCTGCATCCGAGACCAGGCCTGCGGCCGCGGGCAGCGGGACGGCGCTGGCAGGCCTCCGGGCGCCGCGCGGGTGCCTGCCCGCCGGCCTGCCCCGCGCTCTGCGGCGCACGGCCCCCGGGCCGAGAGGGGCGTGCGAAACCACGCGGGGCATGTTCTGCCTGTAGAAAGTGAATGAATGGTTTTTACCGGGTTCACGCAGTCTCTGTGTTTTGACCTGCCAGGAGTTGTTTCAGAGCAAGTGTACCTTTTTTTTTTCTTTTTTTTTTTTTTTCCTGCCTAAGCTGTGAATTCCATATCAGGTACTAACAAACATGGTTCATCTCAAAAGAATTCATAATTAACTAAAAGAATTCATAATTGACTTCCACTGCAATTTGTTTGGGTCTTTCTTTACATAAGATACAAGCTCGGGTGGGAATTTGAAATGCTCTGAAGCGTACACTGTCTTCCGTGTAACTGCTGCTGAGCCTACAGAAAAGCTAACCTGCTGTAACTGCACAGTGTGTGTGTTTGTATACTAGAGATCTCTGACAGACCTGTTTTTCTCTTTCTCTTTCTCTTCCTTGTCTTCTTTCTGCATTGGCAGAGCATCTTGGATTTGAATTAAAGGGTATGGAACAACCATTCATTTATTAATCAGAAGCCATTAAAAGCTGCCCACATTATATTTATGGCTTTAATGGGATGATTAAAAAATCAGCTGTTCTGTTCTCTTCCCTGGCATGAAGACAGACGTTTGGATTGAAAAAAAAAAAACACAAAACAAAGCAAAACACAAAATCAAAATGTAAATGTATAAAAATGCACGTGTATTTTTAGCAGCACTTTTTTCTTTGTTTCAAGCAGCAGCCTGGTGTGTGTGGCGTGACTGGGATGTTACAAGTGCCATACGTCTCCTCATTCAACATGCTTTTGTGTATTTAACTGAAAAGCTGGAGTTTGTGCCCATCCGCAAGGCTGCCGGCAGGCACCGCTTGGGAACGGGCAGGCATTCCAGGAACAGGAAGGCAAGTTTTAGGAAGATCAGGGCTTTTATGGAAATCACCATCCTAGACGCACTAGCCTCCGCTGGATCCTACGAAGGGTTAGGACAAGCTGTGCCGTTCCTTCTCCCAAAGGTTAGCGGCTTATTTCGGTCTTGACTAGGAGGAAATTCTTCCAAGAAAGGCGGCATGAGACGAGTTAGTCTAGAAGACAGCGAGCCCAGGGGAGTCAGTAGTCTCCTGCCGGAGTGGAGGGTGTACTGCTGAGCATCATGGTGGCAAGCTGAAGTCTGGAAAAACATTGCAGTAACTTAAGTGCTTTTAAAAAGATCCCCTTTGGGCAATTACCTGCTCCTGCCCAGTTGCTCATAATCATATTATTTTTCTTCCATTCTCCGTGGTCTGTTTTTAGAAATACATCAAGTATCTCTTGAGGAAACACCTGGGAAGTCAAATCCTTGAGGCTAGGTTTCCCTTGAGCGTACAGGTCAGCCACAGGGAGGGTTTGGTCAGATGAGAACAGAGATTTATCTTTATCACTTAACTTAAAAACATTGACCCAGCAATGTCAGCCAGAGCAGATCTTCACATGAAGACACTTCTACTCCATTTGCTAGAGGTATAGGGACACCAATCTTTCACTTCTGGATCCTAAATCGTAATCTCAGGTCCCTGAGGTGGAGGGTCATGCACTAGCTGAAGCTGGAGAAACTTTCCTCCAGCATGTTTTTGGATGCCTGATCCACCGGGATTGGTGTGTATGCCCCAGCAGTTCTTCTCGGCTGCAGAAAATGTGTGCATTTTGTGGTCAGGTGTTTCAGAGAAAGTGGTGCTGCTAATGCTAATACACTTAAATAAACCTTAAAATTGAGGATTTTTGACATCCCTTTTTTGTTGACCTTTTGTCCTTTTCCTCATCCATTCTCAATGTCATCACAGAACCGCACACATCCAGTTCCCAGTCTGCAGTCGTCTCTTCTCTGTCATTCGTCTTTCACTTTCATGCGTTGCTGTGACACCCATGGCTGGACTGTGATTCTGTCGGCATTATGTGGCACCACATGGTTTGTCCATAGTGTTTGCTGCTGTAGAGTGACGATGCTGCTGATGAAGACGTGGTGTTTGTAGAGCATAGAGACACAAATGGACAAGTCCTGCTCCAGGATCTTACCTTCTCATATACAAAATTGTAGTGTGCATTCTCTTATTTTCTTTCTGTCGCTGTTGAGATGGTTTTGTGCAACATGAAGATGCTGTGTTATCGAACATCAACTTTAATGAGATGTTAGGAGCCAAGCTAGATTACTGTCAGCAGGTCATTTAATTTTTAGTTTTGCAGCAGTGATGCACAGCCTCACACTTCACTGCTTCATATAGCAGAGCTGTCAGCTCAAGACAGAGAGGCTAAATTTGCATTTCTGATGAACTGAAACATTCCCCGTGCAATTCAAGTGAAGGTTCAGGACAGTCAGACATGCCCGAGTCAGGGTCCCATACGGACATGATTACCAGAACAGAGGCTGTGATTCGAGCCTTTGGCGAAATATTTTTTCATGTATGTTATTACCTACATGACAAAAAAAAAAAAGTAAAAAAAAAAAAAAAGTCATAGTTTTGATGGCTTTGCTCTTTCTCCCTCCTCCATGATTCAAAGGGAATGATTTATGTGCTTGGAAAAATAATCTTTGTAGCAAAAAACATAGCTGGTGAAGAATCTTAGAAAAAATTGGCATGATGGATGGGTCCATGGTGAAAACTGACCTCCTGCCCAGCCTTTTTTTTTTTTTTTTTTTAAATATTAGTTTTTGCTGGGTAGTAGCAAAATTCTTGCCTTTCATAACCAGGACATGATCCTAGGTGGTTTTCCTGATTCTGATAAAATCTCTGAAACTCCTGTCTGAAGGAAAGAGCTGTACAGCTGGTGTGCAGGTCCCAGAGGTGTGCAACAGCAAGAAAACTTGTCTGCCATGGTTGCTGATGCCTGGAATAATGCATCCGTGCAATGGAAACGCATCGCTGAAGGAGATCTTTCACCCCAGAGTGAGTTCTTTCCCCATGCCAGCTCCACCAGGTTCCTTGCAGTAAAACACGAGGAGTATAAGGTTAGCCAGCACCCAAACCCCCGCTATGAGCAGGTCCAAGGCCGTACAGGCTCTGACTCTGAGAAGGTGCTGCCAGCTGGCGAAGCTGCTGTGGTGCAGTAACCTTCAGCCCAAGTGAGACCCATGGCTCGTGGCTGCTGGACCACACCACCATGGAGGTGGCGCCAGGGAGCGTCTCACCTGCCCATCACTCTAGTGAATGGTGGAACATTGCCTTCCTGGCCACTCCACCGGCACCCTGAGCCCCTCATGAAGCCAAAGGCTGGTGCACAAAAAAAACGGAAGCAAGCTCTGCTGATTATGTTTTGCATCCTCATGCCAGGGCTGTCATTCTCGGCCCTCGTTTAGCAAACCTTTCTTCATACCCACTTTGAGAGTTAGAAAGAGAGAAACATTTTTCCTAGCACTTTTTTTTTCCTCCCAAATGCTTTTTCTTCCTAAAATGGCAAGCTGAAATTGGTCTAAATATTCAGTTATCTGGAACGTTTCATTGCTTCCCCCTTGTTTTTTTGCTAAAGTCTCGTCCCAGGGATTTCTGGGACCAGAGGTGTTCCTCTTCTTGTTTTGTATTTCATTGTTTGGTAGCGCTGGGGATATCCTATATTCCATTCAAGGTATTTAGTGTGGCATGGTGAACCATGTTGAGCACAGCAACCATGGCACGAGTTTTGTTGCCTAATCTATATGAAAAAATATTTCAATGAATATTAAAGAAGGCACAAACCCCAATAACTTCAACATCAGCACATAGTATGGGGGCACGAGGACAACATTCATAGATGCTGAACTAAAATGCTCATGGCAGCAGTGTGCTGAATCCTTCCCTCAGTCATCCAGCTGGACAACCAAATTGCCTCTGTTGATCTCAGCGGAGATTGCTGGATGTCACCAAGAAGAGCATCTGCTCTGGCGTAGCCACAGAGGAAGAGGTGTCCTTGCCGTGCGATTGCTGCCTAGGTGTGGTTCAGTTACACTCCAAGCGACATCCTAGCGTTTCCTTGGAGCTTTGATTAATGTGGATGAATTACCTCGCTGCCAGCATGATCTGGGTTTTGATGCAAGTGACCGACTTTCCTGGTTTGAAGGGTGGTCCATGACAAATGGTGGTATTTGAGAGAAGCAGCAGCATTGCTGCTTGGACTTTGTGTGTGCATCTGAGTTACCTGGTGCAATGGAATTAATAGCTTCCTAGGGTTTCATTAAAAATCCAAACCTGTAATTGGTTACTGTATTTTAATTACTCCACTCCCTTTCCTTTGTTTGACACGCTATCACTTTTCCATCCTCGTTCTGCTTTTTGACTGTTTTAGGATGTCCCTTTCAGCACCTACATGCTTTGGAGCCTGTTGCTTGGTGGTTTCTACACACCGCCGAGCTCCAGGGCATGCAGCCGCTGGAAGGAAAAGGCATTCTGAGCCCATCAGAGCAGAGAGCCTGTGATGCGAGCGTCACGGGGCACGCGTGCGCGTGGCGAGCGAGGCGTGCTCGGGCCCTGCCGTGGTAGGCTATTAAGTTACCGAGAAGGGGGGATCTGCTGGAAGGGAGAGGAGGGTCGTGGGGGTTTTTGAGATTAGTCAGCGAGATATGCTGCGGGAAAAGAAGCGAAAGCGAGAAGCGTGCTTGGGTACGGAAGGGGTGAGCTACTGAGCGAGGGAGGGCAAAGGTGCAGAGAGACAAAAGGAGTGCCGTTCTCTCGAGGGGTGAGTGAGGTTGGGCTGGCTGGTCTCAGGTTTGGGGCAGCTGCTGGAGACGGGCAGTGGATCGGTAGGAGGTCTGACCAAGACCTGTTCTCCACCTCACCCACACGCAGTGCTGGTTCCTGTGCAGCCAGATGCAACCCTGGTGCTGGAGCCCATTTGTAACTGATTTCTTTCTCTCCATTTGCAGAAGCGGAAGAGCTCTACCAGAAGAGAGTTTTAACCATCACGGGAATCTGTGTTGCCTTGCTTGTGGTGGGCATCGTCTGTGTGGTAGCTTACTGTAAAACCAAGTGAGTATGGGTGGTTAACAGGCGATAACTGGCCAGAGGTTACTGAGCAGTAGTGTGCATGCTTCATGCTTTCATGCTCTTCACCCAAATGCTATTTTAAGGCGATGCTGTGTTGTGGTATTCCCAAGAAGGTCTCATGAAGGAGGCCAGTGAAGCCATCTTCCAGGCTGTGCCTGAGCAGGATGTTTTCCTGTAACCATTTGCTTATCCCCTGAATCAGTGTCACTTTGCCCAGCCAGGCGATGCTGTGTTACTGGGAGAAGACGACCCCCAAGCCAGCAGCTCGTCTCCTGACAGGAGAAGCACACTGGGTGGTTGCACAGGAGCCAGGGGCTCAGCTATGTACATTTCAGGGATTTTCAGAGCAATCTTGATGGAACAAGAGGCTTGGGGACCTCTTTTATGGCCAGCCTTCCCTGCCTGGACAGCACCTTTTCCCCTACTTAGCCTGCACCTCACCTCAGTTCAAGGTGCCCCTGGGTCACGAGGGGTCTTGTAGAGTGGATGCCCTGCCAGGGGCATGGGTTGGCTTTGCCACTTTGTGCTTAATGCAGGACAGGTCAAGTGCCTTGCCACCAAGGCCAAGCCAGGACCTGCTTCCCCTTTTCCTTCTCCCCGCTCTTCTCTTCTCCTCCACTCCCAGCGCCACGGTGTCCCTGGCTGCACTGCATTGTGCTGGGACTTGTCCTGCAAAAGGGGACACTGGACCCAGCTTCCCAAACTGCCCATGGTGAGAAATAAATGTTCACTTTTTTGAAAAAGCAGCAGAAGGTGGCAAATGTTGAATTCCTTGTTTCTTCCTGTTTGCAGCTTTCCACAAACACCATTGAAACATCAAGTGTGTCTGAGACTTGCCTTCTCTATCGTCTGTGTCCCTCACGTGTCTCGGGGGGCAGAGTGCCCCGCGAGATAAGTCTTCCTAATAGATTTTTTCCTTTCTGTTTTAAAGGAAGCAAAGAAAACAAATGCATAATCATTTACGGCAGAACATGTGCCCTGCCCATCAGAACAGGAGCCTTGCGAATGGGCCGAGCCATCCACGTTTGGATCCTGAGGAAATCCAAATGGCCGACGTAAGACCTTTTGTCTCCATCTCCCTGTATGTTACTGAGTGCCTATTTTCCACCAGGGATTTAACGTGGATGTGTATGCTTACACACCCGTGAGCACATGCATGAGGAGCAAAACACTAACAAATTTGAACAAAAAGATAGGATTCTGCATAGAAACATGTCCAAAACCAACAGCTGAAGGGAAATGTGATTTTACTTTGAAGCACAGGGTGAAATTAGGACGCTTGGGACAGACTTGTTCTGATGAATCAAGTGTGATCCTGTTTTCCTCTAAGAGAGATGTTTCCGATGTTTCCTGTTTATTAAGCTATCCTGTCGAGCCCCACTTTGCGGCATGACAAATGCAATCGGCATGGCAGTGGCCGGAGCCGCCACTGTGACCACGTTGTGCTGAAGCATGTCATGGTGATCTGGTCAAGTGCCACATTAGCCCACCTGCCCATACCAAGAGTTGCACCCCGGGCAAGATGGGATGTCCTGGTGGGGTGCCAGTGTCACGCCAATGAGAACGATCTAAGAATTTAGGACCGGATCTAGAAGGGCAGTTCAGACACACTCGTGACTTCAGTCACTTGAGATTCCCGTCAAACTCCATGAGCTCAGTAGGACCATCAACGTGCCTTGCTAGACCAAGGTGTTGAAAGGGGTCAGGAAAAGGGAGGGGCAGGGCAGAGCCAAATGAAAAGAATTACTGATGGAAGTAAGTACAATGCATCAGTTACAAGCTCTGCTGGGGTGACCCTTTGGATGTTAAAATTTATCTAGGTTGAATCCCAGCCATGAAGGAGAAGGGAAAGGGAATTTCTAAGAAACACAGCCCTCTGTCCTCAAAGTACTGACTCCCCCAGAGAGCTCAGTGTCCCTGTGAAAAGCAGTGCTTCTTGTTAGATGAAGGAGTAGCTCAGCATAAATATTTGGATTATACCTGGTGTTTCTGTAGGACTCGCATCTCTGGCAGATCTCATGTGGTTGTCCTTTTGCTGGTACTCTGTCGGATGTATAACCTCCTGTAAGCAGAGGTGTTTTTCTGCTCAGTAGCTGCATGTGGTACCACTGTCCTCTGGGGAACCCCTTGGCTCTTCACACCCTGTGCCATGGCCCTTTCTCCAGTGTTCAAAGTACAGGGGCAGAGAAGAACCTCCAGCCTCCTTGTCCCTTTCCATGGGATGTTCAGCTGCCAGGTTCACTCAGTCCTTATCTGATCTCACCAGAAATAATCAAGCCAGCTGAATTTGGCTGTGGCAGCATTGCCAAGCTGGTAGCTGATCTGTGTGATTCTTCATATTTTACAGTATATTTCTAAGAATGTTTCTGCCACCGAGCATGTGATCCGAAGGGAAACAGAGACAACCTTTTCGGGAAGTCACTCCTGCTCCCCATCTCATCACTGCTCCACAGCCACTCCAACGTCCAGCCAGAGGTGATGTATTCCATTTTCCCCTGAACTTTCTCCAGCTGTTTGCCTTAGGATGCTGTGAGATTCAAAGCCAGTAAAAGTTTTTCCTTTCTCCTCCCTGTTTTCACTTGACGTTTGGCACTACACTGGCATATAGGCCATGTCAACGCTGTGGGTCTTTGCTGGCACAGCCAGTTAGTGAGAGGTGTGGAAAGGTGTGATCCTTGACCTGCCGTGAGGTGCCAGCAGGCACCTGCAGCACTGACATAGCTGGAAACTAGGAGGAAATTAAGTTGTGCTTTCATGCTTTGCACAAACGCAAACGGGAGGATGCATCTAGGAAAGGTTTTGCAAGTTGTGTTTGCAACTACATTGGACACCTGCGATAATTCATTACCTGCACACAAGTTATTCGTTTCATGCGTGATATATTTAGAACATATTTGCCTTGTGGAAGGCAAAATACACAAAATACCACAAAATGTTTTGTCCAGTTCCTCAAAGTTAGTGTCTGACTTAGGAGACACAGTTTTTCACCAGAAAAAAGCACTCCTGTGCGATTTATGACAGTGCAGAAAGTTGCGTTAAGATCTTCGCCTCTGAGGTGGTGACACCTTTTTCACTGGAATTCTTTCTGAAGCTCTCAGGAAAACTGAGTCTAGAAGGAAAGTACCAATAATTCTTGCTACACAGGACGAGGCATCATTTTTTTACATTTCAAAATAGCCATCGGGGGGGAAGAGCAGCATGGTCAGAAGCTGAAGTTCTCATGGTTTTTGAGAGCATTTAAATTGCAGATGGAGCTTCTCTACTTTTATGATGTCCAGAAAAGTCCTTCAAATGCTTTAGAGAAAGTTCTGTGCTGATTTGAGTTTGGATGTTCAGGTTCTTCCTCTGTCAATAGCTCTTATGCTTCTTCCAGTAAGTGACGGTGTTTCCCTAGGAGAGCACTTGCCTTTGAAAAGTGACTGCGAGGTGCAGGAGAGACGTATCTACAGCCTGTCAGTGATGTATAGATCACATCATTGCATTGACTTTATAAAGTGTAAAGGTGTCCTTGCTTATTTACTTCGTTAGCCCGAGGTGTTTGCCTCCGCTCATCCCGGAAGCAATGAATCCTTTCAGCTAGAGCTCAAAGGTGGCTCCCGGCAGGTTTCTCCGGGGTTCAGGCATTCATCAGGGCTGAGCAAGTACTCTCGGTGCACCGTGCGTCAGATCAACTTCAGATA
The DNA here is from genome assembly GCF_964289735.1 of Phaethon aethereus. NCBI lineage: Eukaryota > Metazoa > Chordata > Aves > Phaethontiformes > Phaethontidae > Phaethon > Phaethon aethereus. Next base: position 537,934 of record NC_138590.1, read on the forward strand.
TTGAACTTAGGTTTTCAGGTGAATTCCCGTCCAGACTCCTCTGGCTAGACCTCCAACAAGTGGAGAGGGAGCCACGAACGACTTGCTGGGCTGGAAACGACTGCCTTTGTCCAGGGAAATCCTACCCCTGGTGAGCTAGACGGTGTGTTTTCCAGCGTTCTTTTGAGTTCCTATGCTGCAGCCCAACCCTGGTTAAGTGAATGCAAGCTTGAGCCAGGCACACAGAGGCTCCTGTGTCTGCAGAGCTGCACCTTGCTGACCTTCCATGCTCACTTCAAAGTCCTGGGACCCTGGGAACATCTTTGGGCGCCTCCTGAAGACGCAAAGGAGGGTCTGGAGGGCAACATTAACACATGACAGCTGTGGGGAGGCACCTACCTTGCACAGCCTCTGGGCTTGGCTACCTGCCACCTAAGCTTCCTGAATGAAGTGCAGCAAGCAGGTGTTTCTTGAAGTCATGCCAGAGGCAACTGCTGGCATAATCAGGCTCCATTTTACTCGATCAGCGCCTCTAATGAGGACGCCGTTTGAAGCTATAAATCAGTGCGGTGGTTGCAGCCAAGCATGTGCCTGGAGCCATCAATAATTAACAAGTTCTTGGGAAGTCTTAGTGAGTCCTGCTCTTCCCCGCAAACCCCAACCCAAAATCTTTTGCCGGCACAGCTCCATCTGGTGCAATTTGGGAGTCCGGAGCTGTGACTCTAAGGGATCACATATTTCTGCGATGGCGAGGGGTCAGCCCGGTGGCCGTGGCGTAGGTGGGCCCCCGGTGTGCGCATGGTCCCATGCATCCCTGGTCAGTCCTTGCGGGATGTCTTCTTTGCATCAAGACTAGGGCAGGTGGAGCTCCAAGCGCTCAGCGAGGTCTAGACAACATATCACAGTTTTTGTCTAGCACCTTGCTGCCAAAATATTTTATAAACCAGTGGAAACTGAACATCTAGAGCTACCTTTGGTATGCTTTTCTCTGCTGCTGGTGAAGTAATTTTGAGCGGATTTTATTTTGGCTCCTTTCTGGCAGCATTTCTGAAGGAGCTGTCACTTGGCAATGCAGATGGCACGTTTGAAGATCCTTTGCGGACTTGCCTTGGCATGGCCAGTGCATTGCTCCACACCCAGAACACTTTGCAAGCACAAAGCAGAATTGCCCTGGCCTCCCTCCAGAGGCTGTCCCGTCCTGTCCCTGGCTGTCAGGAGGTGGTGTGATAAATACCCGGTATGCATTGCTTTGCCTTTCTTTACCCTCTAATCTCCAAGAAGTAGCAAAGAAAGGCAAATCAAAGGCTGGGTTGGGAAGTTGGGCATCCCTAGCCAGATGTATCCTAGTGACAGAGAGAAAGGGGATGCCAGTGCAAAGCAGAGCATGAGCTGTGCCTGCAGGCAGCTCTTTGGAGAAGACCTTGCTGGGGATTCCTTGCTCACTGTCCATATGGGGTTTTGTCCACAGACATGAAAGCCACACCTGGAGCTTGGAGCGGACGGAGAGCCTGACTTCAGATTCCCAGTCTGGGATAATGCTGTCCTCAGTGGGAACCAGTAAATGCAACAGCCCTGCGTGCGTAGAAGCACGGGCTCGCCGTGGGGCCGCCTTCTGCATCGAGGACTCGCGGAGGCCCATGACACAGTATCGTGACTCTGTGGATTCTCTGCGGGACTCACCGCACAGTGAGAGGTCAGACCCCACTGCTTGGTGCCACCCCGGCACAGCAGAGGCGAGCCGTGCCTGCTGTGCCAGACACAAAAATGTTTGCCTCTGCCCAGCCCTAGAGCAGCAGTTCCGTGGTAGCACTGGATAAGCTCCAGCTCTGGTCCTACCAGAGGAAGCCGCTACCCCAGGAGGCCACTCTGGTAGGGGCAGCAGCAAGCCCTGCACCCTGCTCACCTGATGGAAACATAGGTTTGGAGCACAGGGATGGGAGGAGCAGAAAACACCTGGCTGCAGTCAGCAACTGGTGACAAAAAACTAGCTGAGAGCACACCCCAGGCAGCTTGGTGGGCTTGCTTGCAGGTCAAGCAGGGTCTGGCCCTCAGGTATATGGGGAAATACATGGGGGTATATATATATATGGGGAGAAGATGTGTGTCCTCAGTGTAGTCCTGTATGGCCTAGTGAGCAGGGGTGCTGTATGTGGGCACGGCCTTGGGACAGCGAACACAACTGCAGAGCCAAGACGCCGTCGGTCAGTGAGAAGCAGCAACACTCATCCTCTTCCCAGGTCTGGTTCCTCACAGTGCAGGAGCGCGTCTCCGCCCTTGCTCCAGCCCTCTGTGGGTAGCCGTGGGTGACCCTGGGTGGCCATGTGGCCGCTTTTGGGCAGTTACCCTTCAAGGCAGTGAGACTTGTCCACGGGGCAGAGGAAAAAGGCAGCATCTCCTGCTCTGTCCTTTGTGTCCCCGGTCCGTTCAGGCAGGCTGACCCGGCTCGTGCAGACATCTCATAGTTCACAAGACACAGGGGTAAAAAGGCGCCAGACAAGCCAGGGAGCCTGGGCAGCCTGAAATGAGCAGAGACACTATCGAGAGGAAATTAAATCTGCTCCTTAGACAGAGGTGCTGCCGCAGGAAGTTGTCACTAGAGTAGACGGAAGCAGTAGATGCCTTTTTGAGACACAAGATTTTTGCTAAGTCAGCGGAAGCAACGCCCTGATTTTCCCCGTCTGTGGCCTGAGCAGGGGGAGGGCATTTCGGGGACCTTCCTCAGAGACAAGGCTGGCAGCTCCGGAGGGAACAGGAGGCAGCCAGCAGGCCGACGAGAGGCAGGGGAATCTTGGCTCAGCCTGCTGGGAGATGCTGCAAGGTTTGCAGCGAGGCAGGGTGGGAATCGCAACACCGAGTCCCTTGGGAGAGGCAGCCGCGGGATGCGCAGTGCACGGTGCCCAAGCGCCCGCCGAAGCCGGCAGCTCATCCTCCCTCGGCACAGCGGAGCGAGGTCTCTCCACCTGCTTCCCCGGGGGATGCCGAGCGCCAGGACCTGGAGCCTCTCAGGTGCCGGCGCCAGGTGCTCGGCAGAGTGCGGGTGCAGCTGGAGGGTCTTGGGGTTGTTCGGTGTCCAAACAGAGATGTTGCTTCTTTCAGGTACGTGTCGGCCCTGACCACACCAGCACGCCTGTCACCTGTCGACTTCCACTACTCGATGGCTGCGCAGGTGCCCACCTTCGAGATCACTTCCCCCAACTCAGCGCACGCTGTCTCCCTGCCGCCGGCGGCCCCCATCAGCTTCCGCGTGGAGGAGCAGCAGCCCCTCCTGCGGCGATACCAGCTCCCCTTCCAGGACACGCAGAGGTACGACAGCTACTACCAAAGGAAGACCTACCTAAACGACAGCATGGGGAGCCTGCCCTCCAGCCCCTTCCGCATCACGGAGGACGACGAGTACGAGACGACGCAGGAGTACGTCACCGCGCTAGAGCAGCCAAAGAAAACAGCCAGCAGCAACAGGCGGTGGAAAAAATCCAAACTGAACGGGCACGTCCCTCACAGAGCCAGAGCCGTCCGGGACTCCTTCTCCTTGAGCAGCGCCTCTTACAGCGAGTCTGACGAGGAGCTGGTGGCTGAGAGCACGCCCTTCCTAAGCACTCAGAACAATGAGGCGGCGCACACAGGGTCGCCCCCGCTCCACCGGCCGGGCGACAGCCGGACTCACTACTCCTGCAGCCGACACAGCGCTCACGGGGAGAGCGGGCGCAGCAGCCTGGCGCACACAACGCCCAAACCGGACCCGGATCCTCTCTAGGCACCTCCCAGACTCGCGCGCCCGCAGACGTAACCCGCATGGAGGAGGCGGAGGAGGGAGATGAGACAAAACAAAACAAAACAAAAATAAATATTTTTATTTTATATAAAAGAGGGAAAAAATATAACAAATAAAATGTTTTATTTTCATTTTAGCAAAGTTGTCTTATAATAGCTAACGGCAATGACTTTTTTATAGGGAATCTCTATTTATATGTAATGTCTTGATTTACAGCTTCCAAGAAAAAAAAAGTAAAAAAAAAAAAAAAAAGAAGAAGAAAAGAAAACAAACAATAAAGCTAAAAAAATAAAGTGGGCCAATTTTTGACTACTTAAAAATAGAAAACAAAACTATCGTGGTGCCTTTTGCTGTATGCTAGTGCTGGGATTCATGCCGAGGATTCTGTTTAAGTAGCATTTTTAAGACCATAGATTTTTGTTTGGAAGACAACCTGTCACAAGGGCATTCTTCCGTCGGAAGAAAACAGCCCCACCACTTTGCCCCATACCCCGCTATTAATGATCTTATTTTTTAAGGTATCATTTAAACACACATCAAGGACATGAGTGGGAGCATTTCCATTATCATGTCTAATGGGGATCTGTCTTGCCCTGTAAAATACTTGTATTCTTGCTTGAATCGGGAGAAAAAGAAACCCAACAGCACCATACCGAAATGCAGAAATAATGTTTCTTTTGCCACACAGGTAGGAAGAGAAAATGAGAATGCGCAGCGGCAGCAGCCCTTACAATATAGCTCTCAGCCTTTGGCCATTTCACCTGTGGGTCTGAAGCTGGGTTGGCGCAGGTCTGCAGTCAAGGCAGACACCCGTATGAACGTGGTGAAATAACACCCGCTTACGCAGGGTTGAATCCAGTTGACTGAAGCCAGCCCTGGCAGGCAGACGGCACTGCGCGGTGGTCCCGACAGGGTGGTCTCCATTCAGCTGTGGTGTCCCGTGGTGGCTGCATTGCCATAGCGATGCCGTGCCGGCCGCGGTGTCCCCTCGGCGGAGCGGCGTAGCCACAGCGCGGCATTGGCCGTGGCACCGCGTGCCGTGGTGCTGCAGGGCTGCCAGCGCTCTGGCATCCTGCGCGCCGTGCCTGGCCGCGGCTCGGACCGTGCCAGGAGGGTGGCCCCGCAGTGCCGCACGGCCATGGTCACCCTGCATGCTGTGCCAGGCAGCTGCCGGCCGTGCTGCCCGGGGTGCGGCAGGAGCCCGAGCACTTTTGTCCCTGCTTGTCATCCTGCATTGGCTGGGAATGGCCTTGCGTGGGCCAGCCCAGCCAGCGGATCCTTCTGTACCGCTGTGCCGTATGTTGTAAGGACAGTTGTTACCGTCACGTCTTGCCATCGATGATGGACGTCATGCTTCCGAACTCGGAGCAGCTCTGGCCATCGGCTCTGTGGCGCAAAGAGACAGTCCTGCGTGTCCGGGCGGCAGAGCATTCCCCGTGGAAGTGCCCCTCTTTCTTCAGTTCTCTGCAGCAAACCTGTTTACATTGTAGCCTGACTTTTTTCTTTTTATATTTTTACTTCTGCATGTCCTTTGCATTTCAGATACTGTAGATTGGATGCATGGTGAAGCTGTGACTGAGAAGATAATACAACAATTGACAGTGTATTTCATTTAACTTTTAGCAATAAAGTAACTAAACCCTCTATTCCTCACCCATGATGGGGTCAGATAGAAAACTCTGCTAATTTGTCATAAGATGATTGTCAAAGTTTGCTCTGGATTGTCTGAATGTCAGAACTCTCGACTGTTTAACACTTGAACATTTTTTATATTATAAATAAAATAAGAAATAACAAGCTGTGGGCTTCATTAATCTCAGGCAATTTGGGGGGCAAATGGGGAGCTGTGACCAGTACCATACCCAGAACCACAGACTGGCTGAGGTTGGAAGAGACATCTGGTCCAACTCCTCTGTTCAGTCAGCTCACCCAGAGCCAGTCGTCCAGGACTGTGCCCAGTCAGGTTTTTAGTGTCTCCGGAGATGGCCACACCACAACTTCTTTGGGCAATCTGTGACAGTGCTTGGTCACCCTCAAAGCAAAAAAGTGTTTTCTTGTGTTCAAACTGAATGTCCTGTTTTTTAATTTGTGCCTGTTGCCTCTTGCCCTGTCACTGGTCACTACTGAGAAGAGTCCAGCTCCCTCTTCTTCATTGCCTCCCATCAGGTATTTATACACCTGGATAAGGTCCCCCTGATCCTTCTCTTCTCAAGGCTGAACCAGAGTCCCAGCTCTCTCAGCCTGTCCTTGTATGAATGATGCTCTGGTTCTGTAAACATCTTTATGCCCATACACACCCAGGGGTGGGTGCTTTTCTACCTAGCACGGACACTTGACCTTCACTGCAGGGCTCAGGAGTGGAGGTTCACTGAGGTGAGTGGATGCTACACACACCCCAGTGGATGCTTCTCCACCTGCAGACTGGGAGATCCCTCTTCAGCCCACCTGTGGAAGCTTTCTGTTGTGCCAAGAGAGGCCAAGATACATGGCACATGCTTCACATGCTAGCACCGATCTCAGTGACTTTTGCAGTAGAGTGTAGATATGTTGGGTCCAGTTCTGCAAGTGCTGTGCCACCATGCAACATCTGCCCAACCACAAAACAGGTCCTTTCTTCAGGTCTTCCATGGCAAGTCTGTGTCGCTAGCTAGCCCCCATGTAGGGCAATGTTCTCAGGAACATGGTGTATTCACAGGAAGCACAGTTCTTGAGGTTGCACCCATGGCTCAACCCAGCTCGGACCCCACTCCCTTGTTCCTGCTCAGTGAGATGCTCAGGTGCCCAAAAGTCCCAGCTGAACTCACCTAGTAGGAGAGGGATCTGCTACACACTGATCTGAGTTGACCCCATAGGAATGCACAGGGCCACGAGAGAAGTCCCCAGTCCTCACAATGATGCCTATGCTGAAGGCCAGGCTAAGCACATCCACAGCCTGGGCTGCTTCTGCTCCAACACCCTCAGGATGCCCATTGGCTTGGAGCTGACCTGACTGGGTCACAGGCCACCACTGACATCCACTGCACATGCTGTGGGGACTCCAGACACACCAGAGGGCTCAGCAGTTCACCCTGAATAAAAGCATCTCAATACTGATTTCCCAAAAGGTTAAAGGCTAAAGGACCCTGCCCCCCTGCCATGGTGTCCATGTGACCCAACAGCAATGTGCAAAGGAGGTTTCAGACGTCTAGGACTGGGGATAAAGGCAATAGAGTCAAGTCCTGATGTGGGTGACATTTGCCATGTAACTTTTGGACACATCATGTCCCACTTCTGCGCAGCCCCAAGCCTTGCTGGATGAAAGCAGCTGTACCATGCAGCTCTCCGCCTTCCTGATACTCTTGGGACAGGCTGCAACTCCCCATTGCCTTTGGTCCCCCAACTCACCTCCTCCAGCAGCTCCTGGAGAGCAGTGAGATGGACAGGAATGGGCAGAGAGCACCCGACCCCTGGGAGGTGACCGAGGGTTAGGATCTCTGGGGAAACCAGACACATAGAAGAGAGAGATGGGGGGCCTTTGGGTTCCCAAAACAACCCCGTTTCCCTGCCTGGATGTCCTCAGCATCTCTGAGCTGGTGAGCAGCGTTCATGGAGAAGTCCACCGAGGGCTCCCACAGCAGCATCTGCATTACAAGAAGGCTGCAGCTTTTGGCCCTCCTGCTGCCACAGTCCGGGCTGGGGTGCAGAGCGATGGTGTGGCCAAACCTTGGGGTGTGCTCAGTGCAGCTGACCCACACCAGGCATCGCCGCCGTGGTCTGCTCTCTGGGTCCCTGGGTGAGGAGCTGCGGCCTTGCCCAGCGCTGCCCTGGCAGGGCGATGCTCTACCCACCTTTGCAGGGATCTGTGATGCTCTGCATCTGCTGAGACACTGCTAGCTCCGAGCTATGGCAGCCTCCTGATACCTTGTTCAACACACCCCTTGATTCCCATAATTTTGTTCTATATTTGGAGGCAGTTACACTACTTCAATTTTCTCTCCAGCTGCCTCTGAAGGAAGCCTGTATCTCTCTCCTTTTTCCCTGGTTGGTTTATTTTTAGACCCTCATTTCCAGCCATGTGCATTCCTAGGGTTTGGCCGTAAATATTTTACAGCAGTTTTCACAGGTGGGGGGAGCCACCGAAGCCTCCTGCCAGCCCCGCTCCGCACATACCATGCCTTTGCTGCCCTTCCCGGAGGGGAGGGTATTGCTCCGCTGACACAGGTGGGATGACACAAGCTGGAGGGGAGCATCGGATCCTGGCTTTGGGATTGCAAAGCCTCCCCCACAAAAACGTCCCTCTTGTAATGAATTTGGTGTCAGGTTGTCTCCAGGAGAAGGGGCCTGGCAAGAAGGTCAGGCTGAGCCAGCACCATCAGGGGATGCTCTCTCAGACCCAGAGCGGCCACGCTGCCTGCTGGAGGGCCTGGCGCGGGCTGGGGCTGTGCCGGAAAGTGCATGTGGGTACCTCCAGGAGGAGAAAAACGTGTGGCTGCTTAATTCCTCTGAGATGCTGCTCTTCTCTCTTGGTGTTGGTTGGCTGAGTCCTTCGCCTCCAGGGAGGGAAAGAGCGAGAAAAAAAGCATTTTCTTCCTGGTCACAAGCTGAGGCTGTGGGTTGGTCAAACAAGGGGTTTTTGGGTGTTCTTAGTGCCCTATTGTAGGTAAGGTGCTCACCACACCTGCACATGCATCTGCATCCGGGTCAGTACTTGCACATCAGGGGAAACTGCTTGTTGTCAATAGGTGCAAGTTTAACCCTCTTAGCTGTCCTGCCAAGGGCTGCCTCACACCAGCTGCTACCCCTTTCCACACCCACTGGGTGGTGAGTCTCGTGGCTATGAGACCCTTTCCTGGTGCCCACAGGAGACTTTGCAAGATCCTGCTTTTCCCTGCAACTTACTCCCGACCGAGGATGGCAGACTGGCACCTTCAACATGGGGGACTGAGCTGCTTCCTTGAACACATTGGAGACGTCACTGCCTGCTGGAGGCGATGGTCAGAAAGGACAGGCCGAGGTACAAAATATTACCTGGGATTTTGGAGACCAAGAGTTGGGCCTGGCTTTCTGCCGGGCTTCCACTCTGTGAGTCTGGGCACCGGATGCTTCATGTGAGTAGCAGCATCTTGGAGGTCTTCAGCGCAAGGGACGTCTGTACAGTACCTGACACAGCAAAGCACATGACGCCTTGGAGAAACAGCCACGACACTCAGCATGGCCACGGGCTCCCCTGGCAACAGTTCCCAGAACATCTCCGATCACCAATGCAGACATTGGTATCTTTCTCCTCGCATAAACTTCTAGGCTGCACATGGACAGACAGACCTGGGATGCACCAGACAGAGGGATGAGTCACCTGAATGTGTTCCCAAAGCAACCCTGCTCCACGGGCGACCCATCCATGCAAAGCACAGGCAGGCCAGTGCTTTCAGCACCCAGGAGGATGGCTGGGCTGGTACCTCACTCGTGGAAAGGCGACGCGATTTGCTGGTGCTGTCTGTCCATAGGAGCCTGGCTTTCATGTGGCGGGCGCTGGTGGAGACCTGTGTCAGCCTGGCCACCTAGTGCCGTGAAGTCTGGGACCAACCCAGCACATGGTGGAACTGTACTTCAGACCAATTCTCTTTACCAACAGATTCAGCTTTATTGTTAATTTTTTTTTACATGGTTCTTAGTGCATCATTTCAAATAAACTATCAAACTGTACAAAGAAACAGAGATAAAAGAAGGGGTGACAAAGTTGCGCAGAGGTTTTTAGTGGCATGAACCAACGTGGAAAACAGTAGTCCATAGGCTCTCAAACATTGAAGGTCCAAATAAATCTTATTTATTTTGTTTGTTTAAAAAAATGCTGCAAAATACAAACAATAAATGACTGTAATTAGCATCTACAAGATCCTTCAAAACTGGAACTTGATTACTGTGAATGCACCGAGGGGAAGGAAAAGCAACCCGAGATAAAGGACCAAACCAGACAGTGAAATAAATAAATAAAGTGTGAGAGGACAGTCGTGGCATTGAAATGCAGAGGAATCACTTCTAGCACAACAGTAAATCATTGGACCACAGGCAGCAGAAAGGAACGGAAACACAATTCCCCGCTTAAAAGAGTACAGCATGTGCATCGCAAAATGGAGGAAGTACACATTGATGGCAGGTGGAATCGCTCCAGCACACAAAGGTCCAGCTGGATCTGAAGCATGGCTCCAGTTGTGCCTCGAACCCAAAGTGGCGGACGCCATGGATGCTAAATAAGCAGCCACTTGGCCAGTTAGTCTGAACAAGCAGGAACAGGAGAGCAATGTTTCACAGCAAAGCTATGTGGGATTTCCAGTTGAATAAAAAAAGGAGGAAAAAAAAAAAGAAACACAGGCTACTGCATTTTTTAAAACATCCTGGTGGGCTGGTCAGACCCTCCACGGTTCCTAGTGTCTTCCCCAGGCAGCTCGCCTTCACTTGCACACTGAGGTTAAAAACCCACATTAAAGTTTCCTTATATATATATATTTATTTATATATATTCATATGTATATATATATATATATAAAAAAAGGATAAGGTGACAGAGGGCACTTCAAGCCTCTCCTGCTGTGAGCAGATGACACTCCCACATGCTGTGTTGAAGACACCTCTTGCTCAGTTGGTGACTAGCTCATGACACCTGTCCTATCGCGACGTGCTGAACGGTGCTCCTCTCAGGGGAGGTATGTGCTCCCTACCACTCTGGGCCTTTCTCTGGGAGCACTGGTGGTGCCACAGGCCATCGTCTCAGCTGAATTTCCTGCACTGCTGGGAACTGTGGGCATGAACCAGTGGGGACTCCAGGGAGAGAAGGAGGAGGAAAGAGAGGGCTGGCAGAGGAAAGAGCAACCTGGCCCTTGGAGAACCAGCATATCTCTTTGTTGCGCTGGCTGCGGTAGGAGGGAAAGAAAAGCCACTGGTGCTGTTGGGGATGAAGAAGAGATGGAGTGTCTATGATGCTGAAATGCCAGAGCGTTGCCAGAGAGTGTCAACTAAAGCTTCTTTGATTTCTTTCACTAGAGCAATCACCGTGTCATACACATCTACGGTTTTGCTCATGTAATTTCCTAGGTAAAATTGTGCTCATCAATCTAGTCCAGGAGCGCAAAGCATCGCCGGTTCATCCCCTCTGTGCACGCATTCCTTGTTAAGTGTTCTGCTCTAAAATGCCCTTTTCTGCCTTACAGCTGATGGACATGTGCCCTTGGCTCAAGGAAGGGCTTGAATGTGTCTTCCGCAAAGCAATGTCGTCAGCTTCCACCTTGAAGAAACTGGTTTCAATTCTCTCCAGGTCATCTGTCCCGACTTTTATCTTCATGCACAGCAGGTTGATGTACGTCTCATATCGACTCTTCTGCAGGGAAAGAGGGAACAGAGAGCCTGGGAACAAAGACAGGCCATGGCATGTGTGGAAAGCAGAGGCAATGCCACCTGCTACTCAGGAAAACCCATCCTGTATTGCCAGGATCCCACTAATCACACCCAACAAGTACTGTTTAACCACAGCACAATGCCTGGTCTATGCAAAGCCTGCAAAGACTGATCAACACATCATTGAAAGGGTTGAGGAGAAAGAGGAGGGTTGTGCAAGACTCCTCAGTTGTTCTTACGGGTCTTGACTGCCACTCTGATTATGTAAGGTGGATACTGCAGGCAAAACCGGACCAGCAGATCTGCTCCTTCCTGATTTAAGAGTTCCCCTCGATTGATTCAAGTACTTCTGCTTGCCATTGTTTCCATCCAGTGATTCTTTTGTTACCGCTGAGTTGTGCCCCCATTGCTCCTCACAGAGCATAGCATAAAGGGAGGCATCTCCTCTCTGCCTGGCACCTTTATTCCAAGGCTACATGGGAGCTCTTTTTGCAGATTTGTGTAATACTCATCCTTTCCCCTAACATCTCAGAGACAGCCTATGCTCACTTCTTTGTCGGCACAGAGAGACAAGCATTTCTAGAGCACATCTCATAAGACAGATGAGATGAACTATGCTCTGGAAGTGCCAACTTCTCCTTGCAGACTGAAAAGGCAGCCTAGAGAAAACGCTCAGATGGAGACTTCTCTTTAGGCACCCAAAACAAGATGTCTGGAAAACAGGAGGCAGCAGCAAGCAACTATTTGAAGGGTTGGTACAAAGACAAGCAGCCAGAAACTGCGGCTCTGGGCAGTCAGGCTGGGCATTACACAAAAGGGTGGTGCAGCCCTGGTATACGTGAGGTAGGACATTTCCATCCTTGGAGATTTCTGAGGCTGAGCCACAAAATGACACACTCAGCCTGGGCTAATACTGGGAATAATCCAAACTCCTGCTGGAAGCAGGATCAGAGGCCTCCAGCAGTCCTTTCCCACTGACACCTACCTGGCAGGAATCACACCTTCTGCTCAAGTCCACTGGCACAAAATACCCCATTTCTCCCAGAATTACATGTTTCTTAGACTTTGCAGAGAGTTTAAACTTAGCTACATGCATCCTCAAAGAGTCTGTAATCAGCTGTAACACTGGTTTTGCCTTTATTTACAGAAACGGTTGCAGCAAAACAAGATTAATTTTCCCAGGGATTCCCTTAGCTTTTTATTAATGTTGCTGAAAAAGACTGATGCACACTGAGAACTGAACCGCTTTCTTACTTGGGATCTGAGGAAATGTCAAGTTTTGGCACAATAAAGGAAGATTTTCTTTCTCTCATCAGTTTTCCCCTCCTCTGGTTAGAAATCATAGAGGGGAGAAGGTGTCTGTTATGTCTTTTTTTTAGCTTCAATGCAAAACAGTGAGGCTTGCTGCTACCCCAAGACACCCATCCAGCTTGTGAGCCCTCGTCCTTCTCTCTCCTTTCATGCTCTCCGAGGCTTACAGCATCCACTCTGGAGTTCTTAGTTCTCCTCAATCAGCCAAGGTATCATTTATCACACGAAAGATGAAAGTTCCTTTACCTCAAATATTAGGTAATGTTCTTTGAGTCTGTATTCCTCAGCCTCTTTTGACTTGAGGCTCTTCTCTACAGGATGTAATTTATGCTCTGCTAATTCATCTGCAATCTGCTTCATTTTATTTTCATGAGACCTCAGCTGTTCCTCCTGCCGAGAGAAGCGTGTCAGGTATTAAAACGTACGAGTGTAACACCCAAGTGCACTGCCTGCCTGTTCATGTGGGATCCGTCTCTGCAAGGGTGTAAGCTTAGCTACTGCGCTGGAGCCAAAGGTGTGAAGTACATTTGCAAATTCATCTGATAAGGAGCAACTGAAATACAGGTATATGAGTAAGATCAAAACTCGTGTATCGCAAGTGCCAAGAGTGGATTTCTCTGGCACCTGGGCTTCTTTAGCATTGTAAACACTAAATGCTCTGCATCCTTTAACAGCCAGGCAGAACCAGCACTGTCCCAAGAGCTGCTCGTCCTGCTCTTTTTTGATATAAAAGTACCCTCCCCATCTGGGCTCTAAGAAAGGCAACATCTGGCCACATCTGGTTCAGCAGATAGGAGCAGTATCTCTGACCTGGCATTTCAGGCTGTTCTCCCCTTTGCTGGGGGCCAGTGGCAAGTGTGTCCCTACCTTTTGGAGGTGCTAAGGCATGTTCGGCTTTCCCTGGACAGTGCAAACAAAAGCTACTCTTTGGGTGGCAACTGCCCATTGCTCTGGGTTAACTGAGCCTCTAGGTAGCCATGGTCTGGGGCACCGTGCCCCTTTGCTTCGAGAAAACCTTCCCCACCAGATGGGACTCAGACTCCACCTTTGTGGATTTTAGGCTTGAGAAACAACAGGGTGCCACCTCTGAGTGCCATGTTATAAAATAAACCAGGGCTGCAGCCAGCTGCTGCGCTCAGTAACTCCAGTTGTTTCAACTCCAGCGACAGAAAAGGTGCTGGGATGTGGTGGGCAAAGAGCAATAACAATAATAATAACAAATTAATAATAAACAAGCCAGAATCAACAGCCATGCAGCAGGTGTGTGTGCATAGAGTTGCTTTACAGCCATTGCAAATGAAGCACTGGCCAGACACCGGGATTTGCCATGGTCTGCCCAAGCCACCCACTCCCCTCCCCTGTTCCTGCCCTGAGCACTGGAATGTGTCTATCGGGCAGGAGCTGGGGGAGCTGCAGACGGGCTCAGCCTGAGCTGCGTGCCGAAGGGCTGGCTGGGCGCTGGGAACCCCTGCTCCACTCCTTCTCCCACCCGTTACCTGGCACAGCTTGGTCATGGACGAAGGCAGGAGCGGGCGGCAGAACTTTTTCATGGAGCAGATTGCAGCTGGGAAGGCTGGAGCAGAGAAAATGGCAGCAACTAGGTTGATACGCAGGATCCAGGAGAGCATTTCTTCCTTACTTCTGTTGTGGAGGAGGGGAGAAGAGGGGTGTGTGACTGTAAATGTTCCTGACCCAGGACCAGCCACCTCAGAACAGCCCTGAAACCACCTGCTCTCAGAAGGGCCATCAGTGGCCTTGCTTTGAAGCCATTTGTGTGCCACCTTGGGTCATGAATGGAGGAAAACACTGGCTAATTGCCTCCTCTACAGTGCCCTAACGATTCAGGGCTGCTGTCAGCCTCTTGAAGCCCTGGCAGTCCTGCCTTCCTCATCAACTGATTGCATTCCCTGAGGAGCTGAGGAGAGGTAGCATGGTGGCAAGGGCCAAGAATATCCTGCTCTTTGGAGAGTGGGAGCTACAGAACAGAAGTCCCACGGAGCAGGGTGGACCACCTCATTTGTGTCATTTGTGGGACACTGCCCAGGGTCCCTCATCAGATCTGTTCAGGTGCTGCTCCCCCCAGCCTTCAAGTGGGTTTTCACTGCACAAATTCAGAGGTTCAGGCTTTAGCTTGACATTAGTACCCCAGTCCAACTTATAATGTCACCTATGTCAGCAGGAGACAAGAAAAGCATCAGACAGAAGATAACTCAACCACACGTGACACTTATTAGCAGAGCAACTTTCCTCTGCAATGGACTAAGGGAAAAAGAAGATATAGCCTGGCTGGGGAGATTTCTTTAATGAGCTTTAGTCAACTTCCCCATCAAAAGCTGACACGAGGAGCCATCAGTTCAATGCACCACATAGATTTTCTCCCTTCCACAGACTGACAACAGAAGTTAATTAGGGGAGCCCTTCACTCAGCCCTTTACAACACAGTCCATCTTGCTCAGCCCACCTTGGTGACAGATGAGAAAGGACCCTCCAGGACAGGTAGAAATTGTGACCCCCGTGACCAAGTCCTTTTGCACAGTCCTACAGACCTCACCCTCAGCCCTCCTGCTCAGCACCTTCCTCCCCCCAGGTTTGTCCCCTAATGCGTGTGTTGATATGGCCAGGTCGGAGGGAGTCTGGCGGTGGCTGGAGGTCAGGCTGCCTGTCCAGGCTCTGCAGGAATTGCTGGTACTTACGGGGCCTGGAAGAGGAAGACTCTCCAGTCAGCTGTCTTCAGCTTGAGCACGTTGGACTTCTTGCTGTAGTCAGAGGCTTTTGTGGCTAAGGCGTGGTGCACCCGGATGGCATTTTTCAGATCCACTTCAGAGAGGTCTTTGTCAGGTTTATATTCATCCTGTGAAGAGGAACGTTAATTGGATAATGACAACACTAACATTTGCGGGCTACTTTAACGAACCTGTGCTATAATCACAGAGTGCCAAGACCAGGAAAAGCACTGCTTTGTACAGTAAATGCTAGGAGCTGATAATGATAATAATTAACATCTGGCAACTTCTTCCATCATTAAGTTCACTGGGAAGATGTGAAGAAGGAGATGAATGTTTTAAACATAATTATCAAGTTATCTCTAATGCGGCACATGCCTGAGGCTTTGGGGGAAGGCATAAGACAGGGCCAGGTTTCTGCAGAGCTTCACCCACAGCACAGAGCTCAAGCTGGGATGCAACTCCCAGTCATTGGCAGGTATAAGCGAGCGCCTGCCCTGGTGCTGCAGCTTTGTGCGGCAGAGGATCTGGGCTTGGGTTTTGCACTGTCTCGGGAAGCCCTGAACAGCAGCATTCCTGCAGCCAGTGCACCTCCGTGCAGGTGTGGGGCTTGCTGGGCAGTTTCCAGACTGAGCATGGCCCACCTGAACCATGCTTGGTCTCTCTTTAGTACGTGTGCCCCTTTGGCATGGTGTCTCATGTAATTCATTAGACTGTCACTTGCAAATTGCAGCAGCATTCCCTGTATTCCTGCTTTATTTTCTCCACTGAAGAACAATTTCACACAAGGAGGGAATGTAGCTATAACTATATAAGTATATATTTTATGAACAGATAGAAAAATACCAAATATGGGATTCTGAAAAGATGATCTTGGCACAGTACTTTTTAGGAAAAAAAAGGAATTCAGTCAATCCTGTGTTTACCCTTTGCTTTCCCAGTGAATTTTTTCAAGAGCTCCCAGCCACTTAAAGCAATACAATCCCTCCCACTCTGCACTTTCCAGCTCAACTGCTGGTCCAGCCAGGTGGTGGGATGGAAGGATGGACAGATGGATGGTTGCATGCATGTGGGATAGGTGGATGTAAAAAAACTCGTCCCTGGCTAAAACAAACCACCATCCCCATCCATGTTAGAGGCCATGTCAGGACAGGGTGTCCCTGGAAAGGCCCGCCTTGCCCTGCTGATTACAGAGCAAACCTACAGGACAAATTTTCTCTTATGTTTTGCTTTCCTCGACTGTCCTTGGCTGTCAGCATAGGGGTGGCTCTGTCTGATGGTGGTGGTCTATGTGTCCCAGTCCTTCCTTAGGTTTCAAGCGAGAGCTTGGTCTGTCCTGCAGATTTGCAAAAGCATGTTTTTTTCCTGTGTCCTGGTGGTACAAATCCAGCCCTTTAGGGAAAAGCCATGCTACAGTCTGCTGGTTGCTAACCCTGGTCACTAATGCTGTTCTCTGGTGTAGGGTCAGAAAGGTCTCCCCAGGGACCAGCACTCCCCAGTCCATGGATGTGGTTCACTCAGACCCTTGCTCCTGATGGGAAATAAGCTTCTGAAGCCTTTCCTTCCCTCCTTTTTTGAAGCAATCATCCCACTCAGGAGAGTGGTTGCCATACTGTGTTCACTGGCGTGTGATACTTGGCCTTGTGCAAAGAAATGCCATGGGGCCCAGAGCTCAGAAGCGTCTGGCATGGGCTCCTGGATCATGCAACTGCCTTCTTGAGGGGGAACCCCAAAGAAAAGCCCTGGCTTTCCAGCAAAGGAAGGGGTGAGTGCTGCAGGCACCCTGCGTTCAGGGTGACATTCAGATGGGCTGTGCTGCAGGGCAGTATGGATGACCTTTCCACAGCAGGGATTTCAGTAGCCAGAGGAATGGGCTATTAGCCTTCTAACAAAGAAAAACAAATGCTTTGCCTTATGAGGATCTAATATGTTACCCCACTTGGAGAAAAATAGTTGCTTGAGGAAGACATTGCTGCTTAGGCCTCATATTGTAGAGACACTTCCAATTCTGTATGTTTTTCCAAGGCTGAAGCTCTTTGGATCTGAATAAATCTGACTGTGATGCCATGATCTCTTATTTCAAGATAAGCTTCCTGCAAATACAGTGCAAATACCTAGGCTAAATGGCATGTGACAAGGAGAAACTGCCACCGCTGCAAACTGATCGACTAATGCAGATCTTCACCTCAAATGGTCCCAGGTATTGCCTCTACTGATTTCAGGCTCACAGGCATCAATGTAGGTGTAAGGAAAAGCCAAATCTTCTTCTTTTTCTAACACTGGGCCCAGTAAATCAGTGTAAGGTTGAATCAGGCAGGTTGTCCCCACCTTCTGCCTCCCTGCTGGTGGAAACAGGCTGCGTTTGCAGGAGAGCATGGTGCTGGAGGCTCACTTCTGCACGTGCCGGCTCTGCCAGGAAGCTCATCTTAATGCCTGTGCCGCGGTGGTCCTGACGGTACGTACGGCTGCCGACGCTGGCAGAGCTCTGCGCGCTCTTAACCAGGCACCCTCCGCAAACAGCTGCGGGGCTCTGCGATCCACGCACACACGGCCCGAGCCATCACAGTGCCCGGCACTTACACCGTAGTGTAGGCTACACCGTGTAGCCTTCCCCCGGAGCATAATACCTTTGCCCGTCAGCAAAGCATGCCAGCTCTGCTCCGAAGCCTCCAGCAGCTTCTCTACATTTTGCCTCACTCCCTTTCTGAGCTTTGATGTAAGTTTAAGCAGGTGCATAAACTGCTGCTGAGGAGGAGACATGTCCAAAACCATAATAGTTACACAGACGCTTTCAGTGAAGGGATTCTGCTTTAAATATCAAAGAAAGCAATTTACACTAAATCATAAGCAGCATTGTATTTGGAGGAAATTCAGGCAATGTTTTGTCCACGCTATAGTACTGCTAACCTCACTCTTCACCTTTTTCATGGTCTTATCCTGCTATACATTTCCTGGCAGAGGGGTGAACTTGGTATCACATGGCTGTTGAGTTTTTGTCTTATTACAGGTACCTGTCACTGGGAAATGGGCAAGGTGGGCCATGCCACACCATTCCAGCTACCCTTAGCCGCCAGCCCTTGAATGGTGACATGTTTATTTTTCCCTTGCTTCTCCAGGTGTAGGATGGAGTCAGCAATTTTCAGGGTGTGTTTTGGGCATATCTTCTGCAGAAATTGAGCCCAGATGCCAGTGCTTTTTTTCAGAATCCCTCTAAATTAATTTTATTCACTTTCAGCTTTTAATGTTGATGGTGTAGACAGACTCCCGTTCATGTGCCTCTCCCACCTGCAAGAAGACTTTGCTTAAACATGAACGACCATCTTGCCTGGGCTTAACTTCTTACATGTCAATGCTCCATACTGTCTTTGGTTCACTATTCTGATGCCAGCTCTCCTCTACTGCCCACCCCTGCGAGCTGGTGGTGGGAGATCCACAACTAATATGAGCTCCCGAGCTCAAAGCTTATTTTCTCAAGAAAAGGCATCTATCTCTTGTGCCTGCCTTTGTAGGACACCTGAATGGACTGAGAGAGTCCAGTGTATTGGTCCTGCTTCTCTCTTCTCTGGACTCAGCACCAGCCCTGAGCAGCTGCCTGAATTGCTTCTAACTGACCTGTCCAACCACCCACCCACTCTTCTGCCTATCTTATGTCAACCTCTCTCTGTATCTGGCCATTCCTCCTTTCTATATATCTATCTCCCCAGGCCCTCCTTCACCACCTCCTTCCCTCTCTCTCTCCCTCTTATTTCTATTGAACTTGCTCCCCAAAACCAAACTGAGTGGAGTTTCTTATTAAACTTCTGGGAATTTCCTGTTAAAACCTAGATCCTTGGTTTGGTCTGAGCGAAAAACTGGAACAGGCTGAACCTGTGCTCCATGGCATCAGGTGGGTCTGGAAGCAGGTACTTTCTCCTCTATCTTCACATCAGAAAATCTTTTCCTAATGATTTGTGCTCAAGCCAGGTTCTACCTTATGTTTATCTGCAGGCATCTTCCGCTGAGAGCTTGGGAGGCTGGCACAGCATTTCCTTCCTGTATTGTGCAACTCTTGTTCTGCAAACCACTCCATAGGCAAGAAATTGCACTAAGACTTGACAGGGCAGGTGGATGTTTATCCACTCTCTGTTGTGATGCTGGGAATGTTCGGAAGTGGCAGGACAAAGGACTTTGTCTTCGTGGTCTCATCCTTCTGTGTTCTCTCTGAAAGTCTGATAGACACTGTTTACAGCCATGCCCAGCCCAAGGAATGCTCTGAAGAGGACCATATCTAGTCTGGCAGCAGCTCATGACTAAGAAACCCCATTTGCCCAAATCCTTTGCCCAAAAGTTCCTCAGGTTAATTTTTTTTGTTGTTCCAAATGCTACTTCCTTGGGGCACCTTTGCAATGCTGGTCCTTCCTGATAATTACGCATCAGTCATGACTGTTATTTATCAGACGCTTTCATAACCTGGCCAAATCTTAGGTGTTTTGCTTCTTCAGTCCTTGTCCGTAAAGAAAGCCCTCAGTCTCTTAACTATTTGCTCCTGAAGGTCACCTAGAGAAGAACATTGGTCTTCTAACTGCCACATCAATCCCATCCTCACTCTCCTTTTAAATTCTAAACACCTAGTACTAACATAACAAACTATGTTAACATAACAGTCTGGATGGTTACTCCTGCTCGTCTTGTATAGCAAAGAAAACCCAACCCCTCTGCCTCATCAGCAGCAATGACACTCAGTGTTGGCTTCACAGCTCCTTCTAGTGCTGTCCAAGCAGTCAAGAAAATCTTCAGTAAACTGGATTTTGGTCCAGCATGGGAAGAAAATTCTATCCTGAAAGTGTATTTCATTCCCAATATATGTAACACCTCAACACTCACCCCAAGAGACATGCCCTAGAAGTCTTTGGGGAAAAATTAATTTAGTTACAAATGGTTCCTGTGATTTTGACGAAATTGCATTTTTTCCATAAAAAAACTGTTATAAAATTAAATGTTGATGGTAGCTCTGTACAAGTTGAATCCTCATACATCACCCCTGGTCAGCATGAGGACCTCTTCGGTGGACTCCATGTGGAGGCTGAGATGTAAGAAGAGTGTCACTGACTTGAAGAATGCCACACTTAGAGGGCTGGAGAAGATCTGGGCTCTCCTGTATGCTGCAGCTTCCCTCAGCTGCAGGAGAGAGTGGCAAGGCTGTAAAAATACCACTTGTCTAAGAGCAACCCATACTGTAAATTACAATCGGCTGCTGCCAGATTTCTGTTGGCTTTGTGACATGTGCCATAGGATCTGGCAAAACACAAGAATCATTGGGGTGTGCTACGAGCTCTGAGTCATAATTCTGTGCTGCCCTGAGGATCTTTCTGCCTTTCTTATATAATCCAATGTTTGTTTACTCTCATTGCTTTGGAGATAATACTGCAATACATAGGAAAATCTACCCACAGGGAGTGCTGTTCGAGCAAGGTGAGTTCAATGGGTTACTGCACAGCATGTGCTACTGAGGTAGTTCAGACCTAGTTCAGTGGGTTATGCTGCTGCATGATGAACAGACATTTGGCATCCCTGACTGGCTCACACTGACATTCAAGTGAGCCCCTATCCAGGGGGAGCTCCTTGGATTTTCCCACAGAAAAGACTATCCATAGAAATCTTCCTAGCATCCAAGTGTCTTGAAAAGCAGAGCTGAATGCAGGAAGCTCTTCCATAGTGACTTTGCCTCCCATGAGGACCTGCAATTTATAGTGTCAACGCCTCTAGTGTTGACTAGAGGCAGCTACAGAACGCACAGGGAAGAGAGGCAGGAAGCATCACTTGTCAACACATGGAAGGATCCAGCTCAGCAAGGTTCTGCAGGAGAAGGGAAACTTTAAG
This sequence comes from Phaethon aethereus, assembly GCF_964289735.1. Classification (NCBI taxonomy): domain Eukaryota; kingdom Metazoa; phylum Chordata; class Aves; order Phaethontiformes; family Phaethontidae; genus Phaethon; species Phaethon aethereus. The sequence goes on from NC_138590.1 coordinate 558,946, forward strand.
CACGGTCCACACCAGACTCAGTGAAGCTGCTCATAATCAGATCTATGCCAGCAAATAAAACAATAGGCAGCATAAGACTGTATGCTGGCCTCTGTATACCGGTCTCTGGAGGAGCTCTGCAGATGTCCATGCATGCATTAGGACATGGATTCACCTCTACTTGCATCTATAGGTCTCTTACTTTGGACAGCTTTGGAGACAGCATGAAACAGCAAATGGGATAGTCCACCATGGTTACCTTTTGTAAATAAAGGACGGTCCCTTTAAGCACAGCATAAAATTTCTTCCAACCTCTTCTTCCTCTGGGAGCTAAAAAAGGAAGAATATTTAATTATACATGTCTGCTTCTGCCAGTGCTGCTTGACCTTCACATTTCTGGCAAAACCAACCCTTCTCCTGACCCACCAGAGGCATGCACTGATGCCCAGACCTCATACACCTCCAAGCTATTGCTTATGAGTGGCTTGTCTGCAGGGACACGTGTTTGAGAGACATGGGCTAGGAGATGCAGCCGCCCAGCAGGAACTCAAGGAAGACAAAACCAAAGGTGAGCTGGTATAGGGGTACCAGTGGACATGTGCAGGAAGTCTCTGCTCCTCCAAATCCAGGTTCCTGTTTCTTGGACCAAATGCTTGAGGAGCAGAGATATTCCCTGAGCTCCTCTGCTTCAGGTGAGTTAGACAGACATACCCTGGATAAGGCAGCTTCTGTTCCACTGAGGACGGAGCATTACCACGAGCCATCTTGATGGACTTGGGGACAGAGAGCTTGCTGGAAGCTGGAGAGGGGCAGGAGGTGAGGGGAGCCATCTACATCAGCACAAGACAGCTGATCCTCCAGGCATGGGCTATTAAGAAAGTGCTGGAAGCAAGGGAGGCCTTTGGTGGTAATCTCTACTCAAGATTTGTAATTGGCTGCATTGACTGGGCCAACCATAACAATTAGCAAAAGGGGTAATCCAAGGTTTCATTAATCTCTGCTCATTAACAGTTCCCAAACATATTTTCCTTTACCTTTCCTGTAATCCCATATGCTGACAGCAGAGCTATGAGGCATGCTGTTGCCCAGCCAGCACATGGCAGCTGTTTCCAGCACGTGGCAGAATATGGACAGGAACAAAGCTTCGAAGACCATTCTATCCCCAAGGTCAGGGGACAACTGCTGTGAAACCAGCCTCACCCCATTGCACAGTGTGGGATTCAGGATTATGCCCATGAACAGGATGGAAGACCAGGTCTATCTGTGTGGGACAGGTACTGTTAGGTTCCTTGGCAGTGAGAAGGGAAGACTGGGGCTTCCTGAAAACATTCATGTCTACAAATGCCTCAAAACGCTCTCCTTTCCCTGTGCCCTGGCACTCTTGGATCTGGGGATCTCTCTTGTGTTCCCTGGGATATGGTGAGCAAATGCTTTCAGCAGGAGTGCCAGGGAGAAGGCTAGGGCAAGGCTTTGGTACTTCCTGGGGCACATCTCCTGTCCCATTAACACGTACTTCTCTTCCCATCCATGTCTGCATGGGTTTTACGCGTGAGGACACCGTGCTTGTAGGTGACTGCGTTCAGTGCTTGGGGGATGTCCAGGAAGGGGTTGCTGCTGTCAACAATCCTTGTCACTTTCTTCGCACTGGCTCCGAATTTGTCATCTACCAGCTCCGAGAGTGATTTTCTCAACTCGTCCTCATCACTTGGAAACAAAGTCAGAGAAGAGATTGAGTGGAGGACATGTGGGTTGGGTCACAGTGTGCCCTATCTGCTTTGGTTTTAAAGAGAATTATTTATTACAAGACCAGTTAGAGAAAGAAAATAAAAGGAGATGCAGGGACTGTAACACACAGAGAGTGCCAATGGTGCTGATCTGGACATAGCTGGAGGAGTGTGGGTGGCAGGTAGCTGTCCCAGTGGTCCCACTGTCAGGTTACTCAAAACAGGTAAGGGAATGGGTGCTTGTCAGAATATCAGGAAACTGCAGACACACCATTGCTGAGGACTACAAGCATTTCACACGGAGAGTCTCCAGTTCTGTGCCCTAAAATCAGAGCTTAAGGAGGTCTTTTGCTGAAGACCAGCTATCACCGGGGTTTCTCAGCCTCTGAGAGGCAGCCCCTGGGGCCTCCTAGATACTGAAGGAGCTTGAGGAATGTCCTTTGCATCTCTGAGGAACAAAAGCTCTGCAGACATTAGGGAGATGGGCCACTTGATTAAAAAAAACACAAACCCTGGAATAGGTTATACTTCAGCTCCCCGTTTGTGTCATCAGGGTGGGCCAGCAGAGAGCAAAAAATTTTGGGCATTTCCATAAAAACTGCTTCTCCTCACAGATCTCCTGCTCCTGGACCCTGGACAGTGGGGGCTGAGCAGCTTAGGGAAGTGTCCACTGACTCCACCAAGCCTGCCTCTTCCTGCTTGGAGTAAAACCTACTCTGGCGCATAGAGCCTAGAACTTGTATGGGAAGTGATATTTCCCAGTGCCCCTGGGACATTAAGGAAGGAGAGCAATCAGGGAATTTCTGCCCTGTGTCATACACGTCAGTGTCTAAATGGCATGAGTGGTCACCTTAGGTTGCAGATCAGACTGGGACCAAACCTCATCTGACCAAGGGATGATTCCACTAGCTGGGATGTGAGCAGTAAAATACCACACTTCCCCACCTGCAGCAAGTAGATGGCCAAAGCATCAGACACCTCTTGGAAGAGAAGGATGATTTCTCAGCCCTCAGCACCCACAGGAGTCCTGGGGCCCAGGCAGAGCCCAGACGCTATGCCTGAGTGGGGAGTTAGTGGGGCTCAGTTCTCTGAGCTGCACCAGAGGGACCCCCCTGAGCTCCTGCTTGCTGATGGGATAATGGTCGTGTACCTGCCTGTCCGGTTGGGCTTTGTGAGCAAGGGCATTTCGTTCCTGGGACGGACAAGGACAGAAGGCAGAGGCACACAGGGAGAAGGGGGTCTTGCCTCTGCAAGTCCATGTCTGCAAGCCCCTCAGTGCCATGTCTCTGAAAGAAAAGCAGGTACCCCACCTCAGGGAGCATCTGTCCCACAGCAGAGGAGCCGAGAGGTCTCCGGTGTTGCAGCCAGTCCATCTGCAACCAAGCAGGACACCCTGCAGCAAGGCAGGGCCCAGGTCGGTGTGGGGCGAATGAGGGGGTGCAAGGATACCAGCGGGGCGGGTGGAGGGGGGCTAGATGCTGCTGAGTGGAACTGCACCCCTGCAGCAGGACCCCGGGGGGCTGACACCCCTCGGATGCGCCCGAGTCGGGGAGCGTGTGCGGGCAGGCGCTGTGCGACCACCACCTGCATCCAGCGAGCAGATCTCTTCTGCTGAACTCTCACATAGACCGTCCCACCGGCCCCCTCCGCCAAGACACGCAGCTCCTTCTCGCAACCGCGTCCGCTGCCGGCCCGGCCTCTGCTGCAGCGCTGGCACTGCTGCTTCCCTCTCGCACAGGTGCCACGCAAGATTATTTTTAAAGTGAAATCGGTGCTACGTGTCGTGCTAAGAAACCACTGCCCTTCCAGGGCCACCGGCTGGCTGTGTCCCTCCTAAAGGAGACGCATGCCACTGCTGCCGCCGGGGCATGGCTGGCAATGGAGGCTCCTGCTCTGCAAAGCTTGACCCAGGTAGCTGGAGAGGGAGGTAGGATTAAACCATTTCTAGACACTTTTCTGGCCAGGACAGTACAAGGAGAAGAGCAGGTGATAGAGCTAAATGGCCCAGAAGGTCCTGGTCAATCCCATGACCCTCTGGAGACAAGAGAGGTCTGAGGGGATGAGGAGGGAAGGGGAGGGGAGGGGAGGGGAGGGGAGGGGAGGGGAGGGGAGGGGAGGGGAGGGGAGGGGAGGGAGCACAGCGCACCCCTCGCTGAGGGTCCTGGCCTGTGCTCTGGGCAGGCGGTGGGTAGCAGGGTGAGGGAAGAGGGGCTGGGGAAGGTCTTGTGTGAACCTGTAATGGAGGCCACCATGCTAGCTATTCCCAGACCTCTTTCAGGGTAACAAATGATGCTGTGGAGGAGGAGAGAGGGTGCCTCTCATCAAGTTCGTGAATGACGTAAAAATGAGAGGTACGAGGCCACCGCTCACAGGGACAGGGGCCTCACTGAATGCAGCACCCCAGCACTGCGCTGGGGGAGCGGTCCTGCAGAAGGGTCAGCTAGGGCTGACGGGCTGGGGAGCAGCTCTGCAGAAAAGGCCCTGGGGCTCCTGGGGAACAGCAGGATGAACAGGAGCCAGCCACAATGTCCTGGCAGAAACAGAGGCCAAGAGCATTCTGGGCTGTGTAACAGCGGCACAGTGAGGAGGCTGAGAGAAGTGATCACCTTCCTCTACTCTGCACTCATTACATCATGTCTTGATACAGCGAACAGTATTAGGCCCCCAAGACTGGAAAGGGCATCAACAAGGTGGAGAGAGTTCAGCAGAGACCACCAAGATACCTGGGGGCTGGAGCACCTGTAAGAAGTGACTAAGGGAACTGGACTTGTTCAATCTAGAGAAGAGATGGCTTTGTGGGACCTCATAGCAGCCTTCCAGTATGTGTGAGGAGGTTATCGAAGGGACAAAGCCAGGCTCTTCACTATGGTGCATGGCAGGAGGACAAGAGACAGTGGGCATAAGTTAAAACAACAGTGGTTTCAAATGGGTACCAAAAATATGTCACTCTCAGAATATTTAAGCATTGGTTCATCCAGAGGAGCTGTGGACTCTCTATCCTTGGAGGTTTTCAGGATCAAACTGAACAAAGCCCTGAGCATCCTGGTCTGAATTCAATGTTGACCATACTTTGAGGAGGAAGATGGACTGGAGATCTTGCGAAGTCCCTTCCTGCCTGAGTGATTCTTTGATAGTATTTCCAGAAGAAACTATGTGGAAGAGATGGAAAGTCTTGGTGACCAAAATAACCCCAGGTCTTGAGCTCCTTTTGCAAACACCTCTGAAACACCTGGAGCAGGACCAGCATTTTCTAGATGTAACAGTAAACAAAGAGGGCATTCCCTTCCTTTAGATCATGCCTGTGAACCCTATGTCCACAGACTGCCACCAACCTCCCCATCTGCTTTTGTGTCTAAGCCATAAATAAACCCAGCTTGCCTACACAAGGGACTTCAGTGCTTAAGGGCTTAGCAGCAAATGTTGTGGGGGCTTCTGCAGCTAAAAACATGAGTCAGGACCTGTCAGCTACTTTGAAAGACACACTACCTCTCAAATGCTTAACATATACTTACATGGCCCACTCCAGCTTCTCATTCTTGATGGAGTTATATAGCGTCTGAAACAAGAACATGGTATTAGCTGTGTCTGTCATGGAAGACATGTCTAGAGACCATCTCCTCCACACCCTGTCTGTGTTCTTGGAGAGATACCATCCTTGCTGAACTGTCCTGGAGAAGTATCCACCAGTGAGCAGGACAACTTTTGTTCTGCTATACCATTTTTTGTCTATGTGCTATTGTATTGGTCTGGACACATCAGCAGCAGAGGGGTCTAGCAGCCAGCCTTACTCAGGAGCCTGTATATGATGTTTTCGACTAATTCTGCATGTTACACCTAGTCCTGAGTGAATCCTGGCCTACGCAAATATGGTAGAGGATGCTGGGGTATGCCAAGACACCTCCAGTGTCTCGACTAGGGGAAAGGGACAGTGGAGGCTTGAACGCTGCCCTGAGAAGCAGGGGTGGAGGGCATGAATGACCTTGGGGATCAGCTTTTCTAGTTCCTCCTGTGCAAAATTCCAGTGACTTCCCTGGGGCACTGGGAAAGAAGTAGGAATGGGCTAGGAAAACAGAATGTGGAGGTGACCCTGACCATACTGAGGGCTGTGGTAGTGTGAGGTCTGCTGGGAGGCAGGGATGTCATCTAAAGCACAATGTGACACCCTTGATGTGGCACTGGTCATTTCAAACTCGTTCCATACAGCAAAATCCAGGTCAGGTTGCTGCACCTGCAGCAGGTGCAGATAACAGTGATGGTGTTAAACCATGTGGAAGAAGAAGATACTCACTTTGGGGTGTTTAACCAATATCCCATGGTACTGAACTAGTTGTGTTGGAGTACTACATCTCATTACATGGAAGTGAAGGCAGAGAAAAGTATGGTCGTATTTGGGGGTGGGGGGTACCTTATACTTCGTATTGTCTGGTGCAGAGCTACCATGGGGGAGAGGGACCCCTGGTATGCTCTGAGGGCAGATATGTCACAAATCTGGATAAAACACCACCAGGGAACAGAGCTCTGGTGGCTAACTGCAAGTTAGCAGAAGCTATCCATGTGGGTTACCATTCTTCTAATGAAACCATTGTGCACTGGAAAATGCTGATTCAAGGGCTCAGAGTGTCCCAGCAGGACTAGGTGGCACTACAGTAATAATGACAGTATCCTACTGTCTACTTATATCACGTTACCTTCAGTAAATCCTTTGCAAAGTCCTTCCCATCATTCAGTCCATCCAGGTTTGCTATGAACTGTTGACATGACATCTTTTTGCCAATATTCTGTAAGGCAAAGAAACAGGTCATTAAACTTCTGGCAAGTTTTTACTTTATTCACAGTGTCTTTTAAAGAACAATTTTATATGTAGTGGTGAAGCCTGGGTTTACCCCAAGAGCTCAAAGCTGAAAGGTCTTCTACTCTGATTTTCTGGCATCTTTGCTTTATTTCCTCATGCCAGCACCCAAACATTTCAAATTACCTCTTTTTTAATGGTGGAGATAAAACACCTGAAAATAGCCTCTCCAGCTCTTGCCCCAAATTTTCTAAGTGATTTCACTTCTGGCCTCCAGGTTGGTCCTGGTACAGAGTCTGTGTCTCAAAACTGAAGACAAGCAGTCAGACTGCCTTGGGTCTTGGATGGGTCTCCGAATCTGCTGAAATTGTGTGAGCATGCAGTGTCAACATATGGAGACAGCCAGCACTGGGCAATGACTCGTCCTTCATAGAGACTGCTATTTTTGATTGCCATTACGAAGAGAGATGGTCCAGCTACTGGTACCGTGTGCACTTGAATGCTGTGGCATGTGAGAGCAATACATGTACACTGGGAGAATCTCGCAACCTTGGAACACATCACCAACTAATGCCAAGACTACTTGGTGCTGATGTTGCCAGGCCATCTGGCATCCCTGATATCAGTCTGTGGCATCTGTCTTCCCAAACCCTTTACACCTCACCATAGCCAGACGAGTCACTTTCTCAGCCTGCAAGGGTCGAGGGACTGGAGGCAGGCAGCCTTTTTCCAAGCCTCCTCCTGCAATCCTACCTCTCCAAAGGACTGGAGCAGAGGTGTGGAGGAGACAGTCGGAATAGTAGGGTTCAGAAAAGAGTATGATACCACAAAGGAAACACAGGTGTCTCCAGTGCCATGTCATATTGCAGCCTTCACACCCTGGAGTGAAGTCCCCAAGAATAGACCCCATGGTAATAACACATGGAGTGGACAATGGAGTTAGTGAGAGGAAAGCATGAGCTGCCACCAGCGGTCCCAAGGACCCCAGCATCATCCTGACACTGGGTGGGCTTTGCATCAAGGTACCGACAGGGTGGTCATCCAGGAGGTCCTGGGAGGATGGCCAAGAACAGCAGAGCCAGGACCCTGCTTAGGGACTCAGTGAGGAAGAAGAAGAGCCTCACTGGGTCACTGAGAGGGCAAGAAGCTGCAGCAGGTGATATAGGAGGTGCCCTGCAGGGCAAGATGTGTCCTCTGTGCAAGAAAATAACCTCTTGAAAGAGCCTGACACCAGAAATCCCTGCCCACAAACATGCACAACAGATGACCTGGAGGCTTCTCCCCAGGTGAAAGCATCAGCAAAGAGTGAGGCCTTGGGATTAGCCCACAGTTCCCCCCCCACACACACCTGCCATCTGTGCCTGCAGACATACTCCCAGGCTACACAGGGAGCCAGCGCTGCCTTTGAGCAGCTCCCTCTGATACTCTTAATTATGCCTCCTGTTGGTGCCAGCTCCAGATGAGCTGGCACCCTTGAGAGATCAGGACAAAGAGGAATAAAGCACCATTACAAATCTGTGGTGCTTGGGAACATGGTGTGGCACAACATGAAGCTCAGCCACCTTTTCTTTCTCACAGCAGAGCCCCATGGCTGATGCCCATAACTAGACCCCATAGCTAGAGGCTACTGCCAGGTAGTGCTCAGTAGGTACACAAGCTGCAGAAGAGCTGCAGGGAAACCTGCAGATGTGGTAGGTTTTTTGAGCAGAGGGAAGGGAGATTTGTGTATTTTCTGGCCAGTGAATTACATTAAAAAAAAAAAAAGAAAAAAAAAAAAGCTAGCAGCACAATGGTGTGTGGATGGAGAAAGGAAGGAAGGTGAGAACGTGCATAAAGAAATGCAGTAACGAACCTCTATGAGGGATGGAGTTTGGAGGTGAGGTAGGTATGTTGTCTGAGACCTTGAGGCACCAAATTACTTTGCACAGGGAGAAGGTGATGACTTCTACCCCTGGCTTGAGGCAGGAAAGCAGAGTGCACAGCACAGGTCTTTCTGCCTGCACAGATCTTGTTGCAGTGATGTAGCAATGAATGCAGAGGCTAATATATTTTAGAAAGTGAGTGGATACAGTGAGGTAAAGCGGCACAAATTACCAGCTTTGCAGGCCCTTCTTTGGGTTTCTCACGTATTGCGTTCAGGATATATATTAATCCCAGGGGATGGCTTCTTTTTTTATTCTGTGATCTGTCTCTTTCTCTTCTGTAAGAAGATCTCCGAGCTCAAACTGAGACAGCAGCCACACTGTGGAAAAGCAGCTAATTGCTGAGCAATTGAGAAGGATGAAAACATACTCTTTTCTCTGACAACCAGAAGAGGTGACGAGAAAGCTCCAGCAAGGATCTGTGAATCAGCTTGTTGGACAAGGCTGTCGAAGCACTGCAGAGTCGGGGCAGGATTCAGGCTGGCTGTCAGTAGGATTGAGCACAGGGTGCTAGGGTGCTGGGGTGCCTCAGGTGCAATACAACCTCAAGTCAACAGTATCTTAGCACTTCAGCTTGCTGCTTTGAGAAAGGGGCTGGAGCCAGCCACTCAAATACAAAGCCCTGCAAGTGCCTCCAAATCAACACCAGCTGAATAGAGAAAACAAAAGAACACTCCAGGACACAGACTTTGCAGCTTTACTCGATCAACAAGTAAAGCAAAGAAACAGTTCTGTGATCACAAGTGCCTTATTATCAACTGCACCAGCACCAGGGACTGCCTGAGCTTTTGCACACTGCAACAGTATTTAGCAAGTATGGGGAATCCCAGGAACAACTCTGGAAAGGGGCACTATCAGAGTGCGGTGGGGTGCCTTCTTACGCAGTAGGCCATCTTGCTGATTCAGCAAGATCATCACATGTGGATATATTCTTCAGGGGAATGTACCTGCACACCTCGAAGCTCAGTGTTCAGGTGTTCTATGTCCCTTCCTGAACTGGGACTTTTAGGTAAGGAGATGCCTTTTCATGTCTGGCCAGCCACACAGATGGGGGCTTTTTGCTTTTTTGTGGGGCATCAGTCACTTACCAGCAATAGAACAAGCCAGCAAGGCTGCTTCACAGCCACACATAGCTACTCTTCCTGATGTGTCCCCGGGGCAGAAAAGAGCTTCACCCCATTTTTGCTTGCTCCAGACAAAGCATGAGAAATCACTTGCATGCAGCAAAGCATAAGAAATCACCGTCAGACAATCAGCTAACACCATGGCGTGCTTGGACGGAGAGAAAGTGAGCAAAGCAAACAGTGGATTAAATAGATGAGAAGGGATAGACAGTGTGGGGATTGGTGGACAGAGGTGGGTGGGCGCAGACAGTGTATGAGAACGGAAAGGTGCAGAGACAAAGTGCATGATGGTGGTTATAGTGCATAAGAATAAATTAGGGAAGATGAGAATGATCTGGTGGTGGGTAGACAGGGCTGATCCTGCCATCTCATTGCTTCAACCCAGTGTAGCTCCCCTGTTTACAGTTGAGTTCTTGCCTCCTCTGGGCCTCAGCCATCTGCTGCTGAGCTGACTCACCCAAGATGATTGAAGACCACCTCCTGAAGTGTTCCAGGATGCCTCTGTCCACCTCCAGAAGACTCTGGGCTGTAGCCTGGCATTCCTTGGCTGTTGCCAAGTCCCAGCATTAGGAGGCTGGACAGGTGAGTATGGAGCTGGGTGCTCAGTGGGAAAAGCAGGTGCCATGTCAAAGCCCCAGGAGGAGAAGCAGGTTCCTGGGGACCAGAGGCCGTGAAGGGTGGCTATCTGGGGTGGTCTCCCCAGCACTCCCTCTGTGAGGTATTAAACCACTTGAGCTTCTGGGCTGGAGGCCCCACGCATCAAACATCTCAGCTGCAAAGTGATGAGTGGAGTACATCTCCTGTGAGCTCCCCAGCATGAGCATCACGACCCTAGCAGGCCCTGCTTTTACTCAGGCTCTTTTGACCTCTCCCAAATGCTCATCTTCAGGGGAAAAAACCCAACCAACCACATTTATGCTTCAGCATGAAGTGAGGGTCATTGGTCTGACTGGACCAAGGGATCTGGTAGTGGATGTGTTCTAGGCTGCAGAAACAAAATCACACCACTGCAGGGAACAAACCTGCAAAGTTTGGGTACCAATGACCCCTGGGTCATGCAAAGGTCCTCTGGGCAGACTGGTGCCACTCTGCAGGTGACACCAGCATCTCTTCAGCTCTCCCATTGCTACTAACACAGCAGCATTGCTAACACCAAACCATACGCTTGGCTTAAGGAGAATATCACAGGATTTGTAAGATTAATAGCAACGGATGTGGAGTTAGGAGCTGCCAGGGATCCCATTTCAAGCTTTGCTCAGTGGCCATGTGAGCTGCTGGCCTGCTTTTTGAACAAATGCTAAAGCTTGTGACATTGCAGTGTGACTCCAGAAGCTAGTCTTTGCTAAAGTACCAAAATGCAGCCATGAGTGCTGGTGATGCATAAGTGTTGGTTTGTCACTGTCCTCCCATGGCCAACAATTCTGAACAAGGAGGGTTAACACTGAGGGTTGAAAAGGAGACATCCCAAATCTTTGTCTCCAAGGGGCAGAGATGGAGCAGAGGAGTACCTACTTTGTCATAAAATCTCCTGGAGCTCAAACAGCACCAGCAGAGCAAGGTAGAGAGTTGCAACAACCCGGATTATACTACAATGCTTGTAATGTTTTGTGGGTGACTGCTGGCTTTTAAACACCAACTCCAGGTGATTCTATGAGAGCGTCTCATTTTAAAGACAGAAAGTTTTCTGGATGGTTTGGAAACAGGGCCTGAGTGCTCCTATGGTAGAAAATCAACAGCATTAAGGCAAAACTCCAGTGTGGCCACATGCAATTCACATGTTTTAAAGCTAGTCTCATTACTTTTAAACCTGAGCTCAGTATATGTGATGGTCACTGCTGGAATGGTGAACTAGCCCATTCTAGAGACACGGCTGTAGGGAACTGCCCCTTTACAGAGACACATCAACCACTCTTTCCTAACCAAAGGAATTTCCCACTCCATCGCAATGCACAGTAAAACAGTGAAACACACACACAATATTAAAAAAGGAAATAAAATTAAAAGTGATATGCAATATCATGACAGCATCTTTAACAAAAAGGAGTGAGAGATCAAGTCACACAATCCCAGGTACACTGCAGTTTATGGAGGTTTCTTTAAACAAGAAGAATTTCATGTGATGCACATCAGCTGTGAATGGGTTGCTAAGTAGTGAAGGACACTGCACAATCACTTAGGAATCCAGACAGAAAAAGTTCTTCTTTTTTTTTAACACAGAAAAAAACCCAGTCAAATGCCAGTGCTTTAAAGCAAAATGCTAGAATGACTGCACTTACCACCTGGTAAAGGGTTAAAGAGCAGAAAGAGGAGTTCCAGGAGCAGAAGGAAGGGAAAAAAAAAAAAAAAGGAGGAGAAGGAGAAGAATAAATTAATATTACACATGCGGAAAAATAAAGAGAAGATTTTTCAAAGAAAAGCTCAGGCATTTCTACACCTGGTCAAAAGAAAGCTATTTTTTCTTTCCCTAGGTAGCATGAGATCATTTCTTCTTACAAGGCTTCTTAGCCAGCTTGTTAATTAAAAACAGAAATGGTAAGGTTTTGGAGGTTTAGGGGTTTTTTTGCCTTTTCAATAATTTCTATCTTCTCAGACACATATTTAGGATTTTTTTTAATTAAAAAATAAGATTATTTTGGAGTGAAGTTGCATAGTTTGCCTTCTGCCACAATGCTGCTTTTACTGTTGCAGGAAATGTTTTGGTGAAAATATTTCCTTAGCTTGAACCACTTCAGCTGAAGGACAAACACTGTGTGAGACCCTCCCAGAAGCCGTCCCCACTGCTGTCCCGCCGCGTGCAGAGATGCTTTGCCTAGACATGTTACTGTCAGCCGTGGGGGTGGGAAGAGACCCAGTGGCCAGTGTAACATTGGTCATACGCTGCCTGTTCCCCAAAGGCTGAGGCTGCAGCAGCTGTAACCAGCTTGGTGCTGGCCACAGTGCACATCTGGAAAGGATGCTCTTGCTGAGACCAGTAATTCCCTTCACTAGCTACTGTGTTCAAACCTTGCCACTGTCATGAAGGCAATATCTGTGCTGTAATGATGGGGAGGGTTTCCTAGGTGGACTGTCAGAATGGCACCAGTGAAGCTGGTGGCCTTTGGCATCAAAGGTTAAGAGAACTCATGTAGTGTCCTCTTCCGACCCTGACAGAAAAAAGCTCCTCTCACAGGTGATTATAAACCAGTATGAAAAAAAGAGCTAGGTTATGGCCTACTGTCCCCTCATTAACAGGCTAATGAAGAGAAAATCAGGGCAAGTCTTTGCAGATGCACAACAGATTGTTACCAGCTGGAGGCAGAAGAGGACTCTGATGACACAGCTTGGAAATCATGGTATTGTGAGGCAGAAAAAGGATGTGTAGGTTTCACATGCACAGGCTGCTATAACAAGCCGTCTCCCCATGCCCCCTCCTGCTTCACACAAGTTCTGGGGAGTCTGTGGGTCCAGGCTTGAGCTCTCAGAGGGAATATGAAAGAAGGTACTTGAGTGACCAGAGACTTGAGGAGCCCCTCTAACCCCTGTAAAGGGGGCACAGCCCCCTGAGGCTCACAGCCATGCTCTATGCCTGTACCATAAGGTTGGAGAGTAGAGAGGAGGTCAACAGTGCCTACAGCCTTCCACAGCACTGGGCAGGGTGCAGAGTCCATGCATACTCCCAGATGTATGCTATGGCAGGGGTCTCCAAGGGTGCACAATGTCCCAGTGCTGTCCCCTATGACCAGTCCTATCTTCCCTCTGCAGTTATTTTTCCTCCTACTCTGCTCTCCTCTCCACACTCTGGTTGACCTTTTAGGAAAAAATCCAACCTATGCTGCCTGAAAGAGCCTCTAAAAGGTGGTGAGAGATCTTCTTAACCGCTTCTGCTGTTTTCCAACCACACCTTTGGGCCCTAAGCTCTGCTCACCCTGCTCTTTGTCCAGAGGTCTCTCTGATATGAAACTCTCCAGCGGCTGTCTGTCTGTTACACTTTGGAGAAAAAGAACAGCTGGGACTTCCTTCATGTTTTGGGAAGGAAAGATCAAATCTAGACCTGTATGAAACCACTGACTCCCTTGTAGCAGTTTCTGGGATGAGGGGACCCTCAGATGTCTGCACCACAAGAAATAGCAGCACAATTGGTGCTGCTGTTGACAGCTGCATTGACAGCTCCACAGAGACTGGTGGGGAAGGCCTCTCCATGAGAGCTCCTGGGACAGGGCTGATGCATGCAACAGGTCCTGGGAAGAAAGCTGCATTGCCTGTGCCTGTATAAAATAAGAAATGTCAGCACGAGATATGCCTTTGGCTTGAGTGTGGAGTGACACTAAGAGGACTGCCCCAGGTCTGGACCTGGCACCCAAAATTCCCCCTGGAGCAGGTCAGAGTACTCTCTGCCAACCTATCTCAATTTTCCAGCAACATATCCTGCACAAGGGGACAGACCTCTGTACTGAGAAGGAAAAAAGGAAGGATGCATCTCTGAATACTACTTACATGGCCATGAAGGTCTGTATTTAGCAGCATCAGGGCACAGGTGAGCGTATGAATCCCATCTGAAACACACAACAGTCGGATGGCTATAATTACTCCCCTTCCCACGCGATTTTGATGTTTGCTGTCTTGGTAGGCCACCCACTGCAAAATCAAGGTTAGTTGCTATGTCTGAGGACCTTAAGGAATACCTGTTTCAACTGTGCAAGATAGTTTAAAAAAAAAAAAATCCTCTCTTCCTTCAAACTTCACCTTTTCCTGAAATGATCATCAGGTAATTGGCTTTAAAGCAGTTTTGTCAATGGCTTTCTAAAGACCAGACTTTCTGCTGAGTCTTCCTCCATATCCATTTTGTGCCCATGCTGTTGCAGAATGGGGCAGAGATCCTGGCAAACAGAGCTAGTTTTCCCCCAGTTGATCACAGTCACCTCAGGGGTTTGTCCTGAAGTCTTTAGCCAACATTCCCAGGCAGCCTGTAAGCTCCTGAGTTGTTCAACAAACATTATTACTACAAATGAGTGCAGCACTTTTGGCTTTCTGACTTAATAAGAAGTTTTTCTTCCATTTGAGACAGCACAGCACCCTCTTCTGTACGAGGTAGCCCGGTGGCTTGCTGCTATTTCAAAACCATGCTGTGTCCTGAAGCTGTTCAAGGTCAAGATCCTAGTCTCCACACGCCACCTCACAATGGTGAGATGAAAATGCACTCTGGCATAGGAACTGGTCCTTGCAAGGACCTCACAAAAGGGCTAGAGAGCACCAGGGAGGAGACAGGGGCAGAAATACCACAGCCTTGGTCTTTGGCCCTGCTCTTGGCATGGCTTTGTGTGCTCATACAGATGGGCTGCTCCACAGACCAAGCCAGACATGACATGATGCTCCTGGCTTATTTCCCTTGTGCATGCTGCTCTGTGGATTTGTGCCCTAGGGTCAGGTTGTGACTTACCCCCAGGCCTGGCTGGGGAAGTGACATTGGTCTCTTCTTGTGGAGGCAGCTGTGGCCTGCCCCCAAACCCATCAGCCACTAAATAAAGGCACCATTTGTGTGGAATAGTGACAAGCCCTGAGCACCCCATGCTCAAGGTCAAGCTTAAACACTGCCAGCTAAAGGCAACCAAACACACGAGCCCAGGACAAAGGCAACTGAGCTCCTCCCTTTTCTGGAAGAACCATGGTCTCTGAGGAAGGACAGGTTTCTCATAGGAACATCACACATTTCACTATGAGGGATGACAGTCCTGGGGACATGGTGTGGTGGACATCCACCTTCAAGAGAGAATCAATTCCTAAGAAAGCTTCTTCCTTTACTTTCACATGAAGCAGCTTTGGGCTTAGGGCAATGTGCTTCCCCAGTGCGTATTTTGGAGTCTCTGTGGGAGGTTCTGGGCTGACATCTTCACCTGGCTTTACTGTATCAGTTTGGTGAGGTAAATCATGTCCCACATGGCCCCAAGATGGAGCTGGTGTCCCAAAACCTGCTATTCTCTCGGTGTTGCTTGGCTCAGTTGCATTCACTTCTTCTCTTGGCTCACACAGTGTCACAACACAACCATATAATTCTTCTATGTGTGGGCTCCTTCAGTACAGGAGAGCACTAATGATATGTCCAAGACACCACTCTTTGGGAGAAAAACCATCCAGCCTACTCAGTGGTCAGCAGGTCAGAGCTTCTGCCACCCTCATCTGCAGCATCCCTTCATATGGGCTGAAGTGACCCTTGGAGTTGCAACAGCCATATCTCCATCAATGGAGGAGTTATTTAATCAGCATGTAGCAATGCTCTGAAATGTCTTAGAGGGCTTTAAGACCTTCTCAGCCACACAATCATCTCCAGACAAAACTGCCTTAACTCTATCATGCCTCTAGGCCAACAGACCATCACAGCCAGATGTGTCTTTAGAAATCTAGATAAGACACAGTGGCTCAAATGTCATCTTGGTGGAACATCCTTTACAAGTTTAGGCTGGATGCAACAAGAAGGAACTGCTTCCTGAAGAAAAAGCTTGTAACAGCTTTCTCACATTACGACACATCTAGGGCAGTACCTGTAAAAGATGCGACCTGAAGGAGCCACTTTCCTCCATTGCATCACCTTCAAGTAGTACTTGGATTACAATTGTATTTTTCAAGCCCCATTCAGTCCAGTACTGAGTGCAGCTCTGTCCTGCTTGGGACTCATTCAGTTTACATTTGGTCTGCAGTAAGTGGTCCTGCTCAGCCTTGTGAAATGTGCTGCCACCATCACAGGCAATGCTGTGGCCCTAAGTGTTAATGAACAGGTCATGACAGCAGCAGCAGTAATGTGTTTCAGATCCAGTTTTCCTTACTCTTAATAGTCTTGTACTGTTCAGGAGTGTGACATTTTTAAAACAGGTCCCACCAGCAGCAATGACATCTCCACTGAGGGCCATGCAGGTATGGAAAGCTTTAACTTTCTGGCTTCATTTGTGTTTGCATTAGCAGGCACCTTCTCACAGAGTGTTCAGAACTGGGATCTAATTTATCTTCTGAACAGTTGCCATAGCGTGGCTCCCTCAGCCCATTGTAACCCATGTTGTCATGGCAAAGCTTGCATTTTCTTTGACTAGTCACTGCCCTACAAACATCCTTATGCTGAAGGGTGTGGGATGGAGTCGGAGATCTGACCCTCTGTGCTCCAGCTCAGCCTCTGCTAAAGTTAATGTGTGCACGCCCCCACTGTGGGTCTTAGACACCTGTGGACCAGAAGGGGAGCAAGGGTCCCAAGACCCTTGTCTGTAGGAGTGGGTGTCGCAATATGGTTGGGGATCACCTCCAGGGGGAGGTGTTGAAGAGGGGCCAGGACTTGGCATTTGGGATATTTCAGTTGGGACTGCTACTGAAAATTCAGCCCGCAGCTTAACCCCTCCTTCCTTCCTTCCCTTCCTTTGGAGGGAAGAGTCCTCTTTGGATCAGTGGGGGAGAACACCACAGAAATACAGGGAAATGAAATCTAAACCTGTACTTTATTGGGATATCACTGGTAAAAGCAAAGAGGTCATTCTGTTTTGAGAACAGCTTGTGTCCAGTTAGCTTGGCAGAGGGACTGGAGGGTGCAAGTGACACTTGGCACTGCTGCTATTTGGGAAGTCTGCAAGACAAAGACGAGCAGAAGCTCTCACATGCTGAAGGGGTGGAGAAGGAACAACTGGCACTGCTCTCAGGTCAGCAGCCTGATTTCCACCCATGGGGGCATTTCTAGATGCCTGTAAGCAGGTGTGTAGAGGCATTCATGTAAGTGCAAACATGGATATGTTCATGTCTGGATGTATGCATGTGCACATGTGGACCAGGAATGACCTTTAGCATTTTAAAGTGTCAAAAGAAACTATACCTACTTAAAAAAAATAATGGGGAGGGGCTGAAAGTAGCTAACAAAATCTGCAACTCCAGTGAGCCCAGAATTTTACCCGGCCGTTCTTTCTCCTGCTGCAGTTGTAGATGCAAGGAGCACAACTCCTGTACGTGGCAAGTCAACAGCATTCCTCAATCTGCATGGAAATGTCTTCTTCTATTCAATGGACAAGGTCTTGGGCTGAGCTAGCACCAGCCACTCATTTGCTTATTGCCAGCAACCACTCTGCAAGCCACAATCGCAGTAATTTGCAGCCCCTGAGAACTACTCACGACCTCCCCCGGTGCTGGGCAAAGCATGGCCGCTGATCCAGCCTACAGCTGAGGAGCTTGTCTTCAGCACAACTCATATGCACTTGAGAGGACAAGGCTCCCTGGGAGCCCACACTCAGACCCTCAGATCCTGAGGGGACTCATCTGGCTCTCTTCGGGAGGTCTGTACAGTACCTGGTGTCCCCAGGCCCTCCCAGGGCAGGGATAATTCGCAGGGCAGGACCCCAGAGAAAGGGAGAAGCTGCAGCCTTGACTGCCCAGCGGGTTCTGTTCAGGCCCGGCTGTGGGTGGCCAGTTTTACACTCGGGCTCTGTGACACAGGTACGCTGTGAATGTGCAGTGGACGCTAGAACCAGGGAGGGAAAGCGGTACCTTCAGACGTGCTCTCCTCTGGGTTGCACTGGCAGTATCGCCGCGAGAAATGAATCAGCACCCGCTCCCGCTCCTGCGTCTCTCCCATCAGCGGAAATGCCTTCAAGAATGTCCTGCAAAGACAAAGTGATACTTAAAGATGTCATGGATCAATTTGCTGGGCAGCATCCATGCTAAGGAGGGAGTTGCAAAGGGGGTCCTCAGAGCAGCTAGGAAGGCCTTTGTCCTCCCCCCAGCCTATGCACCCCTGGGCCCCTGCAGATGCAATGCAAAAGGTGTCTACAGAGCCAGCTCTGAGCTGTGTAGGGAAACATGCTGCCAGCTGAGATCTGACCCACCTCTGGCTTGATGGCACCAGGTTGGGTTGTCCATCCCAAGGGAAGAAGTTGCTCCCACTTGCTCTGATTTTGTATGGGATGGGACTCCTGGCAAAGCTGCTCTCCACCATGGGGAAGCAGGTTGTGGGCCCTCCTGTCGAAGCCCACTTTTGGTGGCAGTATCTTGTGCCACACGTGACACCAAAGCAAAGATTAAACGACAACCTGGAGCTCCTCCCAGGCCCTGCTCCTATCACATGGACAGCCTCCATGGCGTCGGGAAGCCCGGAGGAGAAACCCGCCGCGTTGCTCCGCTCTGTCCAGCCCAGGCCCTACGCGGGAGTGCCAGAGACCAGCTCACCTGAGTGCTTTGTCAAGGGTCAGGCCAGTGAAGTCAAAGAAGCTGAGATACTCCTCTGCTACCAACTTGCTAAATTCGTTACTGTAATTAAAGAGGGAGTAGTCAGCCCTTTCATCAGGGAAAAAGACACTGTCTACAAGAGGAACAGCAGACTGCTGCCTCCTGGCCAGCCCAAACTCCCGTGAGACACTGCGGAAGTGATCCCAGACCCAGGGGGGCTTTCTCCTAGCTTAAAATGCTGCTGGAAGACCTCCAGGGGGCCTTAACCTGCCCACAGCCTAGCACTGCAGCTGCCAGCCCTAGACACTTGAGATGTGGACCCCCAGTGCACCCCTCTGCTTGTGCTGCTGGCCAGGCAGAGCCTCCTCCCAAACCAGCCAGGAGAAGAGGCCATAAGGATGTCCTGTGCTCGGTGGGCACCTTCTCTCTTACCTAGTCCTCTCCCATTGCTGTATGTCTCCCCTCCTCCTACTGCAATATTCCTGCTCTCCACATTGGCTCCCATCCCACCTTCTCACCACAACACTTTGTTCGCATGTCAGATGGATGCCCCTGGGAACTGGAGCAGGAGAGCTCAGCTGAGCTTCTGGCCCTGCTCATGCCTGAATGCCTCTCCAGAAACCATTCCCCTGCCACATTTTTGAAGGATGCTTGGAGACATGTTGCCTTTAAAGCCAGAATGGGTGCTGTCAAGTTCTGTCTACATGACTCAGGTAGCAGAAGTGCAAGAATAATCAATGAATGCTGGCAAGAAATAGGAGATGATCTCAACTTGCTCAGCCTTTGCCATATACAACTCCTTTTCCTTCTCTCCACAAAATGAAAAGCATACTGAGAAGCATTGCATAGCCAGTTTCACCCAGGACATGTTACAGGCAGGACTCATTGCTTTTCCTACAGCATTGTTTCATCTTCTGCTGTGAGGTGGATACTGTAAAGCCTCTGGCATGGATGCTGTTTGGAAGCATGACACACAGTGGGATGAGGCAGAGCAGCATGACAGCTCCAGGGGAGAGGTCCAGGCTGAGTTTGAGAGGCAGGACATAAGTATAGGTGCTGGAGTTTCCACAGGAGGCTGCTTCAAAGCTGTATGAAGCCACAAGGCCTCACATTCATAAAACAATCTTATCATTTGGGATTGCTGGCTCTGGGAAAGAACATGTTCCCATGGCCCTCCAGGTTAGTCTATCTGAAGCAGTGCCACAATAATTGGCATGCAGATTCCTGCCAGCTTCCCAAGGAGACCTCCCCACTTGTCCTGTAACTTCACAGCAAGGTGATGTGAGATGCAGAATATAACCTCCTGTTTGTGAAACCACATCTTCACCCCTGTGCCAAAGAACAAGCAGAACTAAGAAAGCCCCAGGCCTTCTCTGGGATCCCTTCGGCTCTAAGTCTGCAGAATACCTCATGCATTGACTGTGCCAGTGCTGGGAACTAGCCAGCACTCTGCCTTCCACAGGTCAGGTTCCACCTCACATGTGCAGTTGTAGTCTCCCAGAAGAAAAGGTCTGATTCCTTCTATTTGGGCACCTGTTTACCAGGTCTCCTGGGAACCTACGTGGGCACTTTGGGCACTCTGGGCACCGGGCACACAGCAACAACTGCCTTGTACTACAGCACTACAGCAGTCAACAGGGGAGAACAGTGTCTGACTCCCTCCGCTTAACTCAAGCTGGGTCTAAAGGACCAGCCTTGCCCAAGGTTTCCTAAAGCCCAAAGACTTGGCATGTCTATAGCCCAGCACAGATCTTGGGTGGGATGAATTGCTCTTGAGATGTCTCCATGGCCTATACTGGGAGCTACACCTTAATTTACATTCCTAACTAGATCCATAGTCAGGCAGGATGAAGGTGAGTGGGAGCTCCCCTTCACCCCACTCTCCCATCAGGGCAGTCCAGGAAAGTAGGCAGGCCTTGCTGCCTGTCCTGCAGCTCACTGGGTCTTGCTGAAGGCCAGGAGTCCATAGGGAACTTGTGACCCCCAGGACAAGTGGTCTGTGCCAGGTGCTGTGGTGCCAACAGTCCCCAGCCTGGGTGCCCATCACACCGTCCTGTGTGCCTTACTTGGCTCCTCTCTGCTTGGAAAACCTCCAGGCAGGGACTGCCAGCTCTGCCGAGGGAACCAGACCGTGTTGCAGGACGTCTGAAGGCAGTTTGTTAACTCCTATGTCTAGCCAGGGGCTCAGTGACATTGATGAGACCTTTCTCCCTGAGCTCCAGAGCCAGTTAACATGCCCCAGACATGCCTGGGACACAGAGCTCCAACACTGGCCAGGGCAAGATCATGGCCTACACTAAGGTGGTCTTAGCTGCTTCCTCTGGTTTCCTCATTCAAGAATCGGCCTTCTCTCTCTCTGTGCCAGTCCCAGCCCCTCCTTCAGGAATGGGTGGCACTTCCACCATGCAGCTCAGACACAACAGACATCCCCACAAGAACAGCAAGGCATTTGCCATGGGGACATGTCCGGCATCTGTCAGCCTCTACAGACATCCTCTCACCTTACACCCCAGCTTGATGCTTCCTCCCTCTGCATGGTTTGGGAAGGTCCAGGCACCAAGAGTGCTTACTGACCTGTCTGGGTCACAAGCTATTCCAAGGGTAACACAGGACCCCTGGCCTTCTCTCCTAGCTTCATTCCTGTCTGGCTGGATGTAGACAGATGTGTGTTGTTTTACAGCCTGAATTACACTGCCCTACAGAGCTAAGCCTGTATTGTCCAGGGTTCTTCTTGTGCCATAGTCACTTGGGTCAAAAAAAGATTGTCCATAAGAAGTTTGGCTAAGTAAAATTCACCTAATCTCTAATGAGGAGAAAAAATACTATGTGCCCACGCCATAGTGCCCACAGGACTCTGACAGACCCCTAGTTCTCTGTGCACTGTGATGCTGAAACTGTGCTCTGCTGCCTGCTCTGTTGCTGCCTGCATGGTTTCGTGAGCACGGTGCTCTCTTGGGAAACTTTGCAAGGAAGTGCCTGGCACTACCATCTTCATGGTCTGGCAGCTGAGATAGATAGTTTAACCTCCATCCAGCAAGAGATGTTTGACTGAGCTGAGACAATGCCAGAGACCAATCCATTAACAAGAATCTTCCATGGAGAGTTCAGTTGCCAAAACACGTGCTTTTCAGAGAGACAAAGGTAATTTCTGGATTTGAGGTTAACTTCACAGAATTATGTCAGCTGGGAAGAAACTATTTGGAGATATCAAACCTCCATTTCCTTGTTCATCAAGCTTTTTCTACTTGTTTGACAATGATGAAGAATGGTTTTGGTTTGTTTTTTGCTTTTTTTGAGAAAATTGCCAATGTTCACAAAGAAAAAAAGGGGTTAAAATGAGTTTAAAAAGCTTTAAAATGAGCTTTCATTCTTTCTTAACAACCCTCCTACATGGAGCTGGCCTGAAAGCATCACTTAAAACTTACCCTGCTACCAATACTATAGGTTGGTCTTACATTGTCTTAAGTGAGCAAAGCCAACTTAAAACACACCTATCCTCATCCTTCTTCCTTTCCTGTTCTGCAAATCCACCTGCTTGGTCCAAGAGCCTGCAGCTCTATCCAGTTCTTGTGCTGGGTAATGACTCAGATGTCAAAAACCCAGCTGATTAAAACCAAAGTTTTCTTTTAAAGGCTATGTCCCAAATGTGGGTCACCAAACAGCTTTCCAAGGTGTGAGGATTGGAGGAACTAGCAAGGGGACACACTCAGATGCACCCCCGGAGACAAATTACTTGAAACTTCCCCCACTCAGTGAGCTGTCATGGCAAATTTGCAAGAAAGGAGAAGGATGCCAGACCTGAGGCAGCAGCAGCCAGCAGTTTACCTGCTACAAGAACCACAGTGAAAGAGAAGAACAAGGATGCTGCCAGGTGATACAAAAAGCCTCTCTAGGAGATCATTCATAGGCTCCTTCTGTCCCAGGACTAAGCTGGGAGTCACAGACAATCCTTGGTGCTGAAAACTTGAGTATTTGATGCAGGACAGTTGTGTCCTGATCTGGACAGGAGTGCGACATTTCAAGGACATAAAAAATTCCAGCAACACAGGCTGTATCTGATCCAGAAGAGGGATGATGGGGACTGGTCTCCTCACACCCACTGGCATCTGAAAATAGTCTGCTACTGCTACACTCGTTACTGTTACTCTATTTTTTAGAAATCTCTGTAACTCTCCCACTTTTGAGTAAACAATTTTTATTTCCCTTCTGCCTTACCCAGGCAAATCTACCAGCTGAGGTGCTTGAACCTCCAGTGTGTACCTGGCTCTCCATCAAACCCTTCATGCCACCTATACAGACTGGGTCAGGAGGCACTGCAGCAAGAAGATTTTGGGGTTCAGACATTAAAAATGCAGGCACTTGCGGGGAGCCCAGTGCAGATCCAGGTCTGGATCCCAAAACCCTCAGCCTGTGGATTGCTTTAGGGTACATCTTGCTGGGCCCTTACCAAACGCAGAAAGCTCTTGGTTCTGGCAGGCAGCAGCTTGTGGCAGTCAATGCCCAATACACACGAGCAACTTGTAGGGTTCAGATTGCAAGGGCGTTGGACTTGGACCAGTTTCAACTGGAAGGATGTCCAACAGCCCCAACTCGATGCAGAAAGCCCTTGTAACAGCAGGCTTGTCCCTTCCTGCCTTTGCCCTGTCCTCCCAGCACGACTAGTGCTCCCCCAGACACTCCCCACCACAGCTGTGTTTCTGCTGGCCATGCTCAATGCTGCCATCTCAGTTGGCTGCAACCCAAAGCCCCACTTACTTTTTCCCAAGCTGGCGTGCCACATCGCAGCGCTTGAACCCTTCGAGGTTATAGAGGCGCTTGGCCAGCCTCTTGGCAGCCTCACTATCTGCCCTGCAGCCGTTTGCCAAGGTGTCCGTGCTGCCCTGGTCAAGCTGCTCCGTGCTACCCATGTCGGAGTCAGAGTCTGACAGTGCGTCTTTCAAGCTGGCATCACTACACAGAAACATGAAACAATTCAAGGAGCAGCAATGTGACTTGATGAAACCCACAGAAAATGCCACATTCTGATTTTTTCTTGTTCTAACGCAAAAATATAAAAAACCAACAACACGTTTGTGAATTGGACATTGAAAAAAAGTCTCTGATTTCAGGTCAGATGAAATAGTACAGTTTAGCTTCAAATTCGTAGAAAAAGATTGAAGAGAAGGTGACTTCTCTCTGAGAAATGAGACTGTTCAAAGCAAGGAGCCCCAACACCTTTTTAAGCTTCCTCTCTCTCTGTTGGTACTGAAAGGGATACCAAGCTCTTTGAGCTGTGGACATTCAGGAAATCTTAGGGATAGATGCATGTTTTTCAGTTCAGATTATTTGCTGAGGATGAGAAACTGCACTTGTACAAATCATGCCAATGGGACTGACAGCAGACATGCTGTCACTAGTGTGCTGCTCCTCTCCCAGCTGCCAACTGGTGTCGTGGCCAGCTGTTCCTACAGACAACACACTGAGCAGCCCCACTGGCACCAAGTAGGTGGGGTTGCGTCTCTCTATTTTCTTGCCCAAGGCCAGTTATGGCATTATGGCACCTATCTGCACATTTCTGGGCAATGTGACTCATTGAAGACCTGACAGCTTGCTCCAGATCTCCCATCTCCTGGCTGCTCATCACCTGACCTCCTTATGTGAGGAACTGCCCTGCAGATGAGCTGCTGCCTCCTGGGGACAATGCTTTGGGTCTGAGCTGGTCCAGAGGATGAAGTCCCTGCTGATCTCCTCACTGCCCACAGAAGAACCTTTGGGGAGGTCTACAGGGGCACCCAGTTCTAAATGAAACCTTGCGGCTTCCCTGCACTTCAGGACACACTTGGGAGTGTGCCTGACTGCCTCCAACCTGACAAGGGCTTTTTTGCAGAAGTCAGGCAGACAAGGCAGTGGTCTGCCCAGAGGAGCCCCGGCTTTGCCTGCAATAAGAACAGATGGGATTTGTGAGCAGCCAGATAAATGGTGGTGCCCTCCAGAGCAAACGTGAACACAACGTGCTGAGCCTTGGCTTTTCTTGGGCTCCCAGGGCTCCTACAGGACCCTGCAGCTCACCTGCAGTTTGGGGTCCTGCATTTGAGAGACTCAGACAAAGTCCTGCTGGGGACTGGCTGGTTTAATGCCATGAGACCTTGGTCCCCAGCTGCAGTCCTAACCTATGGGTAGGAAAGTTTTTCCTGTTGGTGTTTGGCCTCTCTGCCATGATAGCACATGAGAGGAAGCACAAGGGGAAAAAGAGAAGCTCCATGTCTATGATGTCCTCTGAGCTTTGCTCCTGGATTGGGACCCCATAAGACAAGGAGCCCTTTGCCTGAGGAATTCCCAGCCTGCCTTACCTGATGGAGTTAATGATCTTGGTGGCATCTTCCTCTGACCCTTCCACATGGAACCCATTTGGGATACTCTTCAAAGACAACCGGCTCAGCACATTCTCCGACCTGCTGCTGGTAATTGAATGCCTGAGAGGGCTCCCAAAATCCCCCTCTGCTGGCTTTGCTGCTGCTGGCTCTTCCTTATCAGCAGCCATGTGGTGAAGGGCTTCTCTCTGCTGGGATACCAGTTTCTGCTCCAAGAGCTCTGGGCTTTCCTTCACCCTTTGCTGGATCAATGGGGTGAGTGGGGCCTCAAAACTGACACAGCTGTCTGTCTCGTCTGTGAGAGAAAGGACATCCAAAGAGTCCAAGCTGCTGTAGTATGTACCCTTCATAAGGTCAGACTCAATGATCTTCTCAAAGGTCGAGCTGAACCCATCCCTGATGTCTTTGAATTGAAAATGTTCCTTGTCATCCTCACTGCAGCTCAGCTTGGCATCTCCAGAAGCAACCCTGGACCAAAAGGGGAAATGTAGAAAATACTGTCAAGGTAATTGCTTGCACTGTTTCACTTGGAGCTAGGAGGCAAGAGAAGACGCAGAAATGGATGCTGTGATTATAAGCCCTCAGGACCTTTCTGTGGGATAACCTGCCTGGTTCCCTATTTTATTACAAGCATCTAGATATGAAATAGGCAGAGTTTTATGATGAGCAAACCCAGGGGCCCAGCCAACCCTTAATTTAGTCATGTCCCAGTAAAACGCCGGACCTCTGAACTGGACATGTTTGCATCTGACACCTTACACTGGATCCACTGCCAGAACAGATTTAATCTGCAGGTTCTCTCTCCCTTATGGCTACTTCAAAAGCATGAAAATCCTTAAGACTGAGGCCATTTCATTTAGCTTTGGATGTCAGCAGCAAATGTCCTTTATCCCTTTTATAGCAGAGCAAAAGCAGAAGATTTTAGGGAGCAATTCATATGCTGTAACTTAAGCCTTTATTCTTAGATGAGGCACCCTAGTAGTGCAAAGCACCCTACAAATGTTCTCTCTCCACTGAGCAGGATGTAGAAGGTGATGGACACACATCCAGGCAGGGGAGGCTCCATGCTGCTTTACAGCTATCCCGTGGGATTCAGGCACAACATTACAGGAGGCTACGAAATGCACGAACCTACAAGCCTAGCTTCCAGCTAGGCATAGATGACTCTCAGCAGTCCCAGCCCTGTTTGGCTTTGAATGCAGGGGCATTCATTCCAGTCTCAGTATGAACCCCCACTGGGAGAATTCATCTGAGTCAAATCCAGCAACACAGAATCACAGAATCACAGAATCACTAGGTTGGAAAGGACCTTCAAGATCATCAAGTCCAACCATTAATCCAGCACCACCATGTCCCCTAAACTATGTCCTGAAGTGCCACATCCACACGTTTTTTGAACATTTCCAGAGATGGCGACTCCACCACCTCCCTGGGCAGCCTGTTCCAATGCCTGACCACCCTCTCGGTGAAGAAATTTTTCCTAATATCCAATCTAAACCTCCCCTGGCGCAACTTGAGGCCATTTCCTCTCATCCTATCACTAGTTACTTGGGAGAAGAGGCCAACACCCTCGTCGCCACAACCCCCTTTCAGGTAGTTGTAGAGAGCGATAAGGTCTCCCCTCAGCCTCCTCTTCTCCAGACTAAACAACCCCTGTTCCCTCAGCCGCTCCTCATAAGACTTGTGCTCCAGCCCCCTCACCAGCTTCATTGCCCTTCTCTGGACACGCTCCAGCACCTCAGCATCCTTCTTGTAGTGAGGGACCCAAAACTGAACACAGCATTCAAGGTGCGGCCTCACCAGTGCCGAGTGCAGCGGCACGATCACTGCCCTGCTCCTGCTGGTCACACTATTTCTGATACAGGCCAGGACGCTGTTGGCCTTCTTGGCCACCTGGGCACACTGCCGGCTCATATTCAGCCGGCTGTCAACCGGCACCCCCAGGTCCCTTTCCGCTGGGCTGCTCTCCAGCCACTCCTCCCCAAGCCTGTAGCATTGCATGGGGTTGTTGTGGCCGAAGTGCAGGACCCTGCACTTGGCCTTATTAAACCTCATACAGTTGACCTCTGCCCATCGATCCAGCCTGTCCAGATCCCTCTGCAGAACCCTCCTACCCTCCAGCAGATCAACACTCCTGCCCAACTTGGTGTCATCTGCAAACTTACCGAGGGAGCACTCGATTCCCTCATCCAGATCATCTATAAAGATATTGAACAAGACCGGCCCCAGAACCGAGCCCTGGGGAACACCACTTGTGACCGGCCGCCAGCCAGATTTAACACCATTCACCACAACTCTCTGGGCTCGGCCATCCAGCCAGTTCCTCACCCAGCGAAGAGTAAACCTGTCTAAGCCACGAGCTGCCAGTTTCTCCAGGAGAATGCTGTGGGAGACGCTGTCAAAGGCTTTACTAAAGTCCAGGTAGACAAAGTCCACAGTCTTTCCCTCATCCACTAGGCGGGTCACCTGGTCATAGAAGGAGATCAGGTTGGTCAAGCAGGACCTGTCTTTCATGAACCCATGCTGGCTGGGCCTGATCCCTTGGTTGTCCTGCAGATGCCCTGTGAGCACTCTCAAGACCAACCGCTCCATAATCTTCCCTGGAACAGAGGTCAGGCTGACAGGCCTGTAGTTCCCAGGATCCTCCTTCCGGCCTTTCTTGTAGATGGGCATCACATTGGCAAGCCTCCAGTCTTCTGGGACCTCCCCTGTTAACCAGGACTGCTGATAAATGATGGAGAGTGGCTTGGCAAGCTCCTCCGCCAGCTCTCTCAGTACTCTCGGGTGGATCCCATCAGGCCCCATAGACTTGTGGGTGTCCAGGTGGTTTAGCATGTCCTTGACTGCTTCCTCCTGGATTATGAGGAGTTTATTGTGCTCTCCATCCCCACCTTCCAGCTCAGGGGGCTGAATACCCTGTGGATACCTGGACTGGCTATTAAAGACTGAGGCAAAGAAGGCATTAAGTACCTCAGCCTTGTCCTCGTCCTTGGAGACAATGTTCCCCGCCATATCCAGTATGGGATGGAGATTCTCCTTGACTCTCTTTTTGTTGTTAATATATTTGTAAAAACATTTTTATTATCCTTTACGACTGTGGCCAGACTGAGCTCTAGCTGGGCTTTTGCCTTTCTAATTTTGTCCCTGCTTGACCTAACGAGATCCTTGTACTCTTCATGAGTTGCCTGCCCCTTCTTCCAGAGGTGATAAACTCTCCTCTTTTCCCTGAGTCCTGGCAAAATCTCCCTGTTCAGCCAGGCTGGTCGCCTTCCCCGCCAGCTCTTCTTACGGCACATGGGGACCACCTGCTCCTGCGCCTTTAAGATTTCCTTCTTGAAGGCTGTCCAGCCTTCCTGGACCCCTTTGTCCTTCAGGACTGTCTCCCAAACACCCACTATGCTGGGAGCCCTGGAGAGCTGGGAGGGCTCAGTCCCTCCTGGAACAGACCAGGCTGCAAGGCCCTGCCGAAAACACGCCGGGTTTCTCGGGTGAAGCCTGCCTTCCCTCTTCCAGCAAACGCTGCTGTCTTTTGCTTTGTGAGAACCAGGCACGCAGGCGGAAGCTGGGGGAACAGTAAGCTGCTTTTCCTCCGCCTATGACGGAGTTAACTTTCTTCATAGCAGCACATATGGTGCTGTGGTATGGATTTGTGCTAAGACAGTGTTGATAACGCACCGATGTTTTATCTATTGCTGAATGTGCCTGCACAGCATCAAGGCTTTCTCTATTTTTCACTCCCCCAGCAAGTAGGCGGGAAGTAGGCAAGAGTCTGGGAGGGGACATAGCTGGGACAGCTGCCCTGAACCGACCAAAGGGATATTCCATGCTATATAATGTCATTCTCAGAAAAGAAAAAAAAAAAAAAAAAAGAAGTGAGTTTGGTCTTTCAAAGTAGCCATTGCTCAGAGACTGGCTGGTCACTGGTCTGCTTGCTGGGAGGTGGTGAGTGATTGCTTTTGCATTACTTAGTGGGTTTTTTTCCTCTTTCCTTCACTTATTAAACTTCTCTTACCGTGACCCACAAGCCTTCTTGCTTTTGCTCTTCTGATTCTCTCCCCTATCCCACAGGGGAGAGTGGTGAGCCAGTACAAGGATAGGTGCTTAGTTGCTGGTTGGAGTGCTCCTCGCTGTGGTTGTCTCAGTTTGGAAACCCTGTGTCAGCATCACGGCTGTGCGTAGTGCCTCCCCTAATGAGCATGGCCTCGCTTTGCAGACTACATTTCCCTGAGATGAATTCTGGGCGTTTATCAGGGATGAGTAAGATTTTTGTGCCAGCTAAGGAGGTGCTGTACCTGTGCATGCCCAAACCCAGCTACTGTTAGTAATGCTTCCTACTGGGTGCCAGTGACAGCCCATCCCCAGCCTTGCAGAGTATCACCTGGCACAGAAAAGATTGGAAATGGACCTTGGGAGATAGTGGCTTTAGCATAGAAGCAGCAAAGCACTTGTGAGCCATGAAAGCATCTCCTAGGAGTCAGGACACTTCTTAATGCACTTTACAGAACAGCTCAGTCTTTTTAGGTGGGGAAACTGAGGCACACACCACATTCCATTGAATTGCTCATAGCAAAAGTAAAGAGAGGTAGAGAGATACAGCCTTGTATCCTGTCTCTACCCGCAGACAGCAGAGAACAAGGAAAGCAAAGCGATGACCACCTGACAGCCCCCACAGCCAGCCACAGGTTTCCAGCTGTCAGCTATCTGCAGCTTACAGATGCCCTGATCCAGAGACATTCAGCTCATTTTGTCCAACAGACACAGGCTCCCTGTTTTCACGGTGGGGTTGGACCCCTGAACTTCACTGCCATGCCTGGGCAGAGGCTCAGTGGAGCCCTGAAGCCAGGTCTACTCATACCATTACAGGTCTGGGGTGCGTACTTCCTTCTCTCAAGGCAGGAAGGATTCGCCTGTATTTCCACTGCACAGCTAAGCAGTCCTCCAAGAAAGACATCACACCACCTTTTGGCCTGCGTCACTTCACTCCCATCACCAGCACAGCTGTGTGCGAGTGCACCCATGCAGGAGGGCATGCCCTGGCCCATCCCCATGAGGTTTGATTCACAGCATGTGTTTCCAGGGGTGTTATGCACTGAAGCTACACCTGTAGGTATTCTCCTGGTTGCTCCTGGGTAGCAAGTCCATCAAGAGCCATCAAGCCCTGCACCTCCTGGATATTGCTAAGCAGGTCCCACATTGCCATAATCCCAAGCTAGACAGCTCCTGCTCTCTCACCACACTGAACGGAATCATTTCCATTAGCTGTTCACACCATAGAGCTTGTATTTTCCAGCCCTTTATTTATCCCTTGAGCCCAAACTCATACAGCAGGCAACAAAGTGAGAAAGTTTGTGTCCCTACAAATGCCCCAGCAAAGGCTGTGTGGGACAGACTGCAGAGGTCAGCGCAAGAGCCGCGGTCCTGGATGGGCCAGTGGGTACCAAGAAGTCAGGCACATCGCATCTCTCCTTGCGTGGTCCCAGAGAAGATGGAAGACAAAGAGCCTTTCTACAGCTTACACCAGTCCAGAAGCACCGTCTGCATCTAATTCAAGCAAAGCCAGGCTAAGGTGGCAGACAGGGAAAGACCTCGCTCGTGTGAATGAACCTGACATAGCTGCCCCACAGAGGTGTTGTGTACTTACTACACAGCGGGGAAGGCAATTACTTTACTTAAATAAGGAGCCGTATATTTATTTGCATTGTAATCACAAGGTTTTGTAAGTGTATTGCAGTAACACTGCATCTAATTGCCTGTGCTGCTTTGCCCAGTCATCTCTGAAATGCTGTTTTATTGCTTACAGCAAGGCATGCAGAGCAATGCACTTGGTTATTATTGCAGCTGAACCATACTGGATCTTCATGCACTGAGTTGTTTACATTTCACTTCTCACTGGTTAATTAGTTGTAATAAAGTAGAACCTAGTTTGCTGTGTTGGTGGAGTGGGGAGGCCTGTCAGAGAAAGACATGATGGAAATCAAGACTTTTTTGCTTGTGCACTGCAGACTTTCTGCAAAGTTTTTCTGAAACTTTATTTAATGGAATTTGAATTGCTCAATGGCTATATGTTCTATATGCTGCTATGGGAGGAAATGTGTTGGCAAAGGCAGGTACCAAGGGGTTTTTGGGTACCCCAAAGCTGCAGGTACTAAGTGCATCTACAAGCCAATGGTGGGGATTCCTCTATTAACAAGTTTGACCTTTTTGCATGATTGCACGGGACTGAAAGCAGAGAATATCATTCACTGGTGAAGCCCTCAGTTTGACTGCAGGGCTGTGACCTTCCTGAGATCAGTAGGGCCAATGTTGAGGGCTTCTAGGAATATGAAAGACCTCTAGGGAACACAGCCACAATGAATGGAAAAAGGGGCTATGACAAATGGCATATTGGCATGCCAACAGATGCCATGGGATAAACTAGAAAGGGAGTAAAAAGGATGCAGTTAACACAAACTGCAGCATAAGCACTAAAGCTTTGGCTTTATTTCCTTGGCTGTTTTAACAACCACTTACTGCATAGATGCACTAATCTATCTTCAGCAGGGAAATAATGGTTTCTTTCTCCAGATCCACCATGGAGTCGATGACCTTGGAGGACTTTTTCCCCTTTAATTTTCCATTGGTTCAGTGGGAATAGCAAGACTCAAACCCCTTCTTGTAAAGTACTTTAAGATACAGGGACAAAATGCATCATACGAGCATGCACATGATAAGGGAGTTGTTCCCCAGGTATGAATAGTTGACTGCTCATTGGTAAAACGTTAGGCCAGAGACAGAGAAACCTCAGGTTCTCCTATATCCAGAATGGGTCATAACAGAAACTGCACCATACCAAAGAGGAGTAAAGAAAGAACTAGGGAAACTCAGAGATGATGCAGGATGACAGTGACTTCTCGGTGCCTCAGTCCATCTGTCAGCTTTGTTACTCCCGACGCACACTGATCTAGGAGATCCAGTCAGCTATGGTCAGGAAAGACCAGCTCCATGCTGTGTTTCACCCAGCCACATTGCTGCCATTTAGCCTAAAGATAGATGGTCAAAGTGCTAAGGAGCAGCTCAAGCACAGCGAGCTAACCTGATCCCTGGGCAATAAGTGGTTCCCCAGATTTCAGCTGTCCCCCTGAAGTTTTCCAGCTGCTCTTCTGCCTTTGAATATAGTGTGTGACTTGTCCCTTGTACATTCAGCTTCCCAAAAGACTTATTTGCTATCTAAGTGAATATGTTTAGAGCATAAGATCTATGCAGAGCCCAGTCAGGTTGCATCATCTCCAAACCTTAAGCCTGCCACTTCTCACAATTCATGCCCTAGTACCTTAAAATAATTGCACTTCCTGCGATTGTAGCAAGATTGACCATCCTCAGCTTTATCTCGAACTCACAATCTCTGCCAAGGACCACATACCAAGCAAATATGATTCCCTTGCACCCTGAGAGACTTGCAGACATCTAAGACCTGACTGCATAGCTTAGAGGGCTCATGGGATCTGCCTGGGGGTGGGCTCCTCAAGGCTCTCTGGACATCAGCAGCCTGCATTGGACCTTCTTCCTCTTCAGTACCTTCAATTGTGCTTGTTGAAACAGTGCTGCTCCTTCTTGCTGGGGCCTTGGGTAAATCAAACCACGAGCTTTTTATAGCAGAGCCTGTTCAACATTGGAGACGCAATGAATTAGGGATGCCTGTCGTCAGCCCACTCGCTGTGTGGCTTCCCAGCTCTGCTGACACTCCTGCCTGTGCTCCAAACAGCGCTCCAAACAAACGGCTCAGCCTGAAGCCTGCACTGGACTAAAACTAGGAGGTGATTCAAAGGCCCCTCTTGGCCAGCCTGTCCCTTTCACATCTTCTCCCCTTAAGAATGCCAAGCTCCTCTGTGACAACTTCTGCTGCTCTTCTCCAGCCTCCTCCTGCTTGCAGCACCTTTCCATGCCAGGGTAGGTATGTAGGCAGGGCCATAAGATTCACAGCAGCCATAAACCTCAGCTGGCTACAATGCAGACCCCTAGATGATTTCTGGAGGCAAAGGGAACCATCCATACTCCTTCCACAGGGATGGCACGGGAAGCACCCCACCTCATTCCAGTGACCAGTCATTTCCCTTCAGCCCCCAACCTGCAGAGCCCCAGGGAGTCTAGGCACTTGCAGAGGCATAATACCAGCTGTGGACGCTGCACTGGTGTGAGTGTCCCCCAGCCTGAAAGTTCTCCCATGAAAACAGGCTGCCAGCACAAAGGACACAGAGATCGGGGGCATTGCACACGTGCTGGTTCGTCTCAGGCACTTGCGAAGAGGATGTGCCTCTCGTCTCTCACTGCTATGCCCGTGCATCCGGGCACCGGTAACACCCGCCACCGGTGCAGCAGGGAACCCGGTGCCTTGCCCTCTCTTACCAACGGCAGGGTCTGTTGAATGCAGAGCTGTAACCTGCTAACCCAGGGACTGCCAGAGCCAGCCATGCTGCCAGGGACTTCCCAGGCTCCTGGACAAGCTCCGCTCCTCATCATGCCCCAGCTGTTGTGCTTGTCCTAAGTTATCTTGGGTAACTCTGCCGTAAGTGCTGCAGACGAATGTCCAATTTGCAAGTGGGACACCCCCAAAGTGAGCACAACCAGCACCCAGCACTCTGGAGATCCCTAAAGCTTCTCCTTCACTTTAGTGACTCTGTGGGCAGACACTGGCTCTAATCACAGCCCTTCTGCACTTACAACAGTGTGAGAAGCCCGGAGAGAAAAAGAGTGAAAAGCCACAGTCAGCCATGAGAGCAGCTGCAGCTTTTTAAACTGATGAGTTACACACGGAGCAGAGTAACTCAAACCAAGGAGGCCTGAGAAAAAACACACGCGAACAAGCACTGAGCCGACGTTACAATGGCTTCACACTCACCCAAGCTGCTCCTCCAGCTCGTCGGCACTTAGACCTTCTGAGGAGCCCAGGACACCGTGACACCTCTCCTTGCTGAGGGCCTCGCTAGGTATCTCCTGCGTGGAAGATCCCCTCTGCCTCGAATCCGTGCTGCTTTGGTTGGGCACGCCGCCGTCCCGCTGCTGAAGTGGCGTCTGCTCCCGTCCCGCAGCCAGCTCTGCGTCCACACCGTTCACCAGCGCTGGCCTGTCCTCACGGCCGCTCTCGTTGGTGGCGTCTGTTCCCGGTCCCTGCTCACCCTGCCTCTCGCCCAGCTCCGCCGCCGCTTCCAGATGTTCGTCCCCCTGGCCCCCGCGCTCCCCCTCCGCTCCTCGGGAGGGTTGAGCATCGTCCCGGGGGCTGGCTCTCCTGCTGGCAGGCTCTGGAGGCTGGCTGAGCTGCTCGTCCCCACCGCTGCAGGCCAGCGTGGCCAGCTGTGAGCCCAAGGAATGCAGCTCTTGGCGGTCCGTGGCAGACCATGGAAAGTGGTTGTTCTCGCTCATATTCCGCTGCTTCTCCCAGCGCTTACAGACTCCCTCCCCACGCTCAGCTCGGGCTCGGCACTACCTACAATGGAAAAGAAACCACATCACGAGTGCCCACGAGGGCTGTCAGAAAGGCACGGACTTGTCAATAGCAGCTCAGAAGTGCAGCAGTTTGAAGCAGAGCACAGGAAAATGCCCCCCACCCCTCTTGACCCCTCAATATAAAAGCAAGGAAGGACCATACTGGGGTTCGCTGCTTTTGCAAAAAATAGCGCTTGTTACCCAGCACAGTGAAATCTGAAGAGGAAAATCTGCTGTTGTGGTCCTGAGCCATCAGGGGCCCAGGCACCCACCTCCTCCTGCTCCTCTCATAACCCCCGACAGCCCCAGCCTGAAGCCCAGGGGACCCATGCCATGGTGACTGTTGGTACCCCAGCTTGTGGCAGGCAGCTGCCCAGGGCTGGGGGCAGGGAACATGGCACAGATGCTTTTCCCAGGCTGGCTGCCGGGGTGCTATTCCCAAGTACTCCCTGCCTGCCAGAAATAGGAGAAATAGAGGAAATAGGAGATCGGTGCAATTTTTTTTTAAACACTTCTAAGCAGTTGCGATGTGCCAACCTGTGTGATTCTCCCTGCTGACCTTGCATTTCTGCAGAGCTTCTTGCCTGCCAGAGTAACACTTTTCCCAACACACAAGTACTGCTGAAGGGTGCCTTAAGTTGCCAGTTAAGACTCTGGCAAAAGTGTCCTTACTGAATATACACTGAGGCACGCTCTCTGTAGGGCAAGGGAAGGATGCTGTGTTGCACCAAATGAGACAAGTGGCTTTTCGATAAATGGCGTCTTATTGGTGAACATGCCTATCGATGCAAAGTCTGCCAGTCTTGCAAGCACCATCCTGTGCAAGCTCTTCTCCTGTACTGGGTTTACGTGGCAAGGTTTTGGTAGCTGGGCAGCTGCAGGGGAGGCTTCTGTGAGAAGCCTCACAGAGTCGGGCAGAGCCAACGCCAGCCGGCTGCAGGACGGACCCGCCGCTGGCCGAGGCCAAGCCCCTCAGCGATGGTGGCAGCGCCTCTAGGATAACGTATTTAAGAACAGGAAAAAAAGGGGCACGTGGCATTTGCAGCTGGAGAGAGGAGTGAGAATATGTGACAGAAACAGCCCTGCAGCCCCCAGCCCAGAGCAGGAGGGGCAGGTGGGCTCCAGGCGCCGGAGCAGAGGGTCCCCGGCAGCCCCCGGGGAAGCCCCCGGGGAGGCCGGCTGTGCCCCTGCGGCCATGGAGCTCCACGGGGGAGCAGATCTGCACCCGCACCTGGGGAGGGCCCCACGCCGGAGCAGGGGAATGCCCGAAGGAGGCCATGACCCCATGGGCAGCCCGCGCTGGGG
This sequence comes from Phaethon aethereus, assembly GCF_964289735.1. NCBI lineage: Eukaryota > Metazoa > Chordata > Aves > Phaethontiformes > Phaethontidae > Phaethon > Phaethon aethereus. The sequence goes on from NC_138590.1 coordinate 594,763, forward strand.
CCGGCTCCTGGCAGGGCCTGTGGCCCTGTGGGGAGAGAGAGGAGCCCCGGCTGGAGCGGGTTTGCTGGCAGGACCTGGGACCCCGCGGGGGCCGGGCTGGAGCAGCTCCTGAAGGACGGCACCTGTGGGGGGACCCGGGCTGGAGCAGCCTGTTCCTGAAGGACGGCACCCGTGGGGGACCCAGGCTGGAGCAGCTGGTGAAGAACTGCAGCCCGTGGGAAGGACCCACAATGGAGAAGTTGGTGGAGGACGGTCTCCCATGGGAGGGACCCCACACTGGAGCAGGGCAGAGGGTGAGGAGTCCACCCCCTGAGGAGGAAGGAGTGGTGGAGACCAGGTGTGATGAACTGACCAGAACCCTCATTCCCCGTCCCCCTGCGCCGCTCACGGGGAGGAGGGAGAGAAATTGGGGGTGAAGTTAAGCTCGGGAAAGGGAGGGGTGGGGGGAAGGTGGTTTAACATTTAGTTTTTATTTTTCTCATTACACTACTCTGATTTTGATTGGTGATAAATTAAAGTGATTTCCCCAAGTTGAGTCTGTTTTGCCCATGACAGTAGTTGGTGAGTGATCTCTCCTCTTTCTTACCTCGACCCAGGAGCCTTTTGTTGTATTTTCTCTCCCATGTCCAGCTGAGGAGGGGAGTGACAGAACATTGGGGGGCACCTGGTGCCCAGCCAGGGTCAACCCACCACCTCTCCATTGTATCCCCTGCAGCTGCAGTCAAGTGGCCACGGTGCCACCAGGAATGATCTCTTCTGGAAGCAGGAGTTTCTGTATGGGGCTCAGGCTGAGGCACAATAACAGCTGATTTTGTTTTAAAATAATATTTGTTTTTACCTTCACAGGAGTCACAGCTAATCAATTGCAGATGGGACCCCCGGGTTCACCTCCTAATTCTGTTCCTACCCCACATCTCAAGCAGATCATTTAAACTCACTGCCTCAGCTTCCCTCTCTGTAAACCAGGGATTATACATCAACCCTGAGAAGCCATGAGGGTGCCCAGATGTCAGCAATGGGCTCTGGGTGCTCTGAATTACTGAGCTGCAGCTCTCGTTAGCTGTAAAATCATTAATTGCTTGCCTATTGCAGGGCTCTGCTAGTTCTTGGTAACAAGAGGTGCTGGGCTGCAGCTGCCTCTGCTCCTACAACCCCTCACCTTGTGGAGGTCATGGACATGTCAGCAGTCCCCCCACTCCCGCTGATTCCTCTGCACCGGGGCAAGGAGCACAGGAGAGGTGGGATTCGACCCCAAACACCCCTCTGTCTCCCAGGTACGGACAGATCCACACAGGTACTGCTGAGCTGCTGAGCAGGACAGGTCCCACGGGGAGCCCCAGTCCTGGGATGACTTTGTTCCCAGTCTGATGGCCCAAGCAATCCTGGACCCCGGGTCCGGCCCACTCTCCATGTCCTGGTCCCCACAGCTGGGAGATGTGATGGACTGGGGAGTTCAGAGCGCCACATGGGACAGGTTTGGGGAGAAAGTCTCCTTGAGGGCTGCACATGCCACAGTCGTGAGATGAGGCAGGTCCCTCCTCGAGGCAATGCCGGCAGCTTTACCTCTTCTCCACGTGCATCCGTGTGCATCCCCCGCTGTCACAGCGCACGCAGCATCCCCGCGCCGATCGCACTAGGCGCAGCCAGGTGCTTCTGACACGCACGATCCCTGCCTGTAACAAGGGACCAGAGAAGGTGAGACACAGGCCAGAGAGAGCCCCACTGATCTCTTGTCACCCTGCCGGAGCTCCATCTTGGGCTGTTTGCCAGACCGACCCCACAGCCCATCTTTGCTGAGCACTGCAGCTGCTCTTCCCTCTGCACGCTCTGGTCCTCCCTGGTTTTCAGCCGTGGCAGTGCAACAGCCAAATGCAAGAGTAATCCTTCAGAAGGGCTTCTGACTTCTTCCTTTATGAAGTCCCCCCTGACCAATCAAAGCAGAGCAAAGGGACTATGTGGTTGCAGGTTTCAGGAGAAACGTGACAATGAGCCCAATGAATGTCCAATTTTATCCCCCGGATCCATAGAGGGAGACACCTGTGTTGCAGAGGGATGCCCCCCAACAGTCCTCCCCAGCCCCACCAACAAACCAAGAGCCAGGGTAGAGGTCTTTCAGCTAATTGTAAGCTCTATCAAACTCATTGTGACATTTCCTTTGCAGAGTTTATTGTACAAAGCAGGCTGGCAAGGGGACAGTGATGCCTCTCCATGAGGTGACTCCAGGCTGGAGGAGTATGACTGCTCACCATAGATGGTGTGTCATCTACAGACAACTGCCTGAGCTAGCAGGCCAGGCTTGCTATGGAGTTGATGGAGACAGACCATCACCATCACCTGTGCACTGTTAGAGGTCTGCCTCAGACTGAGTGGATCAGGCCTTAGATGTGCCACCAGCTTTCCAATGGCTGGAAAGAGCCCATGGAGGAGCTCGGCAGCAGATATCTGTGTCAAGTCTCTGTGGAGGGATCTGCTCACACCCTCTCTTGGGCTTGCCCCTGCAGGCCTTCAGCCTTTCTCTCAGCCAGCCTGCCTTTCTCTGACAAAAGAAAGGTCAGCCTAGACTTCCTGGGACACCAGCGCATCAGCCTCCTGCGGCCCAGCATCCCACCCATGGGAGCTGAGCCCTCTCAAGGGAGGTCAAACCTGGGACAGTCCTCAGGTTCACACATGTGGGACAAGTCTCCTCTTGCTTGCTTGTTCTTCTGCTATCCCAAATGAAGAGGAAAGACCTGCAAATCTTTTTCCCACCAAATCCAGGACAGAAAATCAGTCCCAGGCGCCTGGTCTTCCCATGCACCAACAGCAAGGCCAAGCCAATGTAGGATGTCCCAGGAATTTACCTGCAAAACTACCAAGACTCTCCCGAGCACGACAACACTGTGATCTCAAGTAATACTGAAAACCTAACATGGGCCAAATTTTTACTTTCCCATAGTGAAGGCATAATACAGACATGCAACACAGAGCCAACGCTCAAATCTTTGGAGGAACCTTTCCAGAAAAGCTTTGCTGACATTTTTCTTAACGTGCGATGAATAAAGCAGCTTTTTCGAGTCCAGTTTTTTAAAACTAGCAAAAGGGTTTGGGCTGAAATACCCCACCTCCCTGCCATCCATCCAAAAAATCCAGCAGGAACCAGACACAACCCAAGCAAAATTCCAGTCAAATAGCTAAAGCTTGGCACAGCTATATGCAACCAGAAAACAGGAAGCTAAATGCGGTTAGGAGATGAGCCTGAGTAAGAAATGTTGGCAAGCCTTAGTAAGTGTGATGTCCCATCCATCCCTCCTAACTTTAACAAACTTATATTATTAATATAAAAAAAAATAACATCTCTGTTTTTACGTATAAACTACTGCATTATGCATACTCTGTTTTACCCTCTGTGAAGTCCAGCTGGGACATTTATGGTCTGGAAGAAGGGCTGAGGAGTCAATAGTTAAGCTCTTAGGCATGCTCTTCCTTGGCCGGGGTTCCCGCTGGAGAAGAGTCCTGGGAGCCCCAGCAGGATGCATGCACAGCCTATTGCTGGGCCAGTAAGACCATCAGCTCCCAGCTTCCAGTGTACCAGTCTGAGCTGAGCCAGGAGGAGAGATTCAGGCCTCTCACAGCCTCCTGACCCCTCTGAGATTTGTACGTCTCCTGCTGGATCCATACTCCATTGCACACACATGGATGGAGGCTGTCATGTGCACCTGAATCCTGCAGGCAGTCTTGAGTATATATCAACCCATGACAAATTATCCAACAAGTCACTAGCTACTTGATTTATGCTTGCAGTGACAGTCACTTGAAGCACACCCAGGTTATGGATGGCTGAGGCTTCCCAGAAGCTCCAGAGGAACGGGGAGGTTGGGTTGTAATGTGTCATGGCTCCATTCCCAGCTGCTCGTGGTGATGCCTTGTACGAAAGTCATGCAGCTGACTGCTGCCACCTTCAACCATGCAGCCTGACCAGCGTGTCCCACATTAGCTGCAGAGGGTCTCTCCCCCTCTACAGCCCCATGAGACAGCCATATGTGGTAGGGCTCACCTGTGAACTGCTACCTTCCCCTGCTGTGTGCAGTAGGTACATGGGCAAAGGAAAAGGAGACAGGCTGTGACGCCACAAATTGGACTCAAAAGAAGACAGCCGAGGGTGGAGCAGCTGGTTGCAACTGTCCACATCTGATTCCAGCAAGTAGCTGGAAGGTTACCAGTGCTGGACAGAGTCCAAAGACGGACTCTTAACGCTCTACTGTTAGGTCTGAGAAAGCACCAAAGTGCAGCTCAGCCTCTGGCCCAACGCAGCCACAGCTTCAACCAGGCCACTGGGAGCAGACAGACCGCAGCAGCATGGGAAGGGCTGGGGCTGGTGTTCAGAGGTCCCCCTCCGGGGCTCCTTTCCATTGCCCCAAAGCAGTACAGCCTGGTAGACAGGAGGCTGAGCTGGACCGCAGGCTGATATTCCCCATGTCCCTGCTCGTTTCTTTTTGTTTCTGCTTTGCAAACTGTGTTCCAGCACAGGTAAGGGCTGGAACGTGACATCTGGGTTCTCACCAGTGGATTTTCTCACGACTGTAAGTCCTGCCCTTTCTGCAGGCTCAAGTATCCTCTCAAGTGACTGCTGCTTCCCTAGGTCCTGTGGGAACAGGGGGCATCCCACGCACATCCACGGCTCCCAGCCTCCAGCAAATGTAACATGGGTTAGCATACAAAAAACCCCAAAGGGTCTGTCAAGAAAAGGGAATGACCCAGCATATGTCCCAGCTAGGACTGTTCACACTGATGGCTACTGTGGCCCTGCTGAGTTGTAGACAGTTGTTAAGCTGCAGTTCCATGATTTGGACCAGTCCAGCTCTGTAAGGCCCACATAAGCAGAAGAACATGTATTCATGCTGGAAAGAGGCTAATACTGTAGGCTGTAGGAAAGGCTAAGGGAAGCCAAGGCATCCATGATCCAGTGCTAACCATAGTCTTTCCATCTCCTCCCCAGGGCTGGGCCTTGGTGCTTCCACCCGCAAGATGGGAAAGAGGCAGAAGGGACTGAGGATCCCATCCCCTGTGGTCCTCTGATGCTGCTCTTTCTTGCAGGCCACATTCAAGCAAGCCAACTGCTATTAGCTTAATTTATCAGAATCCTGGCAACAGCAGCCCACCACATGTCGTGTGCCCAGTGCCACAGGATAGTGATGCAGGACAGCCACCAACTCGCCTGCTCCAGCCCCACTTTGCCCCTGGGGTCCTACAAGACCCCTG